>NC_063221.1:3318944-3918944 GCF_020740725.1 Corvus hawaiiensis | reverse complement strand
AAGTGACACCTCCACTGTCCATGAGCTTATCCTGGTTTAAAAGAAATGTCTGTTGGCACTGGGCATTGACTGGGTTGGGTCAGGCCCATTCTTTTTCCATATATATATTTTTTTTTTTTACTTCAGGAATAGGTTTGATGGAATGAAAAAGGGATTTCTTGCAGTAGAATTGAATACCCAGCGATCTCTTCCAGGTTACTCTCATGGATGCCAACTATGTTATGGATGAGGCTCTTGGCACATCCACGTTTCCCATCTCTTCTCTGAAACTGGGAGAGAAGAAGGAGGTCCAGTTAACTTTCAATGACGTAAGTTGGACATTCATGGCTTTGCCCTGGTCAGAAGTTTTCTGAGCATTCACTGTTGCCCATGGATAAACACGGAGCCTAAAGACACTGTTAAACCTTAATTATTTATCTTCTTACAGCCCTGCTGAGAGGAGAATTAAGCAAAACAGTGCCACTGAATGCCTTGGTGTCCCTGCTGAAAGAATCCTCTCTAGAAGTCTAGTTTGGAACTTTCTCTGCCAAAAGCAGTTTCTTCCTTACTTGATGCAGTTTACTTTTATGGCCTGAGTGTGAGGTTACTCAGAGTTTGCTGCATTGCCCCTCCTGCTGCTGCCTGTGGCTTCCAGAAAGCTGAAGGAATTCTTTTATTATTACATGTTTCACTTTCTGTAAGTGGCTTGTTGTAACACAGCCCTGGTTAACATGCAATGATGCAGTAATTGGATTATTCCCTTTAAACGCATCTGCAAACAAGATGGAGTCATTTGAGCAGGGCTTGTCTGCCTGCACAGTAACTCCTGGCTAAATCTGGGTGGAATTGAGCTTGTTCTGCATGTATTAAAATGTATAAATAGCATCTGCATCGCTGGTTTGGGCTGTAGTTTATTGTATGATGAGAGATCTTGATTTGTCACCACTCTGCTGTTTTCCATGTGGTGCAACTTTAAAAGCGTAGTTACAGCAAATAACTGGTTAAAGGCCTATTTATTGGAAACCAGAGAGTTTCATGTGTTAGTTTTAACATTTAATTTGGCATAGCCTTAGGGCAGTTGGAATTTTGATACCCTCCATTATTTTTCTTTTTTAAAATTACTGCATTGTTTGAAGTTTCTGCATTTTTATTTCACTAAGTGTCTCAGTAACTCTTGGACTTCTGGAGCATGGGTTGAGTACGGGTCCTGGTTCTGCCAGGCATGAGGTGGGGCAGTGAGAAAGAACTGATGAATACATTTTGCAAACACAGTTCACAAAGCTCATTCCATTAGTACAAGGCCTTGTCTCGCTTTAACTTCTCATCAGCATTTAGCAAAGCTTAGTAGGGAGTCATAGGGAAAAAAACAGTGCAAAAAAGGCAAATACACTCTGAAATTTATAAGCAAATAGTTAAGGGGAGATGAAGTCAGGTTGAACCCGATGTAGACAATGTGTACATAGCATGTATTGCTGAGATGTCTGTGGCAGTCTGGGTAAGGTGTAGAAAAGCCATGATATCTCCCTATTGGAATGCTTCCCTCCAAGGGTTTATTTCATGTGCATGCATTTTTGTAAGCATTGGATCACTGCATGGTTTCAGGAGTGCTTTCTAAATTAGTAATACCAGGTGGGGAATAATGTAATTGCTTCCCTGCCTTTGAAGTGCTTCCTGGGTAACTCTTCACTGTGTTTGTTCATGTCCTCCCTTTGTTGTTTCTCTGCCTCTTCTTTTTCCCCTCAGCTTGCTCATGCTCTGCCTCATTTGCAATTCCTGTTTCAGGAATTGGGCCTGGATGTTTGAGTCAGAGGCAGCTTTGCATCCCATGTCCTTCACTGCTGTCTGAGGGTCATTCTGGGGTGTTGTAGCTCCATGCCTGGTGCTCACATGCCCCAGGTGAGGAGGAGAATCTGGTTTTAGGTGGAGGACACGCTGAGTCTGTCACACTCCTCCAGGGCTGCACCAGCCTGGCCATTGCACAGGAGAGAGTCTGGGGAGCAGAAAATACCACTCCATTCTGTCTTAGTTCCTCACCCTTGTACTGTTGGATTGTGCCTGACAGGGAACTGGTGCTTTAATCATAATTTTTTAACTTCTTGCCTGCAGGCAGCCCTTTCAGTGCTCTGTGAAAGGCCAACCCATAGCTTGTGGCCAGGGAGTTCAGTGTGGTTGGCAAGTGAAGCCATTGTGCAGTGACATTCATTGCATCTTTCAGCAAGTTGTAAGCAACCACCCTTCCTGACTGCTAGCTAAGGCATATTTAGCTGTGGAAAGACACTTGGTGGCTCCTGTGGAACACAGAGCAGTGATTCCCTCACACAGGTGGCAGATGGATGTGATCCCCTGGTTCTCCTGCCAGCCACAAGTGGGTGAAGAGAATCAGATCCCCTCAGGACAGAGATGAGTAGCACTGTCAGAAAGGGATTAGCAGTTCAAGAAAGGCAAGACAGTGGGATCTGAGGAATGAAAGTCAGCACTTACCATCATTTTCCACTCTATTCAGTGCTAGTGGTGTATTTTGGAATCACACTGTGTGCTTTAAAAAAAAAAATCCATAGAGAAGAATCTCATTCACATGTGCCAAAAATATCCTCCTTTTTAAAAAAAGTGAAGAAGGGGGAAAAAAAAGGAAAAATTCTGACAGTAGTAGTTGATGTTCCAGGTGTGTTTGTGGGTTTTCCCTCTCTAAGTGCTGTAACCATATTTAAATATTCCTTCTTTAGGTCACAGAAATGACTTTGGAATTGTCTCTGGAGGTATGGTGAGTATCTCATATTTTAAAAAAAAGGGTGAAAATATACCAGCAGCAAAGGAATTTTTTGTTTTTTTTAAATTGTTCATTAAAATTTTCATGGAATCACAGAATATCCTGAATTGGAGGGACCCACAAGGATCATCAAAGTCCAACTCCTGGCCTGCACAGGACACCCCAAGAGTCCCACCCTGTTGGGATTTTCTTAAAAACATGTGAGGTAGAGTGCAAAAATTCCTTGTTGTAGTGTAGAAATACCAGCTACTGTAAAAAAGAGGAACTTTTACAACTGAGGTTTATTTTCATGTTGTAATTCTGTCATTGACTAAACACCCTTACTGGGACTAAGATGTGTGACCCTTCCAAATGTTTGCAGGAGTGAGGCCATCCTGTGTCAATCTCTCAGCCTGATTTATGTGAAGGGCTTTTCTTCTCGAGGGCTTTGTCCCTAAAAAAACCCACAGACCTCGCTCAGGTGCAGCTTCATCCTCACTGTTTCACCTTCTCTGGGAACTTGGCCTCTCACATTAACTTCCAGCATCTATGACTGCTGTTACAGAGCCCCTAAAATGTATTTAAATGTAAATACCACACAGTGCTGAAGGCAAAGGTGAAGATTAGGGCCAGGAGTTCTCCATGTAAAAGCTAAGCAGATATCTACCTTTATTTGTCCCTTTTTTTTCCCCTCTCTAGCTGCCTTTCTCCCTCATTCTTCACCTATCATGGTGAAAGACCAAAAATCACTTTGAGGCATAATCAGAAAAATATATTTTAAATCTAAAAATGATTTCCTGAGAGCAAGGCATTTAAGGAGTCATTTTTTGTCTGTAACTATAAATAGCACCACGGACCACTGTAAAAGTTAAACTCTTTCCTGATAACTCCAGAGACTGACAAACATTCCCCGGGGATAATTTCTGCTCATCCTGTTGTACTAGGAAAATGCATTTGTGGGTGGTTGAGACCACCCTGAACCAGCCAGGCTTTGTACATTACAAGTATTTCATATCTCTGACATTAAATAAACAGAACATGCTTGGCTGTATTTTCTCCTTAGGCTTTGAAATGTAAAGGATCTTATCAAGTTCTGCTGCTATTCCCTGATAGCCATGCAGATTGTGAATATCTTCATGGAACATTGCTTCTAGGGAGTCTTTTCCCCCCCCTTTCTTAATTCTATTATTTTATTACATACTAGGTTTTTTTAAAAACCTGGGGAATCATTCTCTGAGCCTAAATGGATCCATTTCACCATTGTGTGCTTTTCAGTGGGTACCAGGGTGGATTTGTCCACTCCTCTCTGCTGTCCATGAGAAGTGGCAGCTGAAGTTGTACCTTCATTTATGTACAGCACCGAGATCCTTACACAGGCTTGTGTACATGTTTTATCCCACAATGTGGGGGAAAATACAGAGAAGAGGGCTTAGATTTTTCTGTGGTATGCCAGTATGATCTGTGCTGTAAGATTTATAATTGTATGTGAGTGGAGAACTCGCTTGCTGTATTTAATCATTTCCTTTTAATGAGTTCTATATAAAATGGATGTCTCAAAGATGTGTTGTACTTGGCCTCCATCACTCCAGAGCTGATGAATGGCGTCACATGAGAAATACAATTTCATTTCATCTTATGTAAGTGAATGAGGAATTTCTGCTCATATCTGCTCATTTCCCACGGTGATGTTTGTGATCCTGTTTGGAACTGAGCCTTTTGTACCAGCCTGTCCCTTTTCCAAACAGCTCCTCGACGGACCTGCGGTTCAGCATGGCCCTGTGCGATGAGGAGAAGAGGTTCCGGCAGCAGCGCAGAGACAACATCATGCACAGCATCAAATCGTTTCTAGGGGAGGAGAACAGCCAGAACCTGACCACTTCCCGTGATGTAAGTTTGGAGAGTTCCCATCAGGATTAGCATTCCCTTTGGAATTCTTCATTTGCCTGTGAGAGGAAGGAATGAGGTGTGCGAGGTGGAAGAGTTCGATGTAGAAAGATTGTAGATAATAAAAATTGTTTTCCTCTATGAACATACAATGTTTAGCCTGGAGAGTAATTTTTCTTGGCTCTAAAGTTAGAGATTAAAGTTTATGACCAGGGGGAACAGTTTTAAACTATAAAAGGGGAGATTTAGATCAGATATTAGGAAGAAATTCTTGCCTGTGAGGGAGTGAAGCCCTGGCACAGGGTGTCCAGAGAAGCTGTGGCTGCCCCTGGATCCCTGGAAGTGTCCAAGGCCAGGTTGGACGGGGCTTGGAGCAGCCTGGGCTAGTGGAAGGTGTCCCTGGGGTGGCATTGTGGTGGTACTGGATGGGCTTTAATGTCCTTTCCAACCAAATCATTCTGGGGTTCTGTGATTCATTGGCCCTCTAAACAAACTGCTCCAACTTTTCCTGTTTGAATCCCAGACATTGTGAAGGTGTTGGCTCTGAAGGGAGATTGCCATCTGAAAAGTGCTTCAGGGTGTGTGAAATATCTGCTGAATCCTGCAGTGGCTCTGGGCACTCAACCAGCACAGAATGTGCCCCTGCATGCCCACTACCCATCCCATGCTCTGTGACCTTCATCTCTGAAAGAGTAGGCAGGAAATGAGCTGGTTTAAATTTAGAGTCAGCTTGGAAATTAGTTTATTTCTTTCCTTCCTTCTTTTCTTTGAGCCAGTTTTACTGGATTAGGGTTATGAAGTTTTATTTCTTTGAAACATGGGAAAGTACAGCTTTCCTTGACTTGCTGGTGCTTTGAACCGAGCCAAGAGGAAGGGAAGCCAACAGATCTCAGTGGGCTGATGCTGGCTTAGGTCATATCACAGAATCAGGGAATGGTTTGGGTGGGAAGGGACTGTAAGGGTCATCCAGTGCCACCCCCTGCCGTGGACAGGGACACCTTCCACTATCCCAGGTTTCTCCAACCTGGCCTTGGACACTTCCAGGGATCCAGAGGCAGCCACAGCTTCTCTGGGCACCCCATGCCAGGGCCTCACACCACAGTGAGGAGAGGAGCCAGATCCTACTGAGCTCTTAGTGATGCATTATTTAGAGTTAATTAAGAATCCATTTGGTCCAGATCTACTTATTTTGTTGTAGCTTTTTCATCCTCTTCCTTCCTTGCCCATTCCCTCTCCTGTGCTGCTCCCTGAATTGTGACAGGAACACTTTGTGCCTGTGGGGGTGTCAAGCAATAAACAGAGTCCACGAATTAATCTGGGTTTATTCCTTCATTGGCATTGATTCCTTTTTTTGCATTTTTAGTATAAGCAGAATGTGACACTCTTTTGCAACCAACACTGAAGAGTATCTTTTGAATTTCCATGAAGTTTTGGGCAGGTGGTAAATATTTCATTGTTGTGTACTTTTGAACTCTGTCTTGCTGCATGAAATGTTCTTATGTGAACTTTCTGAGGAACATGAAAGAATTTAACAAGTATTGTACATAGTTTAATTGGAGTGAGATAAATTGAGTGTATTGTGAAGGAACATTTTCAAGGTTTCCTAATTTTCAGTTCAGTTATTTTAATCTTAACACATGCAGATCTTATCAGAGTAGGTAATCTGTCAGTGGGACATTGGCGTGACCTAGAGCAGAATAGGGTCTTCCTCAGAAAGGATGTGGATATTCTGCCAAGCTCCAGTTGGAACTGGAGTGATACTCAGTGCCTCAGGTCTCAGTTCCATGCAGGTGGTATCTGTGCATGAATTATGGCAAAGGATAGGTAAGATCTCTTATTCTTTGTGTCATCATCTTCCCTTGGTATCCCTCACTGTCTCCAATACTGAAATTTTATCAGTTCAATTGCATCTTCCCAGACAGTAGCTGTAGCTATCCTCCGTTTTTCTTATGCCAAGTGTGTATTTCTAAGCTGACTTGTCAGAATTTTTATCTGTTTCTAGCAATGAAAAAACCTATTTTGTTCAAATTAAACTGCAGTTTTACTTTTATTGCTAGAGATGGAAGATAGCAGGAGGATTTATTGGATGTTTGGAGTCTCAACATGAAGTTGGGAGACATTGAGTAGTCTCAGTTGTCTGTGGGCCTTGTTTAATCTTGGACAAGTCACTTACTCAAAGTTCACCCAAGTTGCTTTATCTCTTGAGTAGCTTGTGCTTTGCAGGGATGCTGGGAGACACTTAATGCCTCTGAATTCATTATACATGTCTGGATGGAGAAGTGAGTAGTTCCAAATTTGCTAACTTAATCCTTAGGCACATTCTGGAAACACAGAGATTTCTCATACTTTCATTGTTGCTCAGTTTATTTTTATAATTTTTGCCGCTTCAAGCAATTTTCTAAAAATACCATGATCTTCTAAAGAAAGCATGTAGTTCTCTACAAACTGGATTTGCAGAACAATTTTTTAATAATCATTTGTGTGCCCTATGGCATTTTTTTTTCTGACACAGATATTCAGATTTTGTGCACTGTGTTTCCAGGGCATTTGGATAAAAACATCTGCGCCACTTGTTCCCAAAACAAGATGTAGTATGGTTCAGTTTTTTCTTGCCTGATTACTGGAAGATATGATTAAGAACCTTTTGGTTTGAGTGATCTCATGTGCTGGTGGTTCTGTACAAAGGATTTAGGGTTCAGTAGAGGAGTGTGCAGCATTTGGTATCCTCTTTTCTCTGTTCTTCATCAGGACATGGTTTCCTGGTTCTTGGCTCTGGGTGCTCTGGCTGCAGCTCCTTCCCCCCTCCCTGCCTCTGCCCTATTTATCCTAGAGGGCAACTTGCAGGATGGGTGTATTTCATTTCAGTTTTTACTGTTTTGTGCCTTTAAACATGTTGGAAACTGAATTGGAGCTAAAAAGCTGTTTTGACAAACCTGCCTGCTTCCTCTGCAGAGCAGGAGAGGACTCTGAATCTGCCTCACTTGATTTATGCTGCAGCTCAGCTTGTATTGAAATAAATGAGGGGAAATGTGCAGGAGGTGCTTCTCTTCAGTTGTTTTTTGTCATCATTTTAAAGATTTATTTATTTACTGTGCAATGCACGGGTGCTGGGGAGGCTCAGCCTGGAGCAAAGGAGGCTCAGGGGGGACCTTGTGGCTCTGCACAAGTCCCTGACAGGAGGGGGCAGCCGGGGGGGGTCGGGCTCTGCTCGCAGGGAACAGGGACAGGAGGAGAGGGAACGGCCTCAGGCTGGGCCAGGGGAGGCTCAGGTTGGATATTAAGGAAAATTTCTTCGCTGAAAAAGCTGTAAAGTTTTGGAAGGGGCTGCCCAGGGCAGTGGTGGAATCATCCCTGGAGGAATTAAAAAAATGTGTGGATGTGGCACTTGAGGACAAAGTTTAGTGGTGAACATGGTGGTGGTGCTGGGCTGATGGTTGGACCTGGTGATCTTGGAGGTCTTTTCCAACCTGAATGATTTTGTGATTCCATAATCCACCTTCCCCTCGTTGTATCCACCCTTCCCAGTGCAGGAATCTGGGATGCCCAGAGTGCCTGTGGATCCAGGAAGCATTGCAGTCAGGATGTTGGTGACTCTCCTGGACATTCCCAGCCTGTCTCCATAGCGGATTCCTCTGCCTCTGGAGGAACACTCCCATTTTCCCTGGTGCCTGTGCACTGATGAGTGGAGCAGAGGTGCTCTGGAAGTGTTCTCACATACTTTCTCCAGCCTCGCACCTGCAGGTGACATCTCCACTCTGTTGGGATGTGTCTGCTCAGGCTGAGTAAGCAGTGCTCCTGAGGAGCTTCCAGAGTTTCCCCACGTTATTAAAGGAGTGATTACTGACATGGCTCTTCCTTCAAAGCAGCTGCTCCGTTATTGGGGCGTTGGCTTAACAAAACACATCCCAAACCCTTCCCTGGGCTGTGTCATTTTTGGGATAGATCCGTATCTCTGAAGCTGCACGATGAATGTGAGGCCAGGGAATACCTGTGGTTTCTATTACTAAAGCTGAACACTTATGAAGGAGGTAACAAAATAATCTCACTGCATGAAGAATAAGCAGTTTTGGGGAGTGGAAGCCTCAAGAAATGTCTTGAGTGCCTTGGTCATTGTTCACGGGCATTTCCTTGTGACGGTCAGTCCTCAGGGGAGTCTCATGGCTTGGAGCATGGAGTCTGCAGAAAGAACAGGACTCTGTAGTCACATGGATCCTTTTATCACTAATTCCATCTATAGGCACCTGAAATTGCCTTTCAGGGAGATTTTTGGCAGATTAGCAGTTTGATCAGATAGGGGCTTTTGGCACAGCTGTGTGATTCTTTTTATGCTCAGTAACAACCAAGAGGTGGTTCCTTTGCCACCGCTGAACAGTGGAAAATCCTCCTGGGTTTTGGAAACTGGGAACCAGATGGGCCCTTTGCTTAGGCCAAAACATGTGATGGTGGGAGCAAGTACATTTTTATTTTATTTTGTCTTCTTTTTAGATACCTGGGGAAGCTGTGCAGTTGAGGGGAACAGCCTGCATGTCAGGGCTGGGCAGTAAGAAGGAGAGGAGTGTAAAATAAACCCCTGTGGACACAGTTTTAACCTGGTGCCACAATAACCATCCCTGGTTCTGGTCACTCCTCTCTCGGTGGCTGAGTAGTTGTCCAGATCCACATACATTCCCGCTACCTCTCTGGTAGTTTTTGCAAAGTGGTGGTAAAATTGAGACTGTCTTCATGCTGTGTAGTAATACTGGATGTTTTTGTTATAAAACTTGTTTTTAAACTCCCAATCAAAATATTATTTGTTTCTGTTCTGTTTCTCATTAGTAACTTTTACTGCCATTGGCTCTGTCACAATGATATGAATTGGATTAAACCTGGTGTTTATGTTGCTTTAAAAATCTCTGTGGTCTTGTAACTGAACAGTTCATGTAATAACTAAATTTAATATCTCCTCTATTTCGGATCGTGGATAAGAAGGACAGACAGTTCTAAAGAAATTCTGAGTATACTTTTGTTTAGAAATCTTGCTACAAGTGCTGACTTCTTCAAATAAATTCTAATTCTTCTTGGGGTGTCCAGGGGTTGGACTGGATGCTCCTGGTGTGTCCCGTGTCACTGATGTGGTGGTGGTGTTGCTCTCATCCCTGCAGGTGCCAGTGATCGCCGTGCTGGGCTCGGGAGGGGGGTTCCGGGCCATGGTGGGCTTTGCTGGAGTCATGAAAGCACTTTTTGAGTCAGGAGTCCTGGACTGTGCCACGTACATTGCTGGGCTCTCTGGATCCACCTGGTAAGGCTTTCCTCTTGGTTATCCTCAGCTGTTCTGCAGCAAGTTCTGAAGGAATTGGCACGAGAGCTGATTTATTTCTATGGTTATAATTCACAGCACATTTTACACGTCCAACTCTGCTGGGGGAGGTGTTTTGAATGCCCCAAAGGGCAAGGACAGCTCAGGCTCCAGGTGCTCTTCAGGAGCTTTGAGAGCAAGAACGGATGGAAAGAGGTGCCACACATATGCACCTGCATTTCTATATCAATGCCCAACATGTGTTGTTTTATTTTCCTGATGAAATGTGAAAAACCAAAAAAATCCCTTGTGATTTGAAGCTGATGACCCAAAATATCAACCCAAAATATGTTGTATGCTTTGGGAGGGCTTTTAGAGCGCCTCAAAATCACTAAAAGATCTTTTGCTCCGTTTTACACCCAGTGTAAAATCCTGGTGGATTTACTGGGAACGTCTAGAGCCTGGCTGCCACTCTGCAGAGCATCCCACTGTGGATTACCCTGTCTCAGTCTCACTGGCACTGTTTAATTTAGAAAATACTAAAATTTTAAAATACTTCATTTAGCCTTGAGGAGCAGGCACAGGTATTGATGGGGGAGATCTTAGTGTTGTCTTCAGTTCCTGGTAAGTCACTGTGAAGAAATGAGACTCTTTTTGGAGATGCCCAGAGAAAGGACAAGGAGTAATTGGATTAACTCTTAGGGAAACTATGTTGCAGTGAGAGTGGCCAAGCACTGGAATGTGTTGAGCCATCCTCACTTGAGTAGGCTGGGAGCAGTGTCATCTTCTCAGTCTGACTCAGGCAGTGCTCATGTGAAAGCTGAACTTGACTGAGCACAGCCTCATCTGACTTAGGCTGGCTCTGCATTGAGCAGGAGGCTGGAGCAGAAACCTCCAGGATCCTTTCAGACTCAGTGATGAGATTAAACAAATGTCTTATTTCTGTGAGAGGAAAAGACTTGTTGGAATATAAATGAGCAGGGAGTCTGCCTGGGATGAGTTTTATCATCTGATTTAGCTCTAAGGAAGCACCTGAATTTTAATTCCATGCAAATACTCTAACTCCAAAGTTGACTCCTGAAGGAGGTAATGATCAGTTCTATTCCTTGGATGGGTTTTTTTGTCAATTATTTTTCATTGTGTGAAGCTTGCTTCCCCCCTCCCAGACTAGAGGCAAGCTTTCAGAATGCCAGGAGGTTTTGAAATGCCAGAAGTGTCTGTGAACTAGAGTCAGTTTCTCCTTTAGATTGGACTACAAAAGGTTGGAACCTGAGTTTTCTATCACTGGTGGTGGGGGCAGATTTATCACTGTCCGGTGAGAGATGGATGCACTTTGGTCACAGTTGTGGAAAGCAGAAGGTGGATGAAGAGCAATGGAATAGTGCAGCGTGGTATTAAAACATTCCCTGTGTTTCTGGGGAAGGGTTTGCCAACCCTGCTCAGGACAGATGTCAGTCTGCTGGCTGTGAGGTCTCCTTTGAGGATAACCCAAGGGTGAATACGTAGTTGGTCTAATGTGAACCTATAAAATCTGAGTTAAAATAGCGAGATTATCTGAACTTCTGCAGTCAGAAACAGATTGGAAACAGTTGTGTTTGAACAAATTTGCTTTTGCTCTCTGATGTCACCCTTCAGTCTTTCCTTGCTTGTTGAATAAACAAATTGACACCTAGGCACTCCCTTTCTTTTCCTTCTTTTCCATGCAGTCTATCACTTGGGAATAATTCTCTTTTCTTTTTTTCCTGAAGGGTGGAGAATTCCTTTCCTGGAGAGGCAGGTTTTTGCTTGTCCACTCAGCTGCATGCCTAACCTTGGAGCAATGCTTTTCTGCCATCTTGCTTCAACCTTGTGCTGACTTCTCCAGCTGCATTCCCCTTTCCCTGCACCCAGGAGCTGACCTGGAGCCCATGGATCAAGTCCTGGCAGCCCACGTGGGACAGGGTTGGTTGTGCTGTCACAGAAATGGCTGGGCATGACCCTGTGTGTCTGAGCTTTGTTTGCAGTAAAACTAACTTGTTTCTCAGTAACAAACTCATTATATGCCTCTCCACATCCTCACAGTCAATTAACTCTCTGCACAGGTTGTAGTTGTTGTGCTTCAGTTTATTATGGAAGCATCATCTCCTGGAAAGTGGGGCCATATCCATCCCAGATATCCATCCCTCAGGCCCTGGGCTGAGCCCCCAGCATGGGCAGCAGGAAGGGGATTGGGATTCTGCCCCTGTGCCCCACTCAGGTGAGATCCCACCTGCAGAGCTGCCCCAGCCCTGGGGCCCAGCACAGGAAGGACCTGGAGCTGCTGGAGAGGCCAGAGGAGGCACCAGGATGATCAGAGGGGTGGAGCAGCTCTGCTGGGAGGAAAGGCTGGGAGAGCTGGGATTGTTCAGCCTGGACAAGGGAAGCTTTGGGGTGACCTCACTGTGGCCTTGCAGTGCCTGAAGGAGCTGCAGGAAAGATGGAGAGAGACAATTTCCAAGGGATGGAGTGACAGGACAAGGGAGAACGGCTTTCCACTGCCAGAGAGTACGTTTAGATGGGATATTGGGAAGGAATCCTTTCCTGTGAAGGTGGGGAGGCCCTGGCACAGGGTGCCCAGAGAAGCTGTGGCTGCCCCTGGATCCCTGGCAGTGTCCAAGGCCAGGTTGGATGGGGCTTGGAGCAGCCTGGGCTAGTGGAAGGTGTCCCTGCCCATGGCAGGGGTGGCACTGGATGGGCTTTAAGGTCCCTTCCAGCCCAAACCATTCTGGGATTCTGTGATACACTGAGATATTTTAGGAATTTTTCAGTAGTGATAATGAACTGGAGGGCAGAGAGGTGCATCTTACAGGGAGAGAACTGCATGTGTTGTCCTGAGACCTCAGTCTGCCAAACTGAGCTATGCCAACTGGAAGAGCTCCTTTCAGCTTAGGATGCTCTGTCTGGAAAAATGAGGACACTGTAATCATTTACTTCATACACATTATGGAAATGCCTGTTGAGTGTTTGATCCTATGCTTATATTTAGAACAAATTGCTCAGCTTTCTGTGCTCTGAGAAAAAGGAAATGACAATTTCCTGTATGAATGGAGAGTTAATTAACCTGATTTAATCAGTAATTGTATCAAATCATTTATGAGCTATTTGTAGCTTTCAGGCAGCTGACTCTGCAGCAGGTTTGATGCTCACAGAGGCTGTTTGCCATTGCAGGTACATGTCAACTCTGTATTCCCACCCGGATTTCCCAGCCAAGGGCCCAAAGGAGATCAACGAGGAGCTGATGAACTCCGTGAGCCACAACCCCCTGCTGCTGCTCACCCCGCAGAAGGTCAAGCGCTACATCGAGGCTCTGTGGAACAAGAAGAGCTCGGGGCAGCCCGTCACCTTCACAGACATCTTTGGGATGCTCATAGGGGAAACACTCATCCACGATGTGAGTGCTCGGCTTCTGATGCTGTTAAAGCTGTCAAACTCTTCCATCATTCCCACCACTACCTTTTTTCTGGAATGACCTTAGCGACATTTAACGAAGGGTGCATATTTTGCTATAAGAAAAACAGCATTTGCTTAAAAAATTACTTGAAAGATCCCCCTGGTTTTTTGAGAAAAGGGACAACAGGAGAGCTTCACACTCTTGTATTCTATTATTGAAAATTCCTGATTGGCTGAGTCAGGCACACAGACTTCAGAGTTCAAATGAGTCAGGTGAGCAGTAGCTGGATTTGGTCTTGTGGCAAGATTGAAATGTGTTAATAGATTTGCAGATGTGTTTTATACACTTCTATCTCTCATGAGTGTACACTGATAGTGGGTTTTATTTTAAACAATTATAACACTGAAAAAGAGGCAGCACAGCTTTTAGTGGCAGATGTGCAGAATTCTGATGCTGAAGGGCTGTTAATGATTATGTGAGGTTGGTTAGAAGTCCCTGTTTACCAAGGGATGAAACAAATGCACAGATGTTTAGTTTAAATCAGAACCTGACACATCAGTGAAAAATGGCACTCAGGCTGGTGGTTATTTACAGATAACACATGTCAGTGCTATTGCATCATAATGACTTCAGCCTTTCTTTGGTTGCAGGCTCCAGAATGTTTTCCAGGAGAGATGCAGGTGGTTAGCAAATAGAAAAGCCTCCTCATAGTGCATTTGGTGTTCTCAGTTACCTTGTGGCTGACTCTTCAGAAACAGCCCAGGTTGAAAAACGTTACCTAATTCTTCCTACGAGATATTTCCTTGCTTTCATCTTTCAGAGTAAGAAAAGGAAAGCACTGGCTTCGTCCAGCAGAGCTGATTGCTTTTTGGCCATGCCCCTTTGGCTTGTGGAACATAAGCATATTTCCTCTTCCTGCCTCCCACTCCTTCCTTCCTTAATTGTGCAGAAAAAAGGCATCCAGGCAGATTACTTCCTTTTACCAATTCTTCTGTTTTTCATAGAAGTAACTGAGTTTGCCTACATTTTTTCTCAAATTTCAGAGACAGGAGGAGTCTCCCAGATCTTTATACAAAATAAAAACATGTGATGTTTATTTTTTATATATCATATATATATATATATATCAGCAAGCCTTTACAGGATGTCTTTCTTTCCTTGCAGAGGATGGACACCACTCTGAGCAACATGAAAGAGAAGATCAATAATGCCCAGTGTGCTCTGCCACTGTTCACCTGTCTGCACGTCAAACCAGATGTCTCAGAGCTGATGTTTGCAGGTGTGTTCCCAATCTGTGTTGAGTCACTTGTGGCAAGGAGAGAGGTGTGTGGCTGACTAAAATCCCCTTTTTTTTAATGCACCTGAGACTAATTGCATCTGACTTCTGGGAATCTGACAGAGTGATAAGAAGTTACTCAGGGATAGGTGATCACATACTCAGATAGGAGTGCCAAGCCAAAGAGGAACCTGGTGACTCCACCAGGGAAAAGATGTTTAAATTAGTGTATCAAACAGGGAAAGGAAAATGTCCTCAGTCACCTTCTCTTTCAGAGAAGGGTGAAATCAGCAATTAGTCTTGATGATCTTAGAGGTCTTTACCAACTTTAATGATTCTGTGATTAAAATTAGACAAACAAATTAGATATAATGCCTCTTTTTTACTTCTTGCCCAGTGTAAAGTGCTGTTGGTAATACAAAAATCCGTTTTTCTTGTATTTATTCCATCGGTTTTAGTCCTCTCTGGGAACTTCAGTTGAGAGTGGGTCCAGTTGTGGAAGATGCCACACAAAGATAAGGATGTGTGCATCTATATATAGTTATATACAGAACTGAAAAGGGAAGTGCCAAGGTGGTTTCTCCAGGTTTATGTCATTGTATTTCCTGAAATAGTTATTTGGAGAAGTTGCTGTCAAAGCTTTGGTTGGAAATGAAAATGAGGTTGTGAATTAGGCTAAATATTTCATGGGAAAATGTGTCTTTAACTTTGCTACTTAGGAAACTGATAACTTTTTGTTTGAAAATAGGAGTATTTTGGATTTTAGATGAACTTCTGTTTTTCAGTAAATTTTATTGGGGTTACTATTTTAAAACCAAAAGGATCTTTAGTTAATAATGTCTTTCTCTAAGCAAGATCAGAAGCACCTGAAGGCTTTACTCTGCTCTAAAAAGAGGTATTCCTTGTGCCAGTGGATCTTGGGTTTGCCTTTTGAGGCTGACATCTCTGTCATTATAGAGGGTGCTAGATCCTGAACAGAAATATTTACATTTCCTAATTTACATTGATTTTAAGGTAGAAATTTTGTTTTCCTGAGCAGGCTTTGTGATTTGAGAAATCTCCTTCAGTGCAAATGCAAGCTGGAAGTGGACTAACACAAATTAATTCTAATTCTCAGTTCAGCTTTGCTGTCACCCTGGTTCTAAATACATATCTGCCAATTCATGTTTATACAGCCAAAAGGAGATACGCAATTCCTGGACTGGGTCTTCAAAGGAATTTCCTTCTGTTCCAGTGAATGTGAAGATTTGTGGGTGATTTATTTGGAAAATAGGATGTTGTATTTGACTTAGCTCAGATAAGCATTACCCTGTGAAATGAAACTCCCAGCAGTTGTGATTAAATCTTTCCTTTTCAGGACAAGAGTTCACCTGCTCCACAGGTCAGCAGGAATATCCTGAGGGTGGATGGCATTCCGTGACATGTGGGGATTTTTCAAAGTGCTCTCTTTTGCCTTTCTTTTTCAGAATTACTTCTGATTTGTTTAGAGTCAAATCAATCCCTGCTAAAGATAGGGAAGATGAAATAGATGAATGAGTGAAATGCTAAAAAGAGAAGTTATGTTTTGCTTGTTATTTGCTCCCTTTTTGAACTGAATTCTCTGATGGAAGCAGCTCCACTGGTATCAAAGTGTTTCCAAGTCAGCTAAGATCCATTTTCAAAGGCCCACATCAGTAGAATGTAAATAACTTCTGAAATTTTCTGCTCCGATCAGAAAATGCATTTGAACATTTTATTCTGAATTTTTCTTGAGCTCTCTGTTCAATAAAATGGACTTTTAAAAGATATCTTTAGCAACGTTTGAATTGATTATCAGCTGCCTCTCAGCTTTGCCTTTTGATATTGGATTTCCCCAGAAACTTTAGGTTTGGGTGGAATCCAAATAGCTCTCCTAGAATATTTCACAACCCTTGGGATATTCAGTGATTGTTGTGCCACCTCTGTCACTGCTCTCCATATTTTTGGTGGAATTGCAGTGAAAGAAAAGCAGCTTGGAGCTTAGACCCACATGTGGCAGGGAATCATGTTGAAGCAGGGGATGAAAAGCAGATGTCATTGTGTGTTCCTCATTTGTGATCTCTCCTTTTATACCTCTGGTTTTCCAACCTCATTCTTTTTACCAAAGTTTATGGTGATAAGAGAGAATGAGGATTCTTTCCCTGCTGAGATATCACTGACCTTGGTTTGATATTCCTGATGGTTATTTGGCTTCCCATTTCACTAAAATGTCTTTGCTTGGAGAAAGGTTTCATTCATTTCTGTGTTTTCCTCCTCTGTTTCTATTCAGGGTGAGATTTCTGACTGAGCACAATTTTGTTTCTGACTTTGCAGACTGGGTGGAATTCAGTCCATATGAGATTGGAATGGCCAAGTATGGCACTTTCATGTCTCCTGATTTGTTTGGAAGCAAGTTTTTTATGGGCACAGTGGTGAAGAAATATAACGAAAATCCCTTGCATTTCCTGATGGGTGAGTATGTGACAGGAAGAGGCTTGAAAATAAAAGCAATTTCAGTAGTTCATGGACTTCTAAATTCAGTCACAGAAAGTGTAAGACAAGAAGTGGAGCGCTCAGTCTGCTGGAAGACATTCATTTGAAAGATTTCAGAGATATGGATACACATTGTTTATTTGTTTCTTATTTCCATGGTTTTTCGTTCTGATTTGGACATCTGAGCTTATGACTTGGCCCACTCCAAACTCAGAGGTGTATTCAGAGAGCAACCAACTGCTTAAATAGTGCTTTTTAAGATATGTGGGGTTTATTTTCCTTCTGCCAAGCACCATTCATTGTGTATTTTTCCTCTTTCAGGTGTCTGGGGCAGTGCATTTTCAATATTATTTAACAGAGTCCTTGGTGTCTCCAATTCTCAGAATAAAGGGCCCACCATGGAAGAAGAATTAGGTAATTTTAGTAAATAATTCCTCTATGCAGAGCAATTACTAGCAAGATTCTCCCTCTGTGGAAGGGTGGCACCACTGGTGGTCATTTAAGAATGTGGAATTAATTACCTTTAATTGCTGGCACTGCTGGATGCTGCTGAGGTGGAGAAAGAGCATTGGGAATGTTCTTTCTTGCACTTTTGCTTCTGATCAGTCAGAGCTGCTGACAGTCACATGCATACATCCAGCTCTTTTCTGGAAGGTAATAGAATCCTCTCTCTACGTTGTTATGCTGATTGTTGGAGAGCAGAAGCTGACAAACATTTGATAGTTACTTGTGTCATCTCTTGACACTGGGCTGTGTTATTGAAGGGATTAGCAAATGCACCTAAACTCTCATCTCTTGGTTGTTAGATTGCTCCATTCTAATCACAGCCTGTTGGTATCTGATCCTTTGGAAATTGAATGGTTTTGGTTTCACTCTTGGCACACAAGTGGCAAGATGACTGTAAAGAGTTGTGGCTTGGTTTGGATGGACTTATCGAGTTTATCTGAGAATGTAGTTAATGATGAAAGGTTTTTTACACTTTTGTTTCCTATTCAGAAGGCAGCATCACAGGGGAAGATCTGACCAATAAATAAATTGTCCTAGACAGCCAGATCTTTCTGAAGAGCAAGAAGAGAAAATGTAGATTGAGATAGTTTTTAAATAATAACCTCTGTCTGCCTCTGCCTCCTAATGGATGGAATTCAGCTGTTTGATAATCTCTCCATACTTATGGATGAAAATGAGACCTTCAGGTTCCTATTTCTGAGGCCCCTCAGGAGTGTTAACACCTCCTCATGGAGGATCCCTGTCAATAAATGTGATCATGGAAAAGTCTGCTTTTGAAACATAGTGAGAAGCAGAATGTTATCTGTCATCTGTGACTCATTTCACATATCATTTAAAAACTATTCTTTGAAGCGGGTTCAGATGTGAAAATATTCATGTGGCTTGAACCACAGTCTGGAGCAGAGCTGGAGTTGTCCCAGTGGCACCTTGGCACCACAGTAACATTTCTGTAGGAGTTGTTGAGAGGACAGAAGCAAAACATCTAAATTTTAATGAAGGTGAATAAAGTGTGTCAGGCATGTGGTGCAGGGAGGAGTGGGAGGTACTGCTTCAGGGTTACATTTTCTTTTCCAGCCCAAAAATTTCGGGCTAAAGCCAATACCTGCTGCTCACATTCTAATGTCCACAGCAGAGCCACTCTCTTCAGCTGTATTTTCTATTATAAAGACTGTGAGAACTTTATGACTCAGGTTGTTTTGAAATTCTTAAGTGTTCTGCCAGTTAAACCCCATCAGTTTAAAGGAGTTTCTGTTTCTTTCACAGAAAATATTAGGCTAAAGCACCTTGTAAGCAACGACAGCTCAGACAGTGAAGATGAATCACAGCATCCAAAAGGTAAGGAAATGCTCAGATTTAATTTCATAATTTCCTTTTTCCATCAGCTTTTGTGTGGCTCAGCAAAACAGAGAACAAGAGACCCCAGGAGGTTCTGGGCTTGACTTCATGTCTCCTGCTCAAGCTGATCATCAGCTCTCACACATCTGGAATTCCACATACACCCAAAAATGTAGTTTGCTGGGCCAGAGCTCTCCAGAAGTCTGTTTCCAGCAAGCTGCTTGAGCTCAGAAGCACCTTGGAATTGCTGCCAGTCCCCCAAACCAACACTACCCATTGTTTTCAAGGGTTTCCTGATCAAATACTTTCCTGATAATGGTTTAATGTGTTTCAGGCATTCACAGATGTCTTCTAGCACCTTTACAAATGACATCTGATACAGGAAGTTCTTTGTGTTTGGCACGGTGTTTATAACAATGCCCAAATCCAGGTTCCCTGAAGAGGCACAACCACAAAGGGAATCTTGGGCAGTGGGAAGGAAAGATCCTACTGACAATTATCTCTAAGTACCTAAAGCACCTGGATATTTCTGGGGTGTTAGTCAGCTTTCTGTACTTCATGATATTTTGGGGACAAGAGTGATTTTCACCTGCAAAAACCTGGTTTTATTTTTAACAAGTGGAGCAAAGATGGGGATGCAGCTGTTTGTCATTTCAGGATCTACAGAAGAAAAGAAAATCCTCTATGGTGAGACAGGGAGTTATGTCACTAACTCAGCTCAGTGATTGCTTCTTCAACTCCCCTTATCGTAGGTGGTACCACGTTTTGTGTTTATGTGTGGATTTCCTGTTTAAACACTACAGCCAGCACCAAACACATTTCTCTCCTAGTTTGTAGCCATAGTGAACAACCAACAAATCTGGGATTGTAAACACTTGGAAATCCCTCTCGCTTCCATAGAGTGCTATTGGACAGGTGTTGGACTTCTTTGATGCTTGTTTTCTTGCTACTTATATAAAACTCAGTTCCTTTAAAGCCTGGGTTAAAGAGGCAAGTTTTAAAGCTGGATTTAAAGTATCAAGCTTGAGCCTGAACTATTTTCTTATCCAAAACACCCCAAAAAAAGTCAAGTTTTGACAGGTGAATGAATGCAGGGTGGTACCTGTTCAGGTCATTTTTACTGCGAGCTCCAACTGCAGACATCTAAGTCTGGATCTTTGATTGTACTCTTTAGTTAATTAAAGCCAGATATTAATTGTAGATTACAGTTTACTGTAAAGATCTTTTCAGGTATTTTAGCATTCCCATGCTATAGCATTATCCTTTATGCAAACTAACTGCTTTCCTGAGGAAAGCTGGGTTTCTAAGAGGCAGGAAAGATGGAGAAGGCTGTCAATGCACATCCAAATGAATTCATGTCTACATCAAGTATGGTTCTTACCAGCTCAGGTCTGTCCCTGAGCCCAGCAGAGCTTACAGAGAAAGCCCTCAGACTAATTAAGTCTTCCTCAGGTCATCTAAGACATTCCCAGTCTGTTTTCCTGATATCCACACTATTGTGGTGCAGATTGAAGGTTTCACTGGCTGATGGATTCTCTGCGCTCCTCTGAAATGATGGCAGCAAAGCTCCATCATCCCGCCCCTGGCTTGTTGAAAGAAGTGTTTTATTTTCGTAGGTCCTTTATTTTGTAGCTCCTGAAATTCTGGCATTACACTTGCTATGTTTCAATATCACTGCTGGGTGCTTTCATTTTTGTGTGCAGGCACTGAGAGTGCTGAGGCAAAGCAGGAGAGCCAGGAGAGGCTGCAGGAGAGCAGCCAGGAGAGCTGGGTGCAGCGCATGCTGATGGCCCTGGTGGGGGACAGCGCCCTGTTCAACACGCGCGAGGGCCGCGCTGGCAAGGTGCACAACTTCATGCTGGGGCTGAACCTCAACAGCTGCTACCCCCTGTCCCCGCTGGCAGAGCTGCTCACCCAGGAGTCCCTGGAGGAGGAGGAGCCGGCAGCAGTGGCAGGTCAGTTCCCAGAACGCTGGCGTGATGTGTGTTTATTAATGAAGCCAGAGGCAGCGACTTCCCAGCGTGGTAACATCACACCAGGAGGGTCACAGCAGCACCGCTGGGGAGTGTCCAGCAACAGAGCTTGTGAGGGATCTGGGAGGATCAAAGGGCACCACATGGTGACTTCTGTCTGCTCCCTGCCCTGTCCCCTGGTACAGGCTGTGGCACAGCCACTGGATGGACAGTGGTCCTTGGTTTGGCAGAGGGGATCAAACTTCTTTTGTGTGTGGTACCCTTTGTTACATCCACTTTCTCACTCTCTTGGCCTTCTCTAAAGGGTGTCCAGGTTGTTCCTTGGCTCTTACTGATGCTAAGGTGGAAATGAAACCATTCCTTGTTCTCCTGCAGGGCTTCCCTGTTGCAAAACCTTTGTAGCTCATCTGCTGTCTTTGTCTTTTGAAAAACCCCTGGAGGCAATTCACTTCTTCACTTGTAGGATCACAGAATCCGTGAATGTTGGAAGAAACCCACAGGGATCATCCAGTCCAACCCCTGGCCCTGCACAGAAACCCCAACAATCCCACCCTGTGCATCCCTGGGAGCGGTGTCCAAACGCTCCTGGAGCTCTGGCAGCCTCGGGGCCATGCCCATTCCCTGGGGAGCCTGGGCAGTGCCCCAGCACCCTCTGGGGGAAGAACCTTTCCCTGATCTCCAGCCTGACCCTCCCCTGACACAGCTCATAGATTCTTACTTTGCTGACACCGTGTTCTTCCCATGTGGATGCACCTGACAAACCACTCCCATTCCAGGATGATAAGAATTTCAAAAAAATACGAATTTGCAAAAGAAGTTCAAAGTCTTCCCCCACTCCATGAGGGATGTGGTGTGTGGGACAGGAGCTGTGAAGAATAATTGTGTTTGATTAGGGTTTTGAAGCCTTTGCCATGGACAGTGTTCACTGCAATCTGCCCAGTGAAAGGCAATTAATTTCTTGGTGTTCTTCTGGCACTGGAAGTGTCCAAAGCCAGGCTGGACAGGGCTTAGAGCAACTTGGGCTAGTGGAAGGTGTCCCTGCCCATGGCAGGGGGTGGCACTGGGTGATCTTCCAACCCAACCCATTCCATGATTCTATGATCCATCAAGACAAGAACAACTCCACCTCTCTGAAGGGGGTGTTCTTCCATGCTCTTCCTCCCAGCACAGCCCTACCAACCATCCCTTGGTGACAGCAACATTCCCCTCAGCCCTCATTTCTTATTCAGAGGAAGGAGATTGTCCCAACTGCTCATTAAGCAACAGTCATTTAAAAGCTTAAGAAGCAGCCGTGCTCTAATGTGTATTTGTGAATGCAACAAATCCCATGCAGGGCTTGAAGAGTAATTTCCATCTGGACTCCACTTTCTAAATATTTCTGTCATCTCAGAGGTGTTTACAACTGGGTAGTCTTAATATTTATAGTACTTGGAAAAGAGGCAGGAAAGTGGGTAGGAAATTTATGGTTGGAAAAAATGACAGTTGATGAGAATTTTGCATAATTAAGGCACGTGGATAGTCTTCAGAATCAACTATCAGCTTCCTGGGATTTGATTTCAGTGGAAATAAAATGCTGGTTTGACGGAACTCTACACCTCTGACACAATTACTTTGGAGTGCCTGAAACTTCTGTGGGTTAAAATGGGAAAAGTTTGGCATGACTGCAGTTTTTTGCTGTTACCTGAAGCCCACACTCATAAACTTGCAGTAACAAGTCAGATCTGACAGCTGCAAGTGGTTGCAATATTATAGTCAAGAATAGTTAAAAACCCCTTGAAATGTCAGCAGTTAATATAAAATGTGATCATTCAGTAGTGTGATGAGTGTAAACACATTTTAATGCTGTGAATTTTCCTAATATATGGAGGAGCCCAGAGGTGCAGACAGAAGGGAGACTTTGGTGTAAAATTTAAATCCTTAGATTATCATGGCACTGGATGCATTTAAGCTGTGCATATTTATTCCTAGCACTGGCAGTTTACCTGTCAGCTTGAGTGCACAGAGAAGTCTGTATTGCTTTAAGACTTACTCTCCTTTATTGCCAGACACTCCAAAGGAGAAATAAGTGAATAAAAGGATATCAATAATACTTCCATCTCCAGTTGTCCCAAGCCCTCTGCAGAGGATGAACTGTGGCTGACCTAAGGCAGTCTTACAGTCATTACTGAGGATTGAATTTAGGGTCTGCAGTGCCTGCAGCAGAGATCCCAGCTGCTTGGTCTGGAAATAAAACCCTTGGCTTTGCTTTTCCACAGACTCTATTTGTGGAAATAATGCTGAGCATTTTCTTATTTCATCAGGAATGATTTCATTGTGAACTCAGAGTTGTTCTGTTTCTTTTCTGATGTTACAACACACCAGAATGACTTGAGAAAATGCCAACTGCATAACAATGGGGGAAAATAACCCCTAATCTCTGCTTCCTTACTTCAGTATTTATGGAAACTGTTGCAGTAGATGGACGTCAGTAGCAAATGCCCTTCTCATCTCCCCTCCTTCCACTGGAGCTGCCATCTGTGGCAGATTTGGTCTCTAGGACATGCCCTCTTTATGATTTCCAAACAAATATCAGTCTGTGTATCCCATTGCTGGGAAGCTGAGAGGGCTGGGCTGGCTGAACATGGAGCTGGCCTGGTAAACACAGACCCACAGAGTTGTTAAGGCTGGAAAAGACCTTTAAGATCATCAAGTCTAACCATCAACCCAGCACCACCACTAAACCCTGTCCTCAAGTGCCACATCCTCACATTTTGTCCCAGTTTGCTGTTTGATGGACTGGAAGGTGCTGGTAATAGGGATGCATCTTTCCAAAAGGGCTGAAAATTCATGTGAACCCATTTATATGGTTGTTATAAATTTATTGACCACATTAAGATGTTTTCTCCTTTAAAATATAATAAGATTATTTTGATGAATTTGGTTTTAGAGTCACGAGGGCTGTAAGCAATAGGATCAGTCTCGTTCCTCAGTGTTGGGAGGGAGTTTGTGTGGCAGAAATACACTCCCATCACAAACACTGTTATAGCTGATGCTGTCCTTGGTTAAAGGATCTTTCAAATTCTGTTTTTGTAACATAAGAAAAGATGAAACTTGAACAAAAATATTTTTGCAATTTTTTAGAGGTTCTAGTGAGAACAAGGGTTAAATTATATTTGACATGTTATCTTTAAACAAGAAGGGGAAAACCAAATTGGTCTACTTGTGCTAAAGGGAACTGTAGTCAGTGTGGGTTTTTTACCAGTTTTTTTTTAATTGTGATGAATTTCATAAATACCAATATATTTTCACTGATTTATGCTAATTCATGATTATGAAATATATCTGGTTCTAAAATAGGTTTATAAACACACTTAGCCCTTTAGCAATAGGCAATGATTTAAAAGTGTTCTCTCCTTTGGAAATCAAAGCAAATAGTGGGAAAATAGTGCCTCATTACTTAGAAAAGGGTCCTCTAATAAATAACAACAGAAATAAAAAGTGAAATCATCTGTTTTAAGATTTTGTTTGGTGCTCACAACGTGCTGCTTCTGAAATGACAGGGACAAAAGTTAGAATTATTTTTGATGGATTTTCTTTGCTTCAAAAATACCCTTTTTTTTTTTCAGATTACTACCATTGTCAATAAGTAGATGCCAGGAAATTCAATGATAGCAGGAATAATTATTTCTCTATCCAGCATTCCTTACATTACACTGCCCTCTACAGATATGAGCATTAGATTATTGTTAAAAAGCAAAACCACGCACTGGAAATATTTGTAAGGTCTAGAACAAGAAAAGATTGTCAGGGGAAAAGTTTTAAGTACAGCAAGGATAGTTTAGTAGTGTCCAGAGACTTTCATTTTCTAGTGTCTAGAGACCTGGATAAGTGTGAAGACACCCAGGAGAAATGGATTGGTTTTTCCTGAGCTGCCCCTGAGGGAATGTTGGGGTTAGAGAGAAACATCATCAGGTTGGGCTTAGAGAGAAAACTGGTGGGACCACACTGGGACAGCACCAGCAGTGAGTGGCTGACAGTGAATTCTGTCCAGTGCCTAAATTATGGATATGGGTCACTATTTCTCTTTGTTCCTAGTGGAGTGGTGAGTGTGAGGTTGTCAGGTCTGGTGCAGATTGGAAAACAAGACCTGATGGTCCCAAATTGATGAGCAGAAGGAGACACAGGCAAGTGTCACAGGAGGGCAGATCCACATCAAGGCTTTTTGGGCAAGTTTGGGAGAGCTGGGAAGGACTGGGAGAGTGGGGTTGGGAGGGAACCTGGGGGAATAGGTTTGGGCAGGGGTTGTAGGACACTGAAGGGATTACAGAATATTGGAAGATCTCTGGGGATCACCAAGTTCAGCCCTCTGCCCAGAGCAGGTGACACATCCAGGGGGTTTGGGATGGCTCCAGAGAGGGAGGCTCCAGGCCCTCCCCGGGCAGCTGTTCCAGGGCTCTGCACCCTCCAAGTTCTTCCTTGTGTTGAGGTGGAACTTGTTGTGTTTTAGTTTATGGCCATTGCTCCTCATCCTGTCTCTGGCACCACTGAGCAGTCTGGGACCATCCTCTGACACCCCCAGCTGTCTCTTAACATCCCATAAACTTTTTCCTTTGTGCATGGATTGTTTGGGATGATGGAGTGAAAGTGGGAGGGCTGGGATCAAACCTGGGCTTTTGTCCCCTTTGGTTTTGCCTGA
The DNA here is from genome assembly GCF_020740725.1 of Corvus hawaiiensis. NCBI lineage: Eukaryota > Metazoa > Chordata > Aves > Passeriformes > Corvidae > Corvus > Corvus hawaiiensis. The sequence goes on along the minus strand of NC_063221.1, from coordinate 3,893,395 downwards.
AGACCTCTGGGTCTGCCTTGTGCACTTGGCCTCCTGAGGGCTCTTCCAGATCTGGCTTTTCACCTCATTCTCCAGTTTTTAAGAGTTTTAGTTACACTTGAGTTCATGGTGTGTTTAACTGGGATACACTATGCAGTTCAAATTGCATGCTCTCTCCAGAACCTAGGGAGACACTGAAAAGCCCTTCAGAACCTCAGTTCTTAACTCAGCTGTCCCTGCTTGGCTCAGTTTTCCCATGTTCCTTGCAGATCCTGATGAGTTTGAGAGGATCTATGAGCCCCTGGATGTGAAGAGCAAGAAGATCCACATCGTGGACAGTGGGCTGACCTTTAACCTGCCCTACCCGCTCATCCTAAGGCCCCAGAGAGGTGTGGATCTCATCATCTCCTTTGATTTCTCAGCCAGGCCAAGTGATTCCAGCCCTCCTTTCAAAGTAAGTGACACAGGCCCTTCTCTTCCTGGGTTCAGGAGTTTAAGGTGACTCAGTTCTATTCCACATGGTCCCAGAAGGCCTTGGTGCTGTTGTATCTACAGCTTTGGAATATTTCTTTCGACGTCAAGGCAGAATATTCCCCTGTGCCTCAGTTCCTGTTTACATGCCTTCCATGAGGCAACTGGCACAGAGAGGGATAATGAAATTCCTTTGAAGTAGGAGGTCAGTTGTTTTTATGGAAGTTTTGCTTTGGCACTGATTGCAGAGTTTTATTTTCTGTCAGAATTAAACAATTAAGTCATTTTCCCTGCCGTACTCTCCCTCTGCCCAGCTGCTCTTCTTTGTGTGCTGTGATGTAAATGGATGGTTTCATGTCATCATCTTGCAGAAATGCATCATCTCAGGATTGCTAAATAAATAACCTTTTGGAAGCAGGGCTAACTTTCCATTTACATCTCACCAGGATAATCCCAGCACTGGTTTAAATGGGACTCAAATCCATCCAGGCCAGAGCAAAACAGCAACAGGAAAACAGGGATTAAGTGTTTTCCACAGCAGGTGTGGAAAGCACAGCTGTCAGTCTGTACATCCTGCACATCCATACAGCTCCAGCTGATCCCAAAGCCTTTACACGGATCATTTTGGTAACTGCTACCAAAAAGTAGTGCTTCAGAGACTATTGTGAGGTTCTTTGTGCTGTGGTTTAGTGGGCATGGTGGGATTTGGTCAATCTGTGTGATTTTGGAGGTTTTTTCCAACATTAATGATTCTACCATCCTCAAGAAAGAGGCATTATTTATTTCAAACCCAAATGAATTTTTAAAATAATTTTTAAAAGAATTCAGAAAGCATTCCTGTTTGAGAAACAGCTGGCATTCCTTGTTGCTTTACAGACAAGTTTCAGTTAGAACAGAGAATACTTCTCCTTCAGCTGCTATGGAGTGACAAAACCCCCAAACAACATTAGAATATAACAGCAGTAGCAAAATGAGCTTGAGACCAGTGCTGCCAACTGCAAAGACAAATTTCAGGAGAATATAAAGGAGACATTCCTGTAATCTGTAGGTCTTTTGGGGCTACTGGGGAGAATAGAGCACTGAGGAGACTTCCTAGTGCTTGAGATCTTTTGTTTTTCCTTAAATTGCTGAATCCCAGAGTCTGTTTCTTCCTTTTAATATTGTATTTGCATAAGAATATAGCTCCTTTTTTTGTCGTGAATGTTTGCCCCAGCAGCTAAATTTGCTGACAAAGCACTGCCGTTGCCTCTGAAACATCCTTTTCCTCCCTTTCTTAACATTCCACATGTGGCGTCCGTGCAAAAGGCTGTGTATGGTCACCCCTGCTACTCTTAGCATTCTGTCTTTGTCAGCTGCAATTTTCTGGGTTGTTTCAGGGAACATGGAGAGGTTAATTACCACTCAAGTGGCATGCTGAAGGTTTTCCTCTAAACTGTCATTTTCAAAAGGCAAAATATCCCTTGACACAATAAAAAATGGTGGGAAAATTAGATGGTGCCTCAGGTTTTCCAGAAGGCTCTGTTGAAGGGAATGGTCCATTGTTTCTGAGGCACAAATAGGTGTGTGCTGAGGCAGACATTGGTGTGTTCCTGAGGTAGAGGACAGGAACAGGAACCAGTTCTGTCCCATTGGTGCATTACAAAGAGCAAATGGCACTTCAGGAGTGGGCTTGTATCTATGGTAGCACTCTAATATTTTACTCCCGTGGGGAAATCAGCCAGCTGAACTCAATGACTCGAGCCTTGGTTTATCACTTTACACCCACTATCTCTTAATCTCTTGCGTATCCAAAACAGCCGCCCAAGGAAGGGTCCTATTTCATTGAAAACCAAGATTAAAGATGTTGACCTTCCCTCTCCTCCCTCTCACACACCCTCATTACATGCTTTTGAGTCATTATTTACAAATTATCTTGTTTACTGAGTTGTCATGAGGGAAAAGAAGCCTGTTTTCCAGATTTCTTCACTCGGTGTGCTTTGAGAGGCTGCTGTGTGCAGGGATCGACTCTGAGTACAACAATGCATGGCCCGGTGTTTAGGAACTCTCATGGTTTCCACAGCACTGGTACTCCTTTGCAAAGTAAAATTATGGATGGCTTTTCCCTCACTGTCAGCTCTGTAAATTCACCCCCAGGTTTCTGGGGCAGATCAGATTCCTTCCTGTGACTCATGGCAGGTGGTGGAGCATGGGCAGGGTGAGTGAGGTGCTCAGTTTGTCCTGCTGGGTCATCCGTGCTGAGATGGGCTTGATTAGTCCTGGGAACCACAGGGTGGTTTGGGCTGGAAGGGACATTAACCTCATCCCACCCCTGCCATGGGCAGAGACACCTTCCACTAGCCAAGGTTGCTCCAAGTCCCATCCATCCTGGCCTTGGACACTTCCAGGGATCCAGGGGCAGCCACAGCTTCTCTGGGCACCCTGTGCCAGGGCCTCCCCACCCTCACAGAGAAGGATTTCTTCCCAACAGCCCATCTAACCCTGCCCTCTGGCAGTGGGAACTGGCAGTGTCACTCCATCCCTTGTAAATTGTCTCTCTCCATCTTTCCCTGTCAGCTCCTTCAGGCACTGCAAGGCCACAATTAGATCACCCCAAAGCTTCTCTTCTCCAGGCTGAACAATCCCAACTCTCCTAGTCTTTCCTCACAGCAGAGCTGCTCCATCCCTCTGATCATCTTGGTGCCTCCTCTGGACTCCTTCCATGTCCTTCCTGTGTTGGAGATTTAAAAATTTATGGGTTGCTTTAACCACCCCACATGATCCCTGTCTCTGCAAACCTCACTTTGCAGTGGAGGCTTTTATGCACCTGAGTCTTTCTCCTCTTTCCAGGAAATCCTGCTGGCTGAAAAATGGGCCAAAATGAACAAGCTTCCTTTCCCCAAGATAGACCCCAATGTGTTTGACCGGGAGGGCATGAAGGAGTGCTATGTGTTCAAACCAAAGGACACCTCCTCGGAGAAGGACTGTCCAACCATCATCCACTTTGTGCTGGCCAACATCGACTTCAGGAAGTACAAAGCTCCAGGTGAGCTCACAATTCCTGATGCTGAATCCACCTGTTCCTTTGGAATCACTTTGTGGTTATGTACTAAGAATGTTTTGTCTCTGAAACAACTCTTGAACTCTATCTGCCATCCTTAGGGAATTCGAAGGAGCCGTTAAAAATAAGGTAATAAATCCTCAGGCCTAATGTTTAGATGGAATTTTTGTATTTGTCCTGTGCAGGCGTTCCCAGAGAAACACAGGAAGAGAAGGATTTTGCAGACTTTGATATTTTTGATGATCCAGATACACCTTTCTCCACCTTCAACTTCCAGTATCCCAACGAGGCTTTCAAGAGGCTCCATGACCTCATGGAGTTCAACACCCTCAATAACATGGATGTAAGTATGGGGGTTAAAGGGGCTGGACTGTTAAAGGGGGAAGTGGGTGATGTGAGTAAAGCCCTGAATCTGCCCTACAGAAGGTGCAGGGCTTTGCCTCAGTGTTTGATTTTCTCATTCGGTTCTTGCCTTGGTTTTGTCATTTTACCATCACAAGCCATTCAGGGTAACTGAGCAAAGGGGGCTGTGGAGGATATAAACATGATGTGCAGGATTTTATACTCGGGTTTTTTTGTGTAATTGGACAAAAAGGACACTGGAAATTTTCTCTGAAGGAAATTTCTTTATCAGCTAACTCAGTAATAATTATTTGTAATTGATAGTTGGCGTAGCATGACATCATGATCCCAACATCTGACAAGTGTAATGATCATCCCAGATAAAGATATGGGGGTTTTAATCAATATAATGAAGAAAACTTGTTACATCAGCACAAAGGAAATAAAAGTGAAGATTTAATCTTTCTCAATATAATAATTACTTTCTACATCCTTGAAATATGGATTTTCTCAATGTTTGGATTTACCCTTCTCAGTTTCACTGAGGCTGTTTAAATACTGTATATTTTTGTGTGACTTCTTTGGTGTTGGTGGCCTCCCTCATATTTTTACTAACCACATTAAAATCGGTGTTTTAAACACTCAAGAAATACTATTTGTAATAAAACTCATCAATCCCTTTGTTCAGTGATGGAGCAGGGCTAAAAGTGGGAACAGCAGCTTTTAACAACAGAAGGGGCTGTTTGTGTCTGTTTCAAAGTGGTTCAGATGTGAGTTTTCCTGCTGGCTGTGTTGTTCCCTGCAGGTGATCAGGGAGGCGATGATGGAGAGCATCGAGTACAGGAAGCAGAACCCCTCACGCTGCTCCGTGTCCCTCAGCAGTGTGGAGGCCAGGAGGTTCTTCAACAAGAGCAACCTCAACAACAACCACACGTAGAGGCTGTGCCCTCCCAGAAACTGCTCCTGCCTTTGGAACTGGAGTCAAAAGGACCTCAGTGGAGCATCCCTGCTCCTCACAGGGCTGTGCAACGCTCCTGAACACGTCTTCTTGTGAGCGTTCACGTTCCAATAGCATTTTGTACTGCTTTTTTAAAAACTAAAAACATTTCAGTAGGCTGAGGTCCTCATTTTTAAAACTCTGGAATTAGTTGGAGATCATTGGGTTCAGTGTCTTTTTGTTTTCTTATAAAATTGTAAACACTGGTTTCCTTTGGGGGGTAATTGATTTTTAATTGATGTAAATTGGGCATGGCTTGAAGGGTATGATGGATTTAGAAAAAAGAAATTGAAATCCACTTTACTGCTGTTTGAGAACGTCTGTACCACTCAGCAAAAAACTAAACCTCTGATATCTTCTTTTTCTTATTTAATCCTCAAAATTACATTGCTTGAACTCTTGACCTACTGGCAACCATGTATTAAATTATTTGTCAGTTTGTGTACTTCTGATCAGAATGTTTCTTCATAAATTGACAGTGATTTTGCATTTGAGCATGATTAAAACAACACATTTCTGCAAAGGGACAGTGGCAACGTTTACTGGGGATTGGTAAAACGTGCCCAGGTGAGAATGTGAAGCCTTAAGGGCTATTTTAAAAATACATTCTTAGTACTTTGAATAATGAAAGACTGTGCATAGACAGAGATTATTTTACTGCCATCTCAACCAGTATTGCTGTAACTCTGCAAACACACAGAAAATGCAGCTGCACCTCTGAAAACTTTAATTGCTAAAATCAGTAAATCCCTGGGAAGGGAAATAATTACAATGCATTTCTTTTAACAGCCACTGCACCAAAGAATGATGGAATGCTTGGGGGTGGAAGGGACCTTAAAGTTGATCTCATTCCCTCCCACTAGCCCAGGTTGGTCCAAGTCTACATGCAAAGTTCTCTGGTTAAATAACATTTCCTTTATTGATCAATAGGTTTTATTTCTGTTTGAGTTAGTGCATGTTTAAAATCAAGAGAGAAAATAAAAGTAACTTATCTTAGTGCTGGATAATTTAAACATTTTCCATTAATTCTGGAATACAGAAAGGAACTGGTACCATTATATTATTGTAATATTTTCTTTTAAATGTTGTATTTCCTTTCAGTAATGTAATATTTGTATTTTTTATTTTATAATATGTACCTACTCTGTTTCATGGAAGAGTTTTATCATGCTTTATACAGTTTATATTATCATAGTGTTACCAGATGATAAAAAATAAAACTATATTTGGCAGCTGCTGTTTTCAGACAGTTTTATTTTGATAATTTATGGGCCATTTTCAGGTTTTTTGTGAAGGGATGTGGCGCAGCTGGATGGTGTGAGGCAGCTCACAAGACTGACAGTGCACAGGATGGGTCTTTGCTGCCTTTAATCTTGGATTCCTTATAAAGCAGGGAAGTTCCTTAGACATTACTAAAAGTAATGTGGAAGGAGAATAATAATGCAGGGAGAACGCTCTTCTGACACACAGTGTGACACCAGCCACAGAGAGTTTTCCCATACCTTGAAATGTAATCCTTTGTTTCTCATTTTCCCCTCCCTTTAATCCTGGTTATTCTGCTTTGTGTGCACAGTACTTTTTTCCAACCCAGCGTGTGATCCCTAGGAGGCAGAAAAAGGTGGATTTAGAGAATGAATTGTTTCGGACTTCAAACATTACTGTAGGGGCAGCACATGGGAGATCCTTCATGCCTGAAGGACATGGAAGTGCCACCCTGCAGGTCTGGTGGTGAGGCTTTAGGGGTGAGCTCAATTCCTGGAAACCAGCTCTGGTGGCCTCTGGAGAACAGCTCTGGTGGGCTCTGGGACACCCAGCACCAAGCCTGGCCCTGAGCTTCTCTTCCCTGGGACCTTGGGACAGGCTCCAGTGCCGGGATGGGCTCTGGAAATCTCTGCCCACCTTTTCCTTTACCAGCAGAAGTGAATGCTCAGACTAAATCCCAGGGACCCGGGAAGCACTGGAGCTCTGGAGCACACACACCCTCGGTGTGTTTGTGTTGGTGAGGAGAAAATCCCTTTGTCAGGGAATGGGGCTACAGCCAAATGCCCTTACCCATCCCCCTGAGCATGTTTTGTCTGTGGGATGAAACCTGAGCACTCAGTGTGATCGGTCACCTGCAGAGCTGTTCCGACAGAGCACACAGAGCTGCTTTTCCAGGAGAGCCGCTCGTGCACGGGAGTGGATGTGCGCTCGAATGCCAGAGCCAGTTGTGCAACCGCTTGTGCTGACATAACAGGGTTTGCTCTGGTGCTCGCTGGAAGCAAAGCCGAGCAGACGTTTCCTGGAGCTGTAAATTCACCCCTCGCTGGCTGCTGGCACCTGGGATGGACAGGTTTGTGTAGGGATGTGACTCACCCGGGAGGTTACACAGGGCCCTTCTCACGAAGGGTGGAAGGCAGGGGCTGTGCGGGTTCCCAGGAATTCCCCATGGCAACACAAACACGGCACTGCTGTGCATGCGAGGAGCAGGCTCTGGGGCAAGGCAAAGACACGCGACTCCTTAAACTTTAGACAAACCAAACCCCACAGGACTGGGTCCAACAGGAACAGGAATTCCTTATGTGGCTGTTTAACCCATGACTGCCAAGCCCCACCAACTTGAAATTAGGGATCAAAGGCCAAGCCAAAAGGCTCCTGGTTTCGTTAGGTTTGGTCAGGAGATGTTTGGGAACAGAACTCCCAAAGAAGGCAGACATGAGCTTGGAGAGACCCATGTGGGAGGATGGACCTGGATCTCGAGGGTTCCAAAAATACAGCCAGGTCTGAGAAACAGGTGGGGACAAATGGGGCACTGAAAGGGGAATCACAGCTGTGACAGGGTCACTGGTGCTGGGCTGGGAGCCGGGTCTGATGTCTGCAGAGGAGAATGTTCTGCAGCATCTGGGGCTTCCCTGCTACTCCGTCTTCACCTGGAGCCAGCAGCCCATTTGTGAAGCCTTCCTGAGACCTGTCAGAAAAACCTCGAGGAATCTAACATCAAACCAACTTTATACTTAAACATTTTCTCTTTAATCAGTACAATGCTCTTCCAGTGAGCCCTCCTTGAAGGCTGTGGCCAAACTGGCCACAGAGACCTGGAAACATTGAGGTGGTTTTGGCCTTTGTCTCTCTCTCAAATTCTCACCCAGGTGTACTGTTTTAGGCAAGTCAAAAGTGAGCAGGGAAAAACAGGCAGCTCTGGGCTTATTTGGGTGTGAAGCTGTAACTTCTGCCACTGAAGAATAAACGACACCGGTAAAGCTACACCTCCCATCCCTGGCAGTGTCCAAGGCCAGGTAGGACGGGGCTTGGAGCAACCTGGGATAGTGGAAGGTGTTCCTGCCAGTGGCAGGGGGTTGCACTGCACGGGCTTTAAGGTCTCTCCCAACCCAAACCATTCCACGATTTTATGATTCTAAAGTCATATCACTTGTTTGGTACCATTTTGTAACACAGCTGCATTTCTGCTCCTCACCCAACTTTTTGGATGGCCTGAGGGGGATGGATGGCTGGGCCAGCACTGACAGCACGGGACACGGGACACGTGCCAGGCAGGTCTCTAAGTTCTGAGATGAGGAGGAGAACTAGGAAGCACCCTCCACATCCCGCTGGTGCTTAACACCTTCCAGACGTTTTCTCACAGCTCGTTTAGGGCGTGTGCTTGGAAAACACAAACCGGAATTAACGCCATGGCTTTAAAAGAGATTGAAGGAAGTGTTTCGCCAGCGTGTTTGGGAAGCAGAGACACTGATGCTTTGCAGCTGTGGATTCAATGCAAATCCTTCTGGTCCGGTTTTACCAAACCCCAGGGATTTGCCTGAGGACATTTTTGTGTGACGGTCAGCCCCTGCTTCTGGCACTAATTAATCCCTGGATGCTGCCAGCACAGAGAGAGGCAGCCTGGAGGGCTGTTATCGGGTCTGGCAGGGGAAGGTTCCTCTGCTCCTCCGTGGGGCTCTCGCTGCTGGTTGTTGATTGTGGGGTGGGATGAGGGACGGGAGCAGAGGCTGAAACGAGGGAGGTTTGACTCCAAACGTGTGCCGTGGGCGGTCCCGGCGTTTGTTTAGGATGTCCCTTTGTAAGGCTGGGAGGAAGCTGTCCTGAACTTTTTTCACCTTGCAGAAGTCCAGAAGTTAGTAATGCTCATTTGCTGTTCCTCCCTCAGCTTCAAGCCTCTTTTAACACCTTGTTTAAAAACACGTTTTAAACCCATTTTTAGGTAAAGAAACTTATTCCAAGGTGATACAGAGCAGGTTTCAATACCCCACCAGACCACAGGCCTCTTTCTGGTGTTGCTTCTGTGTCCTTACTGTCTCTTTTTTCAAGGGCTGCCAGAAAATAAACGAGAGAATAATCTGACATCTGAGATCCTCTGTGTCTTTATTGCTCACTTCCTTTTATTTTATTTTGGAATCTTAGGATCATGGAATCATTAAGGTTGGGAAAGACCTAACAGATCATCAAGTCCAACCACCAGCCCATCACCAGGTTCAGCACTAAACCTTGTCCCCAAGTGCCACATCCACGTGGTTTTTGAACACCTCCAGGGATGGTGACTCCACCATGCTCTGCCACACGGCTGTGAGCTGGTATAGCTGGAAGATCCAGCAGCAGAGGTGGGGTGCTGTGAGGCAGCAGTGTTTCAGTCTAAACTGTTTGAAATACAGGAAATCCAATCTTCTAGATGAAGAACACAGGTATTTATACAGTTCAATATATGTATTTAAAATTTATGTTCAACTTATGAACTGTTATTGCTCAAGACCAAACCCACCCCACTTTTCTTCTCACCCGTGGGGTCCAGTGCACATTTCCAGCTAAAGGAAGTATTTAAAATCCCCCAAATCGTTGCCCTGCTTTTTAGTTCCTGTGTCAGGAAAGGGTTGATGTTAGGGTTGGTTTTTTTGCTTGTAAATGATTTGGTACCAGTGGAGAGGGCGGTGAGTTTTGCAAGCAGCAAAATGTGATGAGAGTGACCTAAATTCAACAAAATGGCTAAAAACGGTGAGGATGTGAACAGCAGGTGAACACTGAGGGACACTGGGTTGCCTGCTGTGGGCTTTACACACTCCCAGAGGCGGGAAGCCTCTCTCTGCCTTGAAGGCTGCAGCCTCAGGTGTTTTGTACAGCACGCACTTTAATATAGATGTTTTTCTTCCAGGCAGTGATAACTGCCCACAATATCAGCCAAATTCCCATCAATCTGAGTGAAAAGTTGAAGGAACAGACTTTGGTCTAACACTGTGTTTTACACTAAACCCCAACCATCCTTCTGCTGTGAGTTTGAATGTTTCGCTCCAACGTAAAATTCCAACATTTGTGTCCCACAGTGTGACCAAAGCCAGCTCTTCTGCTCTGTTGTGCAATGTAATAAATGTCAGACTGCCAAATTCAGCTCCATTGAAATGGTTTTTTATAATTGCCCGTGGTGTTGTAAGATGCACTTAACAAATACTTGTTGGCTTAAAGGATGCAACTGAATCACTGTTCTCTGATGGCAAATCCTCACAGTGGAAAACAGCCCTTGCTCATATTTTCCCAGGTCCCTGTGTGGTGGGACACCGAGGAAAGCTCTTGCAAAACAGAGAACTTGGTGTTATGAATCCACAGGTAATAGCCAAGCAATGGTATTTTGGCATCTAAATAAACATAGGGTGTTTAGGAAAAATAAAAAGAATGTGAAGATCCAGCCTTCGCCTGCTGGCAGGAGGAGAGCACAGTGCTCGAGTTTGGTTCCTCTGTGTCCCCATGTCCCCAGCCCCCCTCGCTGCTGGGGGATGAAGGTCTTTGGCAGAGCGATGTAACCCGGAGTGGGAAGGGCAGTCCCGGGAGCCAGGGGCTGCTCCCTGTAAAACCTGGGCAGTCGCAGCCCCCCCCCAGCCCGCAGAGGTGAGAAAGCCATTTCCCAGACCAGCACCAGGTGCTAAACGCTGTGATGGCCGAGGCCAACAAATGGGGATTTAATGACTCCTGACATTCCTCCTGGATGCACAAACAGCTTTTTGCAGGACATTAACACCAGGTGCCTCTGAGCAACCTGGCCGTCCCTCAAGGAACCTCTGCAACCGAATGAGTGGCTCAGGGACACCACAGTCGTCCTTCAAGCTGCAAAAAAAAGGTGATTAACCCTGGAACAGAAATCATTTCAGTGGAAAACTGGACAGGTTTCAGTCGTCCCTTACAGGAAGGCCTGGCTGCTCATTTGTCATCAGATTTTCCTCAGCAGTCTTACCCCAAAGCTTGATTTCCTCTTTCTCTACTTCTCAGTGATAATGCAGGGAAAATAACTGGAAGTCTTTTCTTTTTGCAGCAGAATTCTGCACATGGATACAAGACATGAATGACTGAATAGTTGAGCAGCTTTGTTTTTGGTTTCGGGATTCTCTAGGTAAGTTTAAGGAAAACATGGAGAAGGCACTCTCAGTGCCTCTGTTCACTGAGCCCCCGAGCTTAACCCGGCCCCGTCCACCTGTAAGTGCTGTTCGAGGCTCTAAGATTAGTTAGTTAATGCATGGTTAATTGGCAAGGGATTTACCTATCAATCCATCCACTTCGTAGGGGCTGTGGCTATGAAAACCTTTGCCAGCCCGCAGCTCACGTTATGAACATGGACAACTGTGTGTAAAAATAAAAAGAAAATAAACCTCTGCATCTAAAAGTAGGAAAATCGAGATTTCCAATGATTTTGTGGTGCTGACAAACCAAGGGAGAGCTGCTGGCCCTTTCTCTCACCCAGCAGGAATTGCAGGAGTCAGTGAGTGTCCTGGAGAGACCTTGGCACTGTGGCTGGGAATTGCAGCGCGCGTCTCATATTTTTCTCTGTGCCTTATTGTTTTTTATTGCCTTTAGGTATTTTCATCTGTAAAGACCTAACAGATAAGTAGCTCATAAATTATTATGTATCACTCTGAGAAGGCAAGATAGAAAATGAGACTCTTTACTTGGGCTTAATTTTAAACTGTAAGAATTTTAGATGCAGATAAACACATTTATTCATAGCAGTTGTTCTTTAGAAGTGACAGAACCAACATAACATTCAAGATGTGTCAGATTTAACAGCAAATTTTGGAAGAACCCCTGGCTTTTTGTGAGCTTTGGGTTGTGTCTTGGGTAATGTTTTCTGGGTGTGCTCTACTGCAGTCCTTCAACTGCTGTGGTTGACATTCCATACATTCATCCATAAAAATCCCAGAATGGTTTGGGTGGGAGGGACATTTAGGCTTGTCTGGTTCCAGCAGCTGCCATGAGCAAGGACATCTTCCAGTGGATAAGATCTGTTGGTTTGCTGGTTTACGAGGAGGACTCAGATGTAGTGTAGATCATTTATTTTCCTGTGCTGATAGTATGATGGGAGGTTTTATCTCAACCCCTTTTCTTTTTTATCAGGAGCAAAAATTCCTGCTGCTATTTCCTAAACTTGTTTACTCTTCTTTCCCATCTTTATTTCCCCTGCTTCGGGTCCTGTGAGGGTCCTGAGGGTCACACATCCCACCACAGAGTGGCCTCTGTCACTTTTTGCATTTTGTAAGCAGCAAGGGGAAATCTCAGATTAAACATTCTCTGTGTCAGAATTCCATAGTGATGGGACTCTCACAGAGGCAGGGATGGGGGAAGAGCACTGGCACAGGGTGCCCTGAGACACTGTGGCTGCCCCTGGATCCCTGGCAGTGTCCAAGGCTGGGCTGGACAGGCCTTGAAGCAACCTGGGCTAGTGGAAGGTGTCCCTGCCCATGGCAGGGGGTGGCACTGGATGGGCTTTAGGATCCCTTCTGACCCAAACCAGTCTGGGATTCTATGAAGAGCAGGAGGAATGGATGCCAACCAAGAAAAGAGAAGAAATTTCAGCATCTCTTCCCCACATTGCCACGGACATCCCTAACAGCTTGACGTCCATCAAAATGCCACTGGAAGTCATCCAGCCTTTTTCCGTAGCCTCTGGCTGGCAGCACCTCCAAGCTCCCGACCCTTCAGCCAAACAGGAGTGCTAATGAGCCATCAGGTTTTTCCCAGGTGTGCACAGCATTGTTTTAAGTCTCCAGCCCTGAACTAAACAAACTTTTCGTTCCTTCTCAGTTAATATTTACCTGCACAAATGAGGCTGGATTATTTCACAGGTTGGTTTGTAATCGTTACTGGCTTTATTTTGTCTTCCTGACAACGAATCACAGAATCTTGAGGCTTGAAGACATTCAAATATTGTATCAAAGTGTGGCTCAGATCCATTGGGATTCTGATTAGGGACAGTTGTGCAGGATTTGTATTTTTATCCAGTGCAATCTCTCTCCATTTAGTGGCTAAATTTGTTTTGGAATTCAGCAAATAACTCCACAATGAGAGTTGGTTTGGAATTCAAGGAACTTTTCAGAATTGTGTAAAAACTACAAGAAATATCTCTAAAAGTAATGAATTTGTAATGGTGAGAAATGCTAACAATTAACACTTCCTTGGTTTAGAATTAATACAGGATATTTTTCTTCAATGTAAGAAGAAAAAAAGATTCTTAAGAATGTTTTGTTGCTGCTCTGGAATGGACATGAATGTAAATTTTCAATGACAGCTCCTTCCACCACTAAGCCAACACTGGTTAGTGGCACTGTGGAAATGGGGTGGTTTCAGTGGGCACAAAATCTGTGGAGTGGCCCAGAAGTCCAACATTTTTTCCCTGTTTCCCCCTTGTAAGTTCAGTTAGATCCTGTGTTTGCAGCAATGGTCCTGTTTTGCTCCCTGTCCCCTAAACAAAATGTTTACTTGTAAGTCTGTCCAGGTGACCCTCCCAAAAGTGTTCAGCTGTCCCCTGTACATTGTCCTTAAATCAGAATAATTATTAGGCAGATCCAGCAACTCAGGGAGGGAAAGATGTCATTCCAGGCACTGTGCACTTTTCATTCTAGCGGGTGAAGTGTTTAAATTCAAACGTCATTTTTTTGGGGAGTACTTTGAAGAAACTCGTTTATCTGTTGCTCTGCTTGGCACTGAGAAGAAATGGTGTAAATAAACACAGAGCATGCACTGGGCTGGGTATGAGGTTCATTTTCCATAAAAATCTGATGGAGGAGACAGACTTTTGCAACGGATTGAAACGTGGAGGACACAAAAGGCAGTAGCATTTCCCAGTGATTGCCTGCAGATCAAGCAAGTTGCAAAGGCAACTGGAGGTGACTTCAGACATCAGTCAAATGAAAGTGTGCTGGAAGGAATGGGGAAGGTAAATAGGCTTTTGGTGTGTGAATATATGCATGAAAGACTCCCTTGTTCAGCGAAATAATTCAGCCATATTGTGAAACTCCACGGAGAGGATAAGGACAATCTCTGTTTGCAGGGTTGCCGGGGGAATCAGCCCTTGCTGGCAGAGTGTGCCCCGGCTGCTGTCACCGGCACAGGGAAGGGCCCGTCATCCTTTGGAGGCTGCTGCCATTCTGCTGCTCCCTGGAGAGCAATCCAAGGGGGAGAGGAGGGAGAATGTGTGGAAAAGCCTGAGCCGGGGATAGAAACAATGCCTGGGCTTTGTGGGAATTCCGTGTGAGGGAAAGGCCGGGTGGGATCCAGTGCTCTGCTGCCCTGCTGCTGTGCCATGGAAATGGCTTCATTCAAACGCCTGCAGCACTCCTCGTGGAACCAGGGCTTGGAGCTGGGGGATCCAGCCTGCAGTGTGACACCTCCAGGGCTGCTCTTCTCCTTTCAAGATGCAGAAGACGCTCCACTGAGTTCAGTGCAGAACAGGACGTTGGCGTTTTCCCAAAGAACCTTCAAATATTGGTAGTGCCCTCCAAAGTTGGGTTGGTTTTTTTTGTGGAGAGAGCTGTGAGGAATCATGAAATCCCCAGACTGCTTTGGATTGGAAGGCACCTCAAAGCTCATCTCATTCCATCCCCCTGCCATGGGCAGGGACACCTTCCACTGGGACAGGCTGCTCAGGGTACAAATCCAGACAAACAACTTTTACTAAAGTGGTTAGAAGATTGCTTAACTTCGGCTCTTTCCCTTGATAAAACCATGGGATGGGTTTACAGGATGTTTTCCTTGCTGCTAATTGTTACATCCTTCACTAGTGTTCAGAAAGGATTTAATACATCAGCCACAGAAAACAGCCCATAAGTTATAGCTCTCAGTCAGTGACTGGGTACTCTGAAGTACTGGCTTATCGATTTCTCTAAATATAAATATTTTCTTTTTTGTAAAAAAATCTATTTTTTAAATGCTTGTGAAATCTCTTCCCAGTGAATTTAAATGACAAACTTTAACCAGATTTTCCCCCTTGCTTTTTTCTCTTTCAATGTGTTGCTGATCATAAGCTTGTGGTTGTAACATGAAAGATCAAGATATGATAGACTTGTACTTCGAGGTTTTTTCCTAATTTGATTAATTTCTACAGTAAAAGGCTTGTTTTCCTTCATTCGGTAGTCTGTGTCAAAACGTGGATATTGAATATTCACTTCTCACTTTAAACCCAAGAAATTTTAGTTTAAGGAAACTCGAAAACACAATAGGGATTTTTACTATGGAATTTTGCAATTTACTCTGCTACAGTGTTCCTGTAAAGGGTGTATAAAACTGAAGCTGAGGCCAGGAGAAGGAGTCAAGGGTCCGTCTTGAATAAATTGATAGCAGAGATGTGGGGAAAGAACAAATTGCTGATTTGGTGTGTGCACAGCTGCAGCAACCTGAGCTTGGTGCTTGGAGCAAAAGAGTCTGGAAAGCTGGAAATGGAGGCTGGAAAGGGCTGATCCTCATTTTGTACAGTTTCTGTATCTGTCCTGGTGTGTGTTTTTCACTTGCCCTTCTCACCCTAATACTGGCAGCACCATGTCACAGGCCCAGTCCCACGGGCAGCATCTCCTGGTTCCTGTGCCCCATCCCAGCACAAACCAGTCCCACGGGCAGCATCTCCTGGTTCCTGTGCCCCATCCCAGCACAAACCAGTCCCATGGCAGCATCTCCTGGTTTCTGGGCGCCACCTCTTGGTGCTGGGATGGCTCCTCCGTTTGGTGCTGAACATGGGGCTGAGGGATGGACCGTGCCCGGATTGCTGCTCTTTAGTGAGGAAAGCCGTGAATGTGAGGGGCAGCAGCTCCTCTGAAATGCCCCTAAAGCAGCAGCTGGAAGTTCAGTAACACCACCCAAGGAAGTATTTGCATCTCTGACACCAATTCCAAAGCTGCCCTTGTGAACCACGCAGTTGTGAGCTGAAACGGATTTTAATGTTTTGGGTCAGATCAAGTTTGTCGGCTCGGGTTTTGTTGCTGTTTTACTTTTTATTATTTTTGTGGGGGTATTTAGTCCCCACGCGTAGCCCAGGCCAGATCTTCCAGAGAAACCCACTATATCCCATAGAGAGATAGTGGTGTGATGTGGAAACACCACAGGATGAGGGTCAGCACCCTGTCCATTAACTCACACAAGCACAGGTGCAATTCTCTGCTGCCTTTTCATTCATCCGGGCTCTTGCATAACTGATTAAATTTCAATAACTGATTAAGACAATGCATTTGGATCCTTTGTTGTTCTCGGGAAGGCAGATTTCCCAGGATGTGCCTGCTGGAGGGGTTCTGGGGGTGGTCTGCCAGCCCCTGGGGCATGTGGGGAGCAGCCCGAGCAGATGGGGATGACTTTCCCTCGGGAACATTTGGATGAGAACTCATTCCTGAGTTCCTTCCTGTCGAGTGCTCGCGTGGCTCCCGGGGAGCGTGACCCGAGGAATTGCAAATGAAGGAGTGGGATGGAAGGGCGAGGATTTTAGCTTAAAATGAGCCCTCCTGCCCTGTGCCTGCAGCATCTGAGCATCCCCAGATGTGTCTGGGCGCTCCCACCTGCTCTCCCTCTGAGCCTCCCCATCAGAGCGCTTCACCCTCCCCGGCTCTCAGCCCTGATGGACTTCACTGACTAATTACAGGACCTGTGCCTCCGGGCCCCCTCGCACCTTTAAAGGGCGGCGATTGCAGCACCCTTAGAGGTGCTAAGGAGATAAATATTCAGCTTGCAGCTTGCCCGGAGGCCTGAGGAGGAGCGGGAGGGGAAGGAGTTAAGTGCTGCTGATTTTTCCAACGGGGATTTGTGCCACAACACCCTCGGATGACTTAGGGTCGCAAGTTTTATGCTGCCACCCACGATTAAGTGATTTTACCGTTCAAAGGGGATAAAATGGTAAAACTAAAAAGCAGTCGGTAAATTCCAGCAACAAGGGGTGCCAACCTCTGCCTTTTGCGATGGATGGGGCCTGGACATTTTTATGTTCCTCTTTATTTGCAGTTTGACTCTACCTGGGGAAGCCAACATTAATTGCCAGGAGGTGGAGAGGGAACAGTGCAACAACACGGGTCTGTGGGATGGCTTGGAAAAGTACAAGGGTATTCCTTCATTTTAGTCCATCTTAAACAGGTATTAAGGAATCGTTAACAAGAAGCAATAAAAAGTTTTAAAGGAATGGAGGAAGGTCCACAAGCATTTAAAGAGCAGGCTGGAAAATGCAGGTGGTGAAGGCAAAGCAAAAAGTAATGGGATTAAGCTGCACCAGTGAAAATCTGGTGTAAATGTTCCCCCCCTGATATAAGGAAGAAGTTTTTGAGGGTGGTGAGGCCCTGGCACAGGTTGCTCAGAGAAGCTTGCTTTTTGTAGCTTTTCTTTTCCCGTTTCAGAAGACATTTAGCAGAACTCTGCTCAGTTCCACCTGGAGGCAGAGTGGTCATTAGGAAGGAAAGGAATTGGACATGGGTACAACTCTGAGTGGTCAATCAATTGTTTGCCCTCATTACAGCTTGGATTAACTAGGACAGCAATCCCAGCAGGGCAGGAGCAAAACGCTGGAGATCAAAGTGCCAGGGTTTATTTTCATTTTTAATTTTTAAAAATTTTCTTCAATGAAAAGGTGGTGATCTGTTCCTCCCCATTTCCTCTCCAGCCAAACACAGGATTTTGACTCCATGCTCTTAGAGATCCTTTCCAACCTTAGTGATTTTATGATTACAAGTGCATAGTGATGACTATTAGCTCTATAAAATTTTCTTTTATTATTTTTTGCTGTCCCAGCCATAATTCAAGGGCCCAGCTTTGTTCCATGAAACTGAAATTGTTGTGAGTGGGTTATGCTTGGAGTTGAATACTGAGGTGGGAATTGCAGACTCATTTCCAGCACCGGAACAGAGCTCACAGGGATTGTTTACCTTGTTTACCCTACAGGCCACCCTTAGGATGTGTGTCATTGCCCATTTTCCATATGGCATCCCAGGGACTGGTGTTCTCCTTGGCTGACTGGTCCAGGCAAAGCTGGGAGGCTCAGGGACATCAATCAGGCCACCCAGATACTTGTAAGCCTTCTAACACTGCACTATTTTACTATTTGAGTTTATCCTCCTCCAGCTCCTGTGTGCTAAACAATAAAACTGGAATTATCCCATCGAATCTCCTTGGTTTTTTCTTTGCCTAGAATATGGCCAGGTTCTCCTGTGTGTCTGGAGAAAAAGGCAAGGGAAAGAAAATAAAAACAGGTAGAAACTGAGTTTGCTAAAAATAAAAGAAGTGGTTCCTATTTTCTCTCCTGTTTGGAAGGAACCTGGAAACAAACTGGAGTAAAATCTCTAATTAAAACAGTTTTATCTGGAGATAAATGAGTGAAAACATTTCATTTGGAAGAGAAATTTCAGGTCAATTTGACAAATACTTGGTATGGAAGTGTCCAAGGCCAGGCTGGATGGGGCTTGGAGCACCGTGGGATAGAGGAAGGAGTCCCTGCCCATGGCAGGGGGTGGCACTGGATGGGCTTTAAGGTCCTTTCCAGCCCCCAAACCATTCTGGGATTCTGTGTGAGCAAATGAGAGTCAAGGAACAGACTGAGGAAATTATTTTGGTGATGCTGGATTTTGGAAGCGTGGGTGAATGTGGCTGAGAGACTGAAATCTTCTTCCACTTATTTATTCCTGTGAGGGGTCAGGAAATCTGCGGGTGGCTCAAAGGACAGCTGGAGTGGTTGGTGCTTTGATCCGACCTTGCAAAGCTGCGTTTTGAAGGGAGTACCCCAAGAGGTCAATATGTGTTTGTATGTCCAAAACGCTCTGAAAATGCAATGAATTCCGTTTTATAATCTCACCCTCAGCTTTGACCCCGGGTCACTGTTTAATACAAACAGTAAATG
This sequence comes from Corvus hawaiiensis, assembly GCF_020740725.1. Lineage (NCBI taxonomy): Eukaryota > Metazoa > Chordata > Aves > Passeriformes > Corvidae > Corvus > Corvus hawaiiensis. Next base: position 3,874,465 of record NC_063221.1, on the reverse strand, counting down.
GGAGAAAATGGGTTAGCATTGAAAGAGACTAAACAGTCCGAGTGAGCGGTGAAGGACAGACTGAATCATTACCCGTCTTTTATGGGTAATGTCGGCTCTTAACACCTTGTTCATGATGACCTTTTGGTTTCTTTGAGGGGAGGGAGTCAGGGAGATGGAGGTGGGAGCGATGCCGATGTGTCCAGCAAGCCTTCCCTGAGCACTGGGACGGAGAGGCTGTCGGATAAACTCTCATTGCACGTTTACGGTGATGAATTTGTCTTGTAGCAGAAGAGATTTTAGCCTCTTCTCGCGATCATATCTGTCTCTAAAGGTAGAGGAGTAAAATGTGACACTGCTGTCCCTCAGGGCTGCAAGCATTTCAGCTGGAGAGCCCTGGAAATGAAGTCGGATGGCCCTGAAATGAAGTGCTGCGGAATTTTGCTTTCGAGGCCGTATTATCCCGGTCTGCATGAACTACCCGAGGTGATGATGGAAAGCTTTCCTGCTTTCCCAGGGGGTGGGTGCTGGAGGAGCTCCGCAGGAATAGGTTTACTTGGAATTTGCTTGCTTAGCACACTGTGGCATGCAATTTATATTTTTCCGTGGGAGCCAGGAGCATGTGCAGCCTCTTCCCTTTCTCTCCGGGTAGTCTTTAACCCCCGTGCTGTTATTGACCCCTCTTGTGGGGTCCTCAGGAGTTCCCCAGGCCCACCATGTTTGTACATCACATCCAGGGGGGAGAGCTCCCCATCCCACCAGTGGTTGCTGTTTCTGAATGTCACTTCCAGATCATTCCCTGCAGTAAAATTTTAGTGGGAAACTTAAGGAGTTTTTCTTTTTTACCTCTGGGATTTTTTTTTTTTTAAAGCAATCACCTATTCACAGCGACTCTAATGTATTTTCAGGGATGGCAGGAGGAGAGTAGAGGAAAGGGAAAGGCACCCAGTGTGTTTTGAGCTGGTGGGAAAACCAGACTGTGGTGGTTTGACCTCTCCAAAAATTAGAAACTATCAAGAGGCAAGAAATCCCACCATCGATTTGACCCCCGGTAAAATCAGGTCCCAATTCCTGATGTACTTAAGAGTTAGGATAAGACACCACAGGTAGGATCCAGTTCTCAGAAGCTGCTGGAAGCTGTTAATCATATTAAAACACTTACAGAGGAGATACCAGCCCTCGTGGACTTGATATTCCTTTGTCACAGCTGGAAACTTCCCAGCAGGACCTGGAGCAAACCCTGAAGTGAGCAATAACAAACATTTGGGAAGAATAGATGAGCCTCAAATCTGACAGCCCTGCAGAATTTGCCCCAGAGAGAGTCAGCTGAGTTATTTAGGTTTAGTTCTTTGGCTGTTTAAACAATATTTCAAATAACCATTAATTCCGGTTGGGTGGGAGTTTCAGAGGGTGATTGGGGGTGAGGAGAATGGATTGCTTTTTTAAAACTGAAGGAAAATCAAGAGCTGCTGGTACTTTTGTCTTATTTGCACGTGAATCCGTGTGAATTACTCTACCTCCTGATCTCTGCTCTGCTGGAGTGGATCACTCAGTGGCACCCTGGAGAAGGGATGTCTGTGGATGCTGGTGACTTATCAGCACATAAGAATAGAAGAATATAGCAGAGAACCCCAAAATGTTACCATGGGATGCTGCAGAGGCCATGGGGCTTGTAAACACCTACAGTGAGTGGGCATTAATGGTCCTTCAGGGATGTGACAGGGACACTGATAAACCTGATTTGGGGAACAACAAAGGGAACAAAGAGCAAGAATCCAGCATACAGTGACTGCCCATAAAAAAGGAAAACTGGATAACGTGTCATTTATGCACTAATGAGGAAAAAGCAAGTAAGCAAAGCCTTCAGAAAGTCACAGACTGGAGACGAAGAAATTCCATTAACAGCATTAGAATCCTCCTGGTGGGGAAGGTGGGATGTTGAGGACAATGAAGGGACATTCAGGGAAGGGTGGGTCAAGAAGTAGAAAGGGGAAGCTCCCAGAAAAAGGGAGAGATGTGGGAAAGTTCTGCATGTCCAGGTTGTAACCACCCCACCACTGCAAAAGGGTTGAGACAATCGGATGCTTTGCACCACAAATGTTTGTATCCCTGCAACTGGACTAGTGATAATTCCTGGATTGGACTGTCAAGGCTTTAACTAGCCTGTCCGTAAATTCTGGGCCCTGCATGTCAACTGTGTTCCTTTGGCTCAGGTGAGTTGGCAGGGAGCTGGTGAAATCATCTGCCCTCTAAAGTCTGGATGCAGCAATAATGTAGGATGGCTAAAAGACCTTTTTGTGGCTTTCCAGAATGAACAGAAGTGGTTCCTTGGGCAGAAGTTGTGGTAACAGCTGCACATTTAGGTGGATTTCCAGTAAAGGAAGGGGTAGAGATTGGTTGAAATCTGCCTGGATTTTTGCTGCAGCTTTTTTTGCAAATGAGGGGGAAAAAAAAATTAGCTCTGATTTTAGTAAATGTGCAATGAAATAGGAAAGGAGGAGAAAGTGACCTTCCAAAGCTTGTGTTGGATGTCTTCTAGCACACGGATATTCAGACAAGGTTGTAAACCCAGCCAAGGCTGTTTGCTTTGAGGCACTAGGAAATTATTCTTCCTGCTCAGGAAAGCAGGGGTTGGACTGTACAGCCAAGCTCTTTGGTGAGTTTTAGTGAAAACTGATATAAAAGCTACTTTTGAAGGCGGGAAAAAAAAGTGGTTTTTTGAGAAGATTTCCTAATATCTAGCTCTTAATTTAGTTTCCCAGTTTGGATTGCAGTTTTCAGATGTTTTGTTACAATAACTGATGTTTCTGCATCCCTTCTCATCAGAGATGAGGCTTCAGGTGGCTGAGCCAGGTGACCAGTCCTCTGCCACTGCTGGCTGTTAACTCCAACAGAAGGAAGAAATAAAATTCACCCTCTAATCACAGAATTCCAGACTGGCTTGGGTTGGGAGGGACCTTAAAGCTGACCTTGTTGCACCCCCTGCCCTTGTGGGGACACCTTCCACTGGACTGTCTCTTCCTTGCTGCATCTCGTCATCTTTCCCCCCATGCTGTGGGATTGGTGGGATATTTTGTGTGTGTGTGTGCGTGTTCTATTAGTTTACCTCTTTTGTCGGCAGAAATGCTGTAACATCCCATTTAAATCTGGCAAAGTGGGATTTCACTGGGGCTGTTCAGGCAGCTCTGAGAACAATGGGGAGCGGGTAAGGGCACACCCTTATTTTCTCCTTTAATCTGTTCCCATTCCTGAGGGCGAGCCATCCCTGCTCTGGAAGTTCTCCCCACATCCTCTAGATGCTACTCGTGCTCTGCAGGAGCCGGCATTCCTGAGCAAACCTCCGCAGCCGAGCGTGTGGAGCTCCTTCTGTGCCAACCCCAGCACCAGCAACCTCCCTCCCGTCCCCTAATTCGCTTTCTCGATTGTTCCTGTCACATCGAGAATTTACAAAATTGTCACTTAAGAGGAGAAAGTGACAATTTCCCTCGAAATCTTCTGCTTGCAGGGACCTCTCTCGCCCTTTTCCTCAGCACATTAAATGCATCCAGTGCGTGGCAACACTTTGGAGAGCAAAACAGCAAAAAGTAAGGCTGCCCATTTTAACTCTTCCCTGAGTCTGAGTTCAGTGCTGCGAGGAATTTCTAATGAGCTGTTCACTCTCTGTTATCAGTACAGGGATTACAGGAATGTGTTGTGAAGTTTGCCATTAATTTTAATTTGGGGTTCTCATGTTTTCATCTGTTGTTGTTTTGTCACATTAGCACTTAGGAAAATGTCTTTTTCAAGAGAATTTGTGTGTCTTTATGTCTCTTCTGTTGTGTTTTTGCCCGACCACCCTCTGGGGGAAGAACCTTTTCCTGATATCCAGCCAAAGCCTCCCCTGACACAGCTCCAGCCATTCCCATGCTCAAATTTATTGTAAAACTGAGTTTTATCTCACAGGCATGACTTCTCTTTTTCCTTCCACTTCACTGGGAGACTTTCAGCAAAACATCCTAGTGCAGAAAGTCAGGAAGAGGTTTTCAATCTAGTATCACACTGAGGGGTTTGGGAAGGTAAAACCATCCACATATCCTGCTGAATGACCCCAAAATCGCCTCAGGCTGCTCAGCAAAGTCATGTTGCATAGGTTACCCATAAATCACAAATCAATGGCTAACTCTGGAACTGAAGCATGAGGGAGCAGCGACAGCTTCTGGGGCTGCTCAGGGAATTTACAGAGGGATCCTGGCCTTCACAGGGTTAAGATGTTTAAATCCCAGGTTGCATTCCTGTGCCAGGGCTTTGCTGGGTGGCCTCAGCCTCTCCTTGCCTCTCCAGTCTGACTTTAACTTCCCTTCCTTGTCTGTGCCTGCAGTGACCAGGGAAAAGGGCTTGTGGGCTCAGCTTAGTGTGGCACGAGTGTTAATTAATAACAGACCACTCATGTGGTGGAAGAGCTGCTTGCGTGCAGTTTTGGGTGTTCTTTTCAAAGGTCAGAAAAGACATGAGCACCAAACCCCTCATCCAGCCCCTCAGAGGATGGTGGGGTGTTTCAAAGCTGTTTCAAAGTGACTTTGGACAAAAGCCACAAAATTCTCCCTCAGTAGCCTCAACTACATATGTGTGGTGTAAAGCCTCTGGACACATGTAAATGTTTTCAGAGGAAAAATGCAACTTTTTCAAAGCAAATCCCCGTGGCTTCAGCTCTGAGTTATCCCAGTTACTTCTCAATGAAGCATTTTAAAATGTTTATATACAATCTAGTTAATATGAAGCCCTTCATAAATTTTAACTGTCTGTGGCAACAGCTCAATAAATTGTCTTGACCCAGCCAACTGTGTCTCTTGTAGAAAGTATTTAATGTCTGTAAGGAGCCCCAGGAAGGTGGGATTTGGCAGATTCATGGCTGGCTGTGGACAAGCAGAGGGAGCAGCCTGGGAGTGCTTGTTCTGCCCCAGCCCAGGTTGTGCTGGCTCTGCCCGAAGTTCCTGGGGCTGGCAGAGAAGGGGACAGCAGGATCATGATGATCTGGTGTTGAGATGTGGGATCTCTTTCCTAGGAAAGTCATCCAGGGCCCATGGACCTCAAGACTTGGAGCTTCCTGGTCTGGTGGAAGGTGTCCCTGCCCATGGTGGAAGTGGAGGGGCTTTAAGGTCCCTTCCAAGCCAAACCACTCTGGGGTTCTGTGGTGACCTGTGTTAGAGTTTCCTCTTCTCTCTGAAAGGTTTTAGCTCAGTCACTGCCTCCAAGAACAGGAGGTTCCCCAACAGGTTGGTTCTTTCTTGGTGCCTGGGAGCTCAGCTTCCCTTGGGGGTAACCTCAGCATGGATATTAGCTGATGATCCCCACCCCAGTGGTGCCAAAGGCATTCCATTTCCTAAATTCCTTCCAAAAGCACAGAGAAATTCTCATGCCAAACAGTTCTGCTGCCTCACCAGCCCCAGATAATTAATATTTCCTGAGGTGAGGGAGGTGCTGAGTGTGACCCTACTGCACAGAGCTCCTCTTGGTCCCATCCTGTAGGAGTGTGTTCCAAGACCTTCCCATCCTCTCTCACAACTCAGCAAACCAGGAATGTGGACAAATTTCTCTTCTTGCACGTTGTGTTTGTACAACATTTGGTCATGTGCTCTGTCCCAGCTTAAAATGTGCAAAGTGTTGAAAACCCTTCATGTTTTGCTCCCTGTAAGATGCCCATTTCTATTTTTGCTACCTGGCTGAGAATCTAATTCTCTTCTGAATGCTCCCGGGAAAAAAACTGTGCAAAAGTGCTGGATCTCATCCCATTCCCAGTCATTCACTTCCTTCAGCAGATCACGAAAGACAAACAGAGCAGTTCAGAGATGGTTTTTATATCAGAAACAATTCCCTTTTCTGCTCCAAAGTGCTGATTGCACCGTGCACGTGGTGCCTGCACACCCTGGGACCAGTGCCTGCAGCTGCTGGACTGCCCCAAACACCCCAGTTGTTCCCAGAGGAATAAAATGAACAATTTTGGAGAGTGCCTTGGGGATGCAGGCTGTCAGCCTTTTTCAGATTGTTGTGCTTTTGCTTTTGCTGAGGCTTTTCCTGGCTGTGATTGTTCCAAATGGTCCCAGAAGGGATTCTACACAGGGTGTAAATACAATCTGATGGGTGAGGACTTTGATAGTTTGGAGGGGTGTACTTTCGTGTAGGTGTTTCGCAGGTTCAATTTCCATTTGGTTCGGTTTGGTTTGTGTCAGGAACTGGAATTGGATGGGGATTTCATTGCTACAGATGGTGCCTTGACAGAAATCTTTGGTCTAGTAGAAATGGAACAGAAATTTCAAATTATGCCCACAGGCTCAGAAGAAGAGAATCCAGATCAGTAATGCAGCAGGTGTTGGCCATTTGTAATTCCTGCCCCCGCATTTGGGCGATATCAAGCAGCCCTTCAGTCCTGGGACTTGTGCAACTTTGGCTCTGATGTATTGATGTCAGCAATACCTTTTATTTTCCCTGAAACACAATGTCTGTGCATGTGATTTAACCAGGGTTCAAGCTGAGTGCCAGCCAAAGCTTTGTTAACTTTTTTTTTCCCCATCCTTTGGGAACAGCTCGATTTGCACCTGAAATGAGCATGCTGAGCTCTTCTGGTGCCTCTACTTAGGATAATGACAATTTAAAAGCCCTGACTGCAAACTTCAGCAGCCCTTGGCTGTGGTATTTAGAAACGTGGAGTATTTTGATGGTCTTGGCCAGCTTGGTATTTCCTCCTTGTGAATTAAAGGAGAAGTCTGAGGATAATGATTTCTCTTGTGCTTTTCTAGCGTTGTCCATGGTAAAATTTCCAAAACAAAGGAAACGTCAATCTTGGTGCCTCGCTGGATTTTATTTTAGATGGTGCTGGTTGTACGTTTGCAAACATCAGGTTTTAGCTATGCCACACTTTTGGTATGGAAGAATGGAATTTCTTAAAGCAAGGTTCACCCCATGGCAGGAAATATTTACTCAGAGTTGACCATAATGGGATAATAATGGAAAGTTTCTGAACCCTGTGTTTCATTAGAAGTCACTCTATGCCAGCAATTCTTCCCAATCTGATGTAAAACACGTTTCATTTAATAATACAAAGTGTATAAGGAAATATTCTTGCCATTTAGTTTAACTTAAAACTAAAAAAAAAAAAAGGGTAGAACATATCTGTTACAAAAAAGAGAAAAGGAGTTTTTGAAAATATTTAGGTATAAAAATTTCTGGGATCATTTGAAAGGGCCAGCACCAAAACTGTTAAAATACATGAATCTCCTTTTCTGCCTTAATTTGTTTGATGACTATTCTTGTATCTGGGAACCTTCCTATAGGTTTATTGGCTAAAATTGAATAGTCCAGTGCCACGTTCCTCATATTGGTGCTTTTGATGCAGAACTCCAGGATTCAGGACAAGGTCCTGGCCTGCTCACGTGTGATGTGTGTGCTTTGGCTTTATGGCCAGGTTTCAGCCTTTCCCCAGAGCTTCACTGGAGTGGGGGGTGTTTGTGTGTCACAGTTGTCTGAGGGGTTTCCATCTGCACTGCTTCATTAGCTGAAATTAGTATAATTTAATTGATTTTTGGCTTGTGCTGCCTGGCTGCAACTGGGAGGTCCTTCCTGGTCAGACCCCAACCCATGTCTCTTTGAGGGATAATCCTCTAAAATTTACCTGGAATATGCTCATGAATTCTGGTTCTTCTCTGCCTTGCCAAACCACGTGTCTCCCCATCTGTCACCTCTGCATGGATGCAGTTCTGTGAGACACAGGGAATTTCTTCCCACTGCTTTCCAGTCATCACTTGCCACTACAGACAGAATTTTTTCTTTGGACAGTAATTGTGACTTGGAAACAGGGACTTTATTGCAGATATCACAGAATCACAGACTGTTTTGGGTTGGATGGACCTTCAAGATTATCTTGTTCCACCCCTGCCATAGGCAGGGAACCTTCCAGTGTCCTAGGTTGCTCCAAGCCCCGTCCAAGCTCCACGCTGGCCTGGAACTGTCCAAACTGCTGTGAAAACCAAATCATGGGGGATGGAGAGATGTTTTCTCAGCAGTGGAGCAGCACCCACACAAGGGCTCAGTGCAAAGCAGGATCAGTCACAGGGATGTAAACTTTGAAATAAAAGCAGAATATTGCTTGAGGTCTCACAGGAAAGTGAAACAAAAATGCCCTGAAAGCAGCAAAGGAGAGCGTGGGGTCGACACCAGCTCCGTGTTGGTGTAGACAAGAATTCACTCTGTGAAATCTTACTCAGTGTCTCGTTATTTATTATTCAGAGGAGATTATGCAAATGTCTGTATTAGCATTTTAACACAGAGCCAGCTGAAGTGCTGGAAAAGAATACACTGAAACCTTTGATGGAAGGGAGGAGTTGGCCTCATCACTAGCCCCTTCTCGTGATACCTGCTCTTTGCAAACTATTTTGCACAAAGGTGGACAGCAGACAGTGTCTGATACTGGAAGTTGGAATAGAGCTCTTTTTCCCAAGCTGTGCTACCAAAGCTCCTTGTTTACCAGGTGGATACTTACCCTTAAATGCTTTATATACAGTTGAAAGATGAATTGAAAGCCTCAGTGGATTTCTTGGATCCTCTCCTTCTTGACATGAAAAAAATTGCGCCAGGGATGATACAGACTGGCCAAAGGGCTTGTCTGAGAATAACAAAGCTGCAGACAAAAATATCTTCCTGTCTCTTGAGGTTTAGCTTCTCCTCCCAAGGTGGGGAGGAGAATTGGGAAGAAAGTAGCAGTTTCATAATTGAAACAAAATAAAATACAAATAATTTTAGTGAAAGGGAAAGAGACAGAGGAAAACAACAGGAAAGATGAGTGATGCCCAATATCTAAGTCCCCCAGCAGTGATCGTTCCCTCCCAGTCAGCTCCCCCAGTTTATACACTGGGCATGGCATTCCATGGTATGAAATATCCCCCTGGCCACTTGTGGGTCAGCTGTCTGGGCCATGCTCCTGGCTTCTTGTGCACCTGCTTAAGGAAAATTGCACAACTGATCCCAGTTTTGGGAAGGAGAGTAAATAATACATTGGCAGATACACAACACAGGTACCTGTATGTAATTTTAATGAGTGTGGAGCTGGAATTTAGGTGCTGTATTTCCATCACACCTCTGCATGCACTGTGAAACAGGTGAGGGATTGTGCAGAGAGTGGGCCACTAAAGGAATGCAGTTATGTGATCTTGGTGGTCTTTTCCAGCTTTGATGATTCTGAGCTGCTGGCTTGCAAATCAGGGTGAAATTGCTTTCTACAGTCTGGAAAAGTTGTGTGAATCCCTAAAGCTGTGTCAATTAACTCAAGCCAAAGCATCGAGCTGGCCTTTATTTGCACAACCAGTAAGCATTTTTGTGGGAAGACCAAGACTTTAGAAATGCTACCGTATCACTGTGGCAAGAATTAAAAAACCACTTTTAAAGCACAGTGTCTCAGAGGATGAAAGTCATAATTCCCAAGGGGAGGGGTGAGATTGGCAGCACACACAGAGCTGATGCTGTTCAAAGCAGTTGAACCCTGTCATGGTTTCAGATGTGACTCAAGAAAGGACAGCAGAGCTGACCTACATCCCTTTGAGTTTAAGGATGTTGACGAGGAGTTTAGATAAACGAGGATAAAACTCCTTTAATCTGCTGGCAGGTTATTTGATTTTTTGATGTTTTAAGAAGAATTCCTTCTCTCTTTGCTCTGACTGCTAAAACTAAGTTGCCTGGGAAACACAGAAAACGAAACTGTTCCTTGCATCCCTGGTGCTCACTTGGTGATCCAACAAAAAAATGTGCTCCCAGGAAAAGCAGCCATTCACTGCGTGGTTGGATTTATTTTGCTGGGTGTTAAGGTCTGCAGAGCTGCAAGATAAAAAAACTTGGAGAAATCAACCTTCAGTCCAGCATGGTTTTTATCTCACCTTAAGTGTGAAGGTCTTAACAGCCCCATTTTCCTTTGTATTACAAGTTCTTTCCTATGGTTAATCTCCTTCCAGTTCCTCAGCAGTTGATTAACCTTCCTTTTTTTTTTTTTAATGAGCGAGGGAGAGGAAAATCAATATAAAAACTTGATAGCTCAAATTCATTTTTATTTTTGGAAAAGCCTTAAAACCCCCAGCAAACGAGGCTATAGGTTGAGGCTGACCACCAGCCTGTCCTCGCCATGCTTTATTTTTACGAGCTCCTGTTCTGGGCTTTGCTATTTGTGCCTCAGATCTGATCTAATTGTCAAAGACAAAGAACTGCTCTGGCGGCCTCTCCCAGGGATAATCTCTTATGCTGAGAAAATCTTTAGACTTAATTAAGACAGTTTTATCATTCCTGTGAACTTGCAGAGTGGCACAAAAAGGCCCTATTAATGCTCAGAAAGTCTCTCTATTCTAATCCAGTGATATTAAGCAGAGGTTTATTTCAATGAAGGTAACAACTCTCTCCAAGTGGGACTTGTTTTGCACAGAGATGTGGATCATCCCTTTATCTCCTATAGAGATGTAACTTGAAAACTTACTCTACAAATAATTATTTTTACATCTTGAAAGTGGTGCTAAAGTCAAGACCTCGATTGAGCTGTCATCGGGAAAGTATAAATATCCTCTGAGTTTACCCCTTATAAGGCCTTTTTATTTTTATAACTGTTTAACAAGAAATGTAAAGTTATGCATCTGATCAAAGGAAGCCCCCTGATGTTTTATGCAACGTGTCTGCCTTTGACTAGAACAAAAAATAGATCTGAGAATACTTTAATCTGTTGAAAGCAGAACTGTACTTACAGTAAGCGTCAGATCTCAATTGTTTGAAGTGACTTAGGGCTCTCTCATCTGACTTGACATTGTTTTACTTCATTGTTCGTGTATTTAAGATAAAAGAAAATCATTACTATTTTAAAGTTAACACAAAGCAAGTAGTCATGATCAACAGCAAAGGTTTCCATCTCCTTGTCTGTGGGTTTTGGGGATGCTGTTTGTGAGTGACTCTGTGTATGCTCCTTATGTACAGTTATGTGTTTATGTTGAATTACTAGTGCTCTACATTGTGGTACTAAAGAGCTGGAGGACAGTGCAGTATAAACAATGAAAAGCCTCTTTCTTCACTTTGGTTTGCAAATTTGGGCTTGGATTCTTGCAGAAAGATTACTGCTGCTTTCTGATGGAATTTACACACTGGTTGAACATTGAAGCCTTCAGTAAAAGGGAAAATGTGTGAACTTTAGAAACTTGCTTTTGGCTTGAGACTGCTCATCAGTTCCTCTCCAGTTACCGGTGGCCATTTTACTGACTTTCAGAGGAATTTGGAGGCTGTGCTTCCACCTGGATACCCAGCAGCTCACTGGCACAGGGTGCCCAGAGAAGCTGTGGCTGCCCCTGGATCCCTGCAAGTGTCCAAGGCCAGGCTGGACAGGGCTTGGAGCAACCTGGGACAGTGGAAGGTGTCCCTGCCCATGGCAGGGGGTGGCACTGGATGGGCTTTAAGGTCCCTTCCAACCCAAACCATTCTGGGATTCAAGTACAGCTCCCATCCTGGACAGTGTCAGGCTTTAGCAGAGGGGTTTTCTGGGAGGGGAGCAGTGGAAATGGCTCGGAGGTGTTGCACTCCTGAGGGGAGGCTGAGTGTGCCTCGGGCTTGGCTCCATCCCATTAATGTCCTCCTGCCAGGGGTCCAGGGGAATGGCTGTGTGCTGCCTGTAAGACACCTTTGCTGCACCTCCTGCTTTTCAGATTACGGATTTCTTACAGTTTTGGGTCATGGTTGAACCAGATACGCCACTCATAATGCTGGGAAGTTCAGCTCCTGCTTCTTCAGGCTCTCCCCTTCCTGTGATGCCATGAAGACTTTTTGCCTTTTCTTTCAAATCCCTGTTACACCTTTTTACAACTTCTGTATTCCTAGTGCTTTTCCCCTACATTCTTGGACTTGTTTGTCAAGCTGAGAGACTCAACATTTTAGAAGCTTTGTAGCTAGGGATCAGTGTGCCCCAGACCCCAAGGTCCTCTCCAGAACACATTCTGTAAACTAAGATAGAACCATCCAGGGGAAGGTTCCTTGGGGAGGGGGGCTCACTTGAGCCTCTCATTGGGGAATCTTTGATAGATATGCCAATTAGTAAAACCTATAATGTTATACCCAATCTCTTGGGGCATTTTTTGCAGGGTGCATCTTGATGCATATGACCTGGATGTGTGCACCTAAGGATCCTTAAAATAAATACCAAGGTAAAATCCCTTTTCCCCTTCTAAACATGTATGAGTCTTGATTTTAAGACCAGGAAAAGCATCACCTGCTCCCTCATTTTCTCCATCAGCCCTTCATTCCAACCAGTCATTTCATCCTGAAGAAAGATTTCTGGACAAATCATTCCTTGAAACTCATCCCCCCTCCAGTGAAAAGTTCTGACCCCAAATGATCTTCAGGGAAGGAAGGTGTTTTGCCAAACCCCTCCCCATTTGCTTTGCTCTATGTTTACTCCTTAGTCTGTGTCTTCGGAGCCTTTAAACACAGACCATAACAATCTGTGGGGTCTGTGCCTGCCTAACACAGGGACACTGCCCCCTGTTCCATGACAGTGGCTTCCTTTGTGGACAGTGACTCCTCCATGTCCAGTCTTTGGGCCATTCCACTCTGGCTGTTGCAGACATCAAAGGGAAAGATCTGGGTAAAGACTTGCAGACCTGCCACAACCAAAATCTGCTGTAGCTTCAGGTACTCCAGTAGTTTTGTTCCAGGGCTTTGCTAAATTACAGGTGTTGGACAGAGAACAGAGAGGTGGCGGGCGGTGAAAGTTTCTTCAGCTGCACAATCAGAATAAAACCAGAACAAACGAAGACCAGTAAAGTTTCTGTCCCTGCACCTTGTCCCTGGCTCATCCTGTGGGTTCTGCCATCGCTTTTTTTGATCTATTTGAGCTGTCGTTACATGGGGCTTTTAACATGGGAATTCTTCCCAATCAGGAAGTAATTATAATCATAGACTGAAATATTTAATGGAACAACAATCACAGTTTTACTTATTTTTTATTGCAGCATATGTTTCTCTCCTGAGTTTTGGAAGATGTTGCTGTTTCCTCTTCAATCACAGAAAGGAATGAGCCATGACATTTCTTTTTAATGAAAATGCTGATCTAGTGTTATCTTTGTAGAGCTAAATGAAAAGTTTCTAAGGCTGACTTGGATGAATACATTTATGGTTTAGCCTGTGGAGTGCTGATTTAGTGCTGGTGAGAAGTTTGATATCTTTTTTCATGTTGAGGCTGATTTTTAAGAGCCAGGGAGAACTTGGCCTGCTTGGTATTGGGTAGGATGGTTTTATATGGTAAGAAAGTGCCTAGCAGGAGCTGATTTTCTGCTGTTTGCAATAAAATGCTTGAATACATGAGTGCAGCAGCCCTTGCTTGGGGCCCAACGTGCAGAGTGCTGTTAAATACGGAATTTTGCTTGGCTTAGTGGCTCATGGAGAGTGGGTTTTCAATAAACAAAACACTTCCCATGATAATGGTACAGCACACACACACACTGTGCCAAAGGACTGTTCCAAATAATGTGTGGTTGGCTTGGGAAAAGTGTCATTTGTAAAGAGCAGAACAATACTGCTTTCAATGCAGGTACCCAGAGTCCTTGAGACTGGCTGGGCTCTCTTCAAATAAGTGGTTTCATAGCCCATTATCAAACAGTAACTGGGAAGGTGAAAAAAACCGACGGCATGTTTTGTTGGTTGAAATTTCAAAGCTTTCACACTTAAAAAATTTAACAAGGGTGAACTATCGATTTAGAAGCCTTAGAGGTGTTTGAAGAAATGGCCAGTAAATCCAGTGCAACAAGGAGAAAAATCCTTCCTGCAAGTTCAAACCCTTCCTTCCCCCTTATTTCAGCATATTTCTATTTAGAAACCATTCTTGGTGTGTTTCAAACATTTTCTGAATTGACTGAAGCTAACTGCAACAAGTCGGGGTAGTACCTTTAAAAGAACACGCAGGTTTTAGTCTCTCTTTTTATTTATCCAAAGCATCTCCTTGAGCTTAAACTTCCTCATGCAAATAGGTATGTGGTGAGACTTTTTAGCCTTTCAGAATTGAAAGAGAAACTTGTATTTCTAATTTTTCAGTTCAAGCAGTTTTACCTTGCTTCAGGTGATTTCAGTTTTTGCCTCTGCATTGCAAATATAATGATAAAAGTTTTCCTTCCTTTTGGTTCTTTGCCCTTCTCTTTCCCTCTATTAAATTTTGCTGGTGTAGGTTTTGTTACTGGTGTGCGTTGTCAGGGCAGCTTTTCCACTGGATGTGGTTGGAAGGAACTGGAATGAGAAGGAGCCAGGCTGGGTCCTTCAAGAGTCATTTCCTGAACTCTGTGCTTTCAGTCAGTGATGCAAAGTTATGATACTCTGGCTCTTAAGATGGGAACAGAACCCCACCAGCTCCTTGAAGATTTTCCCTGCCTGAAAAGACATGTGTAGGGTAATCATACAAGCAATGCAGCCCTGGAACATCTTTCCCCCCTCATTTGATAAATAATGGGAAAAAAAACCCCAACCTCCTCCACCTCCCTGAAATTTAAAGTTATGGGTTTTTTCATCCTATAAATCTCCTGGTTGATGTGATTGTTGCCAGCTGGAATGAGACAAACTCTTGTACATTCCTGCTTTTCTCCCCATCTTAGCATCATCTTCTTCAGATATATGTCAATATTATTTTAAGACATTATTATCTGCCTCTTGTTCCACATGGCCGTAAAACCTTGTATCCACCTTGTTCCACGTGGCCTTAAAACATTCCTGTTCACACACATGTTCTTTTACAACCACAGAATAATAAAATCATTAGAGTGGGAGACCTCTCAGATCGTCCAGTCCAAGCAATCTTTCCAGATTTCTCAGTCCTGAGGACTGAAATTACATCAGTAGGGATAAAAGAAAATGTTTTGGTGTGGGTATGTGTGCTATGTAGGTACAAATTATATAGGTAAGTATTATATTACACAGGAGACTTTTGGACTGCGTGGCTTTAGCCATAAGTCATAATTTAGCCAATTAGTACCAGTTTTCCTTCTTGCAGCTGAACAAGTCCAAAGGAAGAACAGGAAGAAAGGAGAAGTGCCTTCTGTTCAGACAGGTTCAGCCAGTTTTAGGCAAGTTTCCTTGACATTCTTTCACTGCCCCTACTCCAGTAGCTGTTACTGGCAAAGATGTGTTTCTAAATGCCCATATGAAATACATAAATATACATGGCACGTATTTCTCATTGCTTCCCTCTCACGTGAGGTTCTGCTCTGGTATCTGCTGCTCTCATGCAGTAAATTATTTTTCTGCTCTAGATTAACAAAGCTGCCACACTCAGTGCCAGGGGCAAATCCTGATGTGTCTGCACTCCTGGATCAGGGTGGTGATGAACGGTGAGAGCTTTGCAGAGCACAGTGTCCCAATGATCCCATTCCCCAGCTGGAATATAGATAATATCACTAAAAATACACAATACTTCATGTTGGCTTGCCCTGGGAGGATTTTTTTTGCAAGTGAGATAGATGGGATTCTGATGGGATTAATAGGTCTGTGGATGAAGCAAACTGGACAGAAGGTTGTGCCAAATTCTGTCCTTTCTGTCTGAAATCACCCATCTTTGCAGTTGTTGTCCTGCTCTGAAATGCCCCTTCCTTTGCACTGCCTTGTGTGTGGTGATTTCATGGGATGGAAATCCCCTGAGTGACCTTGAGTTGTGTTTGTTCTCACCAGGTCAGACTAAGGAGTTGAGGATCCTCATCACCCCTTCCTGGCAGGCCCAGGTAATCCCACAGGTGTTTGGCCAGACTCCAGAGAGCTCCGTGGAAGCAGATTGGGACATTTCACTGAGGGATGAGGCTGAAACTCGACTGAGAGGGGACCCTCTGTGTCTGTAACAGAGAGACAATTCCAGTTTTTCCAAGGTCCTTTGGGCTCCACAGGTGCTCAGATTTGAAATGTCTATCCAGAATCCCTTCAGATCCAGAAAAACAAAACAAAACAAGAGCTATTACTTTTCAAATTCCAGCAGTCCAGTTTGTACAATGTCCTGAAATCCTGAATTTGTCATATTTGCCATATATTCCCTCCATCCTTGCTCTGATGTGATCCTGTTGAGGCACCATTAGCAGAGGCAGATGTATGATGGTTTTCCTGATGGGATGTCAGAAGGATAAAGGGAATACACAAGGGAGGGGAGATTTTTGGCTAAGTAGAAGCTGCATTTTCATCCTACCTTTCATCTAATTTCAATAAACACATTAAAAAATGTGAGGTGAAATAAAGAGGGGAAAAAATAATTTTTAAAAACCACCATAAGTCTGAATTTAGAGCCTTTTATATCAGGTAACATACAGTTCAAGTGAATGGCAAAGCAGCAGCAAATCCCTAGAGCAGGCCCACATTCCATGTTTTATGAAAAAGATACAATGCCAACAAACACCTGTTTAATCATTAGTGGAGGTGATTTGCATTTGTACAAAAAAAAATCACCTTTACAGAATTCCAGGACAAGGAAAATAGCAATAAAAATTCAGTTTTAGGGCTGCAACAATGTAAAGGCACCTCAGTGTAGATAAGAAAGAGTTGTCTTGGTTGGGTTGTCAGCCACAGCCTGAGCTTCACTTCCCAGTTTGGCTCCTCTTCATGTTCAGAAGATTGGAAATTCCAGAAAAACACAACCACCCCACTCATAAGGAAAACATATAAATATAGGTCAGGACCCAGTTTAGCCAAAAGATGGTGCTAATGTATTTATGGAATTGGTTAGAGCCAGAACTGAGCAGGGAAAACACAAAATTCACCATGCTGTGCTGCATTTTAAATAATCAATGAGCATTTTTATTTACGGTAAGCCATGGTGAATGTAAACAATTTAATTTTTACAGATAACATTCAGCTTCTCTAAATGGATTATTAGATATTAGCA
Source organism: Corvus hawaiiensis (assembly GCF_020740725.1). Taxonomy (NCBI): domain Eukaryota; kingdom Metazoa; phylum Chordata; class Aves; order Passeriformes; family Corvidae; genus Corvus; species Corvus hawaiiensis. The sequence goes on along the minus strand of NC_063221.1, from coordinate 3,857,598 downwards.
GCTCAGTGGGATATTTCAGAGCTAAAGAGGATAAATGAAAATATATTTGGATGGTAACCTTTAAATTTCTCCATTATATTGCAATTCCTGAGTCTGGCCTCTCTTCTCATTAAAAAAATAGAAGTGATTGAAACTGCACAGAAAGTACCAGGGATGTGTGAGTAGGACAGAGACAAACTGCACTTTCTGCCTAACCAGATTTGCATGTTTACCTTGATTTATGTTAGTTTAGATTTGACTCACTTCATCCCTGAGATGCAACAGAGTTTTGGAAATCCTGCTAAGCTACACATTTCCAACAAAACAAACTTCCCCCATAATACTGGAGAAGAACACTGGCACTTGTTGGCAGAGACTTGCAGCCTCTCAAATTCACTGGGGATTTGAATTTTTCCAGTGTCCTCCAAGAATTCTGCTGTCAAATCCTACAGGAGGAAGTGCTGGCACGATGTGTTCACTCTGCCACTGCTCCATGTCCCCTCCCTGAGTTATTTCTGTCACACAGCAGGTCCTTCAGGCTCTCAAAATGTCTCTCCATGTGCACATTTTACTTTTAATTTTACTGGAGCACACCAAATTTTAAGCAAAATATAATCCTGGGGAAATACTCCTCACCTCTCATGCCCTGCACTGACCTTCCAGATTTTTCTGCCCTGTTCTTACTCACGATGACTGGTGCAGAGCTTCAGTGCTGATAGAAAAACCAGGGAAATCTTTTGTGGGAAACAGTTCCTCCCTGTCCTTTTATCCATTTTGGGGGGAAGCCTTCCTGCCTGTGTCAGCAGTCCCCAGCAGACCATTCAGAGGTTGTGCCTTGTGTTGTTGAATTTCATCTTTGATTTTCAAGGTAATGGTTTAAACCATAGGAAGTGACTTCCCAATGTTGTTTTTTCCCATCACTTTGGTTGTTAAATGGTGTCAGCATCTTCTCAGACATGGTTGCTCTACTTCTTTTGTTTGAAAAGGGGGGAAACCCAACAGTTTCAAGATCTTCTGGTGCAGGAGAGATTCCTCGCAGCAGGAATGTAACCCCCAGAGCTGGTCACCAGCTAAACAGAATAAAAAATGATGAGCCATTTTCCAAAAATTTGGCAGCATCAGTCTGGTTTTTGCTTGGTTATTTCTTCCACTCCAGGTTTTCATTTACAGTTGCATTTTTGACAGAGAGGAAGAAAGGGCAGACAAACAGTCTTGAATCATCTGAGCCTTTATGGATGAAAAGTGGTCTCACAGACTGAGCTGGTTTGTGGTAGTGACTCACAACTTTTTGAGATGTCTGGCCTCAGAGCAGAAGTTCTGTGTATTTAACAAGAGGGCTAATTGCTAAATTTGAGCTAGATTCATATCTATCTACGTCATACACCTGTATTTGCCTGCAAATCTCTGTTAAGCCAAGCTGACCAGGTTCAGGAACTGATATTTTTATACCCTGACTTTCACTTTCCCCCTGGAGGCGTGGCCTCAATTGTTATTTCTGTTTTGTTCTGTCAGTCTTTAATTGCTACTTCTGATGATAAATATAACCAAAAATGCTTCTACAGCTTCATATTAGTTTTGGGTTTTTTTTTTTGTTTTTTTTTTTTTTTTGTCGAATGCACAGGAACTGCCTCAGCATCTCTATCCCTGTCAGTGTTATTAGTGGAAGGAAGAATTTGTGTGGAACAAACTTTGGCTTTTCCTCATTATGCCCCAAAGGAATTGTTATCACAAACGGGCAAGAGAAAAGATATTGAGCATCAGGAAATAAAATGTGAAGGGATATCTCAGGTTTTAAGACTTGTGCATTGCAGAGTCTAAAAATACTCATGAACGTATTTTTCCTGACTGCAATGGGTAGAAACTTTTCCATCTGACTTCTCATAGACCAGGTCAAATGCTTATAACAGAAAATGAACATAAATTCTAAAACAGTTTGGAAATTGAAAAGATTGATTTTTCTTTATGTACATAGCAATTTCTTGGGATAAAAAAGCCAAAACCTATAAATATGCACTACTAGAAATGGTGTACATTGTTTCTTGTGATGGCATTTTCAACAACTGCAAAATGAAAGCAGAATGATGAATGGAATTTAAATCCAGAGGTGTTATTAGGCTTTTCAAATGAAATAATGGCTGACTAATACTCCTGCAATTCCACCTTTGGACATTCACTCACTTCATTTAAATATTCTTACTTTTGAAAAACATATAATTTTATGTGTAAGTTGAATTTTTAAATTATTTTTAAATTCCTGTGGGTGTCTGGCAAGTTTCTGGTTGTTACCTTTAGATTTCTTTCATCAGAAATGCAGGAATTTGCCTGAGTTTATGTTGTGTTCTACCTACCTAGTTTCTTTATGATTTATGAGGGAGGAGTGAATTGGTTTTTCTTTCCCTGCGTGCTGAAGCTCCCCTCACTGCCTCCTGCTCCTCTGCAGCCTGATCTGGAACAGAATCATGAGCTGGGCCTCCTTTGCACAAATGAGATGGAATAGCAGGAAATCCAGGTGGGAAATGAGCAAAGTATAGGCACTGAGAGCTATTTGCACAGGCTTATAGGCAGTAGTGAGTCCTGTGGTTTAGGTTGTGTTTAGGCTGATTTAGGAAATACAAATGGTGACAGTTTGTGCCCAGAGACTTTTGTTGGTGTTCAGAGGTGACTGTAACTGCAGAGCTGATTTAGGCCCAAAGCTGTGGACACACACAGAGCATTTTTGCATTCTTCACATTTTTATGATCTTTTAAGGTCAGGTGCAATGTGTGCCCTGGGAAAGAAGGGGGTGAAATCATAACCAAAAGCTGTTAAAATCACATTCTGACACTTTTATTAGACACAAACAGATCAGAGCAGTGATCAAGGCTGCCAGAACCCCAGAAGGGTTTGGGCAATGCTCTCAGGGATGCACAGGCTGGGATTGTTGGGGTGTCTGCATAGGGCCTGGGGTTGGACTGGATGGTCCTGGTGGGTCCAGCTCAGAGGATTCTATGATTCAGTATCTCCTGAGCATTAACACAATGTATATAACTCCATATTATTCCCAGTTCACTGCTGTTCTGAGCTCTGATGAGTTCTGAGAGGCAATGAGCTGTTCTGGGTCCCAGCCACCCCAGACATTTATGGTGTCTTTATGGACAGAACCCACAGCTTCCAGCTGGATGCAGCTGCACAAGAGCAGCGTTCCCATCTCAGACTGTTTTATGCTGCAGTTAATCCTTAACAGTGAAAGGAGATGCACTTCTCATTTAGTCCAAGGCCTAGAGATTAAGGGAGCAGCAAATGTGCAACAGCTCCCTGAAAAGTCTGTGGATGAACCAGATAAGGGTTTAGGAACAGTGTGGTGAACAGCATGACTAGCTGCAATCACTTAAGGAAAACAAAAAAATTAACTTGCAGCTTCACCACTAAAAGTGGCCGTGGTTCAGTGGAGCTCCAGAGCAGCTAGGGAAGTGCTGCTTTTATAGGAAACCATTTCAGATTCTGGGTTTTGTGCTAAGTTTGATGCCAGCAGTGGCTAAAGAGATGTGAAATAGCACTGCCATCCAGATGAATGTTTCAAATTGCTCTTGCTGGTGGTTGTTTGGCTTCTCCTGCTCTTTTCCCTTTGTGCATCTCCATATTCTGAAGTGAACTGTGTGTGGTGACAAGATTTTAAAGGAGTTATTTAAATTTAAATGTTCCTTCTGCTTAGCAGGCAGAGAAGGCTTGTCCTCCCACCCCACTACGAGAGCTCTCTGGAAAGAGGGATGTCCAGGAGCTGCCAGGGAGGGTAAAGGCTGCTTCAAGTTATTTGAGGAAGGTTTCTTTCTTTTCTTGCTCCACCAGATTGCCCTCACTGGTCTCTCTTGTGCCTTTGCCTCACCCCACCGTCGCCCCTCCCTTCTCAGAGCTGTGACATCCCAAGTGCTCCCTGCAGTGGAGTCCAGCCATCCTCCGTGTGGTCCCTGCCTGCTTTCCTGGTGACCTGTGCCCACCCCTCCCTGCAGCTGGGCAGCTCCCACCCTGTCTCTGCTACTGTGGAGATGCCATAGCTCAGCACAGTGGAGCTGCAGCTCCTCCTGCCCCTTTCCCAGGCTGTGGCCACCTGGGTGTCCCTTTGTCCTGCCCTGAAGTTCCTCCATTCTCTCCTGCTCCTGCTGCTCTGCCTCCTTTTGATGTGTGAGTGCCAGCGAGAGCTGCAGTGGCCGTGGCCGTGCTGGGAGGGACAGCTGCTTTCTGTGACAGCATGCAGTTGTTATATTAAGCCCAGTCAAAACAAAATGAAACAGTAATTAAGATTTATGAAATAATTGTCTCACAAAAGCCTACTGAAAAGGAGAAGCGATAATAAAAAAGCTGAAAGAAAAAGAATTGCTTGTTGCTGGGACGACTGAAAATGTAGCAGCAGGTAAGGCTGTTGCTGATGGGCTGAAAATCTGAAATTTAAATGTTCTCTCTGCTTTCAGCAAGTACCACGAATGAATTTTTCTGCATGCCTGACCTGCTTTGTAGTTGGATGGCGTGGGATTGTGACTTGCATGTAGCTTCATTTGCTAATGCAAACCCCGGTGTTGGTAATGCCTGACTGAGTGATGTTTCACTGCCCTTCTCAGGCTCCTGTTGGAGTGAAACACTGACTAAGATGATCTGAGCTCCTCTGTTGCTACCTGAATCCTTGTGCAACTGGGCTACTTTCAATTATAGAATAGTGAAAGCTTTGAATTCCTGCTCCAGATGAGTTATTAACGTCGGTATCACACTGTGATAAAACCACATTTTTAATCTTGCAGTACTTAAGGTACATAAAGCATCATTGCTGCTTGAGATTTACCGGCTTCCCACTGCTCAGGTTCACTTTGTCAGCAGCAGAGGAAAGTTGGCTTTGAGCTCGCAGGTAAAATGGAAAGAACTGGAAGAAGTTGTTGTTCAAAAGTCTTCTGTGGATGAGGGGAAATTTACAGAGTTAGTACAGATTGTCTGCTTTGCTTAATTAAAAACAAAACAAAAAGCAGAACAGCCCCTGCCCCTCAAATCTCAAAAACACGTGGGAATTACATCGGAAATAGTTAAGAAATTATTAAGTCTTATCTCTTCACCAGTTAAGGTTATCTTTGGTTCCTCTGGATGGAATTTAGATCTTAACAGCAAATTCCTTCCCAGGAGATATGGGAGGAGAAGTAGTGCTTAAATTCAAGACTGTTATAGTCTGGGCATTGGAGACCTCAGCAGCCTGGAAAGCTTGAGTTTTGGATTATCCAGTTTGTGCTCAAGCTGTTAAAGCTCTTCCTGCTTTTCCCTTTCTCCAAAGGCTTTCTGTCAATGTTTTTGTTTTGCTGCAGAAAGCTTTGGCTGACCCTTCTGGGGGGTTTTGCAGAGCAGAACATGAGCTGGAGCTGCACAGCAGATTAAATCGTGGACTCCTCTGCTGGCAGTGGCTCAAGGCTTTAGGTGTTGGTAAGGGCTCAGGGAATGTGTGAATGCACCGAGTTCCCTGCTTCTGCTTCCCACTTGGACACCTGTGGGCACAGAGGCTAATATTCCAATGGATAATTGGGTATTTCAGCCCCAGCACCTCACTATTTAGTAGTAGCTTTTTATGAAATGATGCGATTTCATCACCTCCACTTTCCTTTTTTTACAGCCAGTGTTAGAGCCAGACTTTGCTGGTGTGTAAATAGGCATTAAAACTGCTTTAATTACTCTGCTTTAGCCCAGTGGAGGCTGCTGGGACTTTGGCAGCTTCCTTTCACTGCAACCTAATTACTTTTACACAGGCAACAATTTTCCCTTCACAAACCACCTGACCTTGTCAAGCGGGTTCGTCTTTGACCACAATCTGCTCCCCAAACTTCCAGCTCCTTAAAAAAGGTGATTATAAGCACAATTTTCTATACAGGAGTTAATTTGAGCTTTCCCTGGCTTGCACAGGAAGGATGTTTCCCACCAGCCAGTGCAGGGAGACTTGGACACTAGGACATTGCAGACAAAATAAATTCACTCCCAAAGCTGGTAGAATTTCAGAGTTTTGGTGCAAGACATGATGACCTTCAAATATCTCAGCTATTTTCTGTAGGTTTTAAAATTTATATATTGTTTTATGCAAGTTTCCATCCATTTAATGGATGGACTTTTGGGCTGTGAGTATTTTTAGATCTATTTTGCTGTGGTAAGCTGGTGTCACGCTACTACAAATTTTCAGATTATTTTGGCTAAAGCAGACACATCTGAAAGAAACAGAAGATCAGGATATACAGAAAGTGCAGAAAAACATCAGAAACCAAAAGAGAGAGAGATTTTATGACGACCACAGCATGAGTCCAGCTTTTATCTTCGCAAAGAGATAATATATTCACAATATCCCATTGTCTTTCCTTTGAGGGAGTTTCAAAGATGCCTGAGGAAGGCTCCTACTGTCTGATAACTCTAATTATCAAACTCCATCCAAAATTCTCCTGGGCTGCTATTGCAGTCTGAGGTTTTTCAATATCCAGTTTGGAGAGCACTGTGGGTGCACAGGAGCAATGTGTTGGGAGATGAGAGAAGGAGCTCTGTGGCTCCATCACATCCCTTGGAAAAACGTCTTCTACCCAGTTCCTGTGGGATATCCTGGTTCATTTGCATGCTTTGGGATACAAAGGGTGAGCTGTGCACCTTGTAAAGGATGGTTTGAATCATACGGTTGGGGTGTGCAGGAAGAGGGAAAATGGGGCTCCTTCATTCCCTGTGCTGCAGAAGAAGAAGGAGGAAGGGCTGGATGGAGCGAAAACTCTGGAGAGCTCAGCTTCAAAACTGAACTCAAGTTTTCTGAGTATAATACTTTAATCAACAGTTTTGTTGGGTGCCTCCTATGAGCAACTGCACACATCTGCCTTTACCCTTTTGGGAGCCACATTCCTTCCACACTTCCCCAGTGCCTGGCTGTGTCAGTGTGATGTTCCAAAAATTATGTACTGCCCCACAGGCAGTTTAGTTTGCTTATTCCTGCATTCCAGGCAAGCTAATATTAATTACAGCTGGGCTCTAGTTAAATACTGAGTGGTAAATTTATAAGTGTCAGAGTCATCTAAGTTGGTTACAGCTCCCCAGCATTGATTTGGGAGCACCCTGATAAACATTTTGTCTCACAGAAAGGAAGCAGCTTGTCAGCTGTTTGCCTCATATGTGGGACAGGTAATGCTTGCTCTACGTACAGGCTGCTGAGTTGAATTTTAATTTACATGCATTGAATTAGTATCTGCATGATTGCAAATATCAGATCAAAATTTTCTTTGAGACTTTAAACTTGGAAGTAAAATGTGCATTGGAGTGGATGTGTATCTGTATGTTTGCGCTTTCCAGGTGGAAAATCCTCAGTGGTGAATCCAGAGCCCCTTGGCAGCCCACTCTTGTAAAAGAGTGTCAGATTTTATCCAGACCTGGGTGAGATTTCATGGTTTTTTTATAGCCCTATGTACATTATTTTGCTGTGGCTACCCCACATAACCCTGTTACCAATGCACAAGTGTGCTTTAAACTCTGTGTTCCCCTCTGTGCTGGTTTGGCCAAATTTAGAAATACATCCTCTGAGAGAAGGCAGGTCACAACCAGCCCTCCCCCACCAGGTTCGGGAAAAAAAGAAACTTTTTCCTCGAAGGAAAGTGAAAGAGATGAAAACTATTTATTTAACAAACACACAGGAAAAAGATAATGATGCTAAATAATAAAACCTCTCGCTCTGCTGAGAGAAACCTGGGGGAAGATTTCAGAGTCCTTCCGTAATCTCTCTCTCTCCCCCTCCTTGGAGCTGGGACGGGGTGGTGGGCCCACCTCCAGGGCCAAGGCCTTGGTGGAAATTCCTCCCAATGTATTCTGATGTTGAAACAGTCCACCAGAGAAAAAAAAAAGGAAAAAAACGAAGTCCCAGGAAAACAAAAGTTCAACTCTCTGTCTCTCTCTGGAGAAAGAAAAAGGAGCTGAAAAACTGGCCGAAAGCACCCAGGTGCCTTCCCCACTCTCGCTCTGCTGCCACAGCTGAAAAAAAAAGTCTATCTCAGTCTGTCTCTGTGTGACCTTGAACAAGCTGCAAACTGCTTTGAAGAAGTTTTGCTCAGTTTTTCCTCCCCCCTCTCAGGCTCAGTTTAAAGGTACAGAAAAGCACAAAATTAATTTCTGGGCACGGGGCAGCGATAGGGGATACACATCACAAAGTCACCCCAAGACAGCCTCTTATTTCGTATTCTATGGAATTTTTCTCTATTTTGGAAGAGGTTTGTGTTACGCAAGGCTTCAGGACGTCTTGGTGTACCAGATGAAGATTTGAGTGTTTAGATGTCCACTTCACCCCTTTAATGGATTTTATTTACTCTGTTATTGAGTAGCAGGAGAGAAGGAGCATTTATGCCCTCGCTGTTTCAATTCACTGGTATTATTGATAAATTATATGCCTTGGTATTATTGATAAATTAAGACAGCAAAATACACAGACATTGGCAGATTTGAGGTTCCAGGTTGATATTCTTCCAGGATCAGAACGAGTTACTGGACTTAAAGTTGCTAAAGGAGAAAGTAATGCCATAGGATAGACAAGGCATGTGCTCTAAAGCATTTTACTTTGTTCCCATAATATCTTGGACATCAGCGCTCCAGATTCTTTTTTGGCATCTCAGTGTTGCCAGTGGCAGCCAGCCTGGCATTAACCAGCAATCAACACTCCCTGAGGATCTGCTGATGGCTGGAAGGGGTGAATGAAAAGGGACGCTGAGCAGGGTGGGGGTGAGTCTCTCCTGCACAGAGAGAGCAGCTACAGGGAATCAGGCATTTCCCTTCTGTCCCAGGATAAAACCAAAATGTCTTTAACTGCTGCAATTTCCTTATAGCCTTTGCTTTCCTTTTAGTCCCACAGTGGGGATGGCTGGGTGTAGTTTCAATCTGTTATTAGGAGGTCTTTAAGAAAACCAGAGTTTCTTGGGAAGTCCCCCTTCTGGCTTTCTTCTCAAATGAGAGCAGCCGTGATAATAAACCCCCAGAATTCTATTTCTTTTATGTTTCATTTATTGCTACTTTGTCCAAGCCAACTTTTTTATCAGTGCTCCGGGCAAAAGCAATGATGCCAGTAAATCATGGACCATTTCCTCTGCTCCAGGGCGTTCCAGGGAGGCTGGAAGCGCTGATGCTGCCAGTCCTTCAGTGTGCCCTGCACAACATCCCTGCCGAGGATTCAAAGGCTGATCTCCCTGCACCTTTCCTCTCCAGTCTTGCCAGACGTGAGTTTAACAAGGAACTGAACTAAAGATGCCCCTCGCAGGTGACTCGCTCTCTCCCTCCTCTCCCGGCGGGGAGAAGGTTAATGGGCTCCTGTGCTAAGCACAGAAACACTCTCCAAACCTCCCAAAGCTGTGGTGAAGGGCTGCTCGATGTAGATGCTCTCACAACACCTGAGGGAAGAAGGGTTCAGGTGGAGATGGACACCTTGGCTTTAAAGGCTTGGGCTTTCGTGGCTCCCGTCGGCAGCCAGTGCTGCTGTTAAATTCCTTCTTTCACCTCTGGCTCCAGTCAGGGGTTCTGGGGACTCATTTATCCTTTTTGGTCGTTGGTGTTAAATCCTCCTGTCCTGGCTCTGACTGTGGAGCTCCTGACTCGAGTTTTCTTCTCACATTACTACTTCAGAGGAAATGAAAGCGCCTGGAGAGGGTTTTAAACCTGGCTAGTGCAGAATGCTGAGCTCCTCACTCTCCTTTTTAAAGACAGCAAAAGCTGCCATTTGTGTTAAAATCAAGAGGGATGTGAATCTGCAGGTTTCAGTAAATTATTCCTGTCACTTGGTCTCCGACTTCTACATTTGTGCTTCTCTGAAACTTATTAAACATGTCTGAAAAATGGAAGGGAAAGCAGCACACCGCAGGTCACAGTAAATGATGTTTGTATTTTGTCTACACTAGGAGAGGCAGTAAATTAGTCTGGGCTCCTCACATCAGGGAGACTTACAATGACATTGAATATCCGAGTGTCTCTCTGTGGGGACATGGTGTGCTGCCGCATTTCCTAACTTTTATCTAATTTTGAATGAAAAGGAATGGAAGTGTGTGATGTCTATCAGAAAATTAGGACATGGATAGACAAATAACCTTGGTCTGGAGAAGGAGAGCATGGCCTCATGTTTGTGATGGGGAAGAAATGGATTTTGTTCTTGTTTGTCATAATTCTCATGGGACCTTTCATGAAACACTAAAGGAGCCCACCTTTTGTCTTCCCATCTTTTATAGCAGCCCTAAACCCCTCACTAAATGTGGGGTTTTTTGTTGGTTTGGCTTTAGCTGAAGTGTTTGTGGTTTTCCAGAGCAGATCAGATTGGGTGGCACTGCCCTTCTTACTATTCCCACTCACCCAGAATGTCATCTCATCTGTAGGGTCAGCACAGGCAGGATCCTGCAAACAGCTGAAAAATTGGGTTCTTTTTTTTTCTAAACGTGGGCCATGGAAACCACACATAGAAATGACACAGAAAGAAGACAAAAAGTCTGTGACTTGCCCAAAACCAACTGGTATTCTGGAGCCTGCAAGTGTTCCCAGGAATCCTTTTATAATGGAAAACTCTTCTTTTTTATATATTATTTTCTTGAAGTAAAATGAGGACTCCTTGTTATCTTCCAGCAGTGTGCAGACTGAGCATTCCTTCTGCTAGTTCTCCTGCTGGCTTTGGGAACTGTGCATGACCAACCTGAGCTAGATCTTTTAGTCCTCCATCTGGGATTTTGGGAACTTTCCTGAGAAAATGAATTGTGATACTATTAGTCTCTGTAACCTTTTCTATTCCTTGGTAGAAGAGTCTTAAAATGTATTGTGAGTGAGAAAAAGATGTGCATACACCCTTGTTTTGGAAAGAAAGGAAAGGATTGAGTGCTTCAATCCTTGAAAACTGATGTATTACAGAGGACAGCTCCTGGTTTATTTTGTGTGTGGATGATATGTGTTTGTAAAGTTTTATTGCCTGGTTCAGGCTCATTAAAGCACCTTTTGGAGGTGCCACTTCTGAGAAGGGAGAGGCGGGGGGGGGGGGGGAGGCAGGGATGTGGAGGGCAGAAAGGCCTCTTGCCTCCAGGCACTCCCTGACTCCAAGTCCTATTACTCATGTTTAAACCCTAGCTCTCCAACATTTATCTTGCAAAATGTCCCATATTTTTCTAAAATTATTAGATCGACTAAAGAAATAGAGACCTATTTTATATGATGATACCTTGTGAAATTAAGGTTGACAGGCGATAGACTTTGCCTGGAGAGGCACTTGAGAGAGAAAAGTAATCAATGGAGAAAGTTCTAGGGAAATGTTAGCATAAGAATGAGTGGTTTCAAATAGTCTGCTCATAAATTCCGGCTGGACTTCAGAAGTTTGCTCACAGATAGAGGAAATGAGGTTCTGGAATGACTTTCCAATAGTAATGGGAAAAGCAATCAAGCGAGTTGTGAAGATGAAATAAGTTTTGTGCAGGTAACTGTGCTATAAAATTATAATCTCATTCATTCCCCGGGAACTTCCTCACGGGCCTGTGTTTCGGTCCTAGTGGAAATTCCCCAGTGGGCAGGACTGGGGCTCTGCTGGCAGAATGGCATCCTCTAAAGACTTATTTCTCTGAAATTTCATAAAAACTTCTCCTAAGCTTTCAGGAATCTTTATGGATAAAAAGTGGGTTGGGGTGGCCCTGGCTGGATGCTCTCTCACATCCCACTCCTCAACACGTCCCATTGTTCATGTGCTGGTGGAGAAGATGGGAGGTAATTTGTTGATTCTTCTGCCACTGTGCCTTGAAGTATAGAAAATATTCCTTTTTTTTTTGAGTATTTCTAACTCTCTTCACAGTTGGCATCTCTAAAGGCCTCTGAGAGACTTAAACAGCAACATTCCCATTTTCCACATGAAAATAAACCTTGCCAGCTTGGCTAGAACTAATTTTCTAATTAATGGCTCCCTGATTTTCTCTTTTCCTTAGAAGCTGTGGTATTCCTGTGGATAACAGCACTTTTGTTGTTGTTAGGCTTGTTTGGGTTATTTTTCCCTAGTGAGTGTCTCTTTTGATTTAACTGTAGACACTTAGGGAGAACAATATGGAGGAGATAAATGAAAGTGCACAGAAAATATTCATTAAAAATATAGGTCCTTGTCTCGCCACAGAAGAGCAAGATGTAAGATTGCTTTTCTTTAGATCCTTTTCTCATGGCCTATTAACAACCCCTTACCTTTTTTTTCTTTTTAAACTTTGTATTTCTTTCCCAAAAGTCAGCAATGTGTTTAATGAGTGAAAACATTCTCCTTTAAAGGTCACCCCACTTCAGATTGACTTGACTGTTGATTGCACTTGAGCTCATAGCTTTCATTCACATTAACCCCATTTGTTTTTAATTAAGCAGTGTCTTTTGAGCAAAGACAGTCCATCACTGCTGTCAAAAGGTAAATTTTACTCTTTAATACCAAGCCTTGTATTTCAGTTTAACAGAGATGAAGCTTTGAGAGCAATTTACTCAGACTATGGATTTTTAAGCAGGAATGCAAATTGTCTCACAAGTTGCCATGGCCCAATTTAATCTAATAGCATTCAAAGTGAATTCTAACAGAAACAACTCACTCAGCCACAGTTCCAGCTGCATATTTTCATGCATTTCCTTGGTATCCAGTGTGTACCAGGCATCATTTTTGTTTATTAACACTGACCCTGTCCAGTAAAGACCCTTCCAGAACTGGTGGGCTCCCCCTTCCTCTCTTCCCATCAGAAAAGTCCTTTGCTAGTGGTATTCACAAAATATGGCTTTGGGGTTGGCTAAGCAAACACAAGCTTTGATATAAGGGTTATAGTGCTTAAAAAATGCAAAACAAATAAACAAAAAAATCACCCCAAAGACCCACAGATTTTTGGGGTAAGCCCTGGGTTTGTGTTTTTCATCAGCTTACTTAATTTTTCCTGTTTTCTGAAGTGCATCAAAGAAGAGAACGTGGAGAAGGTTGTCTGGGATCAATTAGCAGCAGCTCTCTGAATTAGCAGCATAGCAAATTTGGAGGATCCTGTGCCAAGACCTGTTGATGGTGAAAACATTGGTATCTTTTCCATTAAAGATGTTAAGTTTTCTGACTGATATGTTTTGGATGATAAGTATCATTTTACTGGAATCGTTTCCTTAATAGAGTCAGGATTATGGCATTTCTTTCCTATCCTACACTGTCTTGGGTGCCACCAACACCATCCCCTGAATCACAGAACCACAGGATGGTTTGGGTTGGAAGGGACCTTAAAACCCATCCAGTGCCACCCCCTGCCATGGGCAGAGACATCTTCCACTGTCCCAGGTTGCTCCAAACCCCATCCAGCCTGGCCTTGGACACTTGCAGGGATCCAGGGGCAGCCACAGCTTCTCTGGGCACCCTGTGCCAGGGCCTCCCCACCCTCACAGGGCACAATTCCTTCCCAATATCCCATCTAACCCTGCCCTCCGGCAGTGGGAAGCCATTCCCTGTGTCCTGTCACTCCAGGCCATTGTAAACTGTTTATTTCTATTGTTTGTTTCTTGTCTGTGTTAATCACATAATGCTGATTCCTTGCATAGAGGACAATTTCTGGGCAAAGCAACCAACCAAGAAAATGTAATCCTGTCTAAAATTTGCAGTTGAAAGGGTAATAAGGGTCTTGGAGAGTATTAAAACATTTCAGATGGTATTTGGCAGCCGAAGGCATACAAAGTCCTAAATCCTTCTGAATTAGTAGTGATTAGTAAATATTATACATGCATTTCTAAGGCTTTTGATTTTTCTTTTAAGCCACTTCTCTGTCCTGACAGCACAAGTGGAAATTGTGGCAGTTGTGACCAGAATGCTGATAACTGAAGCAGGCACTTTTAGGCAGTGGGATTCATTAGCTGGTTTTGCTTGAGCTGTATAATATCATTAGTATTACATGTATACTTACACAATTAATTTGCTTTGCTTTTGACAAGACAGAACAGAATTTCTTACATTTAGTATTTTTTGCTCCTTCACTTGTTATTTCTTGGCAATGGAGTAAAACTTGCCTGTGGAATAAACCCTTTCCTTCTAATAGGAGGTTCTGCTCAGAACATCTAGATTTTTGTTATTTCATGTACTCCCTCCTCCTCCTCCTCCCCTCCTTGCTGGACTTTTTGATAATAGCTTCTTGGTTTTTTCTATTGGTTCTTGGGAAAACTAATGAAAAGAAAGTCAACAATAGTAATCAAACTGAATTATGGTAAAGCTCTGGCTTTCAGCTCACAATTGCTACAGAAATTGGGCCCAATTGACTACAAACTATAGGCACATATAAGTGAAACTTCCCTTCCTTTATTTGGCTGGTTACTTCATGTTTTCTTTCTTACAGGTTCTTTTTTTTTGCAGGAGAATTTAACAGCCAAGTCCTTTCTGTCTGCATGGGAGACCCCATTGCCCTTAACTTTGGGAGAAACAGGTAGGAAGTTCTTCCTTCACTTAAAATCTCAGGTATTTTTTATTTTACTTTTTTTCTTTTCCCCACTTATCACTCTGCTCCAAAAGATGTGTCTTTTACTGCCTCTCACAGCCACATTTCCAGTGCTGCTGCTGCTCTGGGCCTGCGTTTGTGCTTGTTAAGGAAAAAGTGCTGAAGGCTGCTTCCAACGTTTTTATTTCATACTTGTATTTCTTCTGTGCACACCTCTGCTCCTGGTTCATGGAATCACAGGATCTCCAGAGCTGGAAGGGACCCTCAAGCACCACTGGTCCAACTTCTGGCTCAGAACACCCCAACAGTCCCACCCTGTGCATCCCTGGGAGTGATGTCCAAATGCTTCTGGAGCTCGGGGCCGTGCCCATTCCCTGGAGAGCCTGGGCAGTGCCCAGCACCCTCTGGGGGAAGAACCTTTCCCTGATCTCCAGCCTGACCCTCCCTGGCCCAGCTCCAGCCATTCCCTGGGTCCTGTCCCTGGTCACAGCAGAGATGAGCCTGCCCCCCTTCCCGAGGACCTTGGTCACTGTAGGTTTTGCATTATCACCCCAGCAGGTTTTGTAGCCAGCTACACTTCGTTCCTTATGCAGACTGAGTTGAAGAAGATGCGATTTTGGTTTTTGGCTGTGCACAAATTTCACCCCATGAGTAGTGCCTGCCTCTATCAATGGTGTTTGTGGTATCTGAAAAGGCAGCCCCTGGGTGTGATCACACAAAAGAAGAAGCAGTAAAATCAGTGCTCAGTCAGGTGGAGTGGGTTACCTGCTTCATGCTGGGCTTCCTCTCAAGACATTTTTGCTCCAATGAAGCCAGTTGCATCTTGCTGCTTTTCAAATCTGCTTTGTTGGATTTTTTGGTTTTTTTTTCCTCTGCTCTCTGTTTTCTTTCCTGCTCCTTACCAAAGTCTCTGCTGAGCTCTTTGTGAAGAGCACAGGTTTCTTTGGGCTACACTTTCTGCAGGGACACCTTTTGCATCCCCACCTTTGGGGCAGCCCAGGGACAGCTCCAATCTCTGCTCTCTGTGACCAGGGACAGGACCCAGGGAATGGCTGGAGCTGTGTCAGGGAGGGTCAGGCTGGAGATCAGGGAAAGGTTCTTCCCCCAGAGGGTGCTGGGCACTGCCCAGGCTCTCCAGGGAATGGGCACGGCCCCGAGGCTGCCAGAGCTCCAGGAGCGTTTGGACACCGCTGCCAGGGATGCACAGGGTGGGACTGTTGGGGTGTCTGTGCAGGGACAGGGGTTGGATTGATGATCCTTGTGGGTCTCTTCCCACTCAGGATGTTCTGGGGTTCTGTGATTCTATCCCAGCAGAGGCTGTTTGCCAACAAACATTCCCTCATTCCCTGCTGGAGTTTCTGCACTTGCAACTCTGTCCCAAGAACAGTCCCAGAAATGCTTGGCTGACATCCCGGGGGGCACTTAGGGTTAAAATTAAGGTAGATTTGTAGCCACCATATTGCAAATATGACTTTCCAGAATCACAGAATGCTTTGGGCTGGATGGGACCTTAAATATCATCCAGATCAGAGCAGCTGTGACTGCCCCTGGATCCCTGGCAGTGTCCAAGGCCAGGCTGGACAGGGCTTGGAGCAGCCTGGGCTAGTGGAAGGTGTCCCTGCCCATGGCAGGGGGTGTCACGGGGTGATCTTCGAGGTCCTTTCCAACAGAAACTGTTCATGACTTTCTGTTACTCTTTCTCACAAGCTGTGTGCCACATTAAAGCAGGGACCTTCCACACGAAAAGCGTTTAAATTAAAAGCTGAGGTGGTGCTGCAGAGCCATCACGGAGATGGGCTGAACTTCCTTTGGGTTCTGGATTTCACTCTGAATTCCAAAATATTTCACCCTGCAGTGCATTGTACCTGTTTGTGGAAGGAAAAGATGAAACTGGGAGCCTTACAGATCCCTGAGAATGGTAATCAGCCAAATTTGTGTTTTGGAGGGGAAAAGGAGGCTCCTGCTGATAAGAAAGGCTCTGTTTGATTCTAATCTCTTTCACCTGTTGAACAATTATTGATGACTTTCATTACGGTGCTTTGTTGCTGGTGCTATGAAAGGAGAATAATCAGTGCTGCATTAAGGTACATGTAAAAAGCCTGTCTCTATTTGCATGGTAATGAAGTACTACCTAAGGTGTTAGAAGGAGAATCAATAGGCTAATGAGATTTTATGCAAACAATCTCAAGTAACAACCTGGGCTCACCCTTAGATAAAAGGATTTGTTTGAAACAGGAAAATACTTACAAAGTGGGTTTTCTTTCTTTAAAAAAGAAAGAAAAAAAAAAGCATTTTTATATCAGTGCAAATTGAAACATGAAAAAAGATCTGGTGTTTTAAGTATTACAGAAAATAATTCCAATCTACCTGGATGCTGTAGAAATAATGGCCTAATCAGGCTCATCCTTATAAATCTTGCCTATAAGTTTCATTCTTTTTGTTGGTGCTGATACTTAGCCTTGAAGATGAAGGGTGTAGAAGTCCACAGCTGAAGGCAAACCATCCTGTCTGGAATAAAAAATCGAATAGTAAAAATTATTGGCTCCAGCTCCTCAGGTAACAGCCACTGACTTTGCACTGGGGAGTAGACAACTTTTCGAGTGAAGGACTGACCATTTGGGGACAGTGCTTAGATTGAGGTAAACACACCTCAGTACTCTGGAAAAATGAGTGGATTTGCTTTTTTAGCTTTGTATTGGTGCCTTTCTTTGTTCTATTTTAATTACAATTGATTCTTGGTGTGGTTTAAGCACAACAGTGTTGCAGAAAGCGCATTTTTCAGCCAGGCTGTTGGGTTGAAAATTAAGATTTGCTGCAGATTTTGGTAGGAAGAGGGAGATGAGCTCTGTGTTTTCTTGGAGAGAGACAGAGAAAGCTGCAGGGAACTGCTGTGCCCAAACCCCCTCTGGGTTAGCCTGGCTATGACTCAGAAAAACCTGGGAAAAACATGCTTTTTATGCATATAAGGTGCTGTGTAATAAGGTACAAAAATATGGGTTCAGCTGTGTGAGGTCCTGTGAAACCTCACAAAGTGTGGGTTTATCCACCACACACAAAAAATACATTGCAAACTCTGCTGGTTTATTAGAAAGACATGGGAAAAGCAGAGACACCATCAGGAACCTCAGGCAAAAACAAAAGAAAATTTAGTAAAGATAGAACTAAATTATTCTCTTTCTCTATTTTCCCAGATAGCTCAAGCATGAGAGAGAAAAACATGTTTTTATCCACAAATCTGCCTTCTCCCCAAAAAAATCCTCATTCTCTTAGTGCAAGAAATAAGTTTTCTATACTTTCTCCAGTGCTCCTGACTGGGTTTATTTCCATCAGGCAGCACCATGGCTGCAGGAGGTGTCTGTCCCCAGCCAGGGACAAACTCTGATGGACTGTCATGAAAAGGACATGGAGGAGAGGAATTCCTCCTGCATGCTTAAGGATGCATTTTTCCTGTCAGCTTCTCCTGCTGCTCTGTTCCTAATGGCATGGGGAATGTCCCACTCTGAGATGGCAGAGGTGTTGTCCAGCCTGTGCTGTGGCAGTCTAAATGAAGTCCTTGCTCTCCCCAACAGCTGAGTTTTTTTTTGTTTCCATGAGTGCTCAAAGCTGAGTAGGGGGAAAGAGCCAAGTTATCTTCAGAATCCCAGAATGGTTTGGGATGGAAGGGACCTGAAATCTCTTGTTCCACCCCCTGCCACGGGCAGGGACACCTTCCACTTGGTTGCTCCAAGCCCTGTCCAACCTGGCCTCGGACACTTCCAGGGATCCAGGGGCAGCCACAGCTTCTCTGGGCACTCTGTGCCAGGGCCTCTCCACCCTCACAGGGAAGGATTCCTTCCCAATATCCCATCCAACCCTGCCCTCTGTCGGTGGGAAGTCGTTCCCCCTTGTCCTGTCACTCCGGCCCTTGTCCCAAGTCCCTTCCCAGCTCTTCAGGCACTGAAAGTTCTCATAAGGTGTTATCAGACCCTTCTCTTCTCCAGGCTGAACAATCCCAATCGTCTCAGTCTTTCCTCATAGGAGAGGTGTTCCATCCCTCTGATCATCTTTTGCTAAAGAACAGATAAATGGAATGAATTTCCACTAAAATAAAACTCTTTCTTGCTAAAAATGCCAAGGAATCTGGTCCCTTATAAGAGTAAAATAGAAATGTGTCCTTTCTCAGTTATCACTTCCTTATTATTTTTTCATTTTTTACTTTTGCTTTCTGAGGAGACCAAGCTCCCCAAGATGTGGGCAAAGCAGCATTTCATGGCAGAGCACTTGTGGAAATGCCCCACAGCAAGATGTGCCTATTTTGAATTTCCTTGGGATATTGCCACGGTGCTCTTCGAGAGGCAACAAGTGACAGGAGTGTTCCTTGAGGTGAGTGGTGCTTCGTTCCACTGGGAACTGCAGGCTGTGTTTGGGAAGGGGTTTGAACAACCCTAACAGCTTTTGGGTAATACTTCTGGGTTTTCTTGCTGTGAGGAAGAGAGTGACAAAGCAGAGGCTTTCTGATACGGGATTTCCAAGCTGTTGTCTCACTTTTGGTGTTGTCTCACTGATTTCACTCCCTTCCCTTCTTCCACATCGTGGATTGCAGAGCAAGTGAGACCTGTGCAGTGTGAGCACAGAAATGCTGCCCTAACAGGAGGGGACTCGTTCCAAGAGTTTCCTAGCACTACACCCTACACTTTTGGAAACAAAAGGCAGAGTAACAGCTTTGTGTGCTGTGGTTGCTGAGCATTGGCAGGGACACATTCCCACATCCCTCTTATCTGGAGGCAGGGAGACAGATTTCCCTGACTCTCTGGGATAATGGTGCAGTGGTGACACTTTTTATTTGGGCATTTTAGCTCAAATCTGAGTAAAATTGGAGAGAAAACAGATAGGAGGGAAGAAGAGATTTGGTTGGCGTGTTGTTTTTCCATCAGCTCTCTCCACAGTTTTGTTTACTGAAAACAATATAAGTTTTCCATTATGTATTTATTGGATTTTTAATTGAAAGGATCATTATTAAAAACCTCTGACAAGCTAAATTAGGCTCTCTGCTTTGGTTTCAGCCGGTCTGATGAGAACTTGCAATATAATCTATAACTATTTATGAGTCAATTTTTTCACTGATATAAATCCCTTTTTAATTCTTCTGTGAGGTCCTTCAGTTTCTCCTACTGTGGAGCCCAAGGGAACCAGAAAATTAAAATCTAAGGCAGCAATTACAGTGAACTATAATTTTACTGTTTCCCATATGAAGAATTAGTTTCTCCCATTTCTTGTTCTTGTTACAACCTCTGTCAAGAGCATAAATTACCAAAATTCTTCATTGTTTAATATTCCATGTAAATTCTAGGGGAAGTGAGACAGCGTGTCCTTTGTGCTGCACTGCTTCCTGGGCTGGATTTCTTTTTAAACAAAAGGATAATGAAAAGTCAAATTATTGGTGTTTTATACAGCAGAGCCATCGAGACATTAATTTCTTTTGTGGTCATTAGGTGTGGAAATACCCAAAGTGGGAAGGTAGTGGCAAAGGGGGAACCTGCATGGGATGACCATGACTTGATATGATCCCTTATACAGACTCCAAAATTAAATTGACCTCATTCTGCAGGGGATGGGGACAGATTAGATGTCCTTGGCACTTGGGGAATTGGTTTAATGGTGAACATGGGGGTGGTTCTGGAATAAAGATTTGGATTTCGTGATCTCAAAGGTCTTTGAAGAGCTTTTTCCCACCTTAATGATTCCATGATTCCAGTGAACACCCAAATAACTACTAAATAACAACCTACTCCCTACTGTTCTATCATCAGCTGGGTAAAGAAGATGAAATGGTTCTTGGGGTTCCTGAACAGGGAATTTCGGTGGCTCGGTAAGGCTTTTTGCAGGTGTAGGAAATCTGAACTGAGCTTTTAGTTGACCACAAAATTTCATCAGGAGCTGTAGTGACAGGATGAGGAACAATGGGTTCAAATTGAAAGAGAGGAAATTTTGGTTGGATACTGGGAAGGAACTGTTCCCTGGGAGGGTGGGGAGGCCCTGGCACAGGGTGCCCAGAGAAGCTGTGGCTGCCCCTGGATCCCTGCAAGTGTCCAAGGCCAGGTTGGACAAGGCTTGGAGCAGCCTGGGCTAGTGGAAGGTGTCCCTGCCCATGGCAGGGGTGGCACTGGGATGGGCTTTAAGGTCCAGCCCAAACCACGCTGTCGTTCTATGATTTCCAATCTTAAGCCATCCACCTGTTTTGTTCTGGGCTTAGAAATAGTTTTCTATGGAAAGCTGGAATGAGAAATGAATTCTTGTACTTTTTAAATCAATAAGGGCTGGTTTGGGATTTTTTTGGTGGGGAGGGTGTTTGGTCCCCTCAGAATTTTCAGTAGTGTTTCACAGTCATTATGAGGATCCACAATCACCCCGATGCTCAGCTGTGTTTGACATCTTGTACTTCACTGCTCCAAGTACAAACAGAATGTTGTTTACTTCAGAATTACAGACTCACAGAGAACTGTTTCTCACACTTATTTTTAGCACTGGCATTATTTCCCCACATACGTTAGTTACACTGCCCTTCCCTGGCTGCTGTTTATTCCTTCCTCAGTGCTGTGCTTCACATCACTCCTGGAGAAGCAGTGGAAAAACCTGCTGCACTCAGAGCCAGGTTGCCCACACCAATGCTGGGAGCAAAAACTCTCCTCACTTAATTCTTGTGCTGTACTTACCATTAAGATGATGATGTGAGGAACTGAGGGGGAGAACAACCTTCTCAAGCTCTTCTGCAGTGACTCCAGGTCATTTATGGGAGATGTTTCACAGAGTCTCCAGTGCTATTTCCAGGGCACTTCTCATAGTGTGGGGATACAGTCAGTTTTATGGGAAGCACAATACAGCTGGGAGTTGAGGGATAATGAAGAACAATTGTGGAGTGAGGGAACCAGCTCACAAAGCACCATAAACTCTCTCATTTCTAAGGCACTGGTTCTAATATGATCCATTTATTGAAAATAATCCGTTTTAGACAGGGAGGGCAAAAATCTTGAAGGATATAAGAATTCCTCTGGGGTTTCAAGATGTGTAAGCACAGAGTAAGTGCCTGTATGTTTTTTCCAGTCTGGGCAACGTAGGCTGGACAATTTTTCACTGAACTGGGGACGCTTACAGCAGTGCCTTAGCTGATTTCTTGTGTGCTTTGCTTTGTGTGGATGCTTAAGAGTTTCCATTAAGAGCCTTGTTCTCTATAATCCCAGTGAGCAAATTTTACTTGTAAAGTGATAAATATTTAATCCAAAGTGGTTTTATGTACATGTGAAATTCCCACAACACAGAATTCTTTCTACTTTGTAGAAAAGACCGTTATTGGTATCACCTTATTATTCTGCTTAAGAACTTTGATAATAACATTTGTGTCTCTAATTCCAGGGATTTAATTTTGGAGTAGTATTGAAAGGGAAACCAATGCACAAGTTATGCTGTAGCTCAGGAACAACCAGTATTTTAAATTCTTACTAATTATATGAAGTTGAAAAATGTTATTTCATGAAAGCATTTAACATAAGAGTTAAAAATAAATAAAAGAGTGTGTAAGGGGATGTGTTTCA
The DNA here is from genome assembly GCF_020740725.1 of Corvus hawaiiensis. Lineage (NCBI taxonomy): Eukaryota > Metazoa > Chordata > Aves > Passeriformes > Corvidae > Corvus > Corvus hawaiiensis. The sequence continues at coordinate 3,835,619 of NC_063221.1, read as the reverse complement.
AGGAGTAAGACAGAGAAAAATCACTTCCAAAGAGGTACAGAGCAGAGAATTTCTATGCAAATATGGAGAGTTCCGAATAAGTGCAGAAACTAGGATCTGCAGAAACCCTTTCTCAAGTGAAAATAGAAACATAACATAATTTATTTTACCTTTGTTTTAGATAAATTCTCCTGTTTGGGCAAGAGCAGATGTTGAAGAGTTTTCCTGTTCTTTGCCTAATTGTGTTGTCTGTGGGGTTTTTTTTAGCTTGTGGGCCTGAGAGTGGAGAGTGAGAATAATAAGGGAAAAAATAAAGGAAAAAAAATCTTGAAAATTAAACTCTGTGTAACAACAACAACAACAACAACAATCCTCTGCAAATTGCACAGGCACATACACAAATCAAACCAGAGATTTTCTTCTGAGGACATGCTGCTAAAGAATAAACCTGAATTATCGAACCAAAACCAACCACCCCAGGAGTGGAATAATTTTCACATACAGTACATAGGTGTGTCAGGCATATTTATTGTTCTTTATTTCCTTTGATTTCATGTCACAGAGAAATCCTAAACAGGAGTCTATAGATCTCTCTCTCAGTTGTCTCTGTAGAGATCTCACCTCTGAGCCTCACCAAATTTTGATCAAAGGCCATGGAATAATGTGGTTTTCACACAGCTCGTTATGACCTGTGGGGGTATTTTTGCACATTCTCTTTAACATTGTAATGGGTGAAACTCAACCTCAGTTTGGGACCTGCCTTGAATCTGGAGTTTTGGAATTGGATCCAAGTGAAAATCTACAGCTTGACCAGGCTCAACTGCTTCAGATGGGCTTACCTAGACTGGAATTAAAAATAAACAAAAATGTAAAAGTATTTACTGTTTATTGCAGCCACAAATCCCAGAGTTATTTCAAAGATAAAACCTGGGGTTTTTTTGTTTTTTTTTAATTTCAGCTGCTGTCTCATATCCAATTCCAGCATATTACAGAACATTTCCTAAGGAATTCAGTCTTCTCAGCCTGCCCTGCTGCCGTATCTCCAGGTACATTTCTGCAGCTTGGTCCTGTGGTAATATTAAGATTAGCTCCTTTTTCCAACCAGATTTGTTTCCTGCAAAATTTTTCTCCAGAGCTCTTGGTTTTTACATTAAAGATATGCATAGATTGCTGTTTCCCTCCTCGAGTGGGACTTCCTTTTCATCCATGAAAACAAATGTGGCACCCACTGTAATTCCTTCAAAACACCATCCTGTTCTGCTTGGTAATGATTGCTTTCAGTTTCCATAAAGGCAGAGAAGTCGTCCAGGTCCCAGGGAAGCTGATGGGAGATCTGCAATCCAGTGGAAGCAAGATTGGTGAGTTCTCTGACAAAAGGAAGAGAGAACTCTCATTGCGAGTAAATGAACAGCAGCTTTAATAGATATGGCTCAGCTGGGAAAATAATGTAAAGGGCAATAACATTTTCTGATTGTTTTTCATCTTCAGGAAGCTCCTGCCCACAGTGTGTGAACAGGACAGAAAGGCATCATTGTGCTCCAGGTGAGGATGAGAAGGGGTAGAACTACTGGAGGGTGACTCACCCCAGACTCACAGCTGTGAAAAATAAAAACATTCCATTTTGAAGGCTTGAAGAGGTATCAAAAATGAAGCTGAAAGGCTGATTTTCTTGCCTATGAAGGAATACTTGCCATACTCTAATTCCTCCCTGCAATAGATGTTTATTTAGGTAAAGTTAAGCAGCAGCAGCAGTAGCTTCCTTGGATACAAATACATCTGAAACTGTGGCAAAGAGTTTATGCTTTTAGGAGAGTCAGAGTTCAGACCTGGGGAGAATAAGACAGTCAGACTGCATTTTTTCTCTCCAGGGAACAGATAAAATTTTGGTATGTTCTCTTCCTTCCACTTCAGGTCTGGAAAACTGCCCCCAACTATCCATTTCCTTTTTTTTTCCCCTTACAAGACACCCAAAAGGTTGTGTGAAGGGATTGCTTAAGGGGATTCTTTTAGTTGTCATTTTCTGCCCTTCGGGTACCTCATTCAGAGAAGAAGAGAGTAGGGTTATGCCATACATGAACTCCCTAATTAGCTTGGTCTTTGCATGTTAAGTGTTTTGATTAGTTAATTTTGGGTTACACAACTTTAATTGAGTGTTAATGTTCACCCATCAGTCCAGGTACAAATATCAAGTTCTGCTATTAGTGTTTTCACTTGTTCAAAGCAGTTTATCTGCACCAGTTCCAGTTAAAATCCCCTAGTTAAAAGTGTCCCAGTTAAAATTCCCTTTCCAACTTTAAAAAAAGTTGTTTTTCTCATGTTCTCTGTATACTTTTGCAAATGTTTTAAGATGTGTTGGATGTATTTTAATATTTATTTTAAGGGTTTCTACTTTGCTCAGAACCAGCTCCAAACCCCAGTTTCTAACAGCCAACAGCCAGTTTTAGACCTTTAGCCGTTGGTCTGTAAGTAAGCTCCATGGCAACCTGAAGCTTAATAAGGACATGTTACCATTCTTACTCCAGCTGCTACTACCCCCCTGACAACGATGAGCTATTGGTAGACAGAGATAATCTGTCAAAAGGGAAGCACCAATCACTTAGGACCAAAGGGGTGTGCCATGGGCGGTCCGTGGGCGGACTGGGGTGGAGCAAGGGCACTATAAAATAGCAAGTCAGCCTCAGAGCAGGGGCAGACCACTGCAGATTTAGCTGTCGTGGGTGCCAGTGCTGGGTACTTAAGCCTTGCTGCTATTTAGGAGCCTTCAATAATTTTTCTCCGATTTTTGGGTTAGCTAAAAGTCAGCCCAGCACTGCAAGTTTTCCACCGGAGGTCCAGTGCTGTCTAAGCCCAAAGATCTCTAATCCCTGCGTTCCCGGAAATACCTCTTGAGCCACTAGGATCCCAAATTTTGATATTATCCTGATTTTTATAATTTTTCAATTTTTCTGTTTTAATAAATAAATTTTAATTCTTCTAAGAGTTGTCTTGTTTCTCACAGGTTAGATGGCCTATCAGGAAGGAACTGCTCCTGTGAGGGTGGTGAGGCCCTGGCACAGGGTGCCCAGAGAACCTCTGACTGCTCCTGGATCCCTGGAAGTGTCCAAGGCCAGGCTGCAAAGGGCTTGGAGCAGCCTGGGCTAGTGGAATGTGTCCCTGCCCATGGCAGGGGGTGGAACTGGATGGGCTTTAAGGTCCTTTCCATCCCAAACCAGTTCGGGATTCTGGGATTCTGGGACTCCGCTCCTTAGCACTGGATTGGTGCAGGAGGTGCTCAGCAGCCGCCTCAGTGGGCTGCAGGTCCCCTTTGCCTGAGTTTAGGAGGATTCTCTCTTTTCCTTTGCAACAGCCTGGCAAACACGGAGCCTTTCAGCCCACACCATTCCCCCTCTGGGCGAGCACCAAGACATTCAGAGCCTCGAAAGGCTGCGTTGCCACCCCACGTGCTGCAGCCCCTGCCAGGCCTGCTCAGGGAGCCCAGGCAGCTCTGCACACATCTCCTGGCAATTGCTCATTTGGGAGCAAGCAGGAGCCGCACACTGCACAGACACACCAAGCATCTGCTTTGCTCTGAACCCCAAGGACAGGCAGTGTCCAGCGTGGCACTCTGGGCCATCCTGGAGGTTTCAGCTGCACACTGGCTGTTGCCAAGCACGTGTCCTGCCAGGCTCCTTGTCTCAGGAGATTTTCACCGAGGCAGCAAGAGCTGCACTGGCAACTGCATTTTAGTGCTGCAGCACCTCTGGGGGCACCTGCCCCAGCGAGTGGGATCCAATGTCCTGGCAGCAAAATGCCTGTGTGCCTCACAAGGAGTTCCACAAAACGGCCTGGGAGCTGCTCCCCTGCACAACAGGGACTTGTGCCACATCTCCTTGCCATGGCTGAGAGCACTCCTTCCTGCAGAGATCCTACACAATCATCCCTGCACCAGGGCAGCTCTTGGCGAGGAGAACTGCACCCAAAAAAGGGGCTTTTGCATCAAACAACCGCCCTGTGCCCCAGGAGTCAGAAGGACTTGCGGTCCCCGCATCCCTCCCGGCCCAGGCAGCGCCTTTCTCCTCTGCCCCACCCAGCACACCCTGCAACGCCCCAGAACCAAAAGGCTTCGGGCTTCAGCATTTCCCCCCAGATCAACGACCGCAGCGCAATGAAAACAACAAGCACTTCTGATTTATCAATTCAATCACTTTATTCAATCATTTTATTTCAAGGAAAGCATCTTATCTACATCTAACGTGTTCTGAGCTACAGCTCCACTGCCTAAGGAACATATTCCACAGTGTCCTGGATTGCAGTATGTCATACATGAAATGGAGTGTCGGCCTTTGCATATTAAGTGTTTTCAACTTTTAATTGTTAATTGTTTAATTATTGTTTATTCAAATTACCCATCAAGCCAGTTAAGAGTTACTAAGTTCCAAAGTTATTCCCCTGATTAGTTGATTAAAGTGTTTTACATAATTCCTCGTTAAAAATCCCTTGTTAATAAAGTTCCACAAGTTTGTTCCCCTTTTTAGTCCCTAAAGTGTAAAAAGCCACAATGTCTTAATTCCTGTATGTGTCCAAATTAATTACCCTGTTTTTAAGAGTTCTCTGAGATACTTAAAGCCCAGCTTTAAACCTTTTACCAAGTGTTCTTAACCTTTGTAAGTTTTGAGTGAGTTTTAAGCTTTGCCAAAAAGGAGACCTTCTATCTGACAGGGAGCTATTTGTAGAACCTGGCCATTGGCCTGCAACTCAGCACCATGGCAACCTGGAATATTAATGAGGACTTTTCCTGCCTTTGGAGCCAATGACATCTTTCCCCTAAATAACAACGAGCCATTGGCCAACTGAGATTACCTCACCTCAAGACACCACCAATCATCCAGCACCATGGAGGCTGGACACTGGGCGCTCATGGGCGAGACCCAGACTTTATAAAACTGCTGGACACCAGCTCAGAGGTGCCATTTTCCCCTCAGATGAGCTGCTGACGAAGCCTGATGCTGGGAGCACCTCTTTCAAAAGGTAGTTTAACATTCTGACTTTGGGCGAGCTGAAGTCACCCCAGCGTTGTAAGGTCTCTGCTTTGGGACTTTTGAGCCGGTTCGGACAACAAGGTCTCTAATCACTGCAGACCCGTGGTTTTTTTGGCTTTACAATTCTTTTGTACTTGCAGGTTTTTGGGATTTTTTGCTGATTGTTCTTTTAACAAATTGTTTTTAATTATTTTAATTAAGAACCAAGAGTTGTCTCATTCCTCACAAGTACATTCTATTCTCACGAGCTGTTGAAACCAGGTGGGGCAGTGTTTCCTTGCTTCCTCCCTTTGGACTAGCTTCTGTTAATGAGCCCATCAATGCCTGGCCTCATGACTCAGCATCCCATTGTGAGATGGGTCCACCCAGAGGGAGGAACCAAGCGTTCCATGCTGCATTTAATCTGAGATTCCAAATACCACAGACACCCTTTCCACTGGATTTCCAGAGGACAGGAGCTACATAGCCACCATTGGACCTTCTGAGGAAAAGCAGACCCTTTCTACAGGATCACTGCTTCAACAGAACCACATCCACCATTTCAGGACAACTGCAGCCACCATTTTATCAGACTGCTACCACCACCCTGACTGACAGGGTGTCAGGTTGTATCCTGACTCTGTCACTTTGAACCAGTGTTTTCTTTTGGTTTTTTTTCCCCTTTTCTTTACTTTCCCTATTAAATTGTTACTCTTACTTGGTGCCTCAACTGTTTTGTTTTCAAACTAGTGTACAGAGGAACATATTCCAGACCAAGTGCTGAATAAGATTATTTCTCAGAAACAAAAAGAGCTTCCTACTCCTTTTCTTTGCAATTTAATGTCCAGTTTAAAGCTTCACAGCTCTCTAGCTTCAGCACTTGTCTTTCTTATGTTACTGCCTGTGCTGAGCCCCAGCTTGTAATTTATTAATTAAACAGGAACAGAAGCCATGAGAGGGCCCTTATCCTGTTATCTTAAATACTAGCAGGGAGCACTACTATCTGCCCCTACTTTCACCTACAGAATTTAACTCTCTTAATTCTTCTATCTTTAGTCCTCACATTCTTGAGGCAGTAGCTATATTAACACTTCTATATCCTCTTATCTAAAATTCTAGTAGAGAGCACTAGGAACATCTACCCCTAACTTCCCCTACAGAATTGAACTCTCTTAATTCTCCTAGTGGAGGAGTTTTGCTCCTCCAATCCTTGGGGCAGCAGCTACAATGGCACCTCAGTCAGGAGCCTCCTGGCCCTCCAGCAGATCGACACTGCCACTGAGCTTGGTGTTATCTGCCAAATGACTGAGGGTGCCCTCGATCGTCTCGTCCAGGTCACTGTAGGAGATGTCGATGTCTTAGTCAGGGTTACTGTCACCAGGATCCTGACTTGCTGTGGGTCTTGCTTTGCCTCTGTGGGTGTGGTTCCATTGGCAGCATGGAGCCATGGTGGGACGGCCTCTACGGCTGGAGCAGCGGAATGAGGCATCTGAGGCTCCGGAACGCCCTGCGCAGGGCCCTGAGCGCCCTCCTGAAGGGGGACGGCCGCTGCACGGGGACGGCTGCAGCTGAGCGCAGGCCTTGCAGACACTCAAACAACTGCCTGTCCCTCTTCAGTAATTCCTCCTCCCTCCGAGTGGTCCCCGTGTCAGCCTCCAGTTCCCTGAAACCTCTCCCTGCCTCTTCTATTTGGGACAGGCTTCCTTCTTCTGATTCTGTGCCTGTGCCCGTTATAGAGCAGGGGTTTCACATTATATGGGCAGATCAGGGTTTCCTGCGGCTGATCCAGACCATCGTCTGTGGTTGTGCAGGATTCTGCCCGTGACTTGCATACGAGGGACCCTGAGGCACTCTCTTCATCACTACTCCAGCTCAGCTCTTGGTCTTCTGCCCAGGCTTCACGTGGGAGGGGCACTACGCCGCTCACTTCCACAGCCAGCCTGCAGACCTCTGTGTCTTCTAGCCATGACTCGGATGACAGGGACCCTGAGGTGCTCTCCTCCTCAGTGCTGTACCTCAGCTCTTTGTCCTCAGCCCACTCTGTGGACAGGCTTGACCCACTGCAGGCAGAGCTGAGCTCCTTGGAGCAGGACCCCTCCTCGCCCTGTACCACTGCTGACCCTGCGATATCTTCCCGCTGCCTGGCCAGTGGGCTGGGGGGGCAGCAGGGGCTGTGAAGGGCCGCTGCCCGGCTCTCTGCTGCTGCCGCCTGTGCACCAGAGGCAGCAGAAGCTGCTGTCTTTGCCGCCTCTTGTGCCTGGCCAGTGGGACTCACGTGGCACTCTGGAGCTCCAGCCAGGGCAGCAGCTGCTGGCTGGGTGTCCGTGGGAGCTGCTGGGGCAGGAGATGTGCTGGGCAGGTCAGCGTCTGCCTCTTCTGCCTGCAGCAAGCCGGGCTCCACCAAGAGTGCCGGGTAGAGAGGGTTGACCCAGATGGTTTCGACGCTGATGTTGCTCTTCTCCTCACTCCCTGGCTCTTTGCAGAGTGCCATCGCTGCTGACCCTTCCTGCAGGCCCTGCTCTTCCAGCTGGCAGAGCGAGGGGCTGGGAATGCGGCAGGGATCTAACGGGAATGGGCCTATGGTCTTTGGCCTCTTGTGAAGGGTCCTGCGGGGTTTAGCTGGGCCCTGCTTGGTGCACGGGTGGAGGTTCCCCTGCTCTGCCCCTGCCTGGTGCGGGAGGGGCCTGGGGGCCCTCTCTTCCTCAGTGCTCCCTCTTTGCCGCCTGCTGGGGCTCTCTGGCAGTCTCTGGATTAGCCGGTCTGCCCGCAGCTTGTACAAAGGCTGCTCCCCATTTTCTGCAGGGGCTGCTGCCGCCGTCCCTGAGCCCGTGCCCTGGTCCAGGTGCCGCTGTGTCCCCGGCTGCTGGCCGCGTCGCCGGATCACAGCCGCCACCCTGCTCAGCATGGCCCGGGAGCCGCGCCGCAGCGAGTGCAGCAGAGCCTGCCCGCAGCCCCTGGGGCTGTGCGGGGCCGCTGCCCGGCTCTCTGCTGCTGCCGCCTGCGCGCCAGGGCCAGCACAGGAGTCACGGTGCTCCTCAGCTTCCTGCGGGGCTGCCCGTGCCTCGCAGCTGCGCCCCTGCACGGAGGAGGCCGAGGCTGAGCACCCGGCACTCGGACAGCGGGGCAGGGGGCTCAGAACCAGCTGCAAACCGGCTGGAACCAGCTGGAACCGGCGGGGACAGGAGTGTGTAAAGAGTGCGGTGACAGAGCTGTCACACAGCTCCTCGCAGTGACAAATCAGCCACTGCCAATGGAAGCCGTGGATGTGCCACAGCTTTTTAAAAGTGTGTTTTCACATCAGGCACCGTGCTAGAGTTGTAGAAGGCATTGCTGCAGGCTGAAATGTCTTTAGAAAGAATTACAAATGAGAAAGAATTGTGGAAAGTGTTCAAAACAATCCAAGAGCATCGTTTTGTTGGTGTCTATTACGTGTGATAATTGCACACTCAGCCGAGAATTCCCTTCTAAAATCAGCACAGAGGGCCCACTGAAAAATGCAGAGGCTCTTGCACAAGGAACATGGGCAACACCAAGTTTAGGATCAAGACTTGGGATGTGAAAATCCTGGGCTCATTGGGAAAAGGGGTTTCCTTCCACCACAGTTAAGAATTCCATCATTTGCCCCTTTATAATGCAGAGTAAACCACAGGAGAACTCAGATGGTTCAGGAGGCAAAGGAAAAAACTCCAGAGATGAGCTGTTGGAAGAGAATTTCAAGCATGGCTGAAATGTTGACGTAGCTCCAATGTTAATTGGGAAATTACAAGAGGAAATAATGGTGAATATTCCAGTAGAGCAGAGGAGGTTTAGATGGATATTGGGAGGGAATTGTTCCCTGGGAGGGTGGGGAGGCCCTGGCATGGGGTGTCCAGAGAAGCTGTGGCTGCCCGTGGATCCCTGGCAGTGTCCAAGGCCAGGTTGGATGGGGCTTGGAGCAGCCTGGGCTAGTGGAAGGTGTCCCTGCCCATGGCGGGGGGTGGCACTGGATGGGCTTTAAGGTTCCTTCTGAAACAAACCATTTTGGGATCCTGTTATTCTAAATTCTTCACTCAATTTTTGAGCAGGTTTTTATTGACGTGAATGAACACAGACCCACCTCCTAGTTTTAAAAATTTTTCTAAATCTGCCAGGAGAGCTTTGGCAAGTGTGGTGCCTATCCCAGCGTGCAAGTTAAGGAAATTCAAGGCTTAATGGAGACCTCATTAAATTGGCATATGCATTAACACAGGGGAACAGTTACATGCAAGGAGAAGCAGCATCCAGAAATATTTTTGAGGCTAGGAAATGCTCTGAAAGTAGCTTATTGTGTCCTTGGGCTAACCCAGATGGGCTGCCGGAGCCGTTTTACTGGAGACAGGAGCCAGTTTCCAGACTGGACAAACCACTTTTTCTCTGCCTATTTGGGCTGAGAAAAGAAGCAGGGATTTTAGAGAGGTTTATGGAGATAAGGAGGGCAGCCTGAGCTGACCCTGTGTAGGGAGGCTCAGGGTTTCCTCCTGGCGCCTGATCTTTCCTCTCTGCTCCTGGCAAAGAGCCCTTTCTTGCAGTGGCCTAATTGGCCATGCTGCCCAAAGCCCTTCCAGCACTCAAGAGTGGAGCACAGAGTAAAAGAATTTATCAGGCTTGGTAGATACAGGGACACTGATCTATTGAGGCATCAGAAAAGGTAAAAAATTTTGTTTAGGCTTTCAGTAAGGGAGCTTTTCTAAGGGAAGGAAAAATGAAAGGACAACAAATAGGAACCCTTCCCCTCCGCCCAGAAAATGGCCTTATTTCCTGCTCCCAGGAGACTGAAAATGATGATTAATAATTGACAAACCTGCTGTCTCTTCAATAGGTTGTGGGTTTATGTAGCAGTGCTGGATTTTACAATGGCTTTAATCCCAAATTAATTTGCAGCCTTCTGACAGTGGAATGTTGCAGAGGGAAGAGTGATTCAGGGCAGATTATGGCCAAAAGTGAATGGAAATCCTGTGTTCAGCTACAGCTGCAGGGATGTGGGGAGGAAGAATAAGGATATCGGAGATAAAATTTACACCAGGGTACTGGAGCTAATACCATGAAAACTTACTAGGAGTTTGAAATCCAGATTGTATTCTGGAGCCTTAGAGCTCATATCCCAACAATACAGACTTGGAAAGCATTCAGGTTTAAACGGGGGGAAACACTGAATTTGTGTGCCCTGAGGTTTCCACACAGTTTCCCTACGGTGGATCTAGAGGAGACACTTCCCAGATGTTTCCTTGGAACCTGGAATAGCTGGTGTCCCTGAAGTGGCCTGAGCCCCTGTCCCTGGGATGTCTGTGGAACCCCAGGATGTGCTTACACCTCTGGAAAGACAAAAATGCTTATTTTGATGCCAAGAGCCTTAACTGAAGTTAAAGTGTGGGGAATACCCAGCCCCTGCCCTGGAGGGAGGCCTGCTGATAAGGTGATTGCATAACCTCCCAGCAGAATCCCTTTAGAAAAGGCAGCACTTCGGTTAAAGAAAACAAGAACCATTATCCTTTGGGAGACCCTATGTAGATTCCTTGTAACCCATTAGCTACTACCCTCTCACACTCACCCTTGTATCCTTATAAGATCTAGCCCTCTGCCCCTTTTAGTTCGGGGAACTTGTCCCTAGTCTCCCCTTCACAGGGGTGCAGACTAATAAAGCTGCCTCATGCGGAACTGCTAAAGGTCTCCCTCCTCCTGGTCCAGCCTGGGATTTGCTTCGCAGAATGAGAGCTGAAATCTCTCTCGCTGAATCACTAAAGAGCTGACAGCCTGCTGAGACAGGCAACCCCCTATTACAGCTGGAGAAGGGGGGGTCAGCGGCTCTGACTCAGGAAGAGGTGACCGGTCCGGGGAGATGGTCCCGAAAGGAATCGCCTTCCCGGGGTCCAGTGTCTTCCTCTCAGCTGCTGGCAGAGGAGCCCTTGCAGAAGCTGTCAGCTCTTTAGTGATATCAGCTCGTGATTCCAGCTCAGCTCTGCAGGGCAGCCTCTAGGCCAAACCAGACCAGAGAGAGAGACGAGAAGGCCCGTGTGGCTGGTTCCGCAGGAAGGTAGCTTTATTGTGGGTCCCCTCCGGCAAAGGGGAAAGCCAGGGGCGAGAACCCTCTCCCTGTCTCCCACAGGGGCCCATAGAGCTTGCTTTTATAGGGATACAGGGGATCAGTAAGGGCCAATGGGTTACAGTACAGAGGGTCTGGGATGGGAACAGACCAATGGGTTACGACGAAATCTGCATAGTGTGTCCTAAAGGATTGTGGGTTTGCCTTTCCTCGCCATGACCACAGTGGTTGCCTTTCCAGGGAGTCCTGTTGGGCGATTGCGAAATCTCTTATCTCAGCAGAGATCCCTCCAGGGCAAGGGCTGGGCATACCCCACAACCCCCTGCAAAGGCATCCCTGGCAGCTGAGGGATTGCCGCAGACCTCTGGAAGACTGTCTCTTGTGGGACACTCTCTCTGGAGCGGTCATGGCTTCCTTGGTCTCAGCCACAGACCCCAACCTGGCCGTCATATTAAAGCATCCTCAGCCGAGAAGCCAGAGGGATAATTCCTGAGGATTCTTCATTTAGCTTTGAGTCATGGCCCACGCAAAGACTGAAACACAGCAGGAATTGTGGCTGTTCCAAAGCCAAAGAGGGAAGAGCTGGAAGGACCAGGCTAGTGAAGGCTGTGGTGCAGCACAGCTTTGAATATGCATGAGGCCTTTCCATAGGCAGCAGGTCGGATCCTTTCCTTTCCTTTCCTTTCCTTTGAAACTATGTCTTTAATTTATCCTGATGGAAAGAGAATGGCCCCTTCCAAATCCATTGACTTTTACATCAGCCATAATTTGAGATTGCCTCTCTGGGGATCACTTACCTTGGGGAGCAGGGAATTTCAGAAAGAGACAGTTTAATGTGCGGTGGGATTGCCACAGCTGCACTCTTTCTGTTGCAAGAGGGATTTTAGAGCTGATTTCCATGTAGAGTGAAGATAAAAGCTTTTCAGTGTTGGTTAACCTTTTTTTGGGGGGGATGGGGGGTAATTCTGTTAATAAGTTGTTTTGATTTGCATCATTTCACACCGTGATATTTTTGTTTTGCTTGCTTGTCCTCTCTGCCATTTGTCCTTGATTTTGGTTTACATTAATTTCAGTTATAATTATTAGATATGTGTTTTAGACAAAGAGAAAATTGTGGCAGCTCATTTAGAAAGATGGAATTATTAATGAACGTGTAAGTTTGTCTGAACTGAAGTTCCTCTGCACTGAGCCTGCTCCTGTTGATTTAAATTGCCTTTCAGGGAAATCCATGGCTAATCAGCTTAGAGCCCATATATTTGGCATTTATATACCTATCCCTGGTATTAAGCTCTATTTCTAGGTACCTGTAGATTATTTCTAATTATTTTATAATTACAGCCCTGGATGCAGAAATGGAGCCTCCTTGCCTCTGTTAAGAGTGGAAGGAGAGCTCTCCCTTGCAGTCACTTGCACATGCAGAGCCATTCTGAGTCAATAGGTTTTATTATTACTGTGCTCTTCACACTCATATGCCTCAAATTGGACTGCAGCCATTAGAATTTATCTGCTGTATCGAGGCAATCAAATGACAAGGAGTGGTAGTCATTGAGGATGGATTACTTTGGATCTCAGTATCATTATTTGCCTTTAGAAATATGGGGAGACATTCAAGCCAAGGTGGGATACTTCAGATTTTAATTAATAGTTCCAGAATGCTGTTATTAACTTTTCTTTGAACTTCTTTCATTAACTGAAGATTACAGCTATAGGTCGAACACATAAAGGGAAAGAGGCAAATGGGGTATGATGAAGTCTGTCAAAGAAAAGGAAAAATGCAGAGCTCTCGATCAGATTTCTGGATTTTAATGCTGGGACTCCGACATGATCCAAAGCAGGTAATTTCTTGCAATCAGTAAAGCATTATCACTTAGAGGGCAGAAAACAGAGCACAGTTGATAAATGACAGTAAGACAGTAGGCCATATAAATTGATTTTTACTTGTGTGTAATTTTAATCAAATAATTAGTTTGGACTCTATTTTTGAATGTGTGAAAATTTTCTTGTGTGACTATTAGAAATGTACCCTTTGGAGAGAGAATGGATTTTAAAAAGTGAATATATGATCTTACCGGATACTTGGTTTGACTGTACAAATGTGATTCAGAACCTTCTTTCCATGTAGTCATAAAGTTGGATTATGGCAGAACGTGCTTTCCTGACAGACTGCTTCCTGACTTAGAGGAGTGGTTTCTGAGATCCTGACAGAGGAACCAACAGGTGACAGGGCTGACAACTGATCTGACCCAGCTTGGGGACATCTGACATCAGTCACTTTATGCCGTCAAAGCCCAGCCCCACTTTTTAATGGGAAGATCTTCTAACACCCCCTTCTGGGAGTGTGTGGAGATTCCTCCCTGGAGTGGGGACATCCTCAAGGTCACTCCTTGAGGGTGAGGAAAGAGATTTGGTCACTGGGATGGGGGAGTGACATCAATCTCTACCTAATAACTGTTCTTCTAGCTTTGATGTCATTGCTTCAATAAATAAGGCACCGTATTAGTTACAGCTGCCTGTACTGTGTAAATAATTCTGATTAAGATATCTTAGTCTAATCATTATCATCACAATTTTAAATAAATCATTTATTAAATTGATATAAATATATTTGGGGTCCCATCCTTAATACTGCAGGACAAAGTTGTAAAGAGCCTCGATTACACCTGTAGGCTCTTTTAGACAAGTGTGGGACCAGGACTGGATCCAGCTGCTCCCAAAGTGTTCTCTGAGAAAGAGTTTAGGGAGCTGGGAGGGTTGCTTCTGCACTTCGTGATAGGAGGGTCTCCCTGAAAAACCTTGTCTGAAGCTCCCATCCTACTGTAGAACTAAGACAGTAGTAGTAGTAGTAATAACACTACTCTCAGCCAACAGCATTCTGCAGATTAACTTCTGTTCTTACTATAGGATTTTTCTGTAACCCAAGCTTGCAACCTTGCTTCCAGCTGTCAAGTCTGGATATGAACGATCCTGCTCTCTCCTCTTTTGGAACAGAGTTTCCAGCCCGGGGCTCAGCTCTCCAGGAGGTACCTGAGTGGGAAGGGGGATGGTGAGTTGGGAATGTCCTCAGGCTGTTGCACTGCTCTCGGTTCCCTGCACGTGCAAAGGCAATGAGCTGGGTATAGCACCCTTGGCTGCGTGCCTGGCTCCTGAAAAAATCACTCAGTGACACACACACCAAGACTTTGCTGCTGGAAAAAATTCCATCGCCTTCACAGGGATGTATTGCAGCTGGTTGGGGTCAGTAGCTCTGACTGAGGAAGCTGTGACCGGTCTGGAGAGATGGTCCCGAAAGGAATCGCCTTCCCGGGGCCCGGTGTCTTCCCTCAGCTGCTGGCCAGGAGGGCCCGTGCAGAGGCTGTCAGCTCTTTAGTGATTGTCAGCTCGTGATTCCAGCTCAGCTCTGCAGGGCAGCCTCCAGGCCAGACCTGGGAGAGAGAGACGACAGGCCCGTGTAGCTGTTCCACACGAGGTAGCTTTATTGGTCTGCACTCGACAAAGGGAGGCCAGGGACAAGCATCTCCCGGCTCACAGGGGTAGAGGGCCCTGTGATATCCCCTTTGTAGGGATACAGGGCGTGGGTGTCAGAGGGTAAAGGCCAATGGGTTACAAAGGATCTGCATAGGGTCTCCCAGAGGATTCTGGGTCTGTCTTTTCTCGCCATAACTGGAGTAGCTCCCTTTCCAGGGAGTCTTGCTGGGAGGTTTAGGCACTCTCCTTATCTCAGCAGGCCTCCCTCCAGGGCGGGGGCTGGGCATACCCCACAGGGATGGGGCTCTCTTTTCAGGCCTTTACTGTCTCTGTGGCAGCTGTATTGTCTGTGCTCGATTGGCTTCCTGGCCATACAGGCTCTTCCACATTGCTCTGCCCTGATTTGCTCCATTTCATTTCTCTTTTATCCTGTTACTTTCTTCTGATTCAAGTTGAGAGTTCAACTGATAACCAATTTTTCTGTAGTGCTGGTTATATGATGTCAGTAAGTGGGAACAGCGCAGCCACTCTGCTTTCACTCAATGGGAAGTGACATCCTGCTGATTAAAATTTATTGCTAATATGTTTTGATGAATGTTTCAGAGTCTGTTATTGGTTTCGTTTTTTCATTGCTGGATGCTTTCTATTTCTGTTTTATCAATTCTATTTCCTCCAATTGTTTTAGACATAATGTATGATGCTAATAACATGTCAGCTTCAAAAATCAGGAGCATAAAATGATATTTCTGCTGAAAAGTGCAGTGAGAGAGGAGAGTGATTTAAAATGTTCTTTAAAATTTGCAATTACAATTGTTGATTGAGATGCCAGTCACATGTATAAAAGTAGGGGAAGATGTTTGAATTTCCTGTTTCAAATTGTTTAATATGAAGTCATAATTTATAGATGGAAAGCAGGTTTATTATGTAAGAAAGCCACCTGTGATCAGAAGGGCTGTTCACTTCCCAGCACCTCTTCAATCCTCCTTTAAGCTTCCAGCACTCCTTGAGAAGACTTTCATGGAAGTTTTATGGCTGTTCAGTCCATTAATCTCTGCTCATTTTTTTCTCTTTATCCAATAATGTCATGGTCCAGTTCCCCATGTGGAATCACTCATTTTCCTTGCAGGGATCCGGGTCATGTCTTTCACATGATCACTTCAAGTCCATTTTTGTGATAACATTTTGTGATGGGACCCACCTTGTGTTGGAATGAAGGACTCGGCGAAGTTCAGCTGTTGGCCAAGGTAAAAAAAAAATATATATATGTAGGGTGGTGTAAACTAATTCTTAGCTGTTTTCACCCTGGCTACAAACATTTGGGTCTTTGAGGCCCCTTTTAGCAAGGCACTTCAGTGTATGATTACATTTACCCACCACATTTCATCTCATCCATCTTCCATGTGCTCCCATTTTCTCCCCATTGATTGCAGTTCCTCCAAACTGCTCCTGGAAGTTGACTCCAGAAGGCTTCTTGGGGAAAAGGATTCCTGCTGGAGCAATTCCTCTGCTGAGCAGGAGAGTGGTCGCTCTGTGGATGTGCTATTCCATACATATTTATGCTCAACCATGTTATTCCAGCTCCACCACTGCCAGCTGACTGCTCCTCCCCTATTTTCTGCTTTGTTCAAAGGATAAATGCTTTGGATCATTTGTCACCATCTCTATTCTTTTAAGTTCCCCCAGCCTCACATGTGTCTAAATTAGCGGGGTTTTTTTGGTTCCCTCTCCCCGTATTCCTGCTTTGCTTGCCTTTCTACTATCAAATGTCTCCCAATTTAGATTACTTTGCCAGTTATTTTAATATGATTATTTCTCAGTCTTCCAGGTCCTTTAGGAAAATATTAAAGAATAGAAATGATAACCACAATTCCCTTGTTTCTGCAGAAGATGCCAACTTGGCATCCTCCTCCTCCTCCTCTTTTGTTTACATTCAATTAGTCAGGTTTTGGATCTGTCGAATCCAATTTGAATTAACATTTCAATTACTCTTTCATGGAAAAAGAAAGCAAATGCTTCATTAAATTACATTCTTTATTAAAACAGTCATTGACATCTGGAAAGAAACTTTCCAACATGATATTTTACAACAGAAGTGGGTTTGCACAAAATAGCACAAACAGTCTTGAAATATCTTTTTGATTTGCTTGCAATTTAAATTGTCGGATTTTTAATGTCTTCTGTATGAGGGGATGATAAACTGATCTGAGAGCTAGAAGGTCTCAGGTTTTTTGAGAGAATTTCTGTGGTTTTGTAGGGAAATGGAGCATTTGGGTCACTCTGAAATCACAAATCACAAAGACTCAACGAAAAGATCATCCTCATGCCCCAAGATACTGGCACAGGAGGTTCCCACTGATGGAGAGGATGGGGCTTGAGGGCAGGAATCTGCCTGGAATTGTTCACAGCCACCTCCAGGGCAGCTCCTGTGGAGTGGATGAAACTGGGTGAGTATTTCTGTCAGCACCTCACTGAGTAACCCCTTCCTTTGTAACTCTTTCAGGAATATCCCGGTTCCTGCAGAATTATGGATGGTGTCACTGCAGTTTTGGTGCTTTTGCTGGATCCTTTGGCTTGTGGACTCTTCCCTTCTTTGGGAAGGATCTAGTCAGTCACCTAAGCATGAGTCTGATATTGAAGGATGTGCTTAACTCATGCCCACAGTCAAAGAAATTCTTACATTTCCCTTAACTTTGGGATGAGCTGCCACTGTGGGAAACTGCCTCCAGGGATACACTTCACATCTATGCTTAAGCTTTGTGGTTTAATGTTTCTCAGCCTTCTTGGCTCTGAGTAGTCACTCAGAAAATGAAAAAAAAAAATCAGATTTTCTTTGTCTTTCCATTCCCTCACCAGGTATTTTAGTGGAACTCCACTTTTCCTCCTGGCCCATTTGCCAAGAAAGGACCTGGTAAAGCAATGTGAGCTCTGCTGGAGCAGAGCAGTTGCAGAGTGGACTCCTAATTATGGCATGAAGACATTTTATAACAACGACATAAAAAATCCCATTTTTATTAGCTGTTCACATGGCTGCTATAATTAATTCTACTCTGGGAAGTTTGCTTTCAGTTCATTTGAACACATCTACTCTTAACCTTGATGACCGAGTAATTTCTTATAAGCTCAGTCATGGATTAATGTTGAAAAGATGTAGGTGACCTTTTTTTATTTTTTTTTTATTTTTTTAAGCCCTGCAGCTACCACCTTGTGAATATATTAACTGGAAAGCCATTTCATCAGTGCTGCAAGACTTAAGTACTTACAGGTTGATCCCAGCTGTGTAAGATGCTGAGACCTGCTAGGAAATGTGAAATATTGATTAATACAATAATATACTTTATCTTGGATTCAATCTATGATTTAAATTGTCTAGCACAGGGGCACAGCTACTTCCCCCATGGGCTGCAGGGGAATCTCAGCTCCAGGGCCTGACCCTGGGGGTCTGCAGGGCTGTTCCCCTCACATATCTTGAAATTTAAACAATAATTTCTTATTGTTATCATAACTTATATTATAATGTCTTATTATAAACAATAATTATATATTATCAATATAATATATAATTTCATAATATATATTATATGTTTGTGTATTTTCACTTGTGCTGCTGAAATACTGTTTAAAGACAGGATTAAAAAATCGGACTACAGCTGAAATTTAAGATTTTTATATGAGCTAGACTTTAGTTATTGAATTTGGAGCTAAGAGTAAAACTATGTCTTCCCATATTTAAGGCTTCAGAGAGGCAAACCCAAGCTCCAAGTGCCAGTGGAATGCAGCATTCCTAGATGGAGTATGTGTTAGAGCCACTTCACGAGCCAGAAATTTGCAGTTCTCCGGCAGTGTGATTTTTTTTGTCAGTAATTTGGCATTAGCTTCTTCCATCCTCCCTTGTGAAATGCCCTCAGGAATGACAAATCATCTTCACTTTCCACTCTTTAAAATCAGGATGGTAATTCTTCACTCAGGTGTGGATGTGGCCTCATGGAAAGGATAGAGGAGACCACCCTTTGTCCAGTTTGTTTCCTCTGGGTTTGCTCCATCCTGTGTTTTTTGACACTGAGGTGCTGATGGGAGAAGAAAGAGGAGCAGAGTCCCCTTCCAGACAGTTCACCTCAAATTTACCCTCCAAGCCTCGTTTGAAACTTCCAGTTTTCATGGTCTGTGTGAGCCTCAGATGGATTTCAGCTTGAGTGAAAGGAGTAGGAGCAGCAGCAGCAATGGAGTGGTGCTACATGGCTTTGTGGGTTTGTTTGGATTTTTTTTTGATAATTTGCTTTTGAACTTTAGTATTTTCCTTTTTAAATGCCTTGCTATTTATTATGCAAGGAGATTGTTGTGTATCGTGGCATGAGCAGGACATTTACAAAATAACAGCTGAATTAAAGTGCTGATTTGGAGACCAGACTGCAATCAGAATTTGATTTTGTGTGTGTCACCTTTTTTTTTTTTTAAAAAAAAGCCCCAGCCCAGATGTATCTTAACCTTCAGAAATTGTTAAGAGCAAAACAGACACTTGAGCTCTGTTCTTAAGTAACAGGCAAGTTCAGCCCTTGTTTACATGCATGAGACTTTTACTGACAATGATGAGCTTTAGAGCTTTAGGTGCTACTGGCACAGAATACCTAATGAGCAGTGGAAAATAACTCCGAGGCACCAACTTTTAAAAACACAGGCTTGAGATTCGTGCTGGGCTTAAGGAGGGGATTTAAAAACTCCCCTGGAAAAGGGCTCTGAAGGGGTGAATTGCTCAGGTGTCTGCTTGGGATCCGGCAACCTGGCAGAAAGCTGTTGTCTTATGTCACATGTGAGACATCTGTTTGATGTCATTTATCACATGAGACCTGCATCTTCTCCTGGAGCATCTCAGGGACACACTTTGTCACTGCCAGCTATGCTGGGATTAAGCAGGAGGGAGTCCTGAGACACGTCCAGATCCAAGGATCCATCAGGACTGTGCATCCTCTCTTCCTCCTTGTAACCTGTGAAATTTCAAAGCAAAAGCAACAGTAGAGAACAGAAAAGCTTATTTGTACAAAACAGTTGTTATAAAGCTTTCCTTGTAGCCCTTAATGTGGTTTCTTCTCATTTCCAAGAACAGATTGAGGCCAATTTACTAAAGTCTCAGTGGACCAGAACTGTTGGTTAACCTGGTAAATAGTTTCCAGTAATGGGGAGTTGTTAGGAAATGGGGTGTTTAGGTCAGCAAATCTCCTAAATTTGCATTTTTTTTCAAAGGAGCAACGTCCCGCACATTTCATTCTTACTAACTTTTTATTCTAGAAGCTTCACATAAAACTCTTTGCCATTAACTGTCCTTTTAAGGGAGCAGTCAGTGTTAAAAACAGTGGCCTAGACATAATCTGCTGGAAAACAGGGAATGTCTTTATATCCAGGCAGATGTTCTGAGGTCCTGCTGTGCCACCTGCACTGCAGTTGAGGTGTCCTCTGTATTCCACAGAACGCTATTAAAAACCACCAAGCAATTAATCATAGCAAACAAGATTGAATATGCATGGTGGCATTAGGAGTTGGAATGATGCTAACAACCTCTGAGAACTCTCCTGAGTTTTAGTACTTTTTCTTTTCCTCTGGGAACCATGTTTCCTTTCTACCTGTAACCTGGGACATTAAAGCCCTAAACTCCTGAAGCAAATACATTTCACATATACATTTCTTAACCATGTTCCTATCTTTGTTCACTAAAAATACATAAATTTAATGGTGATTGTCCTGAGTTTCTTTTCTCTACAAATTCCTTTCCTAATTGTAACTCTTCGCTGACTGATTCAAATTGTTTCTTATCTATTCTTGTACTCCTGGATTAGATTTCATCTTTACCCTCCATCACTGTAGGCTCCTACAATATCATTTTATATTTTGATGTTTTCAAGATATTAGAGAAGATATGGAATATATTCAAATGAATTCTATCTAATTACCTTCTGATATGTGCTGGGATATTCATCCTATTCACATTCTTAAGGTGTCTGTGAAGGATATTTGAACTGGGTTATCACCTGTGAATTACTGGAGTTGGGAAGATTTCTTTCATGGCAGATGAAACACTATAGTTAAACAGAATCCCAGAATGGTTTGGAGTGGAAGGGACCTCAAAGCCCATCCAGTGCCACCCCCTGCCATGGGCAGGGACACCTTCCACTATCCCAGGTTGCTCCAAGCCCTTTCCAACCTGACCTTGGACACTTCCAGGGATCCAGGGGCAGCCACAGCTTCTCTGGGCTCCCTGTGCTGGGGCCGCAGTACCCTCACAGCCAAGAATTCCTTCCCAGTATCTAATTAAAACCTCTCCTATGTTTAGCTTAAAATTTTTGCCTCTTGTCCTTGCCCAAGTCAAAAGTCACTTTTCCTCTTTTTACTTAAGCTTCCCTGAGGTACTGGAAGGCCACAATGATGTTTCCCTGGAGTTTTATCTTCTCCCAGCTGAACATCCCCAATTCCATTAAGAATCCTTAATTCCAGAAGAAAATAAGCCAAATGTCTCTGAGCTCTGCACTGGAAAGGGCTTCTTGATCCTAGATATTTTGTTGAAGAAATTAAATAACCTTTTAAGAAGAACTAAAAAATAAATACAATCCACTTCCCACTAGTGCAATGGAAGCCCTTTACTACTTGGAATTTTAGGCAGCTGAGCTCACTGTCTTGTAGAAATCACAGGAATAAAACCTGTGAAAAATGTATTTCCACATTTGTATGTGAATTTTAGTATAAATATAGGAAAGAAGGTAAATGTTACCAGTCATAGCATTAACATAAACTATGGAGAAAGAAACCCCTTTCCCATTTGTGCCTTCAGATAGCCCAGACCTGTGTCCTCCTTTATCCCACTGCCCAAATAAAGATGCCATCAGTCCTGAGCTATGCCTGCAAATCTATTTTAGGGACAAAACTTTATCAGCACTTTTTGGGTCCAAGTGGGAAAGTTGACCTGAGGGTTATATAAAGGCTAGACCCAAGCAAGCTCAATGCCAATCTGAATACATTAAAAAATCCAGATTATACAGCAGGTAAACTGAAATTAAAGTCTGAAAATGCAAATCATATTGCTACTTGTAATCTGAAGATAACTATCTTCTAACAAATCACATTTCACATGTTATAACCTTAATGGTTCAAATTCAAAATTGATGCAAGCTCTCTTCACCTTCTGCTATCTTTGCAGCCAGGTAAGTAAATGACCTCTGAATCCGTCCCACAGAAGTTTGCAAATGGATATTTTAACAGGTAAACTGATTTTAACCTTGAGTTTGTAGAGAAAAAGGCAGTTCCCTTTATCAGCAAAAGGGGAGAGCCATCCATCTCCTCTGTTTTTTAATACATTTGTACCTGAGCAGATGATGACGTGTTCAAGGCTTTGTGCTGTAAATTGCCCACCCTGGGGGTGAGCTGCAAATACCTCTGACGATTTTAGCCGGGACATTAAGCTCATTAACTCCTACAGCAGTTATGGGCTGACATCTTCTCTGTGGATGGCACTCTGTGGAGTTAGCAAGCAGTTAGGAAAGAGGATTTTTATAATCCTTTGATTCTCCTCTCCCCATTTTCCCCTTTTTAAGGAGATACTGCTTTTAAAAGGTTGATTTGAGAGCTTTTTAGACCCAAAATTTGATGAGCTGAATTATGGAGTTACTTCATCCTCTCTCAGTCCTGGTCCACTCTGGTTTACAGAACCTTTCTCCTGTATTAACCCCACAGAATTATACCTTCAGTTTCTAGATCCTGAAATAACTCCAGGCAGTGTAAAATTCCCCCTGGTCCTGGCTGTCTCTCCAGAGATGGATTGGATGCCTGGGAGCTCATCACCACTATAAAACATGATAAATCCACATCCCCATGGACTGGTATGAACCAGGGCAAAAGTGAGGGTTCAGTGAAAGGCAGCACGTTGATCCACCCTCGCTGGACTTACACTTCTGAGGAAGAGAATATTTTGGGAGCTTTGGGCACTGCTGCACAGAGATTTTGGATCACTCCCTTCCTCCACCACAGTTCACTCCTTGCGAGCTCCAGACATTCATCTTTAACGTCCTGACTGACAGGGGTTATAGTACAATGCTGGAGAGGTTTCCAAGTCCTCTGCTGGCAAGAAATTTTGTTTGTTTGCTTGTCTTTAATTAATATTTAATTGGGTGTGCAGACAAGGGGTTGTGTCATCAATTGTGGTGAACTGGCTTAGCTCTGTCAAAGCTAATGGTGCTGTATTGATTTATGCAGCATAAGAGGCTGACTTGGAGGTAAAGGAAAGGGCAGAAACTTTCTTCCTGGGAAGGAAATTAGAAAAGAAGGAGTCACGCTGTGATCTGTCGTATGGTAATCACGGTGTGCTGCCTGCAAGGGAAAGGTGACTCCTGCAAAAACGACTGAGAGCTTTTTTCCTTTCTTTTCTCCTTTTTTTTTTTTTTTTTAAATAATCTTACTATCATCGTGGAAAGTTTATTGCCAATTAACTTTATGGGAAGGGATGATAGTAGAGGTAAGCAATTAAAGAATAGAGTCTGTATTTATGCAGAGGTGAGCAGAAGTTCTACAACTTAACTTGCTTTTTAAGCTGGGCCATAGCCTTGTCCCTGGATATAAGACTGAGATAAACTGCTGGGATAACTGCATTTTGTTAAAAATCAGAACATATTTTCTTTTATTTATTAGTGTTAGTCATAAAACTCCTATTGGAAATAGCACACAAATGAGTTCCTTATCCATAAAATCATTGAAACATAACATTACATTTACTACCTGTGGTACATAATTAGGCTCCCATTCACTTGTATAACCTTTTCTTCCAGCCACTGGTGATTTTGAGACCAGCTGGCTTTCTATTAAAAAGTGAAAGTTTAAAATCTCTCTCTTTCTGTCTGTGCCCCACTCCTCAGACAAAGTAGGCAAATCTGCAAAAACAACCCCTAATTCTGTTTATGAACTGCATCACAATTATTGTGATATCCTCACACAATATCCTCAGTTATTTTCTCTTTGCATGGTGAAATTATTTATGTAGTCTTTCACTATCGCTCTCTAATAGTGATTTTAATTATAAATAAAATAATTACTCCATTAACCCATCTGCAATTAATGTACAACATTAAAGATGATCAAGATAAGGCACATAAAAGTTATTCTTCACCACTTCCATTTGCAAAATGAAGTCCAGTTTCAAAGTGAGGTTGCAGACTTGCCTTCAAGTTCAGTTACTGGCAATAAATCTTAATAATTTATTTAAATCCAATATTTAATTTTTTTTATTACAAAGTTTGAATTTCTCTAAGATTAGCTTGGTGTTGAGATCTAATCATTCTCCAAGACTTGATACATTATCCTATGACTTATTGTCTTTCTCAAATGATTGCTGCCATCACCTTAAATCCCACTGAGCTCAATGAGGGTACCACATGAGGATGCTGTAACTGTCCTGAAGCAGGCTGGGGAAAAGCTGATCATTGCACCGATCCAATGAATTTTTTCCTCTGAATAAAGTGGTCAAGAAGGTCTTACCTAGTTAAACTTCTGTTTCAGAAGCCTGAAGACTGGAGAAGAATCTGGATGCAACCCCTCCTCAGAGGGAAGAAGGTGGAATTCTTCACTGGCTTTTAATAGAAGAAAGAGAGTTGAGATTGGATGTCCTCAAGGTGAGTGAATTAATTGCATAAGTAAAATTTTAGCCAATTGGAAATAATGGAGCCATATGAAGGTGCTTTTAGCATGTATTAACCTGCAAAAACAGCTCTAAAGACAATTTTAGGAGCATGACAGACAAGCTACTGGAGGCTCAAGGCACAAGTCTGTTGAGGAGCAGCTGAGGCAGCTGGGAAAGGGGCTCAGCCTGGAGCAAAGGAGGGTCAGGGGGGACCTTGTGGCTCTGCACAAGTCCCTGACAGGAGGGGGCAGCCGGGGGGGTCGGGCTCTGCTCGCAGGGAACAGGGACAGGAGGAGAGGGAACGGCCTCAGGCTGGGCCAGGGGAAACTTAGATTGAATATCAGGGAAAATTTCTTCATGGAAGAAGCTGTCCATGCCTGGCACAGCTGCCCAGGGCAGTAGTGGAATTCCCATCCAGGGATTTAAAAAACAGGTGGATGTGGCACCTGGGGACATGGGTCAGTGGTGGCCTTGGCAGTGCTGGTTGGACTCGATGTTCTTAGAGGTCTTTTCCAATCTAAACAATTCTATGAAAATGTAAAAAATGAACCCCAAGTAAGGTGCCCTTCAACTTATCAACCAGGTCTCTTTCTTCTTGCTGATAATGAAGAATTTGGTCTGTTCTAAGTCATGTTTTATTGCTGAAACATGTTACCTTCTGTGGTAGAAGGATCAAACTCTGCCCTAATTCAGAAAAAAATATGTTTTTAGTCTTTCAGTTTCATCTGGGTTATGTACATCTTAATAAAAGTATGCCTAGGATGAATTTTGGTGCCCCTGTATAATGGGATTTAATGCCCTGCACACAACTCCCTTCTTCTTGCACCTTTTCTGCCACTTGTTTCAGAAAACCATTTGACTTTGGAGTGGATCTGGTCATTGGTGGATTATTCTGTGCTCTTTTAGGTTTGAGAATTTCAGGTGGAGAGAAGGGAGGGTTGTAGGCTGAAACAATTATACCACGGTTGTTAATTGGACCAAATTAATCACTGTGCTCAACACAATGAGCAGGGACTCTCACTTGCTGTAGTGGTGAATAGGAAAATCTTAATAATCACTGTCCCTCTTACACCTGCAGGAATTTGAGAGTATTTGTAAAATTTTCATGCCAAAAGGGATTTCAGATTAAATAACAATCTCGGTGTACTTGTTACAGTATTTATGCATTTTATTGTCTGTAAATACCTTTTAAACTGCTTTATGAGCCTTCCTCTCAGCAGGTGCCTGGTTCAGAAAGCCTGAGCAAATGAGGAGTTGGAATTACATTTCCAAACATGACGGAGGAGAATATTTCACAAGTGCTTCCATGAATAAGGATGGAAATTTAGAAAATCTTAACTGGTTCCTGCCCTCAAATCTCTCCATATCTTTACTTGGGTAAATGCGACTAAAAATGTGGCCTTTAGCTTTTTGTCTTTTGAAGTGACTCTTCTCTGAAAATAATAATTATTTTTAGAGAGTCTTCCTGGACTCAAAACTACTTAATAATTTGAAATATTTTATCTGAGATGCCTACTCCAAACTGTGTATTTGTATCTGTCATTAACTGTGAAGGGCAGCTCCTTAATGTAATCAAGAATAAATTACAACCCTAAATAGGAGATTAAAGTTAATTCTCCACATAGCAGAAATGCAAAGGAGACTGAGTAGGCTGTAACTAACATGCAAATATTCAATATATTGATGATCTGCAAAAGGACCTTTATTTTCAGTTTTCCCCTGAATCTTCCACTCACATTTCCAGTTCTTTTTTTTTGAGTCTATTTTTTTTGAGGTTTGGTTGGTTGGTTGGTTGTTTTTTTTTTTTTTTTTGTTTTTTTTTTTTTAGTTTATTTGAAAGGATTTTGGTCGCTGTTGTTATTGCTGGATCATATGTATGTGCTTAACATGGATTTTCTCCATGCTTGGAGCCAGATGAGCATATACTGCTCACCATCCCCTACACTGTCCATCACCACATCCATCTGAGCCCTTGTGGGGAAGGCTACTTAGAAATAACCCAAATCTGCAATTTTCAGATCCCTTTTTTGTTTATGCAGCAAAGCCTGAGCTGGCCGTCCAACCTCCCTCACTATAAAATCGTGAAGAAAACAATTCAGGAGATTTTAGTAACAACTAACTTGAGTTTATAGTCAGAACATTTCAATCCAAGTGTTGCAGAAACCTTTTAAATGGTTCACTTGTGATATTGAGCTGCTCTGTGTCTTGTAGGTAAATAATTCAATATACACAGGGATGCAGGAGACCTGAGAACTGCTCACATGACTCTAAAACTCACTGAAGACTTCAGCAAGCTTGCTAATGTTCCCTTAATTACTGAAGCTGGAAATATTTTGGAGCAAACCCATTCTGTGTGATTGATGGTACCAATTTTGTGGGTTTGCTGCTCTTTGCCTTTCAGCGGGGTGGGCTCTTTTCAGTGGAATCACTGGAGGTCTGGATGCTTCATTCAGACTAAATATGAACCAGAGAGATTTGTGGGGAACTTTTGATTACAGTAAATGGACCAGATCTTTTGGTGCTACCAGGTAATATAGGAAAGGCAATAAAGGATGGGCACAGACAAATTATAAAGGTAATCACTGGTGGTGCCATGGTATTTTAATTCCCTGTGTGAGATCTGTGTGGAGTCCTAAGGAATTGCAAGGCTTTTCCAATGCACCAATCCTCTCTAAAACAACGACAAAAAAAAATATCCAGTTTGAATGGGCTGTGATTTTTATGTTTGTTTTAGGTGGCAAAACAGGAATGTCCCTGAGTTGTGTCTGCACTGCAGCAGAATTTTTCACTGACTGCTGCCTTGTTTACAGCTCCTTCCTGTAGTAAATCTCCCCTATTGTTTTGTCTTTATTGGCTGTGCCAGAAGGCTACAGAGCTAAAGAACATCACAGCTCTCCTCCAATACTTACGAACTCTTTCCCATTGCTCATCCATCATTTTAACTGGCAGTTATCTTGATGTAAAATATCTGGAAGTCTCCAATCACCTAGAATGCTCAGGATCTGGAAACAGTATGGATTTTGGAAGCAACTGTTCATTTAATAGAAATGATATAAAATTAGCATGGGAAGAAAGAAAAAAGATGAACTGTCTTGCTTAATTTATTTCAGAAAACTTTTCTACCCAAAATCAAGTCAGCTCTCCAAATTCTTAACTCTGGCTGCATGATTTTATGAAGCCTGCATCCTTTCTGCCAGTCCTTTGTAACAGGGGGTGATCCTGAAAGGACACATATTTAAACATCCCTTGTTTTCAGGTTATGTCCCAATGAGGTGGTTCTATAGGACTGTAGGTTTCTCCCTTTGTCTGTCTGTTTATTTAGGGCATAAACCACTTTTCCAAGCACAGTGCTCACAGGGTAAGGCACAGATTGACCTTTCCCTCTGAGTTAACAGCTGGTTTCATCCAGGATACCTATGCCATGGTTGGACTTAGATGATGTTTGAGGTCCCTTCAAACCCAGACTGTTCTGTGATTCTGTGATAAATGGTTTTCTTCTGGGTGAAGAGGAACAGGACAGTCCTGGATGTGTCCGTTCAAGTGTCCACATCACCCAGCAGGCTGTGGTAGGAGACTGGTTTGGAAAAGTAGAACAAGCACTGCCACGCTCAGCAGCCAAGCCAAGGACTTGGGAAAGTGTTTTATCCTCAGAAGATTCAGCTGTTGCACAGGATTCAGAACAAGTGAAGGGCCAAGGAAGGTGTCCCTGCCCATGGTAGGGGGCCAGAATTAGATGGTTTTTAAGATACTTTCCAACCCAGACCATTCTATGATTCTATGCTTGCACACCCTAAGCATCCAGAAAAGAAACTGAATTCCTCATTGAGCACTCACTGGGAACTCTGCACTGAAGGATTATCAAAAACCCCAAGGGATTTGTCTGTCTTGGTGCACTTGGGCCCAGCTGGATGCCCAGTGCCTCACCAAAGCCCTTCCATCAGCCCCTTCTTCAGCTGGACAGGGGGAAGAAAATGTAATCGAAGGCTCATGGGTTGGGACAAGGACAGGGAGAGATCACTCAGCAATTCCTGTCATGGACAAGACAGACCTGACTCGATGACATTATATCAAATCTAAGTAGGTATAATCTTAACGCCCCTTCCTCCCACCTTCCTTCCTCCCTGGGCTCAGCTTCACTCCTGAATTCTCTCCCTTGTTCCCCCACAATGGCGTTTGTTTTTCCAAGTGTCCCTGTATTCTTACAGGAATTCCTCACTATTTTTGCAGACAGACTGTGATATCTGTCAATACTGTTTGAAGAATTGGCTGGTTGTTCCTAATTAACAAGCTCTGTTCCATTTGGGAACTCAATGATGATGCCTTTGGTTGTCTTTAGTTATTCCCAGTAGAGGGGAGTCATGGAAGTCAAATATCCCAGAGTATTGTCCATCATTAATGGAGTAGGATGGAAAATGGGAACCCCAAGTGCTTTACTTCTCAAGCTTTAGATAATGCACTGAGGCAATTTATTTGATTTTAATGACAGAGAGGAGGAAACATGTCATTTTTCAGTCATTTCACACATGCCATTATCAACATAATTTGAAAAGATAATGATTTACAAACCACCTGCTGTCTGGCAGATGCTTAAATATTGGCACGTGCTTGGAATGTGGTATGGAAGATATCTGAGGGGTTTAATTGCCCACTAATGCAATAGCTTCTGTTCTGTGCAGGTTAATGAGGGAGAGTTGCTTTGCTTTGGAACTACGTCTGCCAGGGATCCTGTTTATTAGACAACCAGCAAGGATGATCTTCACAGGTTTAGTCACTTGTTTGCAACTGTTTTTATATTAGTTGCTTTCAAATGGCAAGAAATGGGCAAGAACACCAGGTTTGCAATAAAATGAGACCTTTGACAAGCATTTTGAGAAGGAAGTTCATGTTGTGACCTAGTATGTCAAAACCAGTGATTGATATGTTATCTAAAATGTACTGAGGATGTCTGATCTTCTCAAGAGTCAGTAGAGAAAGTCATGTCCCTTAGGAGCCACTTTTTATGGAAGGCTCATGGCATCCCAAATCCTGTGCTAATCTCAAGGTTCCTCCTGGGTGACACTTCCAGCAGCTCAGGCTCACATCTTGCAGTGACTGTTGTTTATTTATGGATGCACACATTCCTTTAGTGCACTTAACAGCAAGGAGCTAAAGCAAATTGGCACCGTTTCCCACCAAAATTCAAATCTTGATCAAAAGAAGCTACCTGGCTGGGAAAGAAAGCCTTTCATTGGAGTACCCCCAGGGAAATTTGTATCCTGGTCCAAATTCAGTCCTGAAACTGCATTTGCTTACTCCTATTTCTTTTCAGTGAAGAGTGAGAAAATCTTACCCCCAAACCCAGAAAATCTCACACATCAGTAAGACAAAAATCACAGTCACTGTGACAGCGTTGGAATTGCTTAGGGGTTCTTGAATAAGCTCCTGATGCAGAAGCAGCACCCGAACTATTAATTCCACACATGGACCCAAGTCAGCTGGAAATTGGGAATGCATAAGGTCAGTTTTTTATGGATATTAGCAATGACTGTAAAATGTTGCAACAGTCTTGCAGACAACAGGGTTATTACAAAGTCACTGCCAACGTATTTGTGAGGTTTGTGCTGGAAATACCAGACAGTGGGAATTTGCTTTAGCCACTCCATGGGATGTGATCTCAGGTGCTAATCTGAGCAGATGGAAAAAGCTGGATGTTAGTTATGAGAAAATTATAACCTACTAGGCCATAGCCTGTACTGTCAGAGAGGAGGAGGGAGCAGAGCTGGCATTTAACACCTGGAGGATCTTTGCGTGGACAAATCTGGCCAGGCTAGAGATGCCCAAGCTGATTGGAGTCACAGCTTTGGCACAGAATTATCTTTTCCTGTCTCTCAATGCCCTGTACCAGATGAATCAGGTAACTTTTTTTTATTCCAAATTTTTATTCCAACTTGCAGTGATACGCTGGTAGGAATGACAACCTCTTTAGACTTTCAAGGTTTCTGAAAAAGTAGCATCATTTGAAAAACTGGATTTTAAACATTCTTGTATTTATCCAGCTTACATAAGAATTAGAAACCTTGCTAAATCCATCTAGGTATAAATTTCAAACAATGTCTTGGAGAAACAGCTATAAAAATGGAAGCACTAACAGTCCCCAAATGTTCCCCTTGATGGATGAGTGTTTTACTGAATTGTGGAGCTGCTTCAGCTACAGCCTGATTCCTTCTCCTGTGACTCTCAACTCTCTTAGCCATAATTTTGAGTGATTAATGATTGAAATGTTATTTAAATCACTGAGCCTTCCTCTGTCAGAATTCAAAACGAACTTGCTAATGGAGAGAAAACTGAAAAATCTCTTCATTGTTTTTTCTCTTCTTCTTTTGAAAAGTGCTAAGATCTTTGATATTTCTGTTCTCTACTACAAGGGCAACATAAAGGGATGTCTCAGAAGGAGTGATAATGTAAACATTTGCCCCTGACAGATAAAGCAGTGTGGAATAAACTGGCTTTGTCAGCATTAACAGATTTACAGTGCTGGGTTTGAAGGCACTAGCTGTGGAAAGGTTTGATAATGTTGTGGCTTTCAAATGATGGTCTCAGCAAAGTACTTAACAGATTTGTCTACTGTTTCCCATCTGTAAATGACTACATAATTTACACTTTTAATGCGTGTTAGATTACCTGTCTGCCATTAGACTCTCAGGCTGCAGTGAATGAAAAACAGAAAACACCACTTTCCCGGGACATAAATGATTAGTTACCATCACTGGCACCGATGCATCAACCTCTGTGTCACAGCACTGTGGCTTTGGAAAATCTGGATAAAATGGATGGTTATACCTAGCCATTCATTATATTTAAGAATTTCTGTCTATTACCCACAGAAAGACGGCTGGGGAAAGGTTGTTCTATAGTTGTGGCAGGTTAGAATGATGTTTAATCAAAACAGTGATGTTGAACATTGATAACCTGGGGAGATAATCTCTGCCATAATAAAGGTGACCTTTAAAATAAGGTTTCTTCACTGAGGCCTCTTTATTTTTCCCTTTTGTCTGGCAATAAAGGAAATAACAGAAAATTGTGGAGCATTTATTACGCCATTAGTGCATTTAAAATCCTACAATAAATATTGGAGTAGGTTGAGCACATCCAGATAATACATTTGAAAATACTTCATGGTTTTGTAGACAGGTAGGAGTAAACAGGACTTTGTGACCTAACTTGTTACTATCTTTTTCATAAGATCACTTGAAAAAAATCCTAAAAAATGAATGGCTGCACAGTTAATAAACTTTGTGAAGGTAATCTATAACCTCTGAATAGGTTTCCATGTCTAAAAGAGTATGATAGAGTTTGGGTAGAGAATTTTTTCATGTAGTTTCAAAGCAACACAGAAATTAAAAGGAATATCATTCCTAGTATGCAAATCTTTTAGCAGGCTTTGTTTCCTTATTGGCATGCAATGAGGACTCCTCCATCTGTGTGTCCAACTAATCAATCCTCTAAATTATGTGCATCAGTGCATTTCTGGTACATCCTCACTCAGCTCCAAACCTTCAAGGCACTTGGGGAAATTGAATCCAACCTTGCTCCAAGCTGCTCCTAAACCTTTCCACTTCATGGGCAAAAACTTGTGCCAGACTTCCTCTCTCAGTCTGGCCAGTTTCTGTGACTTTAACCCACCCCCCAAATCTCTATTTCAGTGTCAAATTTGGGTGCTTTGGCTCTCCCTGGGGACACGTGGTCAGGAGGTGGCCTTGGGCCACCAGCACTGGGAGAGAGGGGTGAGCTGTTTTAAAGGGAGAGTTTTGGTACCTAAAACTTCGTCTTGGTTTTTGATGGAAAATATTTGCTTTTGTACTGATGGTGCCAGTATTTCTTTCACAGAATTTGCTGGTTCATTTGCTTAAACAAGGCTGATAAAGATGGGATCTTTCCTTAAGTACACCCTGCCAGCTGAAGTTTTTTGTCTTTTGTCCATTTTCCCAACATAGAATACGATAATTTCTCTGATTCCAAGCCGTTGCCTGAGCCTCTGTTATCTAATGACTTTTTAACACACAAATGAGATTTTCAGTTTCTAATCTAATTTTGAATGATGATTTAGCCCCACATCAAACAGGCCTGTAGTTTGTGTCTAATTTACACCAGTATTTGAGGGTCTGATATAGTGCTTATTACATCTATTGCCAGTGTAATATGAACAGACCCCAGCGTAAATAAGAATTAAACCCTGTAACTCAGCCCACTAAAATAATCTTGTTTAATGAAGTTTCATTTCTGTCAGGCATCCTATTTTCCATTGTGTATAATTAAACTCAAAAATAACTGCCCAGCAACTAAAATGTGTAAGAACAAAGACAAGCTGCAGTCTTGAATTTATTAAAAATCCACTATTTATTTGCAATAGTAATATGCTATTTATATGTGAACAATAAAATTAAATTTCATTGTGCATCAAGGTATATTTTGTTATAGTGACTCCAGCTACAGCTTTTAGGACATTATGACATAAATCCAAATATTTCTAAGTAGTTACATCCAAGATGTGATCTGCAAAATTAATAAGAATGTGCAAAAATAATTAATATTTAAGAAATTGATTGGCAGACTCAGTGAAAACATCATCTTGTTTTCATTACAAGGTTTGCTATACATTGCTAGTACTCCATTTTTCCCCTTATATTACATTTTTCTGTAATAATTCTAGATAATCTTTCAATCCAAGTTTTTATGGGTGTCATTATTTCACAGAGGGAGGAAAGAAATACAACATGGTTGTGAAAATTTACCACTGCATAAAAGTGCCTGTCTGCCACGCTGCCAACCAGGAGGGATGGGCACCCAAACTTCCTTTTATTCCCTTAGAGCCATCCCAAGGCTGGGAGAGGCCCCAACTCCTCCCAAAGAGCAAGGAGAGCCTGTTTTGAGCTGGAATTCACACTTCTAGGCTGTGAACCAAAATATCCTTAACTTAGGGCAGAGCCTGTGCTTGGCATTGGAGAGAGGGGCTCATTTCAGGCAATGCCTTTGGTATAAATTCCAGAATTTCCAGATGAATCAGAGACATTTCACCTTGATTTGTATTTTTTTGTAAACTTTTTTCTTTGAAACAAGTACTAGATTTTAGCTGGTGTAACTCAGTTTTCCTGTTAGTCTTTCACTCCTTCTCAGCCACTTTAAGGATCACGTAGCTGACACAGTCAGTAATTATTTATCCTGCTTTACCTCCAAGCAAGTGAACCCTGTTGCACAAGGACTGATACCCATCTCCTTCAGGGTATTTATTGATCTAACTGGAGCAAACTTTTGAGCATCGCTGGCTTTGCTCTCTGGTTTGCCAAAGAAGCAGCAGCCCATAAGTGCTGAGGTGCATTAACTCTCAGAAATCACATTGCTCAGGGAAAAGAAATCCTCCCTTTCTGCTGCTATAGACTATTGTTCTGAAAAACAAGTCAGGCTGCTGCTTGTTCATATAAATTTCTGTCTAAAAAGTAAACCAGTCCGGCTCCAGTCAATGCACAGATATCTGCTCTGGTGCCTTTTTGTTGCTGTTACCTTCTCACTCCTCCTCTGGCTTGCTCGAGGTATGTATGTCAAGTTTGATAGAGTCACATTTCTGTGAAATTTTGTGATATGACCAATTGATTTAGTTTGTTAAAATAATTCCTCATGTAAACACTTCTTTCTTGCTGCCCCTTATTCCTCCTCCTGTATTGACTATTAACACAGTGTTAAAATCGATTGTGGATGCTCAGGTTTGTGGATCTTGCCAGTCTATGCTCTGCTGCACACACAGAGCTGGTGACAAGAACTGATGATTCTTTACAAGTCTCTTGATGAAACACAGGGAAAATGTAGGAAATTGCTGAGTATCAAGAGCTGTAGGCTGCCAGAAAGGACATCTCACCAGACAGAGCTGTTCTTTGGCCAAATAATGGTGCATTTTGCTCTCAGTAGCTCCCTGTAATTGTGTGTGTGCTTGTCATTCCCACTCACCAGCTTCTGTCCCTTACAAAATTGTTTCACTTCCCACACCAGTGTGTGGATTACTCACCTTCACTACTACTGGTGTTCCCTATTGGTGCTGCTCAGCCCTGCCAGTCCCTCTGCTGCCAGGGTTCCTCTTCCTTCCTGCAGGACTGCCATTCCTCACGATTCCCTCAGCCTTACAAAGCTAGCAACCATTCCTGGGCGTGCCCCAGTTGTGGATAACTTGCCATGGAAATGAAATCTCTACAGCATTTTTACTGAGGTACCAACTCTCCCTACACCAGGTGCTGGCAAAGCATCCCTGAACATCTGGCTCCCTTTGAAATACAACAGCTGCTTTTCCTTAAAACCTCACACTTATCCTTACTCAGGGAGAAAAAGCAACCTCCAAAATAACATGTATTTTGGGTTGTTTGTGATGCATTTTCTTGAGTTTATGAGTGAATTCAAAAAATCTATTGAACCAAAGCCAAAATAACCAAGCTTGACTGAAGGAAAAAAGGCCAGCAGAACTTTCAGGGACATTTAAAAGCTTTCGTACATCAAGCTCCTTTCCAAATGTTCTTAGACACCTTGTCCTTTCCATGCAGGGCTGGAGAGCAGGCTCACTGCCTGCTGGAATGCTGTGGAGACCGGGGGAAGAGTGACCTGTCCTGATGCCAGGCACAGCAGATGGCCCTCGCTGGAGGCCCAGGAAACATGGATTTGAACTGTCTGGGAAGGAAACATAAAGGTGAATTGTCTGGGCTCAGAGTACTCGGGGTGCTGTGCCACATCTGAGCATTCCAGGAGTGCAGGAAGCAGCTAAGGCAGCTTCAAATGCTCAAGGGATCCTGTCCCAAACATCAAGGCGAATGTGCTGCACATCCCTGAACAAGCACCTTTACAAATAAGGTTAAAAATCCTGAGCAGAAAGCAGCACCAACCTCCTGGACCTTGCCTGGCCCAAATGCCACTGTATGGATGGCTCTGCTTTCCTGGGAGTGCTGCTGGGAGGCTCTACTAGTTTGAAAGCAAACCAGTGAGACACTCGAAATCAGAACTAAAATTTCATAGGAAAATTAAAAATAAATGCAATAGTACAGAAACACTGACAGAGTGAGGATACAACCTGACACCCTGTTAGTCAGGGTGACGGGAGCAGTCCCATTAAATGGTGGCTGCAGTCGTCCTGAAGTGTTAGATGTGGTTCTGTTGAAGTGGTGATCCTGTAGAAGGGTCTGGTCTTCCTCTGAAGGTCCAGTGGTGGTTACGTAGCTCTTGTCCTCAGGGAATGCAGTAGGTCAGGGCTGCCTGTGGTGTTCCAAACCTCAGATTATATCCAGGTAGGAATGCTTGGTTCCTCCCCCTGGGCAGAACATCTCACGAGGGGATGATGTAATTTTATGAGTCAGGCAGTGAGACTTGATGGCCCATTAGCAGAAGATACCTCCTGGAGGGAGTTATCAGAGATGTGTCACGAAAGAGATAAAGAACACTGCCCCACCTGATTTTAACAGATGGTGAGAGAATACACACTTTTGGTTACATCTTACATTGTAACCTAAAACAGAGGCTTTCACTGTTTGGTAAATCCCGTGGGAATGCCAGTGCTGTCCACGTGGTCGGAGTGATACAGGCGGCTTAGAATTTTAAGAATTAACTATTGATCCCGGTATTGCTAGTATTGCTGAATTTTGTAGCTGCTTGCTAAACAATGCATATTGCTTGCTTAATTTATTGCGCATGCCAAGCAAAAGAGAGGACGTAGGACCATTGACAAGGGGAAGAAACCATGACCAAAGGTCCTGCTCAGACCCTGAAACCAGCCCAAACCAGCTCTGGAGTTTGGACTTGGGCCAGGAATACAAGAAGTCTGCACAAGAGGGCGAGGTAAAAAGTTCAACCCGAGGAAGACTACTTACTTTATCTGAGGAAGACCTTTACTTCATCCCAGAGACTCCGGCCCGCAACCACCAGGCGGCACTGCGCAAGCGCACTGATATGTTAATGACTTTGGAGCTAATTGTAGTACAAATCAGGGATAGGCAATGAATATATGTAGGCGTATTGTGTAATCTGATGCAGATGTAGCTTCTAACTAGATAAATATTAAGCCGAGTGCCGCTAAAGGCCCGCATGCCTTTAGAGAAAAGATCGCCCATGTGCCTCAGCTGATTAAAACATACCTACTTAGCAACTTGTGAGTTGTGGAGTCTTTTCCGTGTATCAGGAGTGATGGAAGTGATCTGGATGAGGAATGGAGTAGGACAACCTCTGAAGAAGATCCTGCATGAGGTACTGAAGCTAGGCCTCCAACCCTTTAACATACCAGTTGTGTAGAAACCCAAATAGCACCAAGAAATTGTGAAGATTATTACTGGGAAGGAATTCTTGGCTGTGAGGGTGGTGAGGCCCTGGCACAGGGTGCCCAGAGAAGCTGTGGCTGCCCCTGGATCCCTGGAAGTGTCCAAGGCCAGGCTGGATGGAGCTTGGAGCACCCTGGGATAGTGGAAGGTGTCCCTGGCAGGGGGTGGGATGGGATGAGTTTCAAGGTCCCTTCCACCCAAACAACTGTGTTCTAGGGTTGCTTAAAAATGTGAGAGTTGGTACCTGAAAGGAAGTGGAAGGGGTTTTTTTATTAAATGTTCCTTGTAACCCCCTTGTCTGCAAAAAATCAGATATTTGGTATGCACTTACCAGCTCCAAAGTGCTGATGAAACTTCTATGTGATTTAAAAAGAAATAAGAATGTAATTTTGCATTCTGAATTGTGCTGCTGGTGACAGCAGTCAAATGGCAGCCTTTCAAGGGCAGGAGCAGGGATAATCATCTTGGTCAAATTACAGTTTTAATTTAAGAAAAACTTCTTTCCTTACTGAGAATATTACCATGCATATTTTCATTTTATTAGTTTATGTACACAACTACTAAGTTATTTGCATGTTATAGGATTTTATTTTGTACTTAGCAAATGAATGACATCCAAGCAATTTTAGATTTAATTTGATCAATATTTAATGAATTATAATTATCATTACAACTCAAGAGTTTTGCACTGCTGTATGTTGCTGCATAATGTTTAATCAAGGGGAGAGAGAGACTAAAATATAACGGGAAAGCAGCTATCAAGTTTATGTTAAAGAAATGTAATGGGATTATTAACTAAATTACAGCAGTCTAATTTAATAATTTTCCTAGTTACAGCTTTAAGATTGAATTCCAAGAGCATTTAGCTAATTTATATTTTTAAATGCCTGCAATATGTATTTTAAAAAATATATACACAAAGAGCAAAATTACTCTGTGGTATCAGAGTTTAAAATCTCTGCATGATTGGAAAAATTCCCAGGTGCTCTATATGGAAAAATGGGAATAACAGATGAAAAGGATATCAGCCTATATGGAGAGAATACTCAATAAACTTGGAGTGCACCTTAGTAAGGGCCAGGTACATAAATACTGCAAAAATCATCCAAACCATTTAAAGCTAGTGTATCTGAAAACAGAGTCAGGAAAATTAATGAAAAAATGTTAAGTTTAACATTAAAGCACTTTTTCCACAAGTTAAAGATTTCTTACCCTCAAAAATGCAGGTCATTGTTTGAATTTAGTAATATCAACAGGATGCCTCAATTTTGGGGATTTAAGCAAAGCTTCTGGACTGAGAAACATCTTCTCTGACACTGTCGGATGGAAAAACGTGTGGGGGCAAAACTCATTTGGAAGCTTGGAAAAACTCTAAAAATGTGTCTTTTACGGAATCATAGAATCATAACATGGATTGGAGTGGAAAAGACCTCAAAGCCCATCCAGTGCCACCCCCTGCCATGGGCAGGGACACCTTCCATTAGCCCAGCTTGCTCCAAGCCTCGACCAAACTGGCCTTGGACGATTCCAGGGATCCAGGGGCAGCCACAGCTTCTCTGGGCACCCTGTGCCAGGGCCTCCCCACCCTCCCAGGGAACAATTCCTTCCCAATATCCCATCTAAATCCTCCTAAATTGGACGATTCCCCCTTATTTCCTCTTGTACTTTCCCAGGTTAAATAGGAGCTACGTCAACATTTCAGCCATGCTTGAAATTCTCTTCCAACAGCTCATCTCTGGAGTTTTTCCTTTGCCTCCTGAACCATCTGAGTTCTCCTGTGGTTTACTCTGCATTATAAAGGGGGAATGATGGAGTTCTTAACTGTGGTGGAAGGAAACCCCTTTTCCCAATGAGCCCAGGATTTTC
The DNA here is from genome assembly GCF_020740725.1 of Corvus hawaiiensis. Taxonomy (NCBI): domain Eukaryota; kingdom Metazoa; phylum Chordata; class Aves; order Passeriformes; family Corvidae; genus Corvus; species Corvus hawaiiensis. Next base: position 3,797,285 of record NC_063221.1, on the reverse strand, counting down.
ACATCCCAAGTCTTGATCCTAAACTTGGTGTTGCCCATGTTCCTTGTGCAAGAGCCTCTGCATTTTTCAGTGGGCCCTCTGTGCTGATTTTAGAAGGGAATTCTCGGCTGAGTGTGCAATTATCACACGTAATAGACACCAACAAAACGATGCTCTTGGATTGTTTTGAACACTTTCCACAATTCTTTCTCATTTGTAATTCTTTCTAAAGACATTTCAGCCTGCAGCAATGCCTTCTACAACTCTAGCACGGTGCCTGATGTGAAAACACACTTTTAAAAAGCTGTGGCACATCCACGGCTTCCATTGGCAGTGGCTGATTTGTCACTGCGAGGAGCTGTGTGACAGCTCTGTCACCGCACTCTTTACACACTCCTGTCCCCGCCGGTTCCAGCTGGTTCCAGCCGGTTTGCAGCTGGTTCTGAGCCCCCCACCCCGCTGTCCGAGGGGTGCTGGGGAGTGGCCCGGGGGCCAGCAGCGTTCCCGGGTCCTTTGTGCCGTGGGGCCAGCAGCATTCCAGGGTCCTTTGTGACGAGGGGCTGCGTGTGCCCAGAGCCCCTTGTGACGCCGGGGCCGCGCCCTGGGCAGGAGGGTATAAAAGGGGGCAAAGAGCCCCGGGGTGCGCACTCCCAGGAGAGCAGCTCCGGCAGGAGACAGCATCTCCCTGGGTTCTGCAGCGTCGGAGCGACTCGGACATGTCCACGGACATGGAGAAGAGCGCCGGCGCCAAACCAAAGAAGATGTGGCTGCGCTGCCTGAGGAAGCAGAAGCTGGGGGATGGGGCAGCACGCAGCTGCCTCGGGGCCCGGGCCGGGCTTGCGGGCACGGAGGGAGCTGCTGTGCCAGGGCAGCCCTTTGGATGCCACGCGGCCGCCGGGTGCTCAGCCTCGGCCTCCTCCGTGCAGGGGCGCAGCTGCGAGTCACGGGCAGCCCCGCAGGAAGCTGAGGAGCACCGTGACTCCTGTGCTGGCCCTGGCGCGCAGGCGGCAGCAGCAGAGAGCCGGGCAGCGGCCCCGCACAGCCCCAGGGGCTGCGGGCAGGCTCTGCTGCACTCGCTGCGGCGCGGCTCCCGGGCCATGCTGAGCAGGGTGGCGGCTGTGATCCGGCGACGCGGCCAGCAGCCGGGGACACAGCGGCACCTGGACCAGGGCACGGGCTCAGGGACGGCGGCAGCGGCCCCCGCAGCAGGGGCACAGAGCCGGGCAGCTGCCCCGCACAGCCCCTGCTGCGCCCCCAGCCCCTGGCCCGGCCAGCTGGAAGCTGTCGCTTGGCAGGGGGCAGGGGCAGTGCTGGGAGGGCAGCTGGAAGGAGACTTGGAGGTGGACAGCCTCCAAGAGCTGTCCCACGGAGAAGAACGTGGAACAGATGCAAGCTGGGGAAGTGAAGAAGAGAGGCCCCCTTTGAGGCCACGCGAGGCATGGGCAGAGCACGGGAACCTTCACCCGTGCACAGCCACAGGCCCAGCCCCAGCTCTGCCCAGCAGAGCCCCTCACAGCCGGAGAAGGGCCTCGACTCCATACCCGGCTATGGACCACAGCTCCCCCAGCCCCTCGCCCAGCCAGCTGGAAGATCTCGATGGGCAGGGGGCAGGGGCAGAAGCAGAGCTGTGCCTGTCAGAGGCACCATCTGAGGAGGGGTCCCGCTCCAAGGAGCTCAGGTCTGTGTGCAGTTTGCCAGGGCTGTCCACAAAGTGGGCAGAAGTCACACACCTGAGCTGGAGCAGTGAGGAGGAGAGCAGCTCAGGGTCCCCTCCATGTGAGGAATGGCCAGAAGACACACAGCAGAGCAGGAGCATTGGGGAAGAGAGTGGCTCAGGCTCCTTCCCATGCGGGTCATGGGCCGAAGACATGCACCTGAGCTGGAGCAGTGAGGAGGAGAGCAGCTCAGGGTCCCTCCCGTGTGAGGCCTGGGCCGAAGACGGAGACCTGAGCGGGAGCATTGCTGAAGACAGCGGCTCAGTGTCCCTCCCCAGCGAGTTATGGTCGCAAAGCAGCGACCAAACTGCAGCTGTGCCCATGCCGAGGCCGTCCCTCTTCAGGAGGGCGCTCAGGGCTCTGCGCAGGGCGTTCGGGAGCCTCAGACACCTCATTCCAGTGCTCCAGGCATAGAGGCCGTCCCACCATGGCTCCGTGCTGCCAATGGTGGAACACCCACGGAGGGATGAGCCCTGCAATGAGCACTGGAATGCTCTGTCCTCCCTCTGCTGTGCTCCCCACACCGCGTGTGTTTGTGCACAGGCACCTGAGCCAGGCCCTGCACAAAGTGGATGCCTTGGCTTTGACACATGGACTCGACCAGGAAAGAAGACTTGGCAAAGCAAATGCCAAAGCGAATCAGGGGTTTTGTCTGAGTATCAAAACCCTGACTATGGACTTGACATTTTCTACAATGACCTGGACAAGACGATCGAGGGCACCCTCAGTCATTTGGCAGACGACACCAAGCTCAGTGGCAGTGTCGATCTGCTGGAGGGCCAGGAGGCTCCTGACTGAGGTGCCATTGTAGCTGCTGCCTGAAGGATTTTAGGAGGAAAACTAGGAGGATGAATTGAGTTAATTTGTTTAGGTGTAACTAGGGGTAGATACTAGTAGTATTCCCTGCTAGAATATAAGGTAAAAGGCGACTGAAATGCTGTTATAGCCATATCATCAAGAATTTGAGGAATAAAAATGGGAGAATTAAGAGAGTTAAATTCTGTAGGTGAAAGTAGGGCCAGATAGTAGTAGTGCTCCCTGCTAGTATTTAAGGTAACAGGATAAAGGCCCTCTCACGGCTTCTGTTCCTGTTTAATTAATAAATTACAAGCTGGGGCTCAGCATAGGCAGTAACATAAGAAAAGACAAGTGTTGAAGCTAAAGACCTCTGAAGGTTTAAACTGGACATTAGATTGTAAAGAAAAGGGGTAGGAAGCTCTTTTTGTTTCTGAGAGATAATCTTATTCAGCACTTGGTCTGGAATATGCTCCTCTGGAATATGTTCCTTAGGCAGTGGAGCTGTAGCTGTTGCCCAGTTAGAACAGGTTGGATATAGATAAAATGATTTCATATAAAATATGAAATAAAAAAAAAAAAGAAATAAAACGATTGAATAAAGTGATTGAATTGATAAATCAGAAGTGCTTGTTGTTTTCATTGCACTGCGGTCGTTGATCTGGGGGGAAATGCTGGAGCCCGAAGCCTTTTGGTTCTGGGGCGTTGCAGGGTGTGCTGGGTGGGGCAGAGGAGAAAGGCGCTGCCTGGGCCGGGAGGGACGCGGGGACACCAAGTCCTTGTGACTCCTGGGGCACAGGGTGGTTGTTTGATGCAAAACAGCTTTCCCTGGGGCTGAGCCTCTGAGGAAGTGTGACAGGCTCAGAGGAAGTGTCAGGCACCAGTTTAATTTCTGAGTGCCATTTCTCCCTCCCCAGCTCGCAGCCAAGGTGTGATAACCTCTCTCAGAAGTGACAAGACCTGAACCTGCTGACCTCGGGATAAAGGAGATGCTTTACTACCTGCTTAACAAGAATCCCAGTGAATGGCAGGCTTTTATGGCACTCCAGCCTGATCCTTGAGGAGCTTGGAGTGATGTCAGAGGAGCGATGTCCCGGTGTAGTGTCACAACACACAGGTGGATGGGACAGAGGAAGAGGGAGCAGCAGGGGAGGTTGGAAAACCAAACCCAAACCCCAACCCCAACCCCAGCCATATGAAATACTGTTTGATACTGTCAAATCTGGTTTTTTAGACTCCCAGAATGGTTTGGAATGGAAGGGATCTAAAAGCCTGGCAGTCCCGCCCCTGCCACGGGAAGGGACACCTTCCACTAGCCCAGGCTGCTCCAAGCCCTGTCCAGCCTGGCCTTGGACACCTCCAGGGACCCAGGGGCAGCCACAGCTTCTCTGGGCACCCTGTGCCAGGGCCTACCCCCCTCCCACGGAACAATTCCTTCCCAATAACCCATCTAACCCTGTCCTCTTTCACCTTCCTGCAGCTTTTTGCTATAAAACAAGACTTTAAAAATATACAGGTATGGCTTTTGGAAATTAAGTTTATTCTGTAATAAAAAAGCAATAACCTTTGTGTTTCCAGATACGTCTGAAGAAGGTAACTCCAGACTCTCCTGCTTTGACTCAATATCTGAAGCCCTGAGTTAGTTACAGGTGGGTTGGTGCAACAACAGTGTGCTACCCCTTCAGAGGTGTTTGTGTTTGCCCTTCCTGGGCTCCTGCACCAACCTGAAATAGAGACAGAGATGATCTTCACCCACACGCTTGTGCCTCTCTTTTTATCTGTCAGTGACTGGTAACTTTTTTTACATACAGAAGTTCAGTTCATTATCTGTCTTTAGACTACTACTTTTTTACTTCAAGTGTAAAGCCAGGTGATTTCAGGCTAGATGTAGGTTCCAAGATTTTACCCATGAGAGCTGTTTACCTTGGGAGCAACTTGTCCTGGGATGTGGTGAAGCTGTTGCCGCATTGTTAGACCAGAACTGAATGTGTGACTAATCTATCAACACCTGTGTGAGTTGAAGGAGGGGTTCTGGTTACAGGGAAGAAATTGCTGGAATTCTGTGGTCTCCAGGGCATGTGAAGCCCCATTTGAGCTATAAAAATGAGTCTGCTCAGGCCTTAAAGCCACAATTCCACCACCAACAGAGACATGAACTCGACGACATGGTCTAGTGGTGGTGCTGGCTTGGTGATTGGACATGATGATCTTGAAGGTCTTCTCCAACCATCTTGATTCTGTGATTCCATGATCAATTCCTGCTTTAATTCCTGTGTATTAGGTAGAACAAGAGAGTGAGGTGGGCAAATTTGTGCTGGAGAAGCTGTGGAGAGGAAAACTATATCCATGAATTGTTCATACCTTTTGTCTGAGTTTTTAAAAAAAAAGTTTCTTGTGTTTCATAGAAAATTGTTTGTGGCCTGGAAGTGAATGTGTTGTGGTAAAATATCTGTGTTTAACACTGTCAGTTACAGCCAAATGAAAATGAAAGAATTTTGGGCTTAATAATAATTTTCCTTGTTTGAAGATATTTTTTGAGGTAGCAGTTTGGGATGCCATCTGTGGTTCTCGCCACATGTGATGATTTACCACATTGCAGCAGCCAGTTTGGGTTGGAGTCGTGACTGGAGTTATATTCTAGCCTTTTAAAAATATTTTGCTAATAAGAAGAGTATGATAATCTAAAAGCAAAAGACCCAAATAACACCCAAACCTTAAGTGTTTATCTGTGTAAAGGTTTTAGTGTAGAGGACTTGTACTGCCCAGCCTCGTTTAGCAGTTTCAGGACTGGACTCCTAATTTGTTTATTTTTGTCATAAATCATGTTGTTAAATAATGCACTTGTGTTCTTCTTAGTTTCTAGATGTAATAACATTTTTTTGAAATGGGTAAAAATGCTTAAATTTGAATGTCATTAGTGTATGTAAAGCACAACTTCTGCATCTGACGCTATTCATCACACCCCAAATTAATCATCAGGGACAGAACCCAATAGCTCCTTTCAAGCAAAGGCCAATAGCTCTTGGGGAAATTAAATCATCTTTCAGAAATATTTCATTCTGAAAAGCTAATAATTCAATGGAAATGGATTTTTAGAAGAAAACCTGAGCGTGTTACATAATCTTTCTGTAGGGTTCTTCATCTCATACATTAACATTTCATGTCACATTTTAAAGCAGAATTTGTTGAAAAATAGTTTACACTGTTGTGGTGAGCGTCACAGTCCTTTCATATGTCTGAAGTGATAATGACATCGTTAGGGAACTCAAGGGAACATCACTTAAATCTGATTGAAATGGAGACAAACACAAAGGAAGCGACAGATACAGAGCAGGAAATTCTCTTCCCTCACCCGTTCTACTGGAGAATGGGGTGTCCAACCACTTCTACAAAATACTGTGCAATCTGCTATTCTCTATCCCTTCCCTCCTGGTGTGACAACTTAATGGAGAATGAAAAAGGCATTAAAAGCGCATTTATTTTTAACTTTGCTCCTCTAGGTAGTAGACAGCTCATGGCTATGCAGGGAGGGAGGAAAGGAAGGACCTGCACCCTGTCCTGATGGGAACAGAGGAGATCATGTCCTTGGAAAGGGAAAGGCTGGTTTGGGAATTTTTTTATTCTAATAAGTGTTTTTAATTCTTGCCCCTTGACAGGTATATTGGCCATTATAAAATAAACCCATAAGAGATTTGTATTAATATTGTTATTTAATTATAGCATTGTGTTACATTAATTATAATATTGTATTATTATTACTTAATTATAAAACAGGCTCAGGTTTGCACTCTAAAAGGAACAGACCCTGTTCCTCCGCCATGTGTTGGATATTGTTTCATGGTATTTTCAGGCTCTGCTGTCAAAAAAGTTTGCAGTGAAGTCTTCCCAACACCAGGATGGTTGGAATGTCCTCCAATGGCCAAAAGAGGGTTGTTTCGTAAGTTTTCAGAATGTATTTTTTTCCTTTATTGGGATTCTCTTTCTCTAAATACCTGGAGGTGCAAGAGGTGTGACCTTTGGGGGTCCTGTGTCCCCATGTCACCCCATGGGCTACTCAGCCCATAAAGGAAGGGGAAGCCCAGCTCTGCCCATGCCTGGAGCTCCATCCACCCTGCACCGCAAACAGTGAGCCCCATGCTCATGAATCTTTTCGGATCAGTCCTAGCACAGGCATAACTTAATCCGTATGTTTCATCCAAGTGACATATTAATTATTGATTATGCCTAATGAATATGCTAATGGGTAGGATTCCAGAGTTTCTGCTGCCCTGCTGTGCTCTCCAGGCCCTCATCCATTTTTTAAGAGGTGTCTGGAGGAGACAGCATCTGGGCCTATGCCAAGGCTCCATAATGAAGGCCACACATGGAGTTCAAGGGCTGGTGCTTGTCCTTCAGGGAGAGCAGCAGAAACTCATTCAGCCTGACAGTTGTTCTTGAGATTTGAAATTAGATTATTCACTCTTTCCCAGCGTAAATGGGGGAAGTTATTAGTGCTTTTCCATTCGGCAAGGGATAAGATGTGACCTCATTTTCCACTTCAAATGAAGGGAGAAGGGGAGAAAAACAAGTGGAAAGAAGTTCAGCCCAGTGGTGTAGTTGATAATACATTAAAACTGAAGCACTCCTTCTGCTTGCATTTGCAATGAGATTACAGAAGCTGTCAGGCCTCTCTATCTTCTTGCTGGTTTTCATCCTCAGGTGAAATAACAGAAAGGAAACAAAAAGTTCGTCCGGCGAGGCCTTGACTGAGGGTTTTGAATGCAGCTTCAAGCAAAGGCTGCTGCTAAAATTGCTTCACTCTGAAGAGCCCTGGGTGCTCTGGAGTGTCTGTAGGGACTTCAGCAGGTGCTTTCATAAAGCTCTGTGGTTGGAACCGTTTATACAATAGCACATATTAGAGCAGGGACAATTAATGTAATAACAGAGATGGAAATGGGAATAGTTTGGTGCACCAGGCTTGGAAAAAAATGCTATTGTAATCCTTTACAAATAGGAGACAGAAGTGCATCTTGAGAACATTACCATGAACACTCAGGAACGGATAAACTATGAACTTTGAAGGTATTACATTGCAAAGAAAAAAAGGCCCCTTTTCTGCTTTTTGAACACAGTTATTTAACTTCAGCAATTGTTATTTTTCTGTTGTTTTTCAAGTGTTAGCAGGCTCTGTCCAGTACATCAGAAATTAAATGAGGCTGAAGCTGCAGGCCAAGGCCCCACAAGAAATCAAATAGTACCTAAAGAGAAGTGCCGCTAAAGACTTCAATCCAAAGCACAATCTGGGCATTAATGAGTAAGTAAAGCAGTGTTAGAAAAAGGCCATGACACCGAGTCACTTTTGCAATCAGTTTTTCTTATTTATAATTCTATTTCAAAATTCTTTGAAGAGTTTGGAAAGCTTTCTTTGGTGGGGATTAATTCAGTGAAATTCAGATTTATCTGTGAGGAACTGGGATGGAACCATGACTCAATCATAGATCATGATTTTTAACATGCTTTTATGTACAAGTTTGTATGTTTTAATTTTTAATTTTAGTCTAAACGAAAGCACTAACATGTAGCATAAACTTGAAGAGAGATTTTCCGCCAAAACCTGGAAATGCAGCTGACAACACCTGTTGGAGATCTCCACAGTTTGTAAAAAGGGAAGTTATGTTACTATAAAGGAATATAAACATAATCACAACAAAATCACAGTTTTTTCCTTAGCAGGAGCAGATAAGATTCCTCTTTCATCCAGGGAGAAATAGTTCTTATTTATCCATCAGTTGTCCAACAAGAATGTTGAGATGAAATAGTTGAAACTGCCCTAAGGTTTCCTAAAACAGTAGAATAAATTATGTAACAGTAGGTTCTCCTCTTCAGAACTAACAAAGAATCTAAATATTTTCATAGAATCCGAGGATGCAGAACAGTCTTCACTGACTGGAGGTACTCTTCTAAAGAGCGTGAAGATCTGTTCTTAGGGATTTGCATTGAAAAAATAGGGATTGTCCCTGTTTCTGGAGCTGGATACCTTAATAAAAGGCTGTCCTGGAAGGTTGGGGTAAAATGCTGATTGTTTTTCTTTCTGCTAATCACAGAGGCATTGAGTCACTCAACACCAGCGGATGAAGCAGCCTCTCTATCCTCTGGATATTTGCTTTTGTATTTTTTTTTTTCTCCCCAGAATTGAAAGTGGGATGTAAAGAATGGATTGCCAGAAACTGGTAGTGTGGGCAGAAGTAATACAGGAAGTGCTACACTGAATGAAGGGAAAGGCTTCTGCCTCAAAGGTAAACAAGAATAAACTCCGTGTTTCTGTGCTTGCTCTTGGGGGTCAAAGCAATAAATACTCTGTTTTCCTTGCTTGAAGTTTATACTTTCTGTAGGAATGTGATTTTGCTTTCAGAAAAAGCCTTAATTCTTCTTCCTTGTGAAAACAAATTTCATCACCAACCCATAAATAATCACAGGAAAAAAAATAGTAGCAGCCTAATTTACATCTAACCTTTCTTTTTAATGATTAATGGATACTATTTATGTAAACTGTTTCTACATTCCAGCGTGAAATGAAATTTAAATTGCAAATTTTACAGTGGTGTATTTTAACTGGTGACCCTTTCCCCAATCACAAATTAAAAAAACCCAATTACATTTGTAATAAAGATGCTAATGCATTTCTTGTTTTTAGGGCATGTAAAGTTCTTGCTGCTGGCAACTTTCATTCTCCCTGCTGATGAGCCACTAAAAATGTATTTTCCAAAGTGCTCCGAGATGTGTGGATATGGAGGAATTCTCAGCTCATCCACTCCCTGTTCATGGCCAGGTAAACCTGTTGAGGGCTGCGTTGTCCATGATTTCCCCTGGACAAGGGCAGCCTTTGGAAGGAAGGTGGGTTCTCCTTACCTTTGAGGCACTGAACTTTCACACAAGGGGCCAAAGGGCTCCGGGGATTACTTGGTCCTTGGACACTGCTGTGGAAGATGCTCTCTCCCTGCTGCTGGTTGGAGGGTCCTTCATGCAGGGCTGTGGGAATGGCCAGGAGAGGTCCCTGGGGTCCGTCTCTCCTCTGTTCTTTGTGTCCCACAGAGCTTTGGATTGAAGATCTCAGAGGCAATTCAGTTCCAGCCTTTTGCTTCCAGTTGCACTCAGGACCTCTTTGGGGATTAGAAGGAGAAGGTATTTTGGTACCTTGCTGTCGCTCTGTTGAAACTCCAGGAGTTTACAGGAGTGGAGAGGAAGGAGCTGAGTGTTTTCCTGTGTCCCATCACACTCAGGACTGTGTTCAGTCACAGCTTTCAAAGGGCAGCAGGCTCTGCAGCCCCCTCTGGAAGAGGCTGGTGGCTGCTGTGAGCTGCGCAGACCCTCTGGGATGCAATTGCAGCCCCAAGGCCCCAGCGATGTGTCACATCCATTTGGGGATCTGGAAGGGAATGAGGAAGAACAGGGACTAGCCAAGGGTGTATGGGGGAAATTGTGCCAGAACTGAGTGCCCTTTGCTGCCTTAGGGCTGCTGGTCTTGTGAAGGGAACAGGGGCAGAGCTTTCCAGCTGGATGGATTTTCCTCCCCAATGCAGAGCCCTAGAGAGAAATACATCGAAACTACCCGAGAAGTCTTTTTTTATTTTTAAGGCCTTTTGTTTTGGTGGGTAGGGGAGCTTTATTCGATTTTTGTAGCAGTGCATCGTCAGAAAAGTGCAGGACTAAATATTGTATTTGTGTCTGTACATCTGTGGGGGCAAGAAGAAAGGTGACAGGGACTGAAAAATAGAACAGTTTGCAGAAAAGCAGAGTTTGGGGACTGCATCAGGCTGTTTCTGACAGTGCCAGCAGACAGAGCACTGCAGTGCTCATCACTTTTTGCTGGTCTCTGTGTCCAGCAGTATGAAAATATCGTTTTACCCACAGACTGAGCAAACTCATTCTGTGAAACATTAAATGTGGAACCCCTGGGTGTCATTTGGAGATTTGCTTTGCAGACTAAAAGAGCAGTTTAATGGCAGGTATATAAACCTCCTTAGCAATGCTTTTGAAAGCGGTGACAGAGATGACCCCAAGGAATCTCAAGCTGTAACTTTTGCAGCACTCAGTTGTTCCTGGCTGTGACAGATGCCTTGGGAGAGGGGGCACCATCGTGTGGTAGGGATTCACATGACTTAGAGCGGTGCTTAGACTGATCAGGACAAAAATTTAACAAGGGAAATCACCTCCCTTTAACTTGGATGGGACCAATTTCTGTGTATTACAGGGACTGGAACTGGATGGGCTTTAAGGTCCCTTCCAACCAAACTATTCTGTGCTTTTATGATTTTTTAAGGACCGAGCATCTTGTTTTCCAGAAACCTCCAATGTGACCTTGGGCACACAGGCTCCAAATCCAGCCTGACGACCTCAGCATAGCACATCAGGATCTGCATTTGCAGTTTCTGGAGTCCAAGGCAGCCCAGTAATGGTGTTTTTGCTAGATCATTGGCAGTACATGACACCCACTCACTGCTTGTGGAATTTTCTTAGGTCTTATCACTGAATTCAGGAGGCCTGAAATCTCAGGGCTCATTGCAATCACTTCTCTCTGTGACACAATATAATTGCTTGCCCTGACTATTTATTAGCACATAGTGCTGCCTTTGTCTTGCCACCAGTCTTGAGCTCTGCTGTTGTGTGGTTTTTAGAGCTCCCTACTATTGTTCTGGTCAGCAAAAGCCCACCTGACCTTACCTCTTTGCTTAATAACTCCCTGGGAAGACTAATTTAGTCTCATTTCTCTGTGCTCTCAATACTATCTTATTATTTTCTCATTTAATTTCTAGCTGAAAGTGTTATGTAGTTGCAGCTAAGAGGTTGGGCCCCTTCAGTAATTCATTTTTTGTCATTGTACAGTGACCAAAGCACTCAGCTCAAGCGACAGAATTCACACAAAGCCTGATGCTCTGGCTGCCCTTCAGAGGAGGCTTCTGGGTTCAGATCTTTCTTGACAAAGAGGCACCAAATTGATTTAATGGACTGTTATAACCTCAGCCAAGGCTTCAGATTAGTATAAAAACACTTTTCCACCCTCAGTTACTTCCCTTTGGAGGTTAGTGGCTTTTACTGAACATGAACTTATTTCTGCTGATATTAGAAGTAACAGGGCTGGGTTTGTAAATGAACATGGTTAAATGGAGTCTATAATAGACAAAAATGAAAGTTTGACTGTTTCACCTCTAATGAAGGTATTCAGGCAAGGTATTACTTAAATTGCTTAAGCAGTTCTGGTTATAATACAGCACTGAGGATGCTGAACTTGTTAGCTTGTTGATTGCATGGTTGTGTCAGGGCTAATCATGACTGACAAATAATTGAAGCAGTCTTTCTAACTTTATTAAAGGATATATTCCAACAACCACAAAATCCTCATCTGAAAGGCAAATCCTGTGTGCTGCAGCCTACTGAGAATCTTTCCAAGCTGTGCACACAACAAAATGTTTGTTGTGCTGCTAGATGTGAATATTGACTTTTAATTTACCCTTTAAAATGAAAATCAGGAGGGGAGAAAAACTCTTCTGAAGGGTTTTAGTCCTTCTTATTTAAGCAATTATCAGAATAAGCTCAAGGAAACATGATGCAAGATCTCTTCTGTGACTTAAAATTTACCGTGGTGGGGAAGGGAAGGCTTTGGTGGCTGGTTTAGTTTTGCTTTTAAATGAAATTATTAATTTTGTACAATCTCTTCTGTTGTGAGGGCAGAGAATGAAACCATTGCCTATTTCTACTCCTTCCAAGTAAATGCCTGCAGGGACACCTTCCACTATCCCAGGCGCTGGCCTTGGACACTTCCAGGGATCCAGGGGCAGCCACAGCTTCTCTGGGCACCCTGTGCCAGGGCCTCAGCACCCTCACAGGGAAGAAATTCTTCCTAATATCCTACCTAAACCCACTCCCTGTCAGTTTAAAGCCATTCAATCCTGTCTGAGACCTGGGTCTGTTTCAGACCTGTCAGGTCAGAAGAGTTACCAGCGGGGGGTGTTACGTGGCTCTTGGTGCTTATCTCCTTGTATCCAGTCTTTGGGGTGTGTATGGAGGTGTAACTTCAGGTGTTTGGGGCAGATTTCTGCTGTTCAGGATCTATTCAGGGACAGTGTTGTTCCAGGATGTTCCCTTGGGGACAGTCAGAGCACAGATCTGGATCCTGTGCCTGTAGTTTGGGCACCTCTGACCCTTCTGCCTCTGCTGCTCCACCTGCAGCCCGAGCCTGTCCTGCTCCCCAGCGCTGCTCAGGGTGCTGTAACACATCCTGCAGAGCATCGTGGATCTGCCAGACAAGGATTTCCTACAGAGGGAGAGATTTTCTTGTGCTATTCTCGGAGTATAGACTTTAAAGCCATTTGCAGCCTACTGAATTGCTTTTGGTTTTCCCTCTCCTTGTAGAGCACTTTTGAAAAAAAACCCCATCTGCCTTCCTTTTATGTTTTCATGGAATCATGGAATATCCTGAGAGGGAAGGGACCCACCAGGATCATGGAGTCCAACCCCTGGCCCTGCGCAGACACCCCAAAAATCCCACCCTGTGCATCCCTGGGAGCAGTGTCCAAATGCCCCTGAAGCTCTGCAATATGTGGAAAACCTTGCATCACACTCTTTCAGAGGTATTAAGCTCAGGAGTCAAATCCATATGATTTATTTTTATTTGTGTTTATGGTGGTATGTTTTTGTGCCAAAAATAAAATGAAGCTCAAGCAGCAGCTTGTCTCATGGGCATTGTATTTCAAAAATTTCCAAAGTATCTGAAATAAAAATTAAAACATTAACAAGAAAAACATTAGAGCAGCAATAATACAACACATGATGTTTAAAAAGACAAAAAGAATCACAGCTATGTAATTTTAGGCCTCTGAAGAACACCTGCATCAGTGAAACAAGCTGGACAGGACTGTTTCAAAAGGATAGTTTGGAACATATTTTGGATCTAATTAAATCATCCCCTTAATAACTCTGAGGAGGGCTGTGTGTTGTTGCAGAGCTCAGTGAGTGGCAGAACTTGCTGTTCCCTTGTCATTTCTAGGTTGGTCTCATTTTGGCTCAGCCTGCCTTATCAGCATGTCAGATGGAAATCAGATCTTGCAGAAGCTGTATTATTATTGTTTTGTTTTTCAGCAGCCATAAAACCTGACAGTTTTCTGACATTTTCAGCAATTGAGGGCACAGACATTGTGGATTGCAATGTTTCTCTGCACAAAAGCTTAATAGACTTGACGTGCTTTTCCATCTCGCCTTGTTTAAGAGGGACACGGGAGCCCAAGTGAGATGTTAACTTCCACAAAGAAGATCTGAATCTGCCACTTTCTTTTTTATCTGCTGGATCAGATCCTCAATTTCCATCAGCTGTCTCCAGTTGTGCTGAAATATGATTGAACATTCATCTTGTTCCCCGGCTTCGGCGTACACCATACGGCACAAGTGACTACAAATGGAGAGCTTAAAATTGGTTGTTATTTTTATTTGCTAAAAACGTACCAGTTTATGCTCTTTTTGTTCATAGTAGCATAAAACTGGAGTTAAGCATCGCTTAGGCCAAACAAAATGTGATCTATTCAGGCTTTGAACAGCCCAGTTTTGCTCTTTTTCTGTCCTTAATTTTTGTTCCAGTGTCATCCCGCAGTAATGTCACATCCTCAGCTCATCCTGGGTTAAAAATGATCCAGGTGTTCGGGGCATTTTAACTTTACTGATGCTCTCAGAAAAGGCTGTGAAAAGGGGAGGGGGCAGTGAGTCATTGACCCTCCTGGGGGACATTCCTGTGCTGCCCTCAGAATTCCAGTTTCCCCTTTTCCTTTCTTCTGTGCTTTGGTGCATTTTCAGCAGTTTTAGTGAAAAATTTCGAAGCAAGGTGGGTGTTGCTTGTTAAAAGGATTCATGGTAACAAACATCCTGGCAACTACACTTATTTTGGCAGTTTTTAAAGTACAGCACAGCCTTTTCCTACAGACAGGTCTAATCACATAGGACTTTTCCTTTTGCATTTTCCCATTGTGAATAGATAAATATGCCTATGGTGAATAGATAAATACTGCAAGGCTGTATGGACATGGTTAGGAGGCAGGACTTGGGCTTTAGGATACTTCCACAAGTATTTTGTGAGCTGCACAAAGAGCTTTCCAATTAAACTTACTTTTTGTGGGTCAAGTAGTCCTGAGAAACCTTGGCTGGGAGCACTCAGCACCCAGGCAAAATTCAGCTTTGCTGGACCAGCAAGAATATCCCTTAGAAAGGGATGCTGAGGGATGGGGTAGGAAGGGTAAGAGGGAAATTGGGGCTGGAAAGAAATAGAAGAAATCAGTGGGGATTCAGGTGGGACAAGAAGGATTGCTGGTGATGCCTTGAAGTGGCTACCTGAAAACAGAGGCTAAACAAGATTAGAGAATGAAAACAGGTATTTATTTTAAGGGCCTTCAAAGGTACACCCTGGGCAGTCAAAAGCCTCCAAGGGGCTCCACCCAAGATGGATGCTGGGTCATAGGTTTTTCACACTTTTATAAGTTTGGTCCATTTGCATATCAGGGTTAATTCTCCAATTATAATTTCAGGTAGTGATGTAATTACGCCAAGTTTGCTTCCCCCGTTCAGAGGCTCATTTTACATATTTTGGGGCCTGGGACAACAAAGTGTCCTCGAGTTCAGGCCCAGAGAGGGTTTGTTATGTCGAACCAGGATGAGAGAACAGTAGCAAACAGGCTATGGAATTTTTGAGTTACAGTAAACCAGTACAGGGTCTGAAAAAATAAGAGCTAAATCCTAAGGCATCTTAGGAAGAGGGGGAAGACTGGAAGGGGGGAGGAAGGTTTTGATATCACTGCTTTCTGCCCATGCAGCCTCCCAGTTCTACATCCATTAAGTCCCAGGACTGCAGCCTTGTGCCTCCCTAGATGCTGAGGAGAGACCCAGAAAAGATGATGTTTAAAACAAACAACCAACAACAACAACAACAAAAAAAAACCCACAAAAACCAAAAACAAACCAAAAAAAAAACCCCCCCCAAAAAAAAGGAGGGGAAAAACATGTGGAGGGAGAGCAAGGAAAACCAGGTGAGTTCGGTGGGAAAATGTGGGGTTTTCCACTCTTGGCAGCTGGTGGGGCAGGAGATGGTGGCATCTCCTGGGGAGTTCATCTCGCTGTGCGTTTGCTCACATGTCCTGTTCTTTTCCCAGCAGGTACTGGGATGGGTGGATAGCTGTGAGACAAAAGGGCTGAGCCTGCCAGTCCCTGTTTCAGCAGCTAAAGGAGCTGAACTCGTGAGTTACAAGTTGTGTACTCAAAATAAGGGGGTTGGTACAAGAAGCAAATTCATTGCACACAGTAATTTTACTGACCTCCCCAGGAAGGAATGTAGCCCGGTAGGTTTTAACACACAGAACATCTGTCAACTCTATGTTTATTTTGTTTTGTTTTTATTGCATTTATATGCAGTTTTAGTACTTTGAAAACTTTTCCTTTTGAAAAGCAGCAAAACTGCATCAAACCCTCTCAGTCTAAGCCTGTGAGGTTTTTTACCTGTACGCTGGTTGCTCCTCATACAAAACTGATAAATAATACTTTTTGGACACTCAAAATATGTACAAATCATCATTCGACTCATCACTGCTATTTTGTTAGTGAATTATGAATCCAGGAGAAAAGTTTTTATAGCCGGTATCCTGAAAACTCCCATAATGAACTCCCAGGATACAGCAAAGATTGCTGCCAATAATACAAATAAATGTTGTATCAGGCTGTGAAGATGAAATGGAATACAAAATATAACAACCGAAAGGTTGAGAATGGTTGTTCTTTGGTACCTGGTTTATATTTTATAACTTTGGGAACTAAATCAATACCGCAATTCTTTATGCACGGACATTTCCAATCTTGTTATGGAATTCTTATAAAATATTCAGAAAACCTGGGGGAAGACAGTAACTTGAAGGGTTCAGGTTATTTTCTTGGATGTCAGGGGAACATTGCTTGAGAGGATTGAAAAATATCCCAGAGCATTTTTTCCCGGATGGTGTTTCAGGCAGCTGTGTTCTCAGGGATGGGAATAAACCTGCAGTTTCATGGAATTGTGTTAATCCTGTTGTGAGCAGAGCTTTGTACCCACAATGACCTTTGCTAAACGAGGCCATGGCGTGGGGGAGCCACCCCAGCAGGGAGAGGCTGTGGGCTCAGTGGAGCAGACATGATTTGAGCTGGCACTTGTGTTCCTTGTGTCCCTCAGGGTTTGCACTTGGGATGGCAGTGCAGCTTCGAGGCTCTTGGGGCTGTGTCCACACCACGAGGCATAACCACCCAGCTGGGGCTCACAGAGCTGCCAGAAGGCCTGCACAGCATGCTGTGGGACTGCACTTTCCCAAACCCCAAACTCTGTCCTTAGACACAGAATCCCAGAATCACTGAGGCTGGAAAAACCCTCCCAGACCATGGAGTCCAACCCGTGACAGATCCCCACCTCGTCAACCCAACCAAATCACCAAGTGCCACATCCAGTTTTTCCTTGGACACCTCCAGGAATGGGGACTGCACCACCTCCCTGCTCTTTTCCAATGCTCTTTTTTAACTCATGCATTCTTTCCCAACTTACCTGTAAATTGGTTTTAAATGTGTGCTTAAACCAAAGCATTTTAAAACGAGCATCTGCAGCTGTAGAGAAGGGAGAGCAAGTTTTCCTGTGAGTGGGAATCTAATTTGTTATCACCTGTCTGAGGTACTTAAGAATATAATTTGTGGCCTACATGAAAAATGGGGTTGTTTCATGTAGTAAAGCTCAATTTTGTACTTCAAAGAGCACATAATTTTGTAGCTGCTTCTCAGAATAATAGAATTTCACTTTATTCAGTTATTTATGTCTTATATTTGAGCTTACTCTTTAGTTAGTAAATTAAGTTGTTTTATTTATTATTCTATTAAACAGAATAATTTTATTATTTCTATTTCTATTAACTCCAATTCTTTAACTCAGGAGGGGCTCCTGGGGTCATCTTCTCCTTCCCTGACTCAGAGCACAGCTAATTTTGAAGTCATTGTAGCTTTCTCCAATTCATTATGCTTTTTATTCTTTATTCTTTACTTCCAAGGATGGAAACTCCACCACCTCCCTATAAAAGCATGAGATGCCCGTGAAACTCTTGGTCCAGTTCTTCTCCTGAAGAGCTCAGCACAGCACTAAGGGGGTCACAGAAACCTCTGCCTTGTACCAAGGAGGGTTAATTTTGATGGACAATGCAGTTCAGGGGAGGTAAGGCAGCTAAATACGATTTATATTGCAAAATTAATCCCTTTATTGACGAATTGAGTGACCTGTCACATGGAAACTACTTGGTTTTTTAGGAGAGTCTATAAAGGACTTCATGGAGGAATTTATTAAATCCTGCATTCATGAAGAATATTCCAAATCTTTCCCTGCTTTTTCCAGGCAGAAATACTTCTTTAGGAAATGATTTATTGTTCCTTAATGCTTTCTAAAAAAAAACCCATTGACTTTTTTATCCAGAGGGAGCCTCTTATGTTGCCTTTTGGGTGAAAGCACTTAGCCTTGTGCACATGAAGCATTAAAAGATATGAGCCAGGCCTGCCCCACGTGTCTGCAACAGCTGTGATTTTATTCCTTTAGTTTTTAAGGCTCCCTTTCTTCGTCTTCTCCTCTATGGCAGCCTGGTCATTGTTTTCACATCTTTCATATCAAGTCAGTGTTATAAATTCAGCTGTTACATCTGAAACTGTTTCTCTCTAAGGAAAGCAGAGAGTCTGACAAACTCTCATGGACTCCAAGGATGCAGGAATTACGGAATCCTTATACATGCAAAGTACAGGCAACAAAATTTAAAAACTGGGACTGTAACTCTTTGTTTACAATTAGGACAGATTCCAGTGCAAGGAAAAATCCTGGATTTTAGGGTAGACTATTTTTTTTGATATTTGAATAACTATTATTTACCTTTTCTTCTCCTTGCCTTTACAGTTTCAGGAAAATCGTGTAGAAGGGTAAGATGGGTGAAGAGGCTGGCAGTGTTTTCAGCTAAAGACCAGTGTCCACAAAGAGGTTTCAGATCTGTTTTGTGAATAAAATAAAATAAAATAAAATTTACGAAACAAGTTTAGGCTTGATCTAAATGAGGTTTTAGGTAGTCAGGTGAACTGTGGATTTTCTGATCTCTATCCAACCCCTCCTGTCTTTGGTGTGTTTCATACAGAATATGTTTTGCTTTATCAGACCTCTAGATTTGATTTGTGCTGGTATTGATGCAGAAATGAAGCCACTGCCCTACAACAGGTGTTGCAATAAAACGCCTGTAAAGCAGTGGCCAGTTCTCTCTGCACTGACTTTCCCTTCATCTGAAGGGCTGCTATTTTTATATTCCATGTTTTTTACAGGATTAGCTCTGGTTGCTGGAATGGTTTCAGCTTGCTGCAGCTCTGGCAATTGTAGTCTTTGGAATTAAATTACGGAATTTTCTGCTGTGAAAGACACAAAGGCTGTGCACTGCTTTGTTTTTGAGCAAAATACAAATAACACTGTGCTAAGCACAGGTTTGTTCCACTGCAGATGGGAAGGTCCCAGAAAAATCAAACCACCCAAACTCCTCCATGCATCCCATATCAGGATTTCATTCTAGGACAACTTCTTTCTGTAACTTCTTTTGGGAAGCGGGAGGCCTGAGCAGCAGTGTGGGTTCCACATCTCGGCTGTGAGGGTGGCTCAGCTCCTTTGCACTCTGCTTCCTCCATTGGTCTTGCAGGAGTCAGGATTTCAGAGAAAAGAAACTTCACCCAGTGACTTCTTTCAGGTAATGAGACCTAATTCGGATCCCTGTTAAAATTCTGTGTCTTTGCCAGGTGGCAGAAGGCTTCCAGTGCCAGTGACTGTTTTTTTCATTGAGAAGTAATACCATAAGATTTTAAACAATGTTTCATTTAGACACTGTTAGACTTATTACAGAAAATAATAGAAAACCCCAAACAAATAAAGAGCACTATCTAAGGTCATTGCTGTAGTGTGATCGCTTCTCATTTCTCTTTATTTCACAAGGTCTTTGCCCTTCAGATCCTGTGAAAGGCAGAACATGGTTTTATATGTACTTTATTATGTTCCCTTAAAAAAACTCCAAACCCAACTCTCGTCCCCTGAAATTAATCTAGACAGTGTAAAATCCTTTCTGTATGTTCTCAGTAATGAAAACACACTTTGAAGGAATCCTTTGCTTCTCTTTTCCAGGTGTTTGCTTGATATTTTTGGGTTTGTTTCTCTTTTTAGCTGTATTCATCCCATATGCCTTAAGTTTCTGGGGTTGTTCAGCCTGGAGAAGTCTCTGGGGAGACCTTAGAGTGCCTTCCGGTGCCTAAAGGGGCTCCAGGAGAGTTGGAGAGGGACTTGGGACAAAAGATGGAGTGACAGGACAAGGGGGAATGCCTTTAAGTTGCGGAAGGGTAGGTTTAGATGGAATATTGGGAAGAAATTGTTCCCTGGGAGGGTGGAGAGGCCCTGGCACAGGGTGCCCAGAGAAGCTGTGGCTGCTCCTGGATCCCTGGAAGTGTCCAAGGCCAGGTAGGATGGGGCTTGGAGCAGCCTGGGCTAGGGGAAGATGACCTCATCCTACAGCAGAGGGTAGGATGAGGTCTTTGAGGTCCCTTCCCACCCAAACTATCCCAGCATTCCATGATGGTTTATATGCTAAAAGGCATTTCTGGGAAGCTCTGAAAGCCGCAGTATATTTAATGCATATCGAGCTCATCAGGATTAGATTTTCTCCCTCTCTTTAAATCATGGTTTGCCTTGCAAGCTTTTATTGTGTAGTATTTTATGTTGAAACCCAGCCTGATTCCCTCAGGAGCCCATTCATCAGGGCTGGCTGTTACCACAATGCTGTAACTTTGCAGCCAGACTGGTTTGCCAAGGTGTCACCTTTGTTTGTCAGGTAAATGCCCCAAAGGTGGTGGCACCCATGGCCTGATGACAAGAAAATACAGAGCCCAAAGAGCCCATCCAGGAGCAGGACACCTCATGGCTTTACAACTTGGAGTAGCTGTGCTGTGGGAGAAGCAGGTTCCTGGTCTCGTGAATCTTGTTAAAGATACTTTTAGCAGCATAGGAAGCATTTATTTCCACCATGGAAATATTAACAACGTTTGGATATTTATTCACAGCAAGGAGTATCTTAGTTACTGCAGTGCTCAACTGGCCAAAGTGTTTATTGTGTCTTAAAAAATCAACTAAATAGGTACCAAGAAGTGAGCCACAATAGCATAATGATCAAAGCTTTTACATTTTGCATTTTCTTGGGAAAAGACAAATCTTAAAATAGTTTTAAAAAGAGGGGGTTTCTGTGTATCTGAGTGCTACTGACCTGAGACAAACCCTGCATTGGAAAGGAATGACTGGAAACTTTCAAACATATCTTTACAGTGAATAAATGCTGAGATTATTTGAGGAACAATTTTAGTTACTTTGACAATGAGATAAGAGATCTACCCCATACCACTCCACCTTTTTTTTATAATACTCACATTGGTGTTTTCTACTGCAACTGGGTATTAAGAATATTCTCTGCTGGTTTTTCCTGATGCTCAATAAATGTTGCCCAGCCAATAATTCCGAGACAGCAAAGATACTGGTGGCTCCTATTGGCTACGCCCCACTTCAGGAGTAAAGAAGCTGTATTTAATTATTATGATCTAAGTTAATACTAGCATTTATTTGATTATTTAATACTTTTAAATGAGCTTGATCACAACTCTTGCACGAGATCATAGGGTCTTGGAACTCAATAAATGGGATTAGAAGGTAAAACTGCTCAATTTAAGTGCTGCTAAAACTCATGCCTTGTTCCAACTTTTTGTATTTTGGTTTTTTCCTCAAAACTCATCCTCAGTGAAGACATAACTGAGTACTTGAGTGATAAAACCAGAGCACTCTGAAGATGTGTTCAAGCAGCAGGCGGGTGCTTCCCTTTATTAATATATGGGGCTTGTCTGAAGTACAAGACTACAAAAATTGGCTTACTTTGATGTATTGAACTGTTTAAGAGAAATATTATGCCAGCAATTTCCCGTCCCTTGGCCTCAGAGGAAAGTGTCTGTCTGATGTGACTCTGGGAAGAAGGAAAGGCTCCCTCACAGCTCCAGGAGGCCGTGCCTAAGGAAGTTTGGTGGATGGACATGAGCAAATCTGACCTTTCTTTGTCGTGATCTTTTTTAAATGGGGTTAAGAGATCTTTGCAAAGAATGATTTTCCCAGTAATCCAGTATTAATGGGAGGAATTCAGTCTTTGAGGTTTGGTCAGAGTGGGGTACTCCTACAGATCACCTGCACTTCCTCATCCACAAGGTCGAGTAGCTCTGCCTTCTATGAATTGTCCAACATAGAAAAGATTATCCTGGTCACTAAATAATGCCCTTTTCCTGTCCCTTCCATGGGATGCAGTGTGGCTGTAGGTGATACGCATCTCCCCAGCATCTCCCCAGCTTCTCTCCCCTCCTGTTCCTGTTCTGACCGTCTCAGTTTTTAACTACTCTGCCACTGGATTGTGCGGGGGCGGGGGGGGGGGGTGGGGTGTGAATATTGCTGTCTGATGGAATTAAAGTGGATCAAGAACTGTCTGAATGATCCAATCAAAGTGATTAAAACCTTGGAAAGTTGTCCCTGTGCTGCGTCTTTTTTGGACTTTGACTGTATGAAAGGAAATTGTAAATGCTTGTTGAGACAAGTGTTACTCATGTTTGCCATTTGTGCCAATTTGCTGGCTGTTCTCCTAATTAATCATCCCTTTAGGCTGCCATTTAGTTTCTGACAATTGCTAACACATGCTTTCAAAACCTGCACCCTACAGACCTTGCTGTTTGTGGGTGTCTGAGGGAAGAGAGGATGTGGCCATATAAATGCATTCCACAGCCTTTGAAATGAATTCCCAAGTGCTTCAATCACTCTTCCCCGCTCTAGGCCAAAACCAAACATTGTTCTTACTGACTGAGATGAGAGTTTCATTTACCAGTGATATTAAACTAACCAAGATTCCATTACACAGGGAGTATTGAAATGAAATATGATGGAAATGGAGATTGTCTAGCCCTCTGCATGAAATCAGTGTCGTTTGAAAGGGAGGTGTCCATGCTAAATACTGTTATCTCTCCATGGTGTCAGCTCCCTGCTTGCCTTTGAGCAGGGAAAAAAAGAAGGAAGGGTGGTGACCCCCCTTTAGTGCAGTCTCAGCAAACATGAATTTGATTGTACAAACAGGAGGAGTTTGCAGGGCTCTTCCCTGCTGTGTGCAAGATGGGCCCAGAGAAGAACGGATCCTTCTTTCCTGTAAAAATATTTAAATTATACAGTAATGAGCTGAAATTTCTGAATAGACTTTGTCACAAGGACTGGCGCCAGGCAGGACTCACAGGAATGTGTCAGGCACTGCTTTGCAAAGTCAGGTTCCAATTTGCTTTCCCTCTCCTTGAGCTGAGTATCGTGAAGGATTTTCCTGGTTTGTGTTGGAGATCATCTTTCCCAGCCCAATAGAAGAATAACCTTGATTTCACTTGGGTAGAGCAGGGAATGGAACATTCCCACCTCTGGGTAAATGAGTGCATTGTATAGATATTATCTGTGGTTTGGGTTTTTTCTTTCTTTTTTTTCCTCCTTGGGTCACTCACAAAAATGAGTCATGAGCAAAGGCACGGGAGAAGATGGACTTGAATTTCTCTCCTCAGTTTCTTAGCTAGATCCAAGTAAAAATCACCAAAACTCATTGGATTTTGTCCAAAGTCTTGGAAGGCTTTCACAATGCTCCTGGTTACTCTCAGTGATTCCACAGCTCAGTGCACACTTCACTCCTGCGAGATCTGACTCTTACTTTTTGCCTGTATTTCAATATGCAGTGTATTATTTATATTTTTTAGACCATAGCGTGTTCTGGGAGGATTTTTTGGTGCTTTCCTGAGCTCTGTCTGGTGGCACTGTTCAGTCACATCAATAGGATCACAAATGGGGGATTAACAACGCCAAGTGGATTGTTCCCCTAATTGATTGGCATTGTCATGGAAATGAACGCTTGTTGTGGAACTCTACTCCAGGTGTCACTCCAGTAGGACAGTTTGGGAAGGGATGGGCTTTTGTGCTGATCCCCTGGGTCTTGACTTGTTTGAAAATCTACAGTTAAAGCATTGCAGAGGAAATCCAAGTGTGACTGAAACATAACTCTGGAGTGTAACATAATGAATGTCGTGGAAAAGCCAGGTTTTCCCGAGTTTCCAGGGAGCAGCTTCCACCGTGAGGGCTCCTGCTCGATTCACTGGAGCCTCGTTCAGACCATGCTGGTGATTTCTTTAATGCTCAGCACATGATGATAAATTCTGTTCCCAGGAGACCTTCCTCCTTGTGCTTAGAATTTTCTCCGGAATATTGTTTTGAGCCAGTATTCTTCTAGAAACCTGGCTCAGCTCAGGTTTACGCTGCATTCAACTATTACAGATAAAGATTTTTAATTAGAATATAATGATTTTGTGTACAAGGTACTGATCTGGGATGTGAGAGGCATCGATTCTGTTGCTGATTTCATCATGGACCTGCTGTTTACTCATAGACTTACTACTTAATTGTGTCTGTGTTTCCTCTACCTTTTTTCTGCCTTGTCTCTCAAAGACTGTAAATGTTTTAGGGATTGGGATTTTTTTCCCTACTGAGTTGTATGAAGCAAACACAAGGCAACCCTGATCTCACCGAGGGCTTCAGTCATTACCATGTAACATTTACAATACTCCTGATTAATAATATATTCCAGATGAGCTTCCTAAAGCCCTGCTTTGAAAGTTAAATCAGTTAGCAATTTCTGAGATAATTCAGATTATAAAAAAAAAATCTAATAAATTGATTTCTCTGTGTTCCTCTGTTGACACTGTGGTAACTCGGCTCCCAATCCTACAATGACTTATCTGCAAACCCGAGTGGACTGTTGAGCAGCTTCCCTGACGAGGGGAGCTGCTCATGTTTGCAATGTTAAGTGTGTGTGAGAGCTATTGAATTACTAGAAAACATAAAACCCCAGATTCTCTTCATTGTTTCAAAATCCTGGTTTGTATTCTTGCATGCAGATCTTTGCCTTGTGCAAGGATTTCTGTCTTCTGACCTTTACAACAATGAGTTATTTCATGTACTCTATGTTTACAACCCATTTATACCAGCCCCAAAAGCAGGTATTTTGGGTGAAAATGCTGTCATGTTCTCTGTGTTGGCTGTAGGAATATGGAATCCGTGTCATTTCAAGCTTCCTTAGTGTCTTTAATTATGTGCAAGCCAAAAATTAATGAGCCAGCTCTCTGCATGTGAAAGAAGTCAGCAGTTTTTGGGTATTTCTGCACGAACACTTCACAGATTCTGACTGAGGTTAGGGAGCTACTGTGCCACAAATTAATCTCATTCTGCAGGGGATGTCTAAGGAAATTAGGTGATTACTCTCTGAGAGTGCCAGTTTCTCTCTAGTGTGAGAGATCTCTAATAGCAGCAGTGTGAGCAACCAGCTCAGATGAACTGCCTGGTGCCGGGTGAGATGAATCTCCTCATGATGGGCCATGCAGGGAATTCTGAGGGATCAGGTCTGGAAGCACAGGATGGAGCAGAACACCTGCCTTCATGGCTCTGGGGAAAGTTTCCTTCTGTGGAAGCACCCAGAGTTTTCTTGTATCATTAGGAAGGTAGATTCTGTGATTCAAAAGAAAGGAATTTAAAATACTTCAGAGATACTGACTTTGCCCTAATGAATGTGCTATGCTGGGTGAGGCAGGTGAATATATTTTTGGGGTTTTTTATGTTTATAATTATTGTTTCTGGTCCAGCTATGGGCAGTTTCCTGAAACCCTGGAAGAACCCTTGTAAATCCCCTGTTGTTGTTTTGACATCAAATATTAGGAGAAAGGTTAACTCTGAATATAACTCATCTACAGCGGTGGGGCTTTGGAAAAAGCATGCAATTTTTTCTGGAGGGCTAGTACTTGGTGTCAGACTACTTTGTGCAGCCAGAGTCAGGAGAAATAACTTATAGACAACTTTAGAAATGACAATCACACAGGTCTGAAAAGCCCCCAGTACAGGGTGTCTTGGGCCAAATGGTACTAAATGCTTTCATGTCATATAGAAGCACTTACTGGCTTTTTGTGATGCCAATACGTGGGACCATTGCAAAAGCAGGTTGTTTATCCCAAGGCAAATTCTTCTTTGTTAATATTTGCTTTCATCTTGTATGGGAACAAAAAGTTTAAAGTATCTGTAGAAAGCAGAGGCCTTTAAAAGATCAGCTGGAGATCCTGAAACACTTGACTTGGTCTTGTGGTAATCCAGACCTGCCTGCACTGTCTGATATCTCCTCTGAGCAGGGATTTCACTCTAGTGAGATCTGAGGAGCCACCAACCATGGGATCAACTGGATTCCACCAACTGTGGAATCAGCAGGGCTGGGTTAGAAGTGCATCAGGTCAAGGTTTGCTTATGATTGTAGGGTAAATCTTTACTTTCCATTGTCTTTTCGTAGAACCACAGAATGGTTTGGGTGGGAAGGGACCTTAAAGATCAATTTCCAATCCCCCTGCCACGGGCAGGGACACCTTCCACTAGCCCAGGGTGCTCCAAGCCCTGTCCAACCTGGCCTTGGACACTTCCAGGGATCCAGGGGCAGCCACAGTTTCTCTGTGAAGCTGTACCAGGGCCTCAGGACCCTCACAGGGGAGAATTTCTTCCCAATATCCCATCTGTCCCTGCCCTCTGGCAGTGGGAAGCCATTCCCCCTTGTCCTGTCACTCCATCTCTTGTCCCAAGGGCAGGGTGGCCTGTGGATATCCCTCCTGGGACACTGCAGCCTTTGCTCTGTGTGCTGCTCATAAAATGCACCCATGAGAGTTGGCCCTAGGAACAAATCTGACAGGCAAACTGAAGTTTAGTTAAGCTGAAGTGCCAAGTGTCAGCCTGAGGGTGGTGGGCAGTGCTCTTGGAGTGCATCCTTGTGCAGGCTGGGAGGCAGCAGGGCTTGGACCAGCTGCAAAAGGAACTAAGTATGGCTGGCATGAGAAAATCTCACAGTGTACCCAGAAAACAAAGATAAGGGTGAAATGTCTTAGATAAGCCATCTTGTCATGACACAAAAGACCTGGTGGTGACCTTAGTTGAAGTCATTTGGAGTTTTATGCCATTATGTTTTTCCCAGACTGGTTTACATAGAGTTAAAAGTTTCCAGACCAAATGTGCAACTTTTCTTGGCTTGGATAAACCTGTCCAAGGTCATCTCTAAACCTGGCTGTGGTTGTTCTGTGGACAAGTGAGGGCTGGGACCTCCTGCCTCAGAGTCTGGTGGCGTGGCAGTGCTTGGACTGACCCCTGGCACGGTGGCAAGGCCACAGGGGAGCAGCAGCCCCAGGGCTGTCACGGGTGATCACCAGGCAGAAGGCACTGAGCAGCCACGGCACAGCCCAGCTGTGAGCACAGAACTGGGAGTGCTGCAGCTGGGGAGAACCTGACCTCGCAGAGATTGGCTTTGATTGCCTTAATGGATTTGATGTGTTTTGAGCAAAAATGATGTTTTGCCACAGAGAAAACACTGAATTGGAGAATTTCTGCTCAGTGCAATGCGCCAGGAGCTTCTTCATTTAATCAAATCCTTGTCAGGCACACTTCACACTTCTCTCACAGCAATTAAAGGAGCCCTTTTCCTGGAGTAGGGAAGGCGTTTGGTTAGACATTATTTTAGCTATAAAATATGACATGTTTTGTCAAGAGTATCTTTAAAATGGCAGTCTTGCTTTATGCTCGATTCTCTCTCTGTGACTGACTGGTGAGAACTGAGATAACTTTTAGGGCAATAATTTAGCATGGTTTTAATTAGTTTGCTATTTGCATCTGATATTTTGCTCAATAAAAAACTCTAGGAAATATTTTTTTCCTGCAAAAGGGCTACATATCAAAATTCAGACACCAGCACGGAAAGGTGCAGTACATTTATGACCTTGTGTGATTAGTGATCTCTGAATCTAGTCTTAAGGTACTTTAATGGACTATAATTATCTACAGTGTATAGTTACTGCCTTTCCTGAGATTGATTTAAAATTGCCTCAGGAGGCAAGTGCTGTGTAATTATCTGATAAGAACTAAACTTGATACTCTGACTGGAAACTTTTGGAAACACAAAAATAAATATAGTTCAGGACAAAACTTACTGCTGGCCAGCTTCAGAAATGAAATCTCTTCTCCCAGGCTGTCTCTGCAGTGACAGATAAAGAAGAAAAGGGGAAAAGCTTACAACCATTTCCAAGATACCAGCCTAATTCAGCAAACTTAGTGGAAGGTGGGCTTGTCCTCTGCCCATGTTCCTACAGAACCATGAGCAGAAGAGGGGAAGCTGCAGGAGAGGGAGGTGTGAACTCCTCTGACCCAGATGCTGAGACAATAGGTTTTGTATTAATATAACCAAGGTGCTCAGGAGGTTTTTCCATGGAAATTGGTGACACCAGGAAGGGAGGGAGGCTTTGCAAACATCCGTGAGTTGTCCTTGATGCTCTCTGCCTGAGTTTCCAGAAGGACACAACCCCCATCCCAGGGTGACGTTGTCACTGGAGGTGGTGACACCAATGCCAGTTCACAGCTCCACCAAATTAATCCTTTTTTAGTATTTAACACACGGTGCTGACAGCACTGTTGAGTGTAGCATGGGTTAGGGGAATCAGACATTCAAATACCTGTTTTTTCAAAATTCAACTCTCCTTGCACTTTTCCTATTATTTCAAATGTCCCTGTTCTTCGGACCATCCCCAGTTTCAGAGATTCCAAGGGAAGTTTGCTGTAGGAGGATGGAACTCTCTTTAGACTCTACTCGTATGCTGACTGCAGTAATAGTTTGGGAGTTCGTATCAGATTAATGAAATGTCATCTCAAGGAATGATTGATTTTGGTTTCCTCTAGGAATAGGAAGGTACACAGATCCCATCTGCACTGGGACAGGGAACAGTGGCCTTCAGGGTGATCTTCAGGATGCTGAGTTCTTGATTTAGGCTTTTTCTTTTCCTTTAGATTGGCCTGGATAGGGCTAAAAAGCTGTGTTTAGGAAAATGGGGTGTGCAGATGGGCCAACTTTTCCATATTCAGTCGTGCCTCACTATCCGAAAATGCATTGACAAGAATTTGTGCCAATGGGACAATCCTGGGAAGAGGAGAGGCTCAATCCCTCTGCCTCTCACAAGCCCACAGTGCTTTCAAGTCCAGTCCTGTGGACAACCCAGCTCAATTTCCTCTTCTGGAAGGTTGGTGCACAGACAAATGATGCAAAATTATCCTGTGGCACAAAGGAGGTCTTTGGTTATCCCCTGCAGTCTTCTTAAACTGTCAGAAATCATTCCCTAACACAAAGGCTGTTGTATCTTCCTCAGTGCACCTCAGTTTGGGACCTTTTTTGATGAGGAATGGAGACAAATCACTCTGTGAAATGGGAGTTGTTGGTTGCTGAGGATCCTGAAGTGGTTTGATGGTGCAGACAGGAGGCAGTCCCTATGTACTTAATGGAATGGTAAAGTTCTTCAAGTGGAAGAAGTTAAAAGATAAAAATAGGTTGTCAGGAAAATTTGAAAGAGTAAAATGAGAATGGAGTTTGGACCCTTCCCACTGAAATGCCCCAATGCAGTGATCAGGGAGGAAGGGTGTTCACCCTTCACTCTCCATTGAGAGGTGAAGGAAATAAAAAGGGAAAAAGCAACACAAAAAGGGACAAAAAAGGAAATTAGCTGGCAGTGTGATGTGGAATCTAAAAACACTGAGAAAGAATCACAGCTGGCAGCAGGATTTTATTAGGTAGCTTTGGAAGATGAAACCTTTACAGACCCACTAGAAGATGGAGGTGATAAAATCTCTACTAGTGACTCAGAAATGGAAACACAATGAAATATTCAGGAAGAACAATGCTCCACATCACAGTCCACATGTCATCTGAGCATTTCCAGCTTGGGTAGCATGACATCAGCTGTGGATCTAATATGTTATTCAATTAATATGGAATGAGGGGACAGGAATAGAACGATCAGGAGAGCACATGGTTTATGGAAATAGACTCTGGACTTGTTCAGTCATGAGGAGGTTACAAATGTATGTGTCAAAGGAAGTGGGGAGCTTGATATACTTAATCCAATAGACTTTTGTAAGGCATTTAACCCGGTCTGCTTGACATTCTGTAAAAGAGCAAGGGATACCATGTCAGGGAAGTTCTCATTAATTGGATTGAAACCTGACTGGCACAGCTCAAGATGTCGCTACCACAGAACAACCATCAGATTTTTTTCTGATTTTCTCTTCCCAGAGCTGAGGTCTGCCTGGATTAGGAGTAGGCAGAAGCTCTTGAATATTTTTATCTAGAAGCAGGGCAAACTCAATGCAGATAAAGTGTGGAGATGACAGAGGGCTGATGAAGTGGTAAATAATGAGGAGGCTTGGGAATGATCTAGAAAGCTCGACAAGTCAGCCCACTCAAAATGAGTGTGTTTTAATATCATCAAAGTCAGGACAGGAAAGGTTTATATCTCTCTTTATGTAACTGTTGCTGTAGCTGGAAAAAACCAGACAGTGTTTAGGTGTGTAAAACTCTGAGCAACCTGGGGTAGTAGAAGGTCCCTGCTCATGGGACAAGTTTTAAGATCCCTTCCAATCCAAGCTGTTCTGGGCTTTTATGAGTCCTGCCCCTGCTCTCTCTCTGCTCCTTGTGGAGACAGTTCTCCAGGAAATTCTCCAACATGAGTCCATCCCAAAGGCAACAGTTGTCCACAAATTGCTACCATGTGGGTCACTCTTCCATGGGATCAGTCCTTCAGGCACATCCTGCTCCAGTCTGGGTCCCCCACAGGGTCACAAATACCAGACAACCTGCTCCAGTGTGCAGGGCTCCTCCCTGCAGGGCTCTGCAGGTCCCTACCAGGACCCTGCTCCTCCATGAACTTCTCATGACTTCACAGCTTCTTTTGGGCATCTCCTGCTCTGGTGGGGGCTCCTCCAGGGGCTGCAGGTGCATCCCTGCCCCCCTGTGCCCTCTGTGGGCTGCAGGGGCACCGCTGCCTCGCCACGGGCTGCCCCACGGAATCTCAGAGGATTCTCAGCTCCAGCACCTGGAACAGCTCCTGTCCTTCCTTCTGCACTGCCCCTGGTGTCTGCAGGGCTGTTCCTCTCTCATGTTCTCAGCCCAGTCTTCTCTGGAAGTGATTCCATTTGCCCAATAATGTTCTTTTTTCCCTTCTTAAATCTGTTATCCCGGAGGTGTTACCATCATTCCTGCTGGGCTCAGCCTTGGCCAGCGGTGGGTCTGTCCTGTAGATGTCTGGAATCAGCTCTGCTGGATGCTGGGAAAGCTTCTGGCAGCTGCTCACAGAAGCCACCCTCATAGCCCCCTCACTCCCAAAACCTGGTCATGCCATCCCAACACAGTGGAGAAGGGCTGGGAGAGGTCAAAGAGGGATTTGAGCTGCAAGGAGGGTCCAGGGGAATGCTGGATGCTTAGTGACACTCTGCACTTGGACATAGGACAGCATGGGAAAAGTGTCCATGGAAAAGTGTCCCTGATCTCTTCCTAGTCAGCGGGGAAGTGTCCCTGACCTCTTCCTGCCTCCAGGAGTAGTCCAGACAGGTGGTTAGTGGGGAAGTGGAAATGTTTCCCATGGATGCACAGCGCAGTTCTGTACTCTGGCTGAAGTTTTCACTGCAGTACCAATCTGAGCAGAGTTACTGGGTTTTTGTTCTAGATATATAATTTATTGGCTGTTTTGAAACAAATGTCACTTGCTTTTCATATTTACGGACAGCTGGGGACCATGAGGCAGCTGTTTAAAGAACTGTATTTACTTTTAGATGTAAACAAAATATTAAAGTGCCCTGCAGAAATCTCTGTGCTCACACAAACAGCTCATATTCTATATTATTTATATGTGAGAGTGTGTGGGTCGCTGCAGCTTGTCTCTGTCTGATGCATTAACTCTCCCTATGTGACAGCTCTCTCTGGATGAAGCAATCTGCAGAGGTGCACAGACAGTTGCTGGAGGGCCACTCCAAAGATGTTGTTAAGGGAAAAAAGTCTTTTTCTCTGTCCTCTTAGATGAGCAAGGTGGGAAAAAAAAATCTCCTTAAACACAAACTTTTCTTGCTGGCAAAAACTTGGTAGATTTCTCTCATGCAAGAATTATGGAAAATTAAAATTAGTGTTTTGCATAACTTGGAAGAATGTGATGGGAAGTTGTAGCTCTGATAAACTGTTCTCCTTTCTCGTGATGAGCAGATGTACTTTCTCTCAACCTATTACTTGCATTCAGTTACAGCCTTAAAATTCTCCCTGAGTCACCCTGACCCCCCTGCCTGGTGGGGAGATTGCCATTGACCTGTGAGCTGTTCCCATTTATTTTAAAAACACAGGGAAGAGGAGACCCTCTCCTGGAAGGTTAATTAGAGCGTTCAAGGCTTCTGCATTGTGATTCTCGTTGTCACTAAATGATTTCATGTGCCATTCCCTGATGACAGTCCTTCCACGGGCTTTCCTTGGGCTTGTCAAAGGCCTGGAGGGAGGCACACAGGACACATCTTTGGAATGCACAATGACAAGGTGTCAGTTTGGGAGGAAATGCTCACAAGCAGCTCTGCAGAGGTGTTAGGGACAGGCAGGAGGGACTGAAAGTGAGGAACTGATTACTGCTTCCAGAGGGTTTGCTCAGGAAGGAGTGGGAATTGTCCAGGGCCTGAATCCGGGTGCCCCTGGGGCCTTCCTGCCTCACACCACAGCAATTTGGGCCTTTCACCTCTGCAGGAACGAACATGACATTTGAGTAAGAGTCAACTTACTCAAAATGTGGGGGGGGTTTTGAATGTTTTCAGCCTCCGTTGAGGTCAGGATGTTATAGGTGGACACTTCTCTGGGGCATCCCAGTGTGTCTGGTTCAGACAGAGATGGTGTGGTGGGATGGATTTCATTTAATGAGTGCTGTGTACTCCCCAGCAACACCAACCTTATAACCTTGGGGTTCTGAGACAACCTCCGTTCATATTGACTCAGACACATTATAAATTTGGGTGATATCCATAGTATCAGAGGAGAATTTTTATGATTACATGACACAATGCCAGAAAAACCTCCAAACAATCCGAGGCCTATGAAAATCAGCAGTATGTGCTGGGAAAAATCAATAAGCAATTTGCCCAGAGAATCCCAAAGAGAATGCATGTTTTTTCAGACTTAGAATAACTTTTGCTTATTGATTCCTAAAATCTCCCATACAGGGAGAAATGTAAATACAGGGATCCTGTTCCTCTGGAGTTCAGTGGGAGGAGGATTGGGCCCTGAGCTGGCAGCTGTGGGATTTACAAAGGTATGCTCTGCTGCTTAATGAAACTGTTTAATTAGAAAACTTTGTCACAGCCTATATGTGGCTTGAAGGCAGTTTTACCAAACAGGCTGAATAATTCCTGCCAAGCATTAAGGCTGATTGGTATTCTCAGCTTGGAAGGGAGAGGAACACAGAGAGCACTGATAATGAGAGTGGGGCGGCTCTTGGGGACTCGCCCTTGTGGGCTTGCTGGGAGTCTTTTTGTCTTTTGAGCAGGTTCTGGTGTCTTCTGCCACCTGACAAACCAGAATTAAGCTGAAATATTAATAACTATGTATTTTGACTGGCTTTAAGTCAGCCTGTGCAAAGCCAGAGTGCTAAATCAGGACTAACTTAACTCAATGTGACCACGTGTGTAACCACATCTACTTTTAACCACTTTAACTCTATGTTCACATTGATTTCTTTATTTTCATCTTAAAAACTTCTGCTTCTGTCAGAGAATGGAGTATCTACTGCTAATTCAGTCTGTGTTTCTGATGTTTCTGTGCTTAAAAGAAAACAAAGGAAGCTTAAATTAACAACCCAATTTTTAAACTCAATTGCAGCACAATTTTAAGTGAAGAAAAAACTTTTCATCTTCAGGGCAATTTTCTTATAAGAAAAAACCTCATATTTTGCATATTCTCCCTTATTCTTGCTGCTGGATATTTAAGCACAGCTGGGGTCTCCACAAGTGAGATTGACAATTCTCTTATTCTTAAAATGCCAAAGGAAAAAAATCTGTGTCAGTTCTTCTGTTTGATTTTTTTTTTTTTTTTTTACTGTGCAAATGTATCCAAAATATTGAGAATTCGTGTGAGGGGAAAGTGAAAAATTGTGGCAAACACACCCTTCTCTGTTCTTAAAAATGTCATTGTTTTTGCCTGCCAGTTATTGAACTGCTCCTCCTGACTTAGTGTGGTGCCTGATGTAATTTTACTGCTGGGTACCTCATATCATCATTTTCTGAAATTCGGCCTCATTTCCATCTTCTCACAAAACTCAGCTCAGACAGAAACAGGCTGGGATGTACCATAGTGTATAACTAGGAAAGGAGGTGTTTAAGGGACATCTAGATCAGAGTCAAAGGGATAAATCAGAGGTCATTGCATTTGGATCGGCTCACCCACTTCAGCTGGGAAATTATTTGGTGTTAATACCCAAATCTACTCCTTTGATTAAAATGTTGAGGCAACAATTTCCTGGATAAGCATTGAACAGATTCTTACTGTGGTCATATAGGAAGAGTATTCAGAAGTTAGGAAGAATTGTTTCTAAAAGGAGCAGCTTTGCCGTAATATTATTCTCGTGGATTTTATAAGATTAGCTACATAGAGTCAGATTTTTAAAAGACATGCAGCAACCAAGTATAAAAAAATGAGAACAGGGGTTTTAGAGATGTTCTGTGACCATGGGCACAGACCCTTAGGACACATTTTGTGAAGCATATCAGTATGATGGGTTTCTTTGTGACATGTGGCCTGATCTAATAAAGATTTCCTTTGTTTCTGCTCATGTCCATTGGCTCTTGCTGCACATTTTTGAGAACTGTGTAGTCTTGTCTATCTGATAGCTGAACCTGAGCAGTGGCAGAAGCCGTGGCCAGATGCTCCAGTCCCTGGACAGTATTTGTGCCCTTCACTGGACTCTCTCTGGTGTGCTGGAGCCCAGATCTGGACACGTGCTCCAAGTGTGGCCTCTCCAGTGCTAAGAAGAGGGAGAATTTTCCCTCCTGGACGTGCTGGCAGCATTCCCAGTGCAGCCCAGGCCCCACTGGCCTCCTTTGCTGCTTGGCCACGGTGCTGGCTCATGTCCAGCCTGACGTCCACCCTGACCCCCAGTTCCTTCTCTGCCAAGCTGCTTTCAGCCCCAGCCTGTGCTGAGCTTCTCCCACCCCTGGGGCAGGAGTTTGCACTTTCCTTTATTGCCTTTATTGAATTTCAGGCCATTTGCCTTGGCCCATTTTTCCATTCAGTTGAAGTCTTGCTGAAGGTGGCCAGAGCTGCCAGCACATCCACAGCTCTGCCCAGTGATGAATCATGGGTGAAGCTGATGGGAGTGCACTCTACCCCAGCAGCCAGGTCATTTAATAAACTCATTGAGCAGTATTGGTGCCAGTATTGATCCCTGAGGGAGATTGAACTTGCTCATGTCCTTTCTCAAGGAAAATCCATGGCTGCTCCCAACCATGGTACCTCCTTGTGCACAGACACAGCAGTTTTGAGACATCAGAAGCCTCTTGGATGTAAATGGTGAGGGAATCGTGCTGCACCTTCTCAGTGATAAGGATTTCAGTCCCTCAAAATGTGTGAAGTCACATAACACCACAGAGTCACAGAACCATTTAGGTTGGAAAAGGCCTCCAAGATCATTGAGTCCAACCTTTAACCATTATTTTATGATATTTTTAAAGATTAATGATATTTTTTAAGATGGCTGCACCAAGATTTGCAGATAGCCTTGCCTTAGCAATGTTAAACAACCCAGATAAGAAGAGAGCTCAGCAGCTCCCGGGGCCCAGCTTGCTGTACCAGGTTAGGGGGACTGGATGCTCTGCCTCAGAGTTTTATCCTTGCCCCTGCCACAAAAAATAACTTCTGGGACACTTATCCCAGGGTTACTCATGGAAATTTTTGTGGGAGGTGAGTATCTTTCTTGAATATCTCACAGTGGTAGGGAGTTCAAGACAGAATGAAGCATTTTGTGAGGTAAACTCAGGGCCTTCCCTCTACACACATGTGACTTTTGGAGGTAAAGTTCTGCACTTCAGTAAGATTCCTGCTGATTTGGGTGGAGTTTTGAATGAAATTAAAGGAATAGTTTTTATTTTTTCACTGATTCCCTCTTTTAACAGAAACTTATGCTCTGGATTTTAGGAAATCGGGCACGATTAACCCACCAGCAACTGTTTTTCACTCAAATCCTTTAAAAGGCAAGGCTGGTTATTCTATATTGGAAACCAGACTTATTTCCTACAACTGCTGTTACTACTGCTAAAAATCCTCTAACTGGGAAATAGGACATGAAACCCTTTTAACGGAGCAGCTAAAGCCCACTTTCTGATGGAAGAAGTTTGTGCAGGGTAATTAAATTCTGTGTGGGAAAAGAGCTTTGTTGGAGATGGGAAGCTCCTCTTGGAGCTTGTAAATATGTTCAGATGAAGAGTGTGCTCTGGTTTTTGCTGATTTTGCCTGAGGAGCACAGCAATGATGGCTGAGGTGCTTCTCCTGCTTCTGGAATTGGTATTCCCTCAGCAGAAAAGCAGGTGATTTAAGAGGATGGATAAAGCTTTATTTTGTATACAACTTCTTCATGGTGCCTTGTCCAAGGCGGTGGAAAGGGTGAGATGAGACAGGATGAGAGGAAGCAGCCTGAAGTTGCCCCAGGGGAGGTTTAGATTGGATATTTATATATATGGAATATAAATTGGAAAATATTCTTCACTGAAAGGGTTGTCAAGCACTGGCACAGGCTGCCCAGGGCAGTGGGGGAATCACCATCCCTGAAGGTGTTAAAAAAATGTGTGGATGTGACACATAGGGACAAGTTTTAGTGGTGAACATGGGGGTGGTGCTGGGTTGGTGGTTGGACTTGATGATGTTAAATTCTTGTCTTTACAATTCTGTGATCCTAAGAGGTTTCACCTCCATTTGCAGTGGTGCTTCACCACCTCCTGCAGCTGCTTCCGGGGCAGGGTCCAACCCGAGTGATGGGCACGGGAGAACACTGGAATAAATTGTGGAGCTCCTACTGATGGAGAGTCCTCACGTGGGCTGTGCCCTTCTCCCTGTGTGTGCTCTGCTCACCTCTCCCTGATTCCCTCTGTTATCCTTGGTGCATCAGGACATATGAGCTTGGTCAGGGAGTGGAGGGGTTTCTGCAGCCAGGACCATTTGCTCTGTGTGCTGGAAATCTCTGGATGGGAGCCTGCTTTTACACCCTTCACAAACCAGAGCTACCTGTGTCCTTGCAAGGCATTCAGAAATACTTTGAGACCTCAAAGTGTTTGAATAATGCCATTGAAATCCCACGGGTACAGTATGAATATGTCCCCTGGGTGCTGGGGAGCAGCTCGTTTCTGGCAGGTGGTGCAGTGGAGTCCCAGGGTTCTGGGATATTCACACTTGGGCAGCCTGAAAGAGAGCTGGGGAGGGAACTGGGACAAAGGATGGAGTGACAGAACAGGGGAGAATGCCTTTAAGCTGCAGGAGGGCAGGGTTAGATAGGATATTGGGATGAAGTCCTTCCCTGTGAGGGTGCTGAGGCCCTGGCACAGGGCGCCCGGAGAAGCTGTGGCTGCCCCTGGATCCCTGGAAGTGTCCAAGGCCAGGTAGGATGGGGCTTGGAGCACCCTGGGGTAGAGGAAAATGTCCCTGCCCATGGCAGGGAGTGGAATGGGATGATCTTTATGGTCCCTTCCGACCCAAACCATTCCAGGATTCTCTGCTTTCAGACCAGTGCAGAAGGGTGGGTCAGACCACAGGCACTGCTTCAGCTGCTCAATGCCAGTCCTGGCAGGACTGCACACGATTTATTTTTTATAACTCATTGTCTATCAGTGCTATAACTGGCCTGACTGGACACCAAAAGCAGCCTGTAAAAGGGAAGAGCAGCATGGCAGAGTAGCTGGCTGAGAATGTTTCAGACTGCAAACCTCTGCCAAAAAACCTCTGCAGTCTGTCTCTTCCCTGTGAAAAGATTTTGTTTTTCTTCTCAGGCTCTGTTAGATTCTGCCTACAGTTGTCATAATTTTCCTAACCAGTTACAGACATTAGGGAAAAATACCTTGCACGGATGAGGTAAATGGAAATTTCTCTTGTCTGTTGAACTCAGCGGGTTGTAAAGGAAAATATCTATAGTATTTATTTCTATTACATTAAAATCGCTACCTACATCTCCCAGTGCCTTAAAAACAACAGAAAATTAGGTGGTTTTTTTTTTTTCCACATTGCTGGACATTCCCATCCTGTTTTGTTATGCTTTTTTTCTTTTATGTGTTTCACTTTGTGCTGTTAGCCCAGGCTCTGGCGCTTTGCTAAGTGAGGAGCTAAGGCTGCTGATTTGTGTAACACCTGTCATTATTTCAAAGCAGGCCGACAGCTTTAATAAACCCTTTCTGCAGGGAAAGAGGGAGCTGTATTTCACGGATCTGGAGGGAAAGCCGGCGTCTCCCTGCCCGCCGCATCCCTCCTGCGTGTGGCGGTGCTGAATCAGTAACTGCTGCTCCCAGTCCCTCCAAAACATCCCTCAGTGCCTGGAAACCCAAACCAGTGAGTCCCCAAGCAGTACAGCCTCTTCCCCAGGCTCTGCATGCTTGTTAGCTTCCCTCTTCCCCTTATTTTTTATTGGGAATGCTGTATATGCTTCATTACAATAAATGCTTTTCTGTTAAATTTTCTCTGATACGTTTTGGCAGCTGCCTAACAGATAGATGGCTTCTCTCCCCACAGTGCAGGAGGACCCTAAATTAGGAATACATCTACCTTCACCGGTGGGGGTTGTTTTATTTTATTGCTTTTCAGGGAGAGGGCTCTCTCATGTATGGGAAAATGATGCTCCCAGGTGGGAGATCTTCAGGGACCTCAGTGGGAACAGGATGAAGTCCCCACGTCATCCTTGGAAGTGTTCAATAAACACATGGATGTGGTACTTGGGGACGTGGTTTAGTGGGAACATGGCAATGCTGGGTTAACAGGTTGGACTCAATGATCTTAGAGGGCTTTTCCAAGCATAACAATTCCATGATTCTAAGTGGGCTGTGATTCAGGAGAACAGGAACACCTGGCACAGAAATGTGTTATGTGCTTCAGTGCCACAAAACCAAGCACTGGAGGAAGGAGACTCTGCCTTACCCTGATCTCATCACACCAGGAGGCAGCAGGGGCGGTGCAGAAGGTTTCCCCTCCCTCAGGTCTCCCCTGCTCCTACCACAGAGGGTCAAGACCATCATTTGAACCTCTCACCTGGGGCTGGAATCAGGGAATTACCTGCGGTCTAAGGCCATAGCAGTGGAGGAGGGAGAGCATGGATTTAAATAAGGTTGTGGTGGTTTAAAAAGAAAACTCCAGGTGAGAGCTGAAGGTGAAAGAATCCAAGTTAGGCTCTGCTCAACTCCCTCGTACAGGCAAGCCCTCCTTGTTCATTTGCAGTAATTCAGACACTCAGACTGCTAAATGGACTGAGCTATAAAATATTTAATCAGGTTTCCCAACATTTCCTTACAATATGCAATAATTGTGATGGAGAAAAGGGGCTGGACCCCACTCTCCAAGGCAACCCAGGAGTGCATTTTAAATTCTTCACCAAGAAACAAATCTCAGCTTTCTGAAAACACCTGGGTGAGAGCTGATGTATGTGCACTGCCCCAGTCCAGTCCTGAGAGTCCAATATTCTAAAGGCATTCAGAGATTATGCTTCACCCTGTTATAATCCCCTACTTGTTAATTTATATTGTAAAATCTGCTTTGCAAAAATGATCCTAAGCACCTTTTTATATTTTTTAAGAATATTCTTTAAATATAAGAATATTTAGGCTTTGAATCCCTCGTGCTTTCCAGAAGAGACTTGGGAGCAGTTGCAAAGCCAGACTTGAGAAAAGAAGGAACAAAAGATTTTCCTCAGTGATCAGGGGGATGCTGCAGGCTTGGTGGGGTGATGGTGACCCTGAAGGGAAGGGCTCACCCAGCAACAGGGTGGAGACAGTTTTCTATGAGCCCTTTTAGTTGCTTTGTGTCCCCTTTGTACTGTCTGTGTTTTAAGAAAGGTTGACTGTGACAATTTTTAATCTCATTTTGAGGTTAAAAGGCCTCTTTCTGGTTCTAAGGGTAGACTTCCAGAAGGGCTGTGGCACTTCAGAGCTTTGACAGGATTCAGCATCTTGTCATGCTTGTGAACATGAAGAGATTTTGATTATGTCCATTTTCCATTTGCTCTTTTTGCAGGCTGGAAAGTGCAAAAATATCTAAAATCTAATCAGACGGCAAGGGATAGGTCTGTATTTTGTGTCTTATTTTGTGTATCACTAAGCCATGACTGCAGTGCAGGTGGTGGAGCTGTATGAATAAGTGACTCCTAATGAGACTGATAAGAGTTCAACTTTACATGTTAATTTATTTATTTACAGACACTGCACTGAATTTTGGACAGGAGTTCAGGCCCCTGCTGAATGTACTCACACATGCTTTGGTTCAGGCTTTCCCCTCTTCCCATTTCCATGGGCAATATTAAAGGATGTCAAGAAATTATTGTCTATACTTGTTCCCATGCCAACCTATGGAGGGAGGTCTGGCACAGCTGAATTTAAAGCAGGGATCATCTGCACTTCTTCTCAAGATGTTGCAGTGGGGATACTGCAACACGCATAGATCAAACCAGGAGTCCCGTGGAAAGGAAATATATATGGACAGACAGATTCTTGATAGCTGTTTCAGAGATGTTTATTTCTCCAGCCGCACGGCCGGGGCTGTGCTCAGGAACTGTTCCAGTCACCGGACCAAGGCTCCTTCTGCCCGCGCAGGGAACACAAACCAACCAACGGGAACGAGGCTGAGCAGGGGCAGGGAAACCCCGTGTCTGTGCCCTCAGGGCCCCTCTCCCAGGGCTACACGGCGGGGGAGGAGACCCCAACACCTCACCCGTTTTATTTTAATAAAAGGAGAATGAAAACAACTGGATAAACATAACAAGAACAGTTTCAAGACAAAACAAGCCACCCTCCTGAGTCTTTAAATGTCCAAACAGATTCTGTGGAACATCTTAGGGCTGACAGAAGGGAGACAGAACTCTCTGAGCATGCTTTGTGGGGAAACTGAGGCAGGAGAGGGTTTAACTTCTTCCCTCCCCCTTTTCATCCCCCACTCGGCATTGGAAAGGGATTTTTGGGGAAACAATTGGCAAAAGCATGGTTTTGTGAGGGAAACCATGGGTGAAAAAACAGATTGGGAATACACTGGGGGTAATAGGACATAGGGTAAAAGGGAAAGGTGGGATTAGGAAAGGGAGACTGTAGGGGGGGCTTACAAGGGAGATATTGTCTAACATGACTACGATTTTTTGCATATATACTGCCTTTTACAGGAACACCATCAGGCCCAGTGACCTGCGATGCTTGTAACCCTTTTCTACCTCGTATAATTTTGAATTCCACCACCTCTCCATCTCCCAAGCTTGGGATGCATTTTTCAGGGTTATTCTTTTTAATAGCAGTTCTATGCACGAATATGTCTTGCTGGTTGTCACACCTTGTTATAAAACCATAATTTTGCTTAACATTATACCATTTTACTATCCCTAAGATCTTAGGTACTATGATCTTTTCCTTTTTCCGAGTGGCTGCTGTTTTCTGTCTCGCTACGTCCTTGCTCTCTCCTTCGGTCCCTCCCGTGTTGGAATTGTCGGGGCTGCTGGTGCCTGCGCGCTCTTCCCAGGGTCGCGTTCGGGGCTGCGAGGGCCGGGCCGCGCCGCGCCGCTCAGTTCTCCGTGCGTCGCCTCCTCTGGTCGCAGCTTCGCTGCCGATGCCGGGCGCTGCACCCACATCTTGGCCGGGCCCCCGAGCGACGACCCCCCCGCGCCCTGCTCCAGCGCGCGTTTCGGCTGGGCACGGCTCCGCTCCACCGCCACCGCTGCCAGCCGCCGCCCACGCACCGCCCCTCTCGGCCAGGCGTTCCCGGGGCTCGCTCCACCACGCGCTGCGCGGGGCCGGGCGGGCACCGCCGGGTCCCGCCGCTCCCGCCGCTCCTCGCTCCGCCGCCGACACTGCGGCTCGCGTGGCTCCGCCCGCGCGCGGGAACTGCCTCGCTGCTGCTCGCAGAGCGCTCGGTGCGCGTGGCCTGGGCCGCACGGTCCCTGCGCCAGGCTTCCCTTCGCCGGGACACAGCTGACATTGCTCAACAGTCTCGGTAACTAAATAATGTTCACAAAAATATTCTTCCATCGGCATATATTTTGACTCCAGTATTAACTGTGTCCAAACGGTTTTCCAAAAGCCCTTGGTAAGAATTAAATCCCAAGAAACATAGAAAAAGTTCTTAAACAACCATGCCAGGAAGTGTTTCAGTTCTTTTTGAGCTTGAATCAAGCTAAAATTTACAAATCGTTGTTCAAGAATCATTTTAAGTTTAAGATAAATGTCCATATGCGGCTCTGAAAGCCAAGAGTCTTCCCACGGTTCCTCCATAGTTTAGATATGGAATAGCAAAGCAAAACCAAGAAGAAGAATCCAAAGTTTCCAGGGTTTACTCACACAAATCAGTCGCTTAGGGATTGGGGATCGTTCTGCTCTCAATTCTCCACCATTATGTTGCAGTGGGGATACTGCAACACGCATATATCAAACCAGGAGTCCCGTGGAAAGGAAATATATATGGACAGACAGGTTCTTGATAGCTGTTTCAGAGATGTTTATTTCTCCAGCCGCATGGCCGGAGCTCTGCCCAGGAACTGTCCCAGTCACAGGACC
The DNA here is from genome assembly GCF_020740725.1 of Corvus hawaiiensis. Lineage (NCBI taxonomy): Eukaryota > Metazoa > Chordata > Aves > Passeriformes > Corvidae > Corvus > Corvus hawaiiensis. The sequence goes on along the minus strand of NC_063221.1, from coordinate 3,754,997 downwards.
AAGGGTCCTTCTGCCCGCGCAGGGAACACAAACCAACCAATGGGAACGAGGCTGAGCAGGGACAGGGAAGCCCCGTGTCTGTGCCCTCAGGGCCCCTCTCCCAGGGCTACACGGCGGGGGAGGGACCCCAACATCAAGAGGTGGGAATGGTCACCTCAAGCTGCAGCACACTCTGACACTCCAGCTGAAATCCCAGGTCTCTGGGGGTCATTACTCCACCCAGAGATGCTGCCGCATTTTTCATTACTGTGGTTATGGTGCTGCAGCCGTTTTGCAACTGTTTTGTTGGAGCACTTCCATCCTAAAGATCAACCTGAGAGTTTCCCCCAAGGAATTTCCCTTGCTTGTTGCTGTGAACAGATATATTCTGCAGAAAGTCCAGCAAATTAATTAACAAATTAATCCACCAAATCCAGCAAATTAATCCAAACAATTAACAAGCTACATATTTGTGCCTTCTGACACAAGTTTGCGTCTTCTAGCACAAACATCCTTCTGTACTCCTAGCTAGGGCAAACCCCAAAACCACCCCCAAACCACTCCAATTTGAGTAACCAAGATTTCACTGCAAATTAATGGGAAGAGAAATGCAGGATTTTTCAGTTCAGTGCTCTAAAGCTGATTGAATACTTCGCAAGAACTACATTTCACACTGATGTGAGCAACCTGTTGGAGCTGAAGATGCCCCTGCTCATTGCAGGGGAGCTGGGTCACACAACATTTAAAAGCTCCCTTCCAACTCAAACAGTTCTGTGGCACAGAAAAGGATAACCAGGACTCGTGTTTACTAGGCAGGACTTATACTTGTTTCCAGCCAGGCACATACAGGGATAAAGCCCTGGCTTCTGCAGTGCCTGATTTGTGCTGCTGGTTTCCCAGTGACAGCTCGGACTGCTACACTGTGCTGGACATTTCAGGGTGCTTTGTGAGCTTTGGAGGTTGAAAACCTCGGCTCCAGGTTTCCAAACCCTGGTTCACACCCAGCAGAGACCTTGTGGTAACACAGCCATGAATAGGTTTGCAGAAAGGAGCAGAGAGTGCCAGGGAACACAGAAGAAGCACAGTGTGCTCCTGTTTGCGGTTCTTGGAGGCAGATGGTGCTGTTGGCCAAGGAACGGTGCTGCAGAGGCTGCCGAGCTCCTCAGACAGACCCCCACAGACAATTGCAATAACTATGGCTCTCAGAACTCCTCTGAGATTAGCAGGCATCGTTCTGGGTGGAGATGCTTCCAGAATTTAAAGCAGCATTGTTATGATTTGTGGGAGTTGTGGGTTTGGAGGAGCATCAGCAGCTTCATGTGGACCTCTGGGTGTGTGTGAGCCGCTCAAACCTTCCCTGGCTACAACCCCGAGCAGAAAGTCTTGTGGGACTTGTGGTGTGTGAATTTCAGGTTTCCAGACATATCTGGGAGGTGCAGAGGTAAAACCAAAGCAGGAATTGTTGCAGGAATGCTGTTTCTGAGGGGCAGAACGGCTCTCTGCTGGGCTTTAATCACACACTGCTTTATGGAATCACTTCGGGGTGCTCGCCACACTCCAGGCCTCATTGGCCATGTCCAGGCTGCAGCAAAACACAGCCCTTGCTCAGGATTACTGTTGAATATGAGTTTATGAACAGTGGGAAAAGGAGATTTCGGCCTTTTGAATGTGAAATGTGACATCCTTAGTAGCAAGTTGCCCTCAGCAGAATGAGAACTGTGTCTTTGCCCAGAGCTCGAAGGGAAGCCAAGGTTGTGTTTGATGAACTGCACAGGCAATGATTGTCCTGATACATGAGCCACAAACCAGTGCAAGAATCTTGGGACTGTCACAACCTTCAGGAAGGTCACTCACGCTGGCAGGAATGTCCACTGGGGCAGAGAGCTTTGGGATTTTGGGCAACACTCTGGAATCTCTCCTTGTGTTTGACTCACACTGACAGAACTGGGTCACTACCGGGCCAGAGCACGTGCAAGGGGCGTGGTCAAGGATGGCTGAGGTGTCACCTGAGCCTAGAAGGGGCCTCACCTTTTCACAAATAATTTATTTCCCTTTCCATAAGCTCGGTAAATGCAGTTTTTATGGTCATGCTACTGCTGAGCCCAAGTGTTGGAGAATGATGAAATCTAATAAACATGCCGGGCTCTTTTATTCATCATTAGATTCTGAAAAATTTAGGATTCACTTGGGTAACATTTCAGAGCTTTTCTCTGCAGCTATCAGGGTTAGCAGGGCCATTTTATCAAAACAGGCCTGAGCTATTCACACATTCACAAGAATACTGAGGAATGAAGGAGCTCACTGCAGATTCGTGTGAGCTGAATCAATATCAAGAGCATGGAGCTGAGGACTGTGATTTTATGCTTCTGTCTTTTTGGTTGGTTAAGTTCTCTGCGAGATAAAACTGAAGCCTCAGAAATTTTTTCCTTTATCCAGCCCTCCTTTAGTCTCAAGTTTTTCAGAACCAGGTTAAAAGTGTAACAGAGGAAAAGAGAAGGCTTCATTTGTGGTACAAGTGCCTCTAGACCAAAAATACTTTTGGAATTCTTCCTTCACCTTTAGTCTTGTTCCTTGTGTCCTTACACTCATGTTTAAGGTGCAAGGGAGAGGAAGCCATGGAAAAATTTCAACCTGAAATTTTAATCAAGGATCTGTGAATTTTCAGCCACTGACCTATAGAAGCATTTTTAGGGTTGAAAACTCAACAAGGAAATCTGTAACTTCTACCTAAATGCCTTTCTTGAGCACAGTGCTATTTTTTCCCAATTTTTACACCTGTTGTGGATTTATTTTTGTCTACTTGCAGTGTTTGTGTATGATATCTCACCAAATATGAGCTCAGAGGAGTATCTACTGAAAAACGTTATTATCAGGTGAGAGATTTATGGGCTCGGTAGCAAATTTATGATGGATAAGTAAAACTGGAAGCAAATAATAATGGAAAATCTCTCTTATTCTTACACTGTCAGTGAAAGAGCTGTAAGGCAGATTCATGTGATGCAGAGCAAATATTTATTCCCATTTAGAGTCATTTTATTTGACTGTAGTGGGTGAGCAGCTGGGTGCAGTTTAGTTATAAATTAAGCTTTGAGATCTCGTTTCCTTCATTTTGGATATTGGTCAGGAGTAGTCCATGCCTGGCAGGGAAACTGCCTTCTTATGAAACTCTGCCCCCTATTAACTCAGATTTCTCTGGGCCTAACTGGCATCTACTTTTTTCTTACATTTTTTCTACATTTCAATTCATTTTTAAACTCTGATTAGATATGAACTGTTAATCTTTATAATTGTTTCAGCATAGAAAATAATAATCCTAAAATAACCCTTTGATTTTCAGCTTTTGGCTGTGAAATCAGTGCACCCACTGATATTTTACTGCTAAAGAGCTCATTCTGCTGAAGTCTTGGCCATATTTAAGAATTATTAGTACGAAAGCCATCACTTGACAATAAACACTTAAGAGCAGATTCGGGAGGACATCAGTGAGTTGTAAGAATTCATAGTTCCAATTGTTTTTTCAAAATCTGAATGTGGAGGGTGGATTTTTGAAAGGCTGATGCCTTTCATTGGCAGCCTATTTCAGGAAAAAAAAAATTAAAATAAAAATAAACCAGTCAGTTCATTGGGAAGATTAGAGAGTGGTGGTTCAAGCTGTGGTTTGACCACAGCCTAAAAAAGGTCATTTATTGTGTAAGGAGCCCAGGTTGCAAAGCTCCCATTCCATGCAGCAATACACAATTAATCCAACCTTAAGGATATGTGCTATAAGTCCTGATGAACCTTTGGCAGTGTGAGTGTTACAGAATGAGTAGCTCTGGGCACACAGAATGCAGTTCACCAAAGACAGGATGCCCTGAAGGGAAAAAACTACCTGGAAAATTAAAAAGGGAAATATCCCTTTCTCTTCCCCCCGTTCCCCTCCCATCCCCATGCCTGCAGACAACCTTCCACGTCTTAATTGATTTATGTGTGGGCAAACATCACCTGCATGACTTATTTCTGAAAGGATTTTAATGCTTGGGAAGTACTTAAGGGGTGAACAGGCAGATTCATAGCTGGCATAACTCTGCACGGCTCTGCTGAAGTCAGGGGATTTATAATGACTTGAATACTTAGGAACCAGGCTTAAAATATGCAGCTACAGAACTGCAATGCTTCCTTACTCAGAAAAGTTTTCCTTTGGGCAAATCTCACACCAGAAGATGAAACACCTCAACCCTTTCACCAGGAAAAGAGGGGGTATGGTTCATACTGGACCTGTCAGAGCTGCTGCATTTATGGCCAGTGTGGCTTAGGAAGATCTTCTGAGCGCCAGCGTGTGGGGGACAGCTCTGTGCAGGGAACAGCAGTTTCTATGGATATCTTTCTGCCTTACCTGCTCTGATGCTGTGGCAGAGATTTATTTTATGTCTGCAGTGCAGCTCCATCGCTGCTGCCTTGTCTGAAGACACCATTTGTTCCCATCTGCTGCTGCAAGGGAGGAGCTGGCGTAGATGGATGCGAAGGGGAGCCCATGGCCACAGTCTTTGCTGTGGGTACTTTGCAGGCAAAACCCCCAAAACGATTTTGCTGGAATTTTTTGAGTAGCTAAATGCTTCTGTGTGGAATCCTATCTCTTCTCAGGACAGGCCGTCACTTCCCAGGTGGTGACAGAGCTGGTGCAGTGGTGGCTCCAGGGGATCCAGTCAGACTCCCCAAACCTGCCCAGTGGTCCTGCCTGATCCCTATAGGGAATGCAGATTCTATTGCTGCTTGTTGCCTTAAACCAGGCACAAACCAGCCCCACCAATTCAATCGCTTGGAGCAGACTGGGAAGTGCCCGTCAGTTGCCCTGTGGCACATCACACACTCCCTCTCAGGCAGCCCAAGAAGAGATGCAGCCAGAAAAAAGGGATGTTTCCATCCTTACCTTGGGATCCCAGCCACAAAACAAGAGACTAAACCAAGGACTTGGCTCAAACTGTGCAGCCAGAAGAAGAACCACCTAATTTACACCAAGTTTTCCCTCAAAGTAGGTCTTGAGGAAGTCTGCCCTGCAATGGACTCCAACTTCACTGCTCTCAGCAGGGGAGCAAACAGAGGAGTTAGATCGGGAGAAAACTCAGAGAAAGAGCAAGATCTGGAGCAAGCTCAGAGATGGAGTTGGATCTGGATCAAATAAGATGTTCAGGGTCATTTCAGGGTTGAGCCACTGAACTTCCATGAGATGGAACAAAGGAATGAAACCCGGCACCAAATCCCTTTAAGGAACTTAAAATACAATTTGTGTGCTAAACACCAGCAGCATATGTGAGAAGCAAAATTATGCACCACGAGTAGCCCCTGTGTTCCTGCTGCTTATCAGTCCTTCCAAGATAGTTGGCTGACAGCCTCATCTGGGAATTTCGAGTAGTACTCAGAATTCCTTTGAACACAGAGTTCCATTAGCTGCAAATTAATTGGATCTGTAGGTCAGTGGGAAGTGGATTACTACAGTGGAGGAAAGTGGTGAGCATGCCGCACATTCATAGTACATTAGAAAACCTCTCTGGGATTTGGAATATTTCCACACAGGATTCATCTTGTGAGTCTTAGGATTTCAATAGTAGCCTGTGCCTCCAGCAGTGATAAAGAGATGCTGGGAACAATTGCAAATTGCTTTTCATTGTCCTGTACATCTACTGGAGATATTCCTATTCTATTTTAGATAATAATAAACTCTCGAGTTCAGAGTGAGTGCCAGAGTGTGTCCAGATGGCCAAGAAGGAATGCAGGCTTGTCCCAGCCATGCTGTGGCCACAGCCCCAGGACAGTGACTGTCCCCTGTGCTGGCACTGCTGAGGGACCTCGAGTGCTGTGTCCAGTTCTGGGCCCTCATGGCCAGAGAGAACTTGAGGGGCTGGAGCGTGTCCAGGAAAAGGAACAGGGCTGGGGAAGGGGCTGGAGCACCAGGAGTGGCTGAAGGAGCTGGGAAAGGGGCTCAGCCTGGAGCAAAGGAGGCTCAGGGGGGACCTTGTGGCTCTGCACAACTCCCTGACAGGAGGGGGCAGCCGGGGGGGGGTCGGGCTCTGCTCGCAGGGAACAGGGACAGGAGGAGAGGGAACGGCCTCAGGCTGGGCCAGGGGAGGCTCAGGTTGGACACCAGGAGGAATTTCTCCATGGAAAGGGTGCTCAGGCCTTGGAAGGGGCTGCCCAGGGAGGTGTTGGAGTCCCCCTCCCTAGAGATGTCCAAGAAAGGCCTGGACATGGCATTCTGGGCTGGTGACAAGGTGGGGATTGGGCACAGGCTGGACTCGATGGTCTCGGAGGGCTTTCCCAGCCTCAGTGATTCTGGGATTCTGTGAGCAGACTGGCTTCCAGCACTTGATGGCATCCAGAAGTCACATGTGTGTATTTTAAGAAAGGGGTTGAGCTCAGCATCACCAATTTAAAGAAAAGAGGGTGAGAATGAAGGTGCATTCTGAAAGACCAAGTATGGCATAGCTAAAGCCCCTGATTTTTAGCTTAATTTTAAGCAAGAAGTGATCAAAATCTACCAAACTTCTGAGCTTTCTTAAGATTTTTTGTGGATCTCCATCAACATGTTTACTGTTTTCCCCTTGCTTCCTCTTTAGGGATTTTTTCCTTTGTTTGTTTGTTTTGCTTGTTTTTTATAATATGTTTCGGGTTTTTGGGTTTGTTTGTTTGGGTTTTTTTTTACTGGTTTACTTTTTTGCTCAGTTTGGTTTTGGTCTTGGTCTTTTTGGGTTTTTTAGCGATTTCCATGAATTTATATAAACAAATCCCTAGTTCTTGTGGTTTGCACCCCTAGTCATCACTTTATGTTGTCTTCCTTTGAGTTAGATCCTTGCCATCAGCTTCCTTCCTGATTTCCTTTATTTCCTGTACTCTTCATTGGCACAGACTGGCAGTGGTTTGCCACAAGGGGAACTGAAGAACTCCAAATAAATCCCAATTTTCCCCATATCTTTACTAGGAACTAATACACAGCTAACAAGTCATCTTATGTTTTCCAGGAACATCAGCTGCACTGAGGCAGTGCTTTAGATTAATTCAGTTTCTTGTTTCAGCAGGTTTACAAGTTTGCAGAATTCTACAGATTTCCACAATGCCCAGCAGGAGCTGGGGATTGGTGATGTTTGTATGGATTGGCCTGTTCCCTGGTGATGGAGAGTGTGTAATCATCCTTTTCCAATATGCAAAGATTAGGAGCAAAAGCAGCCCAATGCCTCCACTCCACGATAATTGATGCTGGCTTTATGGATTGTATTTTCTTTACTGAGGACCTTCTCGCTGAGCAAATTTGACAAATGAAAACACTTACTGGGATTTTATTTCTCTGGCAATTTTCTGTGTTTTCTTCCACTAGCAATATCATATTTTTGTTTGTGAAAGGAAGACTTATTGTTCATCCTCGTTATTTGCCTCTTAGAACCGAAGTAAAAATAACTGATATTGAGGACACATTAAAATGGAAGCAGGTGGAAAAGAGCAGTTTCTAAAGAAAAAAAGCCATGATTAGAGAAAGTTTTACAGACTTGCTTGTGGAAAACTACAGCAAATTACTCCAGAAGACAAATAATGATTTAACTTGCTGGGATATTTGGCTTTTAAAAAATCTCGCTGGACATCTTAAAGAGATAAAACACACTTTCAAGAATTCCATTAATTTGTGTTTCTCTGGTAAGCACCAAGTCCAAGTTGTACTGGAAATGCAGAGCAGCAGGCAGCTCATTTTCCTGGGCATATTAAGCAGCTGAAGACATAGGGTATATTGGAAAAGCCTGAATGACAACCTCAGTTTCCCAAGCTCCCTCTCTGGAAGATCACTGGGCCTCCAACCCTCTTTTCCTGTCAATCTTTAGGAAGCATGGTTCACATGTGGCCCTTGGGAGATGGGTGAGCAGCAGCAACTGGATTTATTCTGTCCATGGGTACTTTGGGAAAGGGAAATAGCTGTGGTTTGTAGCTGAAAGTTTGGGTCTGACACTTCTCGTTGTGGCCTTGCTGTTTGCTAGGGATGCAACCAGAAGTATCTCATTTATTCCTTCTGGAAAAAAATAGGCTCATCAAAGAGAATTGTCCATTGAATTGCCCACAATAAAGAGAAGAAATGCAGTGACTGCCTTTGCAAGATGACCTTCAGGACTTGCATTAATCTTTCAGCTCCGTGTGGCAAAGAAATATTCGTCATAAAAGTGCTGCCATTCATCCAAATGGCATTTGGGCATCAAATGAGACTGTGGGGGTGTCTACAATGTCCATAGAATCCCAGAATCCCAGAATGGTTTGTGTTGGAAGGGACCTCAAAGCCCATCCAGTGCCACCCCTGCCATGGGTAGGGACACCTTCCACTATCCTGGGTTGCTCCAAGCCCCATCCAACCTGGCCTTGGGCACTTCCAGGTGCCCTCTCCTCTGCCTGGGCCACACAAACCAGTCTTGAGGTGTGCTCTGGCCCCACAGGAATCTCCAGGGGGTTTTGCACAACTCCCACCTTTTCAGGAATGCACAAAGCAACAAATTGGATTTAGGTTTTAAGGTTTTGGAAAAAGAAAGAAGACAAATAGACAAAAAGCTTTTCAACCAGGGGCATGGCTCAGTGCCACGCACGGAAATGAACTGGAATTAATCCCTTTTCTCTGCAAGTCTTGCAGGAAAGGTGCCTCCAGATGCTCTTCACTGGGTAGGAATCTGGTATTTATAGGCAGATAAATGGGAGAGATGTGTTTATACAAAAAGCAAAGAAGCTGAGAACTGGGATAACAACCCTGCCCCAAAGGGAATGACTTGGACAATATTTATCTTTTTGTCAGAAGCTGAAGAAAGTGTCACTGTTAGATTTTGGTGAGGAGGAGATGCATTCCCACACCCCCACTCACAGCATCAACTGATGCTGATGTCATGAAATGTGGATCAAAAACATGATTTTTTTTTTTAAGTCTAAGCTGTCTGCTGCGAAATCTGGTCTTACTCAGTCTTCCTTTCTTTTTCATCCTTGTTTGTTTGTACAGTGATTGAAATGGTCAAGCTTGGAAATTTCCATCACTCTCTTCCTGTAAATTAAAAACCTCATTTAGTAGTTTTTTAGTTGAAAATTTTAACTTATTCTAAGAGCATTTACAGTAAATATGAAAATAAGCTTTGAAAAAGAATATTTGATCATTTCACTAGCGTAAAACAAAATTTATTTCTAACCTTAGGTTTTAATTCCACATTATAAGGTCACCCCAAGACATCCTGCAATGAAGCAGTAGTTTTAGCAACAAATTCAGATACTGGCTCAGGCTCTGAAACATGATTTAAGGTGTGCTACAGCACAACAGGGCATCTTTAATTGTCACTCTCTAACACTGCTAAGAAAAGTGTGATTGATGTCCTTTAAATGTTTTGTAATTTTTTCTTTAAAAGAAAATAGGTTTATTGGCATTCACTGGGGCCCAAGTTCCTCCATTAAGTATGTCTGGAGCTACTTGGAAGTTTCAGCTGTAGTCACATCTCTTTTACATTCTCTTTTTTTTAACCTCATTAAGCAACCTTAAAGCCATGGGACCAGACCTGGTATTACTGACTCACGATTATCTCTTGAATCCCTTTTGTAACCCACACATGAACCAATCCACAGAAGAAGCAGCATTTTGTTAAAGGCAATTGAAAGACAAAGTAATTCCATGTGTCTTCTTTTCATGCTTTACTACTTGAAATCCCATTGAAATATTATTGCCAATGTTTTTACCTTCCCTGTGCTTTAAAACAATTCAAGAAGAAAGTCTAATTAAAGCAAAAAGCTGCTGGTCATAAGAAAGAGAAAAGAAAGGATGACAACAATTCTTCTGTACTCTTAATAAAAACATAATGCAGGAATCCCTGTGAGGGTGGGGAGGCCCTGGCACAGGGTGCCCAGAGCAGCTGTGGCTGCCCCTGGATCCCTGGAAGTGTCCAAGGCCAGGCTGGACAGGGCTTGGAGCAGCCTGGGCTAGTGGAAGATGTCCCTACCCATGGCAGGGGATGGAATTAAAAGATTTAAGGTCCCTTCCAACTCAGGCTGTTCTATGATTCCTCTTCCGTTCCTATTAATTACAATAAAATACATTTCTATTTAAGTGAAATTACCTTTCCAAGTGGGATTTTTTTTTTACTTTTTTTTTTTTTTTTTTTTGAATCTCAAAGTACTTCATAAGAAGCAAAACAATCTCCTTAGGATCCGTGAACTGGCACGTATGGGGGATTTAACACTTTTGGAAGGATTGCTTGTGAGGGTGATGTGCATGAAGCTGTTGTCTCTCCCTGTGCTGTGAACAATGGGATGGCTCTGGAGTCAGAGCAGGAAGGATGTTAAAAGCTGCGGGGATATTTGTTGATAAATTTGTAGGAGTTGCAGTTGGCTGTACTGCTTCCCTCCCCCACACCCCTCGCTGCAAATTCAGCGCTGAGTGACTGACTCTCCCACCCACCCCCTGTCAAAAACCCTCTGAGTGCTTGGTTTGAAAAACATGATGTCTGAATTTTCTGTTGTAGCTGTTGCCAGAATGTCTAAATTCACACAGCGCCAAATTTTCTCCAAGCTCTAAAGGTAGAGCTCGTGTTACACAATCATCCTCCCCACATTAGCGAGGTTATTTCAAAACTTTGAAAAAAATAATAAAAATGCTCAGTGACTAATGCTTCTATTAGCCAAATACACAAAGGGAAGTATGTCTCAAGTTGTGTGCTTTGCTGGAAATTCCAAAAGTGATGGCTCTCCCAGGGCCTGTATAATTCATACAGCACTTTAACCTGTGATTAATTACAAAGGCAGCAGAAGCTTTGCTCCTTCCCACTTGTGCTTTCATCAACACTGAAAATCCTAAAGTAAATCTGGGCTAGGCTCTAAGGGACCCAAGTGACTTGCTGGGCTGATTAAAAACCAGCCATCCTGCCGAGCCTTGGAACAGCACCAGGGAAAACTGGGATCCCTGGGATGGAAACATCTACTAGAATCCAACTCCGGAGAGAGCAACTTTTTTGTTGTGAGAGGAAAAGTGACACTGAAAGAGCAAAAAAAAGGGTTCTGCACAAGTGCAAAGCTGATATGTGGGAGAACAGGTAGGACTTAGGGATGTGGGAATAGCATTTTTTATGGGGGTTTGTGAACTTCTGATGTGCTCTGGGGGTGGAGAGAGGCAAATGGTGATAACACCATGGGAGCACCAGCTTCAGCTGAGCCACTGCAGGGTGAATCACAAAGTGGGGAGTTTGGCCATGCAAAAAAAGCCTTTTGGCTGATGCTGTTTGATGTGCAAAACTTCCTGGCTGAAGGTGAATAATCTTTGAGCAGGGGGTTGCTCTCACTTGCAGCCTAGAATTAAATTTTCCACAGAAAACCCAACATCATTATTTGAATTTCTCTACCAGGTAGCACTCTGCTATTTTTGTGTTTGTGTTCCAGAGGCTCTCAAAAAGCTTCAAGGTTACTAGAATAAAGTGAGATGAAAGGGTAAGATAAAGAGGGGAGCAGCAAGGTTTCATTCTGGATTTTTGTTTGGTTTGAGCCACTTTTGTTCTTTGTCAACCTATTTCAGCCAGAAGCTGGGTCAGCCTTACATGGTGGAATGGTTTTCTGCGGATCACAAAAGTGGCTCCCTGCCTGGGCTTTGCTGTGGCTGTAGCTCAGGAATAGAAGAGAAAGGAAGAGGGAACATAAGATCCATCTTCTTGTGAGTGGAGAGGGGGCACATCCCAGTGTTTTGACTGAAAAGGAAAATATGGGTTTGTGGAAGGCAGCCAAGCTCTTCTTGGGAGAGCTGGGAAAAGCAATCAGGAATACCTCTGGGAGCCACAACTCCCTGAAGTGTGTCTCACCCAACAGAGGATGTATTTGTGAAGGATTAGGATCACTGAGACCACACAAAAAGCTGTTTGCCATTACTTCCTCATCCCCAATTTCCACCCCTCAGAGATTCTACAAACTTCACTGCTCTGAGCAAGAGGTGGGAGTGGAGAACTATAGAAGTTGCACTTTGGGGCTCGTTGCTGTCACTGTGGTGGTGGCACTGCCCCAGCTGTCGCCCCCTCCCTGATCCTGCACCTGCCCTGGGGCACAGCCGGGCTCTTCTCCCTCCTTTCAGAGATATTCAGGGAGCTGCAAAAGGAAGTGAGACAACCCACATGAGCAAAATAAATCATAGAAACAAGGAAGTAAATGGTTCTGCCTTTCAGTTTTTGGAAATGCACAAGTAGAGGCAGCAGCTGGAGCTGAGCAGGGGAAGGGCAGAGCTGTAATCAAGATGCTCATTTTTTAGCAAGCCCCAGATGCAGATCAAGAAATGCAAAGTTTGTGCTGACGAGGAGACAAGGGCCTCAGTTCTCATCCAGCAGAGGGTAAATTAAAAAATAATTACAGAGAACAGCAATTTCTCTCAAAGTGTTCAATGCCTTGCATATTTACCCCAGAGTTATTTTCATTCTGTAGATGAAATAGAAAGGTCTGGGAGTTGGTCTGGGAGTATTTAATGCCTGTGCCCACGGGCCATGACCCCTCCGGCTGGCAAGCATGAACTGGTCTGGAAGGGGAGTTTTCCAGGTGGTGTGGCTTAGGAGAGGTTGGGAAGAGGCTAAGCAAACTTGTAAATGAGTGGAACTGTCAGGCAAGGAAACTCAGAAACAGCACAGACAGATTTTGCTCATTTGGTATTTCCATGGATTGAGAGAATTCAGTTTTGGGGGAATGGACAGGAGCAATGTTTGCACACCTAAGTGTATATTGAACAAGTTTCTCAGGCTTGTCCTAAAAATATCCAAGCACCCCCACTGCTGAATCATGGGTTCAGTTCAGAGTAAATGTGAAATCAGTAAAGAAATCTGGGGGTCTTTTTTCTGTGGCACTTGGGACAACCTCACATTAAATCTTGATGTCTCCCCTAGGTGATCTGTTCTTTGTCTGTCCTAACCAGTAACTGAGATAGGTCTATAAAGAGCATGGATTTAAGGAGAAAGTGCAGGTTCTTGGCCAGTTAAGTGGTTTTTATTTTATATTTCCATTGCACCATACATTACAGCACAGGCTGCTCTTCAGTATATCATGGGAATGCATAGAAAATATGAATAGCTTGGCTCATAGATATAAAAGCACACAGAAAGCACTGGATCGTTCCATGTGTGCTCCCAGCTCCTCTTTGAAATTATCCTCAGCATAAAACATGTATTTACATTCAGATCAGAAGTATCCACAAGAGGCATGCAGCTGTGGAATGTGTTACATATTGTAATTATAAAGATATATTTGTTCCCTTTTCCTGGGAATAGATTCTGGTATTGATTTGTTCTCACTTCTGCACACCTCCACCGAGGCAGTGGGGGGAAGGTGGATTTTATGGGAAACAGCGTTAATTGCCTTATCTCTGGGGAAAAAATACAGTCATTGAAAACCTCACTTACAACTGGGTAACAATTCCTCCAAACAGACTTGGAATAATGATCCAAGCCACGTTCTTTCTTAATTAAGACTATGGTTATAGATGGTTACTGGGATGCTTGGAAGGTTTGGGGAGAGGAGAAAGCCTGGAAAGTTAAAGGGGAAAAAATATAATGTCGAGTACACATTTTTTAAATCAAATGAAAGCTGTAGCTTCTCTGAATTGTTTTGAGAACAGGAGTTTCCCAGCACATTCAAAGCCATCTGATAAGAAAAAACCTGGACAAAAGCTTGAGTTTTGCTTTTAATCCTTCAAAAAAGGAACCAACAAAGATTTGAAAGACCAAAAAAGAACCAACTCAATCCCCACACCCCACAAAGAGGTCTTTGTGGAACATTCTGACCCTCAGGCTTGGCTCTTGTTTTCCTGGCCATCAATGGAGACAAACTCCACCAAAATGAGCAGATGAGGCCAGGGAGGCACACGAGGTGTGTCACTCCAGGATTAGCTGCATGAGCAGAGGGGATTTGTAGGCTTTGAAACTTCTTTTCGCCTTTCCTAGAGGCAGTGTCCCAAAATTGCTCACGGGCTGGATTGCTTTGGAGGTGCTGCTTTGAAAAGCAATAATGGGTGTGAAGAAGTATTATGTTGGCTGTTTTTCTTGAGCTGCAGGGCTTTTTTAGTTCTGAAGTATGAGAGCCTCCAAAATTACTGCAGCAGTATGGATATTGTTGCTAGAAAGTTCTTCGTGGTTGATATAACCCTTCTATTCCAGTTTGTTTTAAGAATGGTTACAGTATGCCCATTTAAAAAAAAAAAAAACCAAAAACCAGAGGCAAGAAGAAACAAACCCTGTGCTACAGAGAACATTGCATCAGATAAATAGATCCATTTTCTTGGCAGAATAACAACATTTTTCCTTCTTTGATATGGGGCAAATGGAACTGCTGAGCTGTGTTCTCCACTGAGATTAGAGATGTATTTGGAGCCCAGAGCTCCCCTCTATCACAAGTTAATATTAACAAAGCCACAAAAGCCTCTCTGCTTTAAGCACTGCTACTACTGCTATTAAAGAGTGTTTCTACCTGAAAGGAGAACATGAATGGCTCTGGCTTTTCATCCCCAAAGAAATGTGTTCAGCTCCTTTGCTGAAACGCTTCGATTCACGATGCTGCCGTGGTTTCGATGAAGACAGCACAAAGGTTCTCTCTCTTATACCCCCAAGAGGAACATCTTCTCTCTCAACTTCCCTCTCATCTCATCATTGACCCAAGCCAAGTGTTCTTCCTTTCCCCATTTTGGGTTTTCCAGGAATTTTTTTCTACTTTTTTATTTTCCCCCCCTTGCAATTATCATAGGCACCTTTTGGCCCAGATGGTCTAGCCTTGCATGAAAATTAGATTTTAATTAATCTCTCACAAAAATTTCTGCCTCGTGTGGATGATGTCACGTTCCCATTATCTAACCCTTAATAACTGATTATAGCCTAATTGAATGTACTAGAGGAAAAACGACAGGATGTCAGGATATAAAGTTCATTAAGGAAAATCAATTTGCAAGGCTTTAAATTGCATTAAGGGCTACCCTTTAAATCATCTAATGTATTTCTTCCTGGTTTGGGAAGGTAAATAGGCACATTGTGGAGAAATATGTGCAAGGAGAAGTGGTAGGTTTTGTGGGTAAATTAAATTGCAAATGACTGAAGATCAGACAACAATTCCATTATCAATGACAAGCTGCCAAGGTACTCAAAGAAATACTTTGCCAAATTCCTTGTGTTTTCCATTTCTTTGTCATTTAGAAAGAGATAAATCTTGCTTGGAGGCTGGACCGAGATCTCTCTCATTTTATTAAAAAAGCCAGCTGAGAAGGGTTAATGAATACCATCTCCATTACTTGCTCTCCAGGACGGATTTGGCAGCCTCTTTCCGTGTCAGACCGGATGTTTTCATCTTTTTCAAGTCTATAAACAGTGGAAGCTGCTCAGACTCATATTCCTGGCACCAGGAGCAGCTGGATGCATTTCAATTCGTGTCTTTTGTGCTCTGGAGTGAATTCATACCTTCGTGAATTGTTTAATAAAAGCAGGCAGCGGAGAGAACCTCACCTTGGCAGGCAGCTCCTGGGGCTTGATTGAGGTTGTGGTGACACGCTGGTGACAGCTGATGTCCCATGGAACTGGGACACAACACACATGGGGCTGTTCATGTCAGGGGCTCAGGGTGCCTGCACCCGCTCCTGGCCTCCTGGGTGCCCAGGGGAGGGAAATTTGGAGCAATTCCAAGAGCGAAGGTAAGGATGATGGCTGGACTCTGAGACGTGGGACAGGCAAGGATGATGGATGATGGATGGACTCTGAGGGGTGGGGAAGGAAGGTAAGGAGGGTGGATGGACTCTGAGGTGTGGGAAAGGAAGGTAGGGATGATAACTGGAGTTTGGGAAGTGGGGAAGGAAGATGAGGATGATAACTGGACTCTGAGGTACGGACCAGCCTTTGCTACCTTTCAGGTACTGGTGTGGCCTGGCTGGTACTGGACCACCCCTTGCCCTCTGCATGACCTCTGGGCTTTAGCACCAGGGAAAAATAGTTTGTTCAAAACCTAAATAAAGTTATAGGAAAACCCCACAGTATTACAAGGTAAATTCACCAGGATTCCATTCTGGGACAGAAGCATTTTTTCTCCAGAACCCAGGTTTCTTCTTTCTGTTGTTTTGGGCTGGATTTGGGGATCATAACAAGGGCTGGTCCATCTATTCCCCATCTCCTCTGGCCTTTGGCATCCACACATTCCCAGCACAGACAAAGGCCCCCACTCTTTCCCTGATTTCTTTCCAGGCTGGGGGCAGCAAGTCCTGTTTTGTTGACTGCAAAGGTACACAAAGAGATATGTCCCCAAAATAAATCCAGCATCGTGGACCTGAGCCAGTCTCATTCTCCTCCTGCAGTTCTTTGTCCGAGATCCAACTGCTCACCAGAATTCCATGGTCTTACTTGGCCTCAGTGGGATGAGGAACCCAGATATCTCAGTATGCAAAAGCAGCCCCCTGTTTATTGTGATCCTCAGGAAAGATAATTAATTAGGACTTCAAAGGAAGGAGGTGGCATGTGTGGCATAAGCTTTAAGTCACATTTTGTCACCTCCCCAGAAGTTGTTTAGAGGGGTGAATTGGTACAGTGTGTCTTCCTCTTTGAGAAGTTTTATACAGAGGTTTTTAATTACTTTGGAGATTTCTTAAATGTAATTTTGTATGATGGCATCTGGTACAAACTGGATGCCTCTCTTTGATCTGCTGGGGAAGAGAGGGTGACAGTTTTCTTCAAATGAAGAGTAACATCAGCAGAAAAACAGAGAGGGAATTAACATATTGGAGCATCACTTTTCTTGTAATCATCACCCTATTAAATATGGAGGGGAGGATTTTGAAAATCAAGTTTGCATTTTGAACAACATTACTGGGGCTGAGTTGCCCTCATTAGCTATTTTGTATTAAATTTGATAAAAAACCTGATGCTGACAAGCACTGGAAATGCTTTTTTTAATCCTGTTTTTAATCATTTTAGATCACCTACTAAATATCTTTTAATATTTTAATGGGTCTCTCATTCATAGTAAAAAGAGGTGAATAAATTGAATGGCGAAAATAAAAATGCAAAAATCTTCTCAGGCTTTTGCTCCTCATAATGGTACCAAAGTGAAATTTATGGTGCATCTGTGTTTTGCTTTACTTTCAATTTGCAACCATATTTTTGCATATTTGATGTGACTGGAAAAGGATGTTGCATATTTTTGCAATGAATTTGCATTCCAGGTACTAAATTTTGGGCAGTTTTCTTCTAAATTTCACACGACTCTAAGGCCATTTAGGGCTCTTTTTTTTTTTTTTTTTTTTTTTTTTGGTTTTTTTTTTAGGATTTTATGACATTCCCAGTGTCTTCCCTGAGTGTAAATAAGATGCATCCAAATATACAGATGCTGAGTTTTATGCCTTATCATCCTGCAGATGAACTCCCAGTGAACATTTTCATTCTGAATAGGTTCCATTTTGTTGGCTTTATTTGCAAACCTACATATTTGGGAATGTTAAAGAGGGAAAAGCTCTTTTTATCGGGAAAACAGATAAAAATTCCTACAAATATTCATTGAAGTCTTTCTTCATTGAAAGTTTTTATTCCTAAGGGGTATAATATCTATGTTTTGTGAGCTGAAAGCATCAGGTTAGTTTTTTCTAGGGGATTCACTAAATCCTTTCTTTCAGCAGAAAGTTGCTGCTGGAGGGTTCCTGTTTTTTCCGGGCACCAATTCCATCAGAGACATCCGGAGAGAAAGGTAAAACCAATATCCTTGCATTGACAACTCTTCCCTCAGATGGTTGAATGGGGGCTTTAAATATGGTTACTCTGCTTAATTATGATTTTTTTAATGTTCTTTAACTAAAGATTTGGTGTGCTGCAGCATCTCCATCAGAAATGCCATCGAATTTGGGGTCAAGCTCTTTGGCCAACAATCCCAGTCCGTGCCACATACTGGGGCCTTGGCAGCTCATCTCAGTGAGTCAGGGAATCAATAATGTTGGAAAAGACCTCAAGTCCAACCTCTGCTCAAATTCCCCGTGCCCCCGGTAACCCACAGCACTAAGTGACACCTCTACACATTTTGTGGGCACTTCCAGGCATGGGGACTCCACCGCTGCCCTGGGGGGGTTGACAACCCTTTGAGTGAAGAAATGGCTTCTTTTTTGTTCCAAGAGCTCTCTAAGCCCTCGCTTGACTTCATGTGCATCAGGACAGGAGAGTAAAGCAGAAGGACCCAGCAGTGTGTGGTTCCAAAAAAAGCCTCTCTTGGTCCCTCTGTGCTATGGCAGTACCCTCTTTTGGGTTGACAGAGGGGGTTTTGGAGGAGGGGAAGGACAACTACCAGCAGGAAATGGCACATCCTTGTGTCCTGTCCCTTGTGCATGCCCCTGAGCCTGGCGGCTCCTGATAATTTGAAGGCACATTGGCACTGACAGCCTCCTCTTTCTTTCTGCACAGCTCAGCAGAATCCCTGTCACTGGAGGCAACCGCGCAAATATATAACCAGGCAGCCAAGTTTCTCATTTTCATAAGAGCTGGAACACTTCTGGAAAATAATCTTAGCAAAAACGTAATAATTATGGTTGACTTGCTCCTTGCAATTAGGAAATTTTGTCATGCAGGACAAATACAGAGCAGAGCTGCGGCAGGAAAACAGTAAAAGTGGTGAGAAATGAGTGGGAAAGCTGGGCTTTGTTGGGTTTGGGACAGCGAGAGGCGTGATAAGAAAATCCATTGTGTGTTTTCTATCCTGCTGGAAAATCAGTGCAGTTTAGGCAGTGTGGTTGTGCTGCAGGGATGGCAGTGAGAGGGAGGCAATCTGATAAATGAAATGATGCATAATTCAGTGCTGCAAGGGCAGTGTAGGAAAACAGTATCATCTCCAGACAAATTAATCTGTCTTAGGTTTATGACTGTCTCAAGGCCGTTTGTTTCATTGTCAGTTCAGTCACAGGTAGAGATGTGATTATTGTTTCAAATGGAAAGTTCTTTTCCAACAGCCATTTTCAGGAGCTGCTGCCTCAGAGCAGAGTCCCTTCCCTGAAGTAATGCTTTCATTTGGAAGTACAATGGCAAGCGTCAGTTTTGCTTCCTTTTGTTTTATTTCTATCATCTGTGTGTTATCATTTCAGGAAGGAAATGTGCCTGTGAGCGGCCAGTGCCAGATGTCTGAACTTTCACTTGTCATTTGAGGTGTTGGCAGCACCACTCACCCACCCCGGTCACGACCAACTGCTGAAGACCAGCTGCAGGAAGTTGGCTTTGCTCACAAACAGCAACAACTTCATAAAACAGAGGGGGAAAGGAATATTATGGCACTTTGCAGGAGGCTGAGTCGTGGAGAGGTTTGGTCTCCTGCCCACCAAGGTGTCAGGGATCTGTTGGAGACCTTTTTGCAGCTCTAGAGGTGTCTATCTGCACACTGTGATTAAAGTCGCTCAGCAAGGGATGGTGCAGCTGGTCCTGGGGGTTTGAGCTCGATGGACTGGCCTGAAATACTTCAATTTATGATATCCCATCTTTGGCAGCACTGAGATTGACTCTAGGTACCCCTAGAATGATTAATGATAAATAATGACTTTAATAGAAGCTATTTTAAATGATAACGTGTATAATTATTATGCTTACTATAATTTAATACTGGGTTATGCAACACTAGATGTTAAATATAATATATGATAATACAATTATAAACCCCAAGTACCTGTTCTGCTTCTGGAGGGATTTCTGTTTTCTCTCCTTTTATCGAATCATAGAATGACAGAACAGTTTGGGTTGAAGGGACCTTCAATGTCATCCAGTGCCACCCCCTGCCATGGGCAGGGACACCTTCCACTATCCCAGGGTGCTCCAAGCCCTGTCCCACCTGGCCTTGGACACTGCCAGGGATCCAGGGGCAGCCAGGATGTGGGGGCATTTCCCCAAATATAACTCTGATCTGCAGCTTCTTTTCCTTCAGGCTTGGATATGTTTTCCTCCCTAGACACAAGCAACCTGCAATGAACAGGGCACTGAACCCTGCCCAACCTGCAGCCTGTGAGCTTTCCAGATGGGTTTGTTTTTCCAGCTCAGCACACCTGGGCAGGAGGAGTTCAAATGTGAACAAGCTGCATCCAGGGGGAGATGTGGGGGGAAGAAAGAATTGTTTCAGCCTTGGCATTAGGGGTTTCATGTATGAAAATGGAAGGTGCAGCAGCTTCTGTTCTCTCTAGGACTAGACATGCTGGGAGCATGTCCGTGGCTCTTATCCCTCAGGCTATCTGACAAAATTACGGATATTCTCTGCACTGTGGCGACACAATGAACATCTACACACCTCATTCATGTCTCATCGTTCACAAACAGGGTCATGGCTTTAACATCCAGGGACAGAAAAATGTCCTTTTGAATTAGGCCAGCCCTTGTTCTGTGCTTTTTATCGAGTTCCTTGCCCATTACAAGAGGGTTTTTCTGGAAACAATAGAAGGCAGCAGATAAGAGAGCAGGCTACAACAGATAGGAGCACTTAGTTTCTGTCAGTAGACAAGCAGCTCCCTTCTTCCCTGATGTAATGCCTAAAAAACGAGAACAAAAGCACATTTTCATTCACCTAGTTCCTTCAGTGCTGGAGGTGATAAAATCTGAAACATTCATCCTGAGCCAGTGGCAATGGGAGAGGAGAAAGGACTCTTTCTCAGTGGGTAGCAAACAAAGGGAAGAGGAGAAAATCCTGACATTGCCCAGTGGGGAGTAAACAGAATAAAATTTGGGGAAGAAAGGTCTTGGGAGCAATGCTGTGATTTAAATTTCATAGAATCCCAGCATAGGATTTGATTAATGATTGGAAGGATCATTAAAGCTCATCCAGTGCCACCCCCTGCCATGGACAGGGACACCTTCCACTAGCCCAGCTTGCTCCAACCTGGCCTTGAACACTTCCAGGGATCCAGGGGCAGCCACAGCTGCTCTGGGCACCCTGTGCCAGGGCCTGCCCACCCTCCCAGCGAAAGGAAGAAGGGTAGGAACATTCTGAAATTTTCCTTTAAAAAAAAAATTATATGTACTTCCCTCATCTTTCTGGAATATCTGCTACAGGAAGTAAGCAAGTTTAAACAGCCTAATCAGTATGGGTAGGCCTGAAATTATCGATTTAATTAGGTTTTATGCTTTGAATCTGGGAATGTTGGTATTAATTTATACTTAATTTTACAGAGCTGTCAGCAAAATATGCTGTGAAGGAACCAATAGCATGTGTTGTTCACTTATTTCAGATTGGACCCAGAGAGTGTTTTAGGGCCTAGCTGAGGTTTATGGAAGGTTTGGGAGGAGAAACAACACCACATTTCCAGACTGGTGCAGGTGGGGAAAATTTCCTCTCTCAACAGTGGCTCATGGCTCTTTTCCCAGTGAAAACTGCAGTTAAAAGTATTTGTTGAAACATTTTTAAAGCCAGTAGTTTCTTCTTTACAGAATATTTCATGTTAATAATCAATGATTATGGCACGCGTTCCATCTGCTTTGATGTTATCTCTTACAAAGCCATAAAAAGAGATATTTCCAGAATAACAATATTATTTTTAAAACAAGGAATGAGGAAATTGCTCAGTTTCCCACCATAATATATTTATTTGGAGGAGCTGAAATTTCCTCATAATCATAACAAACAGAAATTGCTCTTTGTGTGGCCATGAGGACTCAGTCTATATTTCTAAAGGTTTCATTTCTGAGGGCTCTGGAAATCAGACTTTGTTCTTTGTGCACCAAAATATAAATAAATATTGTGTATCAATTTTTAACTTGTATTTGTTTCACAGGATAAGGCTCATAAAAACATCTCTTACTCCACTTGCTAATATCCAAAGTAGGTGAAGAAGCATTAAGACAGAGCACATAAACACAGCAGAAAATATAAATGAAAGAATTCTGGGAACAAGTGCTGCCTGAAGACATCCCCACCACACAGTGATATATATTTCCTCAAAAATAACTTGAAGATCTTTCCCCCTGCCTCCTGCACATTATAAAACACTCAGGGAAATATAGATGAAGTCCTGGAATGCATTTACATCATTATTTGCAGTGACAACAATGCAATTCTCTGAACAGTGTGCATGTCATATATACAGAGGCAGTGGAATAAATAAGGCATCTATTGCATTAGGAAAAAACTACATGTCATGATTCAGGGGCTTGGGAGAATAATGGGGACAGGGAGATAGCCCCTCAAAGAGATTATGAGAGTAATTGAAGTGATTGATTGAATCAAATTGATGCTGTGAATAGTTGGTGAAGATTCAGTGAATAATTGCTGGAAATAATTTTGGTTTCTGCAATGGAATATAGTGTTACACAAGTGTATCAACAATGGGGTAAACAAATCCTGACAAGCCACTGCCCTCAGTGAAGTGACGCTGTCAGGGCAAAGTCTCTGCTTGGTACAGGGCTCACAGAAACACCGAATGGTTCCTCTGAACTCTGAGGAGTCATGGAACCATCCACCAACCTGCCACGGGCAGGGACACCTTCCACTATCCCAGGCTGCTCCAGGCTCTGTCCAGTCATGCCTTGGACACTTCCAGGGATCCAGGGGCAGCCACAGTTTCACTTCAGAGTCTGAGAAGGTTATGCCACTTCTGGGAACCTGCTGATGGCTGGGTTTGTTTTCACTCTTAAAGACATTATGGTGTAACAATAAACTCCAGTGATCATAGAGCAGAGGGGTCCTCATGGCATGAGGATGTGCCTTGAGTCAGGGGAGAAGTGACAAGGCCAAACCTCACTGCACTGACAATTCCTGTTTTCCTTTATCAGCTGTGGAAGAGACAGGAATGGAAAGCTGGAATTTTTGGGTTGGAAGTGGCTATGGCAGATCAGAACTTCATGGCCATTCTAAAAAGGAGAAGGGCTGAGAAAACAGGAAGCAAAGTCATTAAAAGGGACACAATAGCTGCCATGCTTCATGCCTGCTTGCTTGGGGGTCATTAGGTCTGTGCTAATCATTGGGACTAAGGTTCATTAGACAGCACTAATGATGCTGTCTGTCTTTGGGATCAGTGAGCCGAGGGCAAGAATGTTCTTTAGATTGCACCGAGGACTGGATTGAGGACTGATCCACCCCAAAAATCTGTACCTGTAACATTTGGGCCATTTAGACTCTTTTTACCTACAGCACTTCTGCTGGGTCTGCCAAAGCCAGCAGCACTGACAGCCTGGGATCAGCTGAGTCTCGTGGCACAAACCAGAACAAACAAAGCCCCAATTCAATGGCAGTCAAAAACAATTCAGCATCATCAGCACACCTTTATGAGCAGCAATTTGTCGAGTGCCATGTCTGTCATGCTGGAAACAGCTCGCTCTGATTGAATTAATTTTTTGGGGATGTGATTAGGAGTCACTGACATGAAATCAAATGTGATAAATGCCAATAATTGGATGTTGGATCAGTTTTCCTAGGACAGCTTAATTCCATTCACCCTGATTTGAAGACCTCACCCTTGATAATGTTTTGTCTGCGTTTCTTTATAAATTGTGTTTTCACCAATCTTGATATTAAAAAAATCTGTTTTGTAATAAAGTGCCTCAGAAATCCTGGATGCTTTACAGTTTTTGTCTGGCCTACTTTGGAGATTAGTTTAATTTAGGTGATATTTGATTTTCCTGCTGCTGGTGGTGTGATTTTTTGTTTTTCTTCCGTTTCTCTTTTTTTCTGCTGCTTGTGGAGATTAGCTTTCTATAAACATGTTATCCGTAACATAAATCAAAGAAGCTGGAAACAGTAATATAATATGGTCATGTATATTCACGGTTGCTTGATGAAGGAAAGACACTGACATATTTTTAGATTCTCTGTCATTCCCTTCAATTTTTTTTTTATGTAAAAAAGAGAAAGAAGGAAAATGTTCTAGTACATTCATGTATCTAGGAGAGTAAAATTACCAAAACAAGTAGGGCAATAAATCTCCTTTTCTCTCTAATTTGGTGATTTGTAAATAAGTGAGAAAAAAGCTGGGGTTTTTTTTGGTTCTGTCAATCAGTGGTGAAGCAGACTTTACTCTTCCAATTCTGTGCAGTTTTTCCTTGTCCCCTTTACATGGAGAATTTAAGTGCTTTGGAAATCACCATCAGCAGCACTTTGGGAAGCAGGAACACCTCAGGTGCTGCAAGGAGAGCTCACAGCAGCTCTGGACACCCCATCAGGTGAATTTTAGTCCTTTCAGCCATCTCCTGCCAGTGTAATTCCTGTCGAGTTCCTTATCTGCTGCTTTGGATTATCCCTTCCTGCAAGCTCTGGGCCATCCAGTTATCCAGGAGAGGGGAAGGGTAGAATCTCACCTGGAGAATTCGGTGCTCATCCTACCCTGGGCTCTTCCATGATTTTTATACTTAACAGTCACAGTAGAGATAAATCTCTCATGGTGTTACACCTCTGTTCTCTTACAAGGTGACAGAATTACTGCTCAGTAAACCAGGTAAATTCTTCCTTAATTTAAAATTAGGGGCATTCTTCCTTTCTTTACAAAATCTCAGTCATTCTGATCAACCCAATGAAGGTGCCTGGAAAGGCCAAGTTCTCCCTCATGCCTGAAGATCTCACGTGAGCTGTTCCAGAGCTTTCCCTCAGTCAGGAGATCCCAATCCCTGCCTCCATCAGGGTTACACATGGGACTGTGTGTACACTGAGCCTTCAGCATACCCTGTAATGGGATGCTGGGCTGTGCAAGGCGAGGTCAGCACACCTGACGAGCTGGATTTACTGTTCCTGCATGGAAAAATGCCAGCTCAGGCTTGTTAGGGCTCCTAAGGAGTCCCACTGGAGACAGGGGGAAAGGGGTTTCACTAGACGTGAGTGTTGAAATGGCTTCAGTGATTGCTGAAATCTTTGGCTTATTTACTACTGAAGCTAAATCAATGAATCTCAGCAGACCACCTTTGAGCTAAATAAAACCACAGCTTCTCCTCTCCTTTAAATATTTTATACTTAAACCAGATTAAACTGATTTTTTTGCAGTAGCTTTGGCTCTGTCTGAGGTGGAACAGATCAAAGGTGAGATTTTCTGTCCATGGGATATCTGTGATTTTGACAAAAAAGGGGGAGAGGTCATTCCTGCATTTGTGAACGAAAAATTAGAGTTCTGAAAGTTTCCCAAAGAGGGAAAAAACAGAAAAAAAAAAGATAAAAGAAGCTTGGTAATAGCCATGAAATTGTAAAGCCTGCAGTGAGCTGGAGGCTGTGCCTGGGTTCTGAGCGTCCCCTGCTCAGACCCTCTCTGTTCTTTCATCATTCCCAGCCCAGAGCAGCAGCCAGGACACCCAGGAGAGGAGATTTTGGATTCTGCTCTAGCATCAGCCATACCTTCAGACCCTGAGAATGTGCCAGGAGCATTCCAGGTTTCTGCAAGCTTGAGAGATAGGAGGGAAGCCCTGATTAACCCAAAGTTCCTTTGCAAGGCTTTCATCACTGCCTTGTTGAACGAGATAAGTGAAGTGAGACTTAGCACTGCAAGCTTAGATAAGCCTGAAGAAAGGAAAAACTGACAATTACCAGTTTGATCTAATAATGCAGTAATGTGAGAAACTGAATTTAATACACAGGAAAACAATATGAGGCAACGGTGATACTATAATTAAGGAAATAACTTAATACATACATGTTTAATTAAAGCCCCCATTTATCTGAGAACACTCTCTCTGTTTGGAACAGCAATTTGAAATCACTAAAGCTTGAGTTGAACAATATAATTTTCATTTAATACTAATCTTGGACCAGCACATTGAAGACATTCATTCAGCACAGTGGAAATTAGATTTTCAGGGAACTGTATCACGGGTTGTCTCTTGGATCCCAAACTGTGGAATCATGGATCATGGTAGCCCAGCGCATAATTAACCTGGTTGCATAATACAGTGTCCAGACTCTGGAATAATATTGTAAGGGCTGCTATTTGTAATTTCATTCAAGATGGAATTTGGAATTGTCAAATTTAATTTTAAAATATGTTTGCTTTGAATAAAATTACAGTGAATAAGTTCCTCTGTGTTTCCTTTGATGTTTTATACAGTTTATTTATAGAAAGTTGGAAAAATGGCGTAGTAATGAAAAATTAATGCATTCCTTTGATGGTCCCTTCTCCTTCTCCTTCTCCTTCTCCTTCTCCATTCCCCTTACCCCTTCCTTTGGGATTTTTCTGTGTTTGGTTGGTTGTTGTGGATTTTTTCCCTCCTTAACAAAATATTATGGAAAACCACATGCATTTTACCAAATGCCTTCAGAACCAAAGGCCAAATAAAACTTATCAATGAAAATGCAGATAATAGGAAAAAATGAAAATTACAATTTCAGAGTGCAACAGGGTGTGAAGAGAAGCTGGATTTATGGAACGATGTTTTCCAAGTAATTTCTGATCAGTTCCAAGAACAGCTTGGGGCTTAATCGCTTAATTATCTCATCACACTCATTCTTTTCCTACTTTCACTGATATTTTCCCCTTTGTTTCTGTTTTAATTTCACAAGAATTAGAAAAAGGTTTATAGAATTAAAAAACTTGGCTTCAGCTCTCATAGAAGCTTCTAGAATGTGATGTTTTCCCTTTGAAAGTCATCAAGCTTGACCTCAGCTTTCTTACCAGAACTCTTAATCCACTTACCGGAAAGAATGAGACATTTCACTGACTTTTCTTTTATTGGAGTTTCCACATGTCCCCTCTCGTTGTCTCAGCTGGGCACTTAAGCTGCTTCCCAGGAAGTTGTAAATGTAATTTGTCAGCATTGCTTTTGGATACTCAGCTTTTTGATAGCCTCAGTTATTTGGAAAGTATGGACCTTCCAGAGTGTGGCGATGGAGCCGATGGAATTATGGATTGGGTTGAGTTGGGAGGGACCTTAAAGCCCATCAATTCCACCCCTGCCACAGGCAGAGACACCTTCCACTATCCCAAGTTGCTCCAAACCCCGTCCAACCTGGCCTTGGAAACTTCCAGGGTTCATTCTTCCACCTTCTTCCTTCCTTGTTCCAGCTTGTTCTTCCCACTGTGGGAATATTGAATTAAATATATTGTAGCAGATTTCCATGCGTTTATATCACAAAAAATATAAATGAAAGGTGGAAATGCTGCTGCTGGTGGTGGTCCTGGTGAATGAGTATTCCACAGGGTCCGACTGAGCAGCAGGAAACACCTTTCTGCACATGGGAAACTCCTGTTGAGTTGTGAAAACAGGAATTCCTACTGTAGTGAGCGGTTGGGTAGCAAAGTCATCAGATCCAGTGAAAAGTCAGGAATATCTTGAGATCCAGCTGGAGCCCAGCCAGTGCTTTTTGGGAAGACTTTGAGGTATTGCAGAAGTCTGTGCTTTTGATGATTAACTGTGTCTTGGACAAGGTAATCCCTCCAAGGGCTGTCTCCTTGATTTCCAGGACACAGTAGAACTTCCTTAAACTGGAAGATGTTTCGGAGCAGTTTGCCACTCCCATTGAGTTACTGGAACAAAACAGAGCCTTGGTAAAACTGGGGGGAAAATGCACAAGAATTGCTGTAATTTGGGTTCCTCATTTACACAAAAATTAGTTTCTCTATGGAACAGGAATTGAAGATTTAATAATCTGTGTTTTAACAGACCCGAGGCATCCAGGCAATGAACTGCACAGGTTTTGCCCTCTGTTGTGCCATGAAAATAAAATGTATGGAAGCTGAATTATTTGGTGCTGGAAGCCTCATGGAGACAATGTGGGTCTTGATAATGTTTAAAGCTCATCACCATTTTTTTTTTGTGTTAAAAACCAAAACTTTCTTTTGATGAATTTCCTGTTCTGTGTTCAGGTTTCTTTGATTTGTTCAACAAATTCTTTCAAGACGTAAACCCAATGCTTAGTGGAAAGCAATAAGAAAAATAAAACATAATGCCAACAAAATCTTTTTAATTTGGTTGCAATTAAATGTTTCAGAGGATCCAATACAACCTGGGGGAACTTTAAGTGTGAAATATCTCAACTTCTGCCTTTTGTCCCAATTCAGGGTAGATTTTCCTCCCAAAGTTTTGTAGAGCTTGTGATGTGGTTTTGCCATGCTCTATTTAATAATGTTCTAACCTCAGATGGTCCCCAGATTAAATGATTGTTTCAGAGGATTTGCAGAGGGAGCAGCAGATGTTCTAAATTCTATTTCTTTGGAAACTCTATTATTTCCTTGTCATCTTGGCAACTGGTTCTTTATTAGCTTCTCTCTCTTTCCCTAAACAAGCCCAACAGACCTGAGCCCCCAGCATTTTCATGACCAGAAAAATCCTACCCCTCTTGAGGCCTCCTCACCATGGAATAGGAAAAGGCTCCATTCAGTGGAGTTTTCATTCTGCTGAGTTTTCATTAAATTTCATGGTAGGATTCCAGTTAGTTTTCAGCTGGGGCTCAAAGATCTTCTGTAGCTGATAAAACCTCAGGGAGATAAAACCTCCCTGTTCCCCCAGCACGGCCAGCCCGGGCCTGGTTCTTGCTGAAAATTTGCTGCATCTGTTTTCATGAAGCTGAGAATTTTCAAAATGCTTGGTGCCAGCTCTTTTTGCTCAGGTGAGGCTGATGAAATACAATTATCGGGGTGGTTCTGGTGAGGAAAATCCTGCATGTGTCTGTATTTGAATGAAATTAACTAGATTGTCTTTTTTTTTTTAATTTAAAAGAAACCACTATTTTTCTTATTGACTGTGTATTTTAAAACACCACAGTGAACGAGGCGGTAAAATGTTTGGGAAGTATGTGATCTAAATGACTGGCATGTGGGAAAACAGATTTTCTGTAAAAAAATTAATTTATTTAAATCAACCTGTGCAGCCAAAGTCAGGCACATCACTGGGAGCATAATACCCGTGAAATCACTGCTCACCACAAACAGAACAACACAGGGTCCTCAAGGCTCCTGATTCCCTGTGCATGTGGAGCATTTCAGGGACAGAATTAGGGATGGGAGAAGACCAAAACAGCTGAAAAAATCTTGGCTGATTTTCCAGCTTGAGTGGTTTTTCCAGCCATGATAAAATAATGCAAATTTAAATGTCTCCTATTTTGCATCAAGCTGATAACTTTATGACCAGCTTTCATATTCTTTAGTCTTTGATTACTTCTCCTAGATGCTAGGTGTTATATCCCAGAATCCCAGAATGGTTTAGGATGGAAGGGACCTTAAAGATCATCTAAATCCACCCCCTGCCATGGGCAGGGACATCTTCCACTAGCCCAGCTTGCTCCAAGCCCCATCCAACCCGGCCTTGGACACTTCCAGGGATCCAGGGGCAGCCCCAGCTTCTCTGGGCACCCTGTGCCAGGGCCTCAGCACCCTCACAGGGCACAATTCCTTCCCAATATCCCATCCATCCCTGCCCTCTGGCAGTGGGAAGCCATTCCCTGTGTCCTGTCCCTCCAGGCCCTTGTAAATAGTCTCTCATCCATGTCCATGAGGTTTCTAACAATTGAAGTGTTCAAACATGAGGGGACTGTACCAATTTAGCCAACTGGTATTTTAAACAAAATTAGTTATATCAATGTGCCTCTCCATTTATTTCTAATTTAATCGTTGTCTCTGACAGTGGTTAGAACTTAGGGATGGGTAACTGAGGGAGACAAAATATCTCAAGAACCACTTCTCTGGGAATTACCCAGGAGAACAACAGGATTTCTGCTTATGAGGCTTAAACAGCATCAAGAAATTGCTTGTTGTGTTGGGTTGACCCTGAGTTGATGGACAGTCTTTAAGACCAATTACGCTTCTCACAATTTACATATTTAAACCGCACGGAAAGGCGGGACTTCCCCTTTTGGTCGGAGCTCGCCTGCTGGAAGGTGGGGGGGCTCCGAGCCTCCCGGCCCCGCTGGGCCGGGCCGGGGCCACTGCCCCTTTCCCCCTTTCCCAACGCCGCGGCACGGACCCTGGGTCACTGAGGGGGACTGTCCCAGAGCCGCAGGCAGCTAAAACCAGCCATGGACTGCTCACAGCTAAACCCATCCAGCGCGGCTTCTGGGGACAGGCGGGTCCCTCTCCTCTCCATGCGGAGCCGGCGGAGCCAGCGGGAGCCGGCAGAGCCTCCTGTCTGCAGCCAGCACACTTCGTGCTGAACTGAAGAGGACACCATGCAGCCAGCAGCACAGAGGGAGCGAGGCTTTCCCCACCGTAAAGCCCGAACAAGAACACTCTTCAACATGGCGGCGTCAGAGTCAGAGAGAAAGAGAAGTGAGTCACGTGGGACGGAGCTGAGCATGGCGACAGGAGAAAAGAGGGCGGTGCCGCGATTCTGGCGCGCAGCTTAAAAGAAACCTTCTTGCATGCCGTGGTAAGAAGCTGTAATACCACAAACTGTTTGTCTCTTTAATCCATTTGAAGAACATGGGGGGATGGAGAATCCTCGTGTGGCCTATGAAGTTTGTGAAGAGTGCCTATGCCAGGCTATATAGAAGTAGTAAGAGGCTGTTAGAGACTTGTGGCGAAGAAAAGCCTCTGTGTGCAGGCCAAAATAACTTATCCTTAAAAAGATGAATAACCCCATGTGATGGCCCATGTTCTGTAGTATGAAAGAACTGTGAAATTCTTCATGGGAGAGATGTTCTACACATAGCAGACTGTTTGTTTCCGGGCGGGTCTGCTATTGGTGGCAGTTTGGGAACCACGTGCAACTGAAGGAAAACCCTTTTTTCCTTAAGCATAAGAGAGAGACTTTTCAAGAACTGCAACACTGACTAACATCCCATGTTCTGTTATCCCTTGTGTGAGCTGGATAAAAGGAGAGAAGTGCTGGAAAGAGGGGGGGGGGGGGGGGGGGGGGGAATTTACTTTAATTTTGTTTTGTTGTTTTCTCTTTACTTTTAATTCTGTTAGTAATAAAGCTCTTTCATTGTACTGCAACTGTTTAAGGTTTGTGGCCTGCTTTGCTTTTCTCCTAATTCTTATCTCACAGAAGGAAAATAAGTAAATAATGAATATTTTGAATCAAAACCACTACATTTAATTGGTGTTTCTGCCCGGTTTCAAACTCAACCCGCTACACTTGTTTATTGCAAATCTCGTTTGGATTGCTAGCAGGCCCATCACAGCTGAAATTCAGACTCTTATCTCTTAGGTGCTTTTTTGTTTTCTTTTAAACCTTTTAGGATAAATTTAAAATTTATATTTAAATAATATAAATATATGCTTAAAAATAACTCTAGCTCTGAAAAAAATCACATTTTGGGAGCAAACCTTCCTGATATGAGGGCACTTTTGCAAAGCATCTCTGATTGGAACAAGCTGAGCCCTGTAAAATGACTTCAAGAGAGTTTGGGCACCAAAATAACTCTTTTACCTCAGGAAACATGGACCTAGCAGAGACATTTAGATCTTCAGCACTACCCACAGCCAGCCAACACCTCAGATAATTGCTTGCAAGGCTCTCTCCATAAGGGAATTCGATTTTATCACTGCTTTCCTTGCTAACATCCCCCTCTGCTCCGAAGTTGCTAACCACCATTTCTTCTCAGATTGTCAAACTAATTAATGTAATTAAGTTAAACTCAGGCTGCCACCTACAGCTGTAGGTGACAAAGCCATTTTAAAGGAGTTTGCACCTTTGGTCCACCACAGCTGAGGCAACATTTTCTAAAACATCCTTAGCATCTTCCCTTGGAGGAGGAAAAGCTGGGGTGAGCTTCTTGTGCTGGAGCTCTGCTGAGGGACAATGTTTCTTGTGTGCCTCTCACTCTGATTTTGGGCAAAGGAGGCACATTAGGCATGGGATGAAGGTGATCTGCAGAGGTTTTGTCAGTTCTGAGCCTTCCCTGCTGGCTAAAATATCTGGGGAAGGACAGGGGTGCCCATGAGTGCTGAGGGCCAGAGCCCTTTTGTGGGGTTGGGTGCCTGTAGCCCCTCTCAGCTGAGGAAGGCATGGGGACCTCACCTCAGCTCAGCTTCTTCCAGAAGAGGTCATGGGATCCCTGCTTTAACCCTGTTCCCACCAGGGAACAGACAACATGGATATCAGGATGGTTCACAGCAGCATTACTGGGACATCGGGATGCACGGGAAGCTGGGGTTTTGGGGATGGTGGTATCATTAAAGTGGTGTGATTGTTGTGTCAAGAGCAGTTCAGGGGGCCAACAGGTGATGGAGAACTCACAGTGTTCCCCAGTTTTCTTTCACTGGCATTTAACCTATAAAAATGCTGTCATCTCCAGCTGTATACTTTGGTATAAAATGGGAAAAGAGAAGTTTAACAGCCTTCTGCAGTTTCTGTTGCCTTCCCATCTGTCAAGGCTTTCTTTTATATGGAGCTTGCTGGCTTATATGAGTCACTGGGGAGGCTCTGCCTTGATTTACATTGCAGTGTCATAAAGCAGGGTGTGCTCAATCCAGTGCTAATAAAAGCTAATGATACAAGTAGAACAATAGAAGGTGGGACAATGCTAATGTTATACCTTTCTGAGAACATAGAAATAAACCTTCCTCAAGTTTTCAACCTCTCAGTGTGGGTTTTCCCCCCATCATCTCAAGGTTACATTGACATATTTTAAACAATGGTTTGGTATTTGTGCTGAATTCCTCACCACAGAGGAGGATAGGGGTGCATGTGTATTTTTTAATCAGTGATTGATTTGTTCCCTATGAAACTTTTAGATTGTTCTGCCACAGAGAAAACCCTCACTTCCGTGGAAATCATTCCTGGGTTTTGGTAGCTGAAAATCTGGTTCTCTGTCGTCCTGATTTTAGGATTTAAAACCGAAATCCCGTGCTTTCTGCACAGGAAAATGAGGCAAGAAAGTTCCATCCTGCAGCTGGGAGTAATTCCCAGTTCCTGCCTGTTGGTACAGTGCTGCAGGGACATCCTTCACTTATTGGGTCTGGCAGGGGAGAAGCTTAGCAGAATTTCAAGTGTCAAGCACAATTAGGTGTTAATTAAAATGATCCATTTGCCTGTCCCCCAAGGTCCCCTGCTCTCATTCAATGACAAGATGTAATAAAAATATTGGGGCAGGTTTATTTTCCAGCTGTCCCTGTGACAGGGCAAGTGCATTTTTGGTTGATCAGTGGGTGACTGTGACACATCTCCCGTGACACAGAGGGAAATCTTGTGACTCCCCCTCTACTCATTTACTTTTTCTTGGGTATCTTGTCCTGGGTGCTGGGAGATTCTGCTGGAGGGGGCTCACAAAATACATAACCCATGAGTACTCAGCATTACACACATAGTATCTAATTACCATATAATTAGGCCGATTCTTCATTACCCCCATGGTAGGGAAATGTTGGCCTCTGTCGCTTTTCAGAATGAGCCAATGCTTGACTTCTTGTCTTATTCTTTGCTTTCATTCTTTTCCTTAAGGTTTAAAAACTTTTTGAAAAGGTTTTAAACCCTCTAAATATGAGTATTTTTCTCCTGAGTTGCTAAGCATTGCCATTTGAAATATTTCTTTCCTGTATTTGGATTTTTCTTATCTTGTGTGGCATGGATTCCAATATATTTGCACAGCTTAATATCCCACTGTACCCACAACCAACATGAATTTTGGGTCCTGGACAGCCAAACTGGTGGGGTGAAGGTTACATTTTCATTTTTTCTTGTTTTATGCCACAGTAAATCCCTGTTACTGCTATTAGGAAGGAGATTAGGAAAGAAAGGACATTTTATTTGTGTACTGTCAAGAGTATACACAAAGTCTGTGTGCAAAGAGTTGGGGAACAAGTTGTGAACATTCCCATCATTGTCTCTGCAGGGTATGACTCGTATTTAGGAGTAGGAAGTGATCAATTCCTGCCAAAGCCATAAGAGAATTATTTCTATCTTTCCCACTGGGATTCAAAGCCCAGGAGCAGAACAACAACCATGTGACTTTTGTGAATAATCATAATTTTCTGCTCCAGATGGAGGGTGGATTGCTCGGTACTGATGGGTGGCAATTTTTGTCTTTGGGTGTCAGAGAAAAGGAGAAAAAGTTGTAAATGAAGGAAAAAAATAAGAGGAAAAGCAAATTAAAAATGTTACAAAACATTAAAGAAAGTAGAGTTTGAGCTGTCTTCAATCTGCTTGGTGAGATTACAAGCTGAATATTAAGTTAAATTCAGCACATAAATGTATGTTCACCCAGTTCTTTGGTGGGATGAGAGTAGTGGAAAAACAGGAGTGACACAATAAGTTTTCCATGACTCTTCTCTGTTTTTATTTTGTCTCCTAAGCTCTGTATGTCTCATTTTCTTCCACCTTGAGCACTTCCTTCCAGTCTCCCACTCCTTTTCTCACATTGGCAGCTTAGTATTCTCCAGGAGTTTGTTTTCTAGTCCTACCCTGCTTCCACCCCCTCCTGGCCTGTGTCTCGTTGGATGATTCACCCACTTCTGTTGTGTCACGTTCCTCCTGCATCCTGATCCATCTCAGTTTGCATCTCCAGCTCTAATTCTGTGTCACAGCTGATCCATCACCATTAATCCAAGGCCATAAATTAATTACAGATTCATTTTACTCTCAGCTTGCTCTCTAGCACTCTGCATCCCTGGGTCCTTCCTCTCCAGCCATGCCGGGGACTTGGCTTGTGAGGTTCCCGTGTCCTTCACCCCATCCCTCTCCCACTGGACTCTCATTTCCACTGGGATTTCTCCATTCCCAGCTACACATTCCTGAGCTAAACCTTCTGCATGTCTTTTTATGAGTTTTGTGTCAAGTAGGGGTCTTATTTGCAGCACAAATTCAACTCTCTGTTGGCACAGCAAATAAAATGGGGAGCACTGAATCCCAGCAGGTGAGAGAAGACGTCATGGCAGTGCAAGACAGGCTGACAACTCCGCTTTTAGAGACAAAGACATTCAGAACTGTGACAAAGCTGAAGCAATTGATGCCACTGTAGATCCTGATCCTGTGGGTTTCGGAGCTGATGAGATTTGCTGTCTCAAAGTTGTGGTGTTACAGGGAAATCAAATGTCAGAGAAAGGGAGGAAATTGGGGGTTTTTGTGTAGGACGTTCAAGGGGGGGCAGAGCTGCCAAAGAGGACTCTCTCTTGTGGCTTCGGTGCTCCTTTCCACCAGGGAATGCAGTTTTGCACCAGGATTAGAGGATGAGAGATGGAATGCATCACAAATAAGCAAGTTTTCCTTGCTGTCAGCCTGGTGCTGAGGTGGTAAATGCTGGCAGAAGAAAAGACAGAAAAAAGTCTAAAGTGTTAATTAGGCCTTGCTTTGTTTACCCAAAAAAGTCTGCAATGTCAAAAGAAACTGATGAGAGCCAGGAAGTCAAATCCATGATGGAAGCTGAGGGTCTGAGGGCTTCTGTATGAAATTTGGTTCTCTTTTGTGTTCAACAAAACAGAAACTTTTATGAGAGTGTTTGAAAAGGGGAAAGGATGGACCAAATGATCTGCCCCTGGATCCCTGGAAATGTCCAAGGCCAGGTTGGACAGGGCTTGGAGCAACCTGGGATAGTGGAAGGTGTCCCTGCCCATGGCAGGGGATGGCACTGGATGGGCTTTAAGGTCCTTTCCAACCCAAACCACTCTGGGATTCTGGGATTCTATGACTGGTGAAGAAAGATAATCCCTGAAATTATTCAGGATTAAGGTATCAGGGCAAATTAATAAGAAAGACGAATCTGATAGCCCACAGACAAAAAATATCTTTGAGTGAACAACTGTTCACCAAATATTTACTGCTGGGAACAAATCACAAGGTAAAAGATGGTCAAAAGCCACCAAAATAAAGTCAAATTACATCAGTAAGAGAGACTTCAATTTACTTTAGTGTCTGATGCTTAGGAACAAACACTGGTGAAGGAGGAAATGCTTGAAAATCTTTATGAAAATCAGTTCTGTATGAAATTGCCTTCTTTGGAACGTCTCTCATCTGTGTGTTTGTGTTAGGATTAAAATTTTGCCTATTCTCTTTTTTTTTCTTTTCTTTTTTTTTTTTTTTTGATCAATCATAAGATGTTAGAACAACCACATCAGCAGTTTTGTCAGCAGAGAACTGAAGAAAATATTCAAACATGTACTTAGCCTCAGCCTCGATGATATTTGAGGGTAGTTAAAAAGGCTTTTCAGGGAGAAATCCGATGCAATTAACCATCTTCCGATCTGCCTTATCAGCAAATCACATATTTGTGTGTGGAGACAAATGCTGACACACAGCTCTGGAAGTTTACTGAGTTTACTGCTAGACTGAACTGAAGAGATTAAAAAGGCGTTTGAGGCGGAATCTGCAAAATGAGCCTGTGGATAAAAAAAGAATGAATTCACTCTCGCATTTCATCAAATATATGAAGGTGTAGAGATCTGCAAGAGAGAGAGGGACTGTTTACAAGGGCCTGGAGGGACAGGACAAGGGAGTGGCTTCCCACTGAGATGAGATACTGGGAAGGAATTGTTCCCTGTGAGGGTGGTGAGGCCCTGGCACGGGGTGCCCAGAGAAGCTCTGACTGTCCCTGGATCCCTGGAATTGCCCAAGGCCAGGTTGGACGGGGCTTGGAGCATCCTGGGCTAGTGGAAGGTGTCCCTGCCCATGGCAGGGAATTGGAAAGATGATTTTTAAGTTCCCTTCCAACCCAAACCATTCTGGAATCCCCTGATTCTATGATCTATCAGAGGTGGTTCACTGATACCACAGGATCCATTCCCACTTTCAGGGAATATTTAAGAGTCACTTTTTGGATAAACGGTGGTTCTAATTTAATTTTTGATCATTTCTGTACTTATTTTAACTCTGCAGACTGCTGCGCAGTCTCTCCTGCTCCCAGACACCATCCTGGGCCAGGTGCTCCAGGTTCCCCCAGATTCATCACTCCAGAAGGCACAAAATCCTTTATATTTCCTGTGAGCCTTGGACAGCAAAGTTGTCTTTCTTTGCCTTGGTGACACTCGAGACTGTTGTCACAAATTAATTAAAGGTGTGAAGTGAACACATTAATTAAACCCCATGAACACCTGCATGGGTCCTCTCAGTCATAACTCATATCCTGTTAAATTACTTTTGCATAAAAACAGACCTACTTTGGGACTGAGCAGACCTGAAAAGGGCCCTCCTGGAAGCAGCCAGGAAAAAACCCCTCCCTTGCAGGGGCTTTGGCTTGGCCATGGCCTTGGAACGAGGGCCAACCTCATCAAAAACTGTGAGAATGTTTTAAGCACACTTGGGACAAGATAATTTCAAATGAAGGTGACACTTGTGGTCCGAGGCAGCCAGTGAAACACCATGATTTGGAGAGGGTTCTGCTTGGGGACTGAAGATTTAGTGGTGTGTCAAGCTCAAAGTCAACATAGCAGAATTTAATGCGGTGTAAATGGGAGCCAAAGACAAAGCCCTCGTGAATCCACGGGATAGATGTGCACGTCTCCCACAGCTGCCTTCTCCAGCACCAGGGCTTTACTCAGAAATAACCATTATTCCTAGCAAAAAGAAAACACTATTGATTTTCAGTCCTCACTGAAGCTTTCTGAAGTATTTTTTACATGAGAGAAAGTCTTTGCAGTTTTTAAATTAAAATTCTCTCCTTTTTTTTTTAACCCCCTTAAAAACCTGGTCAGGTGAAATTGTGAGCACAGCCAGAATTGGATACATTTCAGACTGAGCCTTGAAGGAAGGAACAAGTAGGAAATGGCCAATCCATGTCGCAGAAAGACGTGCAGGGCCCCAGAGAGCTGGAATGCCTCTGACAGTCAGTGACACTTCTCCTCACGGGCTGCTTTGCCATAGTCACACTGAGCTCCCTCTCACGGAGTGCCTTGGCTCCCTTTAACTTCATGTTGTGATTTCACCTGGCAGCTTTCAGCTCTCCCCAGCAGCTGAAGGAAGTGGATAAAACATGGGAAACACTGCAAGAAAACAAAGCTGTCTCTTGTAATATTTGAAAGCATTTTTTAAGTGAGGTTTCAGTGATGCTTCAGCACAGCAGCTTGGTGAAAGTGGAGAGGTGTTTTAGTTATGAGTTTCGATGAAGCTGAGGTTACTTCTTCCTCTTTCTTATAAACTAGACAGTCTTAGGAGTAAATAACACCCCGTGCTGGTGAAGTGCAAGATAAATGCATCTTCAAACCAGGGCATCCATCCTGGTATGGATTTTTTATCCATTTTTTAACACATGTGATGCATATTCTCTATATCCTTTCAGCCAGACTTCTCTCTTGCACCTGTCTTTCATTTCAGAGACATCCTATTTTCCCCAGTTTCATATCTATGTGGTGTCTGTCTGAAAAGGCTGTGTTCACACTAACTCAAAGCATGTTGACTTTGTTCCTGGTCTTTTACTACATGAAAATTGTTAAACTTTCCTGGGAACACACTTATTATCACTGGATGTAATTATTTTTAGATCAGATGTCATTTATTCTGATTTTGTTTTGATCAGGAAACAGTTCCAACAAATTGCTTGGAGGATTGATTTCAATTAAACTTATTTTTGAAAAACTTTAATCAAAAATTAATCCTTGATGAACAAAACAAAGAACTAAGCAAGCTAAATGCTTGTAGAGTTTAAACAGTCTCAGCAGTTCTCAGGGCTGAGAAGACTTGCCTCGTTTCCAGGTTTTTTTGCTTTCTTTTTCTCACTGAAAAAAAAGGAAAAGAGAGAAGAGCTGAAATTACAAGCCTAAGTGCCTATTTGTTGATGCTTCCATTGTCTTGCTATGATACAAAAAAACCCCAATAAAAACCAAAAAACACAGAGAGAGAGGAAAAAAAGA
This sequence comes from Corvus hawaiiensis, assembly GCF_020740725.1. Classification (NCBI taxonomy): domain Eukaryota; kingdom Metazoa; phylum Chordata; class Aves; order Passeriformes; family Corvidae; genus Corvus; species Corvus hawaiiensis. The sequence continues at coordinate 3,716,428 of NC_063221.1, read as the reverse complement.
CTCTTACGGAGTCTTGTGGCAAGAAGCCCTTTAAAATGAAGCTAAATTAAGTTGTTTGAAATGTGACCTTTGGCAAAATGTTTCAGTTTTTCTCATTCCCTTTCCATTCCTCCACCTCAATGCTGCTCCCGTCTGTAGAGCACAGCTAATTTAGAGCATCTGCCTCTGAACATGATGAGGTTGTTATGGAGAGCACTGCTGTGCTGGGGAATATTTCTGTGGAAAAGCAGGATCCCTCATTTGTTTGATGGAGGCTGCAAGGTGTCTGTGCCAAAGAGCTGAATCCCAGCACAGACAGTTTGCTGGATCTGTTGGGAGTCTAGGGCATGACAAATCAGGGAGCTTCTGGCCCAGAGAGTACCATGGACACTACAGGGAGAGTGGGAGGATGAAAGCTGGACCAGAGGCAAAGAGATAAGGAAAGACAGCAGGAAGCATCTAAAGAGCTTCTAAAACATATGAGGTAAAAGGTTCTGGGGGTAGGAGCCTTCCCTGAGGAGGCTGCTGGTTAACTGGGGATCTGTTGGGATATTCACAGCAAAAATGCTGGGGTACTTGGCTGATTTGGAGGAGAGTGTCTCCATGGCAGTGTTCTTCTGTCTGACTGGTTATAGCAGTAGGAGAGGACCGAGGAACTCTGATTTTGGCACCAAGCTCACCGTGATGCTTTGGAAATTCCATTTACACCCAGAGGCAAAGCTGAAGTACACCCAGAGGATCACCCCGTTTTTGGGGCTGCATTAGTGGTGATGTATGTCTGTGCTGGTGAGTCACCTTCCTGCTGAGGGTGACTCAGGAGTCAGGATTAATCCAGGTTCTCCTTTCTCTGGACACCCAGAGAAAGCAAAGCCAGGGGCAAGTTTGACTCCTTTGTATTCCAGAGCTATTTCCCAGACTGCATCCCTCATGTCTGAGCAACCTCAACTCGCTGAGGAGAAAAGCTCAAAATTTTGGAATGAAAGGGTGTAATTAATGTTTTCCCAAAGCAGGGACAGCAGGGAGCAGGAATCCACATGAGTGGGTTCATTCCCAGTGTTTTGTGTGAAGAATGAATGAGCCCTTCCCCTTTCACTGATCACTTCAATGTTTCTCTGCTTTCACTTTCTATACAAAGAGAAAAAAATCTCCAAAACCAACTTTATAGAGGTTGGTAACACTCACAAACTTTTATCTTTCCTAGAATCAGGAGGAAACCGAAATCTGAACTTTCTTTACAAATGTATTTTCAGAACTTGTTTTTAATCTTTGTGTCTTCCCAAGTGTTATAAATAGACCCATATTATCAATGTTGTGTTTTTTTTCAGAAAGCAAACTTCCGATTGTTGCTATGCATTCCTTGCTAAGCTCTATTCTTACCCTATATATTGTCTTCCACAGAAGTTTGAAAAGTTTTGGAGCTCTGACTTCATTTTCGATACATCCTTTCCTGGTGCTGTGATGGCACAAGAGGAAATCTCTGTGCTCAAAACAGACTCAAAGCAACCCAAAACTGTCCAGACTACAGAGAGACTCAAAACCTGGTAAAGAATCATCTGGTGCCTGTGGGGATATTGTGATTCAGCGCGGACCTACAAGGTTATGATTTGGAACACACAGGTCCCAGTTCTGCAGTTTTGAATGCAGAGTGCAGTCAGAGCCCCCCATTACAGTCAATACATATAAACTTAGGTAAGCCTAAGCCTGTTACACTGATGCTATCTATTTTTATTTGTGTTTGTTTCCCTTGTATCTCCATTTCATTTATTTTGCACAAAGTACTTCCTCTATCTGTTTGTCTGAGATACCACATTTCTGCTAAGTCCAATTATTCGTGTGCATTTCTTTTTCTGCCATAGTTCTGTCCTCCCTGGTTTTGATCTCTTGCAGTAATACACACTTTTATTCCTCTCCTCTCTGAGAATAAAACTGTGCCTTAGAGCCACCAGACAGTAATTATGTGCATAGTGTACTACTTTCTATTGCATTTAAAGTAGTTGCAGTGGTAAATAATATTTTATTTCTCTTTAGTATTCAGGGAGCAGAGAGGATGAGCCTGGTGTGACCATCCCTGGGCGATGGCAGATCAGAGGACAGACATGAGGCTTCTTAGCGTTTCATTCCAGTGCCCTGTTAACCCCAGGAGCCAGCAGCAACCCACAGAAACAACTTGTTTCAGGAGTGCCACGTTCCAATCTCTTTACTCCTGCTGGACAGCATCTCACTAATGAAGGCATTTCTGTGTCCAAAGTGGGTCTATAACACAAATAAAGCCAACACATCTGTCCTCTGAGCTCAGGGTCCACGTGAATGCATGAGTCTGCAATATCATGTTTGAAGTGGTTAAAACTGGTGAAAACAGCCAAACTCCAATTACATTTCAGACAAAAAAGCCTGATTAAGCTCTGTGTTTTCTGCTGCAGTAAAACATGTGAAATACAAAAATTCCCAAGAGGCAGGAAGCACAAAAATGCTGCTTCTTGTTTATTTGCTTGGTGTGACGGCGCAATTTAGGGTGGGCTGTGCCGAGCCAGGGTGGAACAAAAGCTTTGCCCCCCCAACCCTGCTCCTCAGTGCATCTTCCCAGCCCTATTACGGATTTCATAATGGACCTGGAGATAATTTCAAGCTCCTATTGGTCCGAGATGAGTCAGACAAGCCAGCGTGATGATGAAGCAGGCAGCAAAATTCTGGCGGGCGACAGAGAAGACGAGAACCTGCTCATGCAGAGATGTTCCCCGCTCCCAGCAAACATGGAAATCTGAAGTTAGTTTTTCACTGGCCTTTGTGCAGCAAAAATAAATGATCACATCCATTTATACCTCACACCTGGGTGAGCTTTGTCTCACACTGCTAAAATACCAGCAGGTTGACATTAAAACCTTGAAATGATGTGGCAAATCTTCGCTGCCCCAATTAGTATTTTTCCATAACTGAGAAACAAGAGGTTAATTGTTAAAATTACATGAACAATACTGGCAGCAAATGCCCAGAGAAGCTGTGGCTGCCCCTGGATCCCTGGAAGTGTCCAAGACTAGGTTGGACAGGGCTTGGAGCAACCTGGGGATAGTGGAAGGTGTCCCTGCCCATGGCAGCGGATTTGAATTGGATGAACTTTAAGATCCCTTCCAACCCAGGCCATTCCAAGATTCTGTGATACTGTGACTTGTTGGCTTTGTGGCCATGGCTTTTTCCACACTTCATTACAAGAAGACTTTGTCCCCAATTATTTCCTCTTACTGCACCTCACCTGTCACGTGTTTCTTATCTTGCCCCAAAATCCTATGCTGTCTGGCATTTTGTGCAACTCTAACAACAGTTTAAAAGCAGGTTTTTCACTTCTCACACCACGTCCCTCTTCCCCCTACTCTATTTCAGTGCAAACTCCATGATGCAAGAAGGAGGAAAAGAAATTGAGCAGAAATTTTTTTTTTTTGTTTTCAAAGACAGACATCAAAAGCTTTATAAAACAATCAGAAAGGAATGAAAGGACAGCCTGCCTTTGGAGAAGGTTTATTAGACTGGGGAAAAAACTCTGCCTTATGCAATTTTCTGTAGAGTGATTCCATGCTGTCCAGTTTGCCTGCTAAAATTTTAATTGGATAATCCTACAAATGCTCAAGAACTGATCTGACTGCTCAAATCGGTTGAGTCAAACACTGGAGTGGTGTGGAGGTCTCTTGGCCTGACAGTTGGGCAAGTGAAGGAAAACTTGTCTCTGCATGTCTTTAGCTGGTTTTTCTGATTGGCTGTGGCTTTTTCATGCCTGTTGACCACTGAAGGGCTGAGAGAAGGAGGAGGTGGCTTTTCCTGACCTCTTTAGAGATTCCTCCTAGGATAAGGTCAGGATTACTGCCTTAGGTAGGAAAAAAGTGAAGCTCTCCCAAGTTCAATGCCTGCTTAGGAACTGCACGAAACTGAGCAACTGACCTACTCTGCTTGGGTTTGGCCATAAAATAAAGTTTCATTTCAAAACCTAAGAAGGAAATACATGAATTAGAAATATTTTTACCTTTTTAGATCTTTTACCTGATACCTGATTTATTATAGAATCATTGAATGGCCTGGGCTGGAAGGCACCTTAAAGCTCATCCAGTTGCACCCCCTGCCATGGGCAGGGACACCTTCCACTAGCCCAGCTTGCTCCAAGCCCAGTCCAAGCTGGCCTTGGACACTTCCAGGGATCCAGAGGCAGCCACAGCTTCTCTGGGCACCCTGTGTCAGGGCCTCACCACCCTCACAGGGAGAATTTCTTCCCAATATCCCACCTAACTTACTCTCTGTCAGACAAGTGAAGCCATTCCCCCTGGTCCTGTCACTCCAGGCCCTTGTTCTGCCACTCCATCTTTCCTGTTGGTTTCTTTTGGAAAGGCACAATTAGATCACGGTGAAGCTTCTCCTCTCCAGGCCGAACAATCCCAATTCTCTAAGACTGACTAAACCCTGTGGTACAACACCAAACCCCAAAATTGTTGCTGAAATCTACTGGTGGATACGTGTTTTCTTTTATTCTGCTCCGTCATAGTTGCACTCCAAAAGCTGCAAAAAACTGAACCGAATAATTCAGGGTTGGTAATTGAGAGGAAAAACCATCATAATTTTGCGTGTATACACATGTGCCAACTGGGAACACACTCTCAGCTCTGGATGAACCTATGGACAACAAGCCACATGTGGACTTCTGGATTCAGCATCCTCTGCTGCATCTGGCTGCTCCCCTCTTGGGGAGGAACATGCTAAATCAATAAAAAGTAGCCTTTTGTATGTCAACCCCCACCCATCAGTCTTGCTCAAGGTTAAGACTGAATTCCTTTATTAGGAATGTTCAGTGGAGATTGCTGGATTTGCACCTCAGTGTAGTTCATCCCATATAATAAAATAAGTGTAATTACAGCTGTAAATCACTTTATTAGTTCCTCTGTATACCAGCCAGTATGTGACATAGTAAAAACATCTGCTTTACAGAGATAACACATGTCCAGGTCTGCTGTTATTTTTTGTACTGTTATGTATTTAATTCTCTGTATTTTTCTTTCCTGGTTGGGCAGTGGAATGGGGAGGTAACCCAGTTTGTGCTCCTGTGTTACTGACCCAGCTAAATCCACTGCTTCAGCCACAACTGGTGTCTAGCCAGTATCCTACCAACTGCTTTGTTTTATAAGTGCTAGAGAAATCTGCCTTTTTTTTTAATGTCTGACCAAAATACGGGCTTAATGAGTCTGGGATAAAGAGTAAAGAGCTGGGAATCCCTGCAGCTCCAAAGTCAGTGCCTCAAGCCCAGGGGCTTATCGTGCACCTCTGCAAAGCATGTGTGACCTTACAGACCCCTCCCTTTCCTGCAGGTGACAGACACCAGGCTTCTCTTCATTGCAACACTGCAGCTTTGTAAAATTAAAACCCCAAGGGGCTTTATTTACCTCTCAGAAAAAACTCTGGGTTCTTAGCCGTCAGAAGTCTCATTTTCCAGGACAGTAGATGCTGTGGAGGGATGAGCTCACTGCCCTGGGCCAAGCTACACCTGGTGGGAGATGAAACTTGTTTTCTATCCCTCTGGAAATGGTTTTTGTGGGTGCTCAGCCCAGGCACCAATAACAACACTGCCAGCTCCCCTGCAGTGCTCTTCCCAGGGCTCTGCCTCTCTCCCGGCAGTTACAGACAGGGAATTACTTTGAGAAGCTGGTATTTAGGCTGAAACTCCTGAAAGATGGATTTGGACAGGAGCTCTTTGTGGCCATGTGTGTTCCCAGACTTCTGTGGGTATTAGAGAAAGCTGGTGCCACACGAGGAAGAGCGCAGAAGGTTTAATTACTCATTTCTTTAGTCTTGTGCATGGTTTGCCTCCAGAGACCCTTGAACTCACTGTTATAGCCAGACACAGGACTCAATACCACATAGGTTATGAAAAATTTCTGGTCATTATCTCCCTGTTAAAAGGCTTTAACTTTCCTTTCTTTCCCCTTCCCCTTTTCTCCTTCCCTTCCCCTTCCCTTTTCTTTCCCTCTTCCTTCTTCCTCTTCATTTTCCTTTCCCTCTTCCTCTTCATTCTTCCTTCTTCCCTTTTCCTTTTGCTCTTCCCCTTCCTTTCCCTTTTCCTTTCTCTTTTCCTCTTCCTCTTTCTTTTCCTTCTTCCCTTTTCCCCTTCCTCTTCCCTTTTACCTCTTCCTCCTTCCTCCTTCCTTCTTCCTCTTCCTTCTTCCTTCTTCCTTTTCCTTTTCCTTTTCCTTCCCAACACTTCCAGGGATCCAGGGGCAGCCACAGCTTCTCTGGCCAGCCTGTGCCATGGCCTCACCTCCCTGTGAGTAAAGAATGTAATTCCCTTCCATGGAACAGGTTCATAATCAGGAAGAAAGCCTTGGGAATGTCCCAGATTCCACATATTTCCATGTATATCTTTTCACAATGTCTAAACTGAACTTTTCTAGCGGTTTTTGGAAAGAAAACCAGAGCCAGAAGGTGTTCTAGGCTGTCATGAATGTGACTGGGCAAGCACGGGGCTCTGTGCTCCACACTGGGAGCTGAATTTCCTGCATCAATTAAATCAAAAAGGACTAAAAAGCCTTCTTAGCACAAGTATTGACATAACTTAATTTCTGTATTTGAAGAAGGGAGGTGTCCTTCAGACAGAAGGGCAAAACTAAGCAAGAGTGGAAAATTATTTCAAAAGGACAGAGGAAGCTACTCCATCTTCAGGAGCTGAAATGGTGCATAAGATTTTGCGTTTTCCCTGGTAATTATTCAACTGTAACCTTCTCAATGCCTTGTCACTTCTTAATTTATTCTGTATTGTAAACACCTGCAGGTGCAGATGGCTGAGCTATTCTCTAAAGCTTTGGCTATTTTGCACTGCTAAAATGAGGTAGGGCACTGGTGCAATACAGATTAAGTTTATTGTGGAGATCTGATGGAATATTCACACTTCCACATGTTTGCAGACAGGAGGATGATCCTTTATGAGTCTGTCCCAGCAAACTGGCTTAGGATCCTTCAGCACCCCTCTTCCCTTAGGTAACACCTTCTGTTGACTGAGTTATTTTTCATTAAACTTTTATTTTAGGTTTTTTTTTTTTTTTTACCCTTGATTGGGGGTAGCAATATTGCTCTGCAGCAAATTTTGCTTTCTGTGCTTTCACAGTTTCAGGCAAGGCAGCAGGACTCTGATTCTCATTGTATCCCTGGCCTCTGTTATGGAGTCATGGAATCAGGGGATGGTTTGGGACAGAAGGGACTCAAAGCTCATCCAGTTCCACCTCCTGCCATGGGCAGGGACACCTTCCACTAGCCCAGGTTGCTCCAAGCCCAGTCCAACCTGGCCTTGGACACTTCCAGGGATCCAGGGGCAGCCACAGCTTCTCTGGGCACCCTGTGCCAGGGCCTCCCCACCCTCCCAGGGAACAACTTCCCAATATCCCATCTATCCCTGCCCTCTGGCAGTGGGAAGCCATTGCCCCCTTGTCCCGTCACTCCTGATGAATTGTCCCTCTTTGGCTTCCCTGTAGCCCCTTCAGACCCTGTAGCCCCTTCAGACAGAGGTGCTGTGAGATCTCCACACAACCTTCTCTTCTCCAGGCTGAACATTGCCAGCTCTCCCATCCCAGTTCCATCTGGGAGGTGCTCCAGCCCCCTCAGTAACTCCATGGCCTACTCTGGACTTGCTCCAACAGTTCCATGTCCTTGTGTCTGGGTCACCAGAACTGGACACAGAGCTCCAGGTGGGGTCTCACGAGGGCAGAGCAGAGGGGGAGAATCTGCAGTTCCATCTTAGCAAACAATGTTTAATGGATCTTTTGCATTTTCTGATAAGTAAATTGAGGGGGAAAAAATCAATTCCCATCATTTGACGCAGGCAGCCCTTGGAGGCTGTGACCTGAATTCCAGCAGAGCTGGGCAGGATGGACTTGGATCCTGACTAGTGATGGACATGGCTGCAGCATGGAGAACAACATCGATTTCTGTTACCTTTATCACTGTGCTCATCACAATCAAATCCCTCCCCATGCACCAAGGGCGGAGGAAAGAGGGGATTAAATGTCACTTCTGACCTCCACCAGTCAACTCCCTGGATTCCTTAAGAATACTCATTCTCTCCCAGTGGTACCCATCCACTGGGAAATATGCCCTGTATGTGTATTAAATAGAATGGAAAATTTATTACAACAACAAAAAAATTGGAACAAAATTCTATTTTCAGCAAAAGTAACAAGATGGTGTGGGTTTTGCATAACATATTTACATTATTTTTATTAAATTACTCAAAACTAGCTGATGGTTCACAAAGCTACTGCAAATAATGTCTTTAATACACAGTAACCATCTAAGAATAAGGAAAAAATGCTATTTTTTTCACAGATTAGAAGTACGTTGTGATTATTATGCTAATTTGGGGATCGGAGACAGCAAATTGAAGTATCATTTTTCCAGTTCATTAAGATTTGACTTTTGACTACTGCTCTGCAATTGATTAGTTTAATTATAGAGATACCAAATGTTCTGAAGGCCATGAACATGGCCACATTCTACCTATGATAAAATGTGCTGTTGGTAAACGATAATGAGAGTTTTTCCAGAGAGGGAACTGCTCCATTTGGCTGGAAGTCCGAAATCCACCATTTCTTGTCAACACAAGCCATCGTGGTATCCTGTAATTAATACATGGAGCATACATGTTCTTTGAGTGATGGAAATTACACCTAAAGTGACAATTAGCCTCCACCACAGAGCTAGACTTTCACACTCCATTAAGAATAAAATTAGGAATAGCATTTTCTCAGCATAATCCATGGTCATTATAAAGCCATCCATGGGGATCAAGAATTGTGGTTGTTATTGAAATATATCATTATAACAAGGGTAATGATTGCAATATTCATCCAGCTGTAGTCATCAGTTGCTCTTTTTTGCTCTGATTTGAGAAAGAAAAATGTGCAATTAAAAAGCACATAGTCACAGAAAGTCACTGCAATTATTTTTGTGCCACTTCTGCGCTTTAGAACTTCATTTTCCAGAAAGTTCAAGAAAGAGGCAGAATAAACACAGTTTGGTTTTCTAAGAGAAATAAATGATAATTCAAGTGCTATGTAAGTTAATTGATGGGATCCAGCATGTGAACCTAGATGTTAAACAGAACAATGTAAGCATGTGACTAATCACCATCTCTCTTTCCCTTTCCTTGCACTCTTGGTTCTCAGAGGATGACTCATGTAACGACATCACTCCATATTTTTAAAAACAAGTACAATCTTGATCAAGGCTTGGCACCAGAAGGGATGCACATTGACGGTGGTGCAGAACCATCCCTGAGCAAAGGAACTCTCCTGTGAATCCAACACATGGTCCATGCCTGAAGCTTTGGTCATACAGTGAAGTTGGTGTCTTGGTTCTTTCTGCTGACTGGTAGTTGGGTTCATTCCCTGGGCACCCAGCACCTTCAGGAGGACTTTCTCCTGCGATTGATCTGGCAGAGCTTGTGCAGATATCGGAAATCTCCAGTCTGATCCTATGGGTTATGTACCCAGATGTTTCCTTATTCACCTTGTCTTTATTTTATGCAAATATTTTCAGTCCAGAAGATCATGACCTTCATAGAATCATCATAGTATTCTGAAGTGGCCTGGGTTGGAAGGGACCTTAAAGCCCATCCAGTCCCACCCCCCTGCCATGGGCAGAGACACCTTCCACTATCCCAGGGTGCTCCAAGCCCTGTCCAACCTGGCCTTGGACACTTCCAGGGATCCAGGGGCAGCCACAGCTTCTCTGGGCACCCTGTGCCAGGGCCTCCCCACCCTCCCAGGGAACAATTCCTTTCTTATATCTAATTTCATTCTCTCTTTCAGTGTGACACCATTCCCTCTTGTCCTCTCAGTCCATCCCTTGCAAACAGTCTGTCTCCATGTATTCTGTAGGTTCCCTTCAGTCACTGGAAGGCCACAATTGGGTCACTCCAAAGCTTCTCTTCTCCAGGCTGAACAATTTCAACTCTCTCAGCCTTTCCTCACAGCAGAGCTGTTCCATCCCTCTGATCATCCTGGTGCCTCCTCTGGACTTGCTCCAACAGATCCATGCCTTTCCTGTGCTGGTGACCCCAGCTCTGAGGTCCCCAGCTGTTCTTTCTGGCGTTTTTTTTGACCAGTCCCTTCAAGTTTGATAGTTTCCATTTTATTGTCCAAATCCCCTTAAACCCAACAGTTCCTTTCATTTTACACCACTAACCTTAAACTGATGGCTCACAAATCTGTCCCCAGATGGGGTTTCCTTGACATGGAGGAAAGCCCGGTTCAGGTGACCAGAAAAATTTCCATCCTCCATACCGTCATCACTTTAAACTTCAAGAACATTGAATATTAACCCCATAGAATCTGATTGTAGGTCCTGATTCAGGAAAAATAATTGCAGGTCAGTTTAATTTCAGACTTAAATTTCTTGGATGTCAGTAAAGTGTGAGTGCACTGGCTGCACCCTCCTGTCACAGGCGTTTTCACAAGCTTTGTAGGGTCCTGTGTCTTTCTCTACCACCCTCTTTCCTCTACAGAATCCCTTTCATTATTGCGCTGGTCTCCAAAACAACCTGCCTGTAAGCTGCTGAACTCTCTTGCCTCAGTGAAAGCATCCTGGAAAGGCATCTTGCAGATTTTGGGTAGTTACACCAACCAGCACTGGGTGAAACTGGTTTTGTTGACACAACATCTGGGGTTTGTGCGTAATGGGGACACGTTACTGAGATTTCATCTCCAGCCATACAATTAATAGCCCTGAACATATGTTTTATGGGGACATTTCCAACAACCTTTGCTGGATAACAGGGGTGTTTAAAGGATGTTCCCTTTCTGCCTGCGTTCAGCTGAGGTGCAAGTGCAGTTCTGAGAGGTCAGATCTGACGGTAAATGTTTCACTTGGGTTTTACGGACGTGTTTGTTGATGTTTCCTGGCAAATAGGAAGTTAGGAAAGGCAGCAAAATCGTGAATACATTTTATTCCTCCCATGTAAACCAAATCAATTCAGACTGTAAACCAGGCATACATGCATGTATTTCTAGTAGCAGAGTGATGCCTTTTCCTGGTCTTAAAATTAAGAGCCAGACATGGTTAAGGGAAAAAGGGGTTTTTACCTCGGTATTTAATAAGGATCCTTATGGTGCACTGTGGATACAAATATTGCTGCTAGCAAGAATTTTTCTTGCTTCTTTCTAAGCCCATGAGATACTTTTCTCTCTCACGAAGATATTTGCAGAAGTTCTGTAAACTATGAACACCTGCAACCTTGTAGAACTATGTTTATGGTACAGTAGAAAAGTATTTTGACAATGGATGTTTTAGGATTTTAGCCATTCACCCAAAGGGGTGGCTGATCCTTTGTCCAATTAGACTAGGAAGAAAAAAGTCTATAAAAGAGTTTGTAAAATAATTAAATCAATCAATCTTGCTGCACAATTCCTGCCTGATGGGTCTTCTCTCCTCTCCTCCCTGCGGCTGCGGGACACAGTGATAGTGCACCACTTCACCCAGGGGGAATGTGCTGAAATGCACACACACGATAGATTCCATATACAATTTATAGGCCTTGCAAATTAGCATATCTAACAAAGATTCCCCAATGAGAGGAGGCTTGAATGAATAGCGTGATATCCCCTCTGCATGGGCCTACCTTAGTTTACAGGATGTGTTCTAGAGAGGACCTTGGTTTCTCAGGATAGCGTAGGACTTTCTGGCCTCCAACTGCAAGGCCTCCAGGATGTTTGGTCTCCTGGCTTAACGGAATATTAGGACTATGCTAAATTATTGGGCTTAAGGAATTACAAGTATGCATGCTAAAAGCACTGAGGATACATAAAAGTTATATAAAAGGTATATAAGAGAAAAGGCAAAAAATCTTCATGGCATCAAGTGCAGTCACATATCAAAGGTAATGCCATTTTCCCTGTTGCTGTCAGGGCTTTTTGATTTTGTGTTGGAGAAAATTCCTGAAAGGTATCCTCTAGAGGAATACCAGGAAAATTTTCTTATACAGAAAGTCATGCTAGTTGATTGCAACTGCTCTTGCTGGCCTGACTGGTTTTTAAATGGATTTATTTTATGCTAATAGGGAGCTTGGAACCTTTAATTCTCTTAAGCATATAAGACATGTAGGATTAGCCCTGGAGCCAAAGTTTGTGATTCCCCTACATCATTAAAATTCAGTGCAAAAAGACAGTGATTTTTTTGTTGTTGTTCCCAGTGAAATGAAGTAGATGATGTTACATTTTGGGGCAGTTCAAAATGTTTTGAAATGCTGTTTTTCCTGCAGTTATTTATGCCTTTAACCAGATTTTTCAATTTAGATATATTTTTAGATGAACCACAGTTCACTCTTTTGTATTTTAGAATGAAATAGACTTTTATTTTAAAAATTAGATACCAAACTCTTCCCTTGCCCTGCTTATTTCTTGAAATTTGTTAGTGCTCCTATTTGTTGCAAATAACTAAAAATAAAATGGTTTTGCTCACAGTTTAAAATTTACAGCTTTTTAAGAGATAATTTTTTTCTTATTGTCCGCTCTGGCTGAGAGGAGTGGTAAGGAGAGTTTATCTACACCACATATTCCTTATTTTTTTTTTTGATAGAAACTCAATTAACCCTCCGATGGCTTCAGTATGGGACATCCAGGGGGTTGTTGTTGTGAGGTTTTTTTCCTTTGAATAATGCTATATAAAATACAAACTGTGGAGTATTTATCCTGTGCTCCCTGCCCATGTTTCTCCTGCTCACAACCAAGCTGAGCTTTTCCATCTGACAATATTTACAAAGTAAAAATCTATTTCAGTCAGTAAACGATAGTGCTGCTAATAGCTTGGACTGCAATCCCATAAAGAGCTTAAGCATATGGATAATATCTGCTGGAGTTAATTGAGCTGCTGGCATCATTGGAATGACAGACACAAAAAGACGTGAGAACAGGAGCTCGGTGAAGTCCTCTAAGTTGTGTTGGGGTGTGAGATCCCCCTGGAATGGGATCTAGGGACTGTATCACTCACTCACCACCTGATGCTAGGCTTCAAGATCCCTCTTTTGGGATCATCCAGCCTGACATGGCTAACTTCTCAGGGAGAGTCATTAAATTATTAAAATTGTTCACTCCTGTAGTCTGGTAGGGCCCCCATGGGCACCCCTGTGGACATCCTCAGGCTTAAAGTCATGGTGAGCCTTAGGGAAGAGGGAAGCCCAGGTCTCCTCCTGGCATCACTGATACAATCATCTCTCAAAGCTGATACCTTTTTCTTTGTATGAATCAGGTGGAAAAAGCAGAATGGTCAGAAAACAGGGACAATATGCTGGGATCCACTTTTGTAACTGTCTTTTAAGCTCTATCTTAGAAAATCAAGCTGTGTTTGAGTAGGCCGGTTCTGGCCATGCAAATGGGGCTCCAGGGTGTTGCTGAGGTGGGTGGTGAGCCAAGCCCAGCACGTGTGGAATGGGAAAGGCCTGGAATGTGTTGGTGTGATTTGAGACACTCCTGAGCTTCTTGATGGTGACAAAGATCCTGAAGGGCCTGGAGCAGCTCCGTGCCCAGCACAGGCTGAGGGAGCCGGGGCTGCTCAGCCTCGAGAGGAGCCCCAGCTGAGAGGGGCCCTCAGCCCTGGCTGTCCCTGGCTGCAGGGAGGGCTCAGGGCAGGGCCCGGGCTCTGCTCCGGGGCCCAGCAATGGCACCAGAGCACCGGGCAGGGCCTGAGCCCGGCAATTGCCCTGCCCAGGAGGCAGAACTGCTGCCCTGGGCAGGGCCAGCCCTGAGCAGATTGGCCACAGAGGCTCTGGGCTCTCCTCCCTGGGGATATTCCAGAGCTGTGTGGACACAGTGCTGTGCCCTGTGCTCTGGGATGGCCCTGCTGGAACAGGGAGGTGGCACCAGATGAGCCACTGTGGGCCCTTCCAGCCTGAGTCAATCTGGGATTCTGTGATTCTCTTCCAGCAGAGTGCTGAGGTCCAGGTCTTGAAATTCATCATTTCAGAGAGATTTATTTGATAAAGATAGGAAAAGAGCACCCTTGTTTATAGTAACTACCTCATACTATCAGAGCCAAAAATGACTTGATTTTTCAAGACAGAAATGCCAGTTAGGCACATTCCCTTGCCAGAAGGAGAATTTGTGTGCTCTTTAGAGGTTTATTTCTGAAACGCTTCCTAGTGTGTTTTACAGAATCCATATGAATTACCACACTCGTGTGAGCTCAGTGGGTTTGATCTGATGGGTGATGGGCTGGAGCAAGACTGGAGCTGTCCAGGCCTTAGGAGTTGGTAGAATCATGGAATACCAGCATGGTTTGGGATGGAAGGGACCTTAAAGCCCATCTAGTGCCACCCCCTGCCATGGGCAGGGACACCTCCCACTAGCCCATCTTGCTCCAAACTCCCTCCAACTTGGACTTGGACATTTCCAGGGGCAGCTTAAGTCTCACTTTCTTTGGACTACTTGTCTTTAGTGGCCACCTTTAGTGAAAGGAAGAGCAGCAAATTTAATTTTGCCAGTCACTAGCCATGGCTTCCCACACACTCCTAGAGTGGCTGGAAAAAAGCACTCAGGAATAGGTTCAGGAATGGCACATCCCGAGTAAGTGAAGCTGACAGAATGAACATGGCTCTGCCCACTTAGAAGTGATGAGAGTGATGCTGAATAACAGCCAGAGAGGTGTGTGGTGAGGCATGAAGCTGCTGCCATATACAGCGATGGAGATCATACTCACTCATCAGGTAAACTCCCGCTTCGGGACATTACCCCACAGCAGGAGATTTATTCCACTGGTTTAACTTTCCTGCCCTATCAGAAGTTCTCTTTATCTTCCCAGTATATCACCTTGGCATTTGCCTTGACTGAACTCTGCTCTGGCTGCTGTTTTTTAGTGTACCTGCAAATCTCTCTGTCACTGCCCCTGCCATGTCTCCCAAGTCATTACTGCAGTGCTTAATAAAAAGTGCAGTAAAGTCATCTTCAGGATCCTCAGTTCTCAAATATTCAGAATTAAGGTGTTGCCTGGTGTCCAGAACTGTGCTGTAAACAGGAGTGATTCCGTGTCAGCTAATGAAACCAGACCTTTGGAAAAAGGGGCTCTGCCTCTGCTCCATCCCGCTGGGTATGGATTATGTATCACAGCAATCTCCTATCACAGCAGCAAATACAGTCCACCGTGTAATGGACCCAAGCACAGAGGTTCACATTAAAGACATTTTTCAGTCATTTAATTGAATTTGAAAATGTCACAGTAATTCAGGCTCTACTTCACTTACACCTGTACAAATCTGTTTATGGTGGCTTGATGTAATTTTGTCCATTATAAACCAGCTTAAATGACCCGAAAAGGGGATTTGTTTTCCCTGTCCATTCCCTGAAAGCTTTGCAGAAGTTAATAAAGCAAGTTCTCCGTATAATTTTTGCAGCAGGCAGAATCTTCACTGCATTTTCCCCTGTTTAGTTGTTAATTTACTCCAGTATGAAGGAGTGCGATGTTGTGGCCATTAATAAATGACATGAATAAGGCTTTTAATGTGTTTTGGGAATATTTTTCTTGCTGATTTTCATTCTGGACCCATTCAGGAAAATGCAGGTAACCTAAAGGATTTGCAGGCAAGGGGCTGATTCAAAGGGACATGACTAAGGTTTGATTTAAATTCATGTTTAGGACAGAAGGATGGAGTGAGACTTTTATGGCATTTTTTGGCATGCAGAGGGATGTCTTCTTGAAAGCTGGACAAAGCAGCAGTTAATGGTTGAGACTGACCTCAGAAGCTGAGGCTTTTTAGAGACCCACTTTGGGAAGAAATGAGTTGAATGCTCTATAAATGGTTTTACATGAATCTCCCTTCCATCTTTTCACACCTTCTGCTGGCACAGTTGGGCAGAATAAACACAAACACCTTCTGAGTGGCTTCATGACTGCAGCACTCTGACAGGATTCCTGTTTAACTCTTCCTCTTCCTTCTCTTTTGGTTTTCCCCTCCTTTCCATGCTCCTAAAACCAACTCAAAGGTGGAATCTGTTTCCTGATCTCGATCAAACATTTATTTTTTGTCAAAAACCTCAAAGAGTGGAATGTTCTGTGCCACTTCCACCCCTTATCTGTGGACTCAGCAGGCACAGCCAGTGCAGGAGTTCCAACAGCTTCCCATAGTTTTCCTGAAGGCTCTCCCCAGTTCACTTCAATTACATGCAGCAACTGCTTCACTGGAAAAAATATGTCTGTGAAAACTTTGTGACCCATGTAGAACATCAAATCCAAACATATTGGGAGGTTTTGGGTTTTTTGTTTCCAGCCCACAAAATTACCTCTCCTGAGTCCCAACAGAATAAACCTGATGCAAGACTAAATCAGGATCATGCCCTGACCTGCTGGCAATGCTTTACCCAGGATCCCATTGGCCCCTTACCCCAGGACACCCCCAGGACAACAGGGGTTTGATGCAGTACAAGGGAAAGGGAAATACTAAGGATAAAACAAAATCAAAAAGAGGTCTTGTATCAGAATATTGGTACCAAAATAAAATGGGAAGTGCAAAATGAAATCCACGAATCACCTTCATTTTTAAATTTCACCAAATCCAGTCTAATTAAGATTTGCCATTGGTGTTGACAGACACTTTCTGTCAACCATTCTGCTGGTAAAAGCATCTTCCTGTGGAGAATTTTGACTTCTTCTGGACCAGGCAAGGTCATCAAATTATTTTTTTAAAAGCCTAGGATGTGCTGATCGTTGATAGATGTTTGTTTATGAGCACTAAAAAACAGTGCACTGTAAATGAATTTCTATTGGTAGCGAATGAACTCTTTCATGATTATTAATGAAGTCTGGAGTTGCTATTGCTGTCTAATTATACCAAATGTATTTCTCAAGGTTCAGGGATCTACATAAATCAATAGAAGAACTGAGTCTGAAAAATGAAGTGAAAGCAGTTAATACACTGCTTGATTGGACCTTACTGATGGCTATTAGATACTTGGGTTTTTCTGGTTTGATTTTCTCAGTTGCTTGAGGAGTCTTTCTATTCCCAGGCACTTTTGAGTAGCTGGTATTTTTGGTAACCTACCTAGAAGTTATTTTTGCATTGTCAATGCAGTAACCAAGAACTCTCCCCATATAATTGCTGTGGGGTTATGGAATTTTCCCTGCAGTGAGTTTTAATTATTCCATGCTAATTAAGCAACTGATGCCTACTGTGAAAAATTCTCCCTTTGGAACAATGTGAGCAAAGGTGCATACATAAATTTCATAACATATGCATAAAAGCATCCTTTTTTATCTCTTGTACTAATTTCATGTCCCCATGTTGGGGCGGCAGCATGAATAAATATAACTCCTATGGTTGTATATAGAGTGCTCCAAAGACATAATATTCATCTTTTCCTATTAAATAAAATAGCAACATGGTATTTTTGGGCTTGTTGGATCCTCCCTTCAGTGCAGACTGTCACCTATTAAAAAGTTAGATAAAAAATGAGGTGCTTAATCATACTTGAGTTTAAAAGAGTCTTGTTGTGCCTTGCTGGAAAATAATCCCAGGATGGTTTGGGTTGGAAGGGACCCTAACACCCATCCAGTCTCACCCCTGGGGCCATGGGCAGGGACACCTTCCACTATCCCAGGTTGCTCCAAGCCCCATCCAACCTGGCCCTGGATATTTTTTAATTGCAATGACATTGAAAAGGGAACAGAGAAAGGGCAGAGGGAGCAGAAACTGAAGGCAGATGTTTTCTTCTGGAAAGTGCATCCCTTAGGCTGTTGAATTTATAGGGGAGAGCGTTGCAAGAACTGGCAAGATTGTAACTGGTGATGTGGAATCACTCTCAAACCATTCCAGTGGTGGGCACACAGTAGGAAGGAGGAAATTTGAAGACAAAATTAATGTATAAAAATGCCCAGGGAAGTAATTTCTGATCTAAATAAGTACAACCAGATTCACCTCTTTTATTCTACCTGAAACTAAATAGATTTTTTGATAGCTGTGCTAGAGGTGAAATATATTCTCTGAGAAAACTTCCATTGGATTGAAACCCAAGCTTTTTTTTCCTGAAAGAAGTGTCAGTACAAAAACCAAATCAGCGTTAGTTGTTTCCAGTGGTGGTTTGGAAAGGAAGATTTCTGCCTCACAGCTGAAACACTGCACTGGTGCTTACGATGGGTACGGAGCTGGATAATTGGATAATTACAGCACTAATGGGAAAACTGGTCCACGTCCCTCCTCTGCTCCAGACTCCAGCTGTGTCTGCTCCGTGAGGTGGAGGTGGCTGAGCCACACGGGGGAATTGTGCTGGCTCTCACTGCGCTGCTGCTTTCCAAACACCCAAAGTGCAGCTCTGGAACACGAAAGCTCTGTAGGACAGGGATGGACTGGCTTGAGACCACCCCAGAGTGCCAAAGGACTTGATTTCTCTGCTTATGAAGGACATGGAGGCTGAGCTAAGGCTCTGTTTTGGGGTGAATGTGGTCTAGAGCATGTTGTGAGGGTGTTGTCACACCCAGCTGGCAGCACTGAGGTGGAGTGTGAACATCTTTAGCCAAGCCACGTGAGGCCAGGAGGAGCTGGGGGCTGTGCCTGGAGGAATTTGGGGTGCAGACATTCATCCTGTAAAGGGGGACCCTTGTGAGCCATTAAAGCCACAACAGCAAAGTCCTCATGGGTGCAAAGCCCTGCCCTGGGCCGGGCCTGCCTGGCCGGGAGAGCTCTGGGGGGAAGAGCAGGGCACACCACAGTGCCCAGGCAGCAGCATCCTGGACCACAAACCTCCTGAGAGCCCTTCCAGCCTGAGTTACCCTGTGATCCTTTAGAAAACTGCGCTGAGTACTGAGATAGAAACTTGTTTTGATTTTTTAAATTAAGAAATTCAGGAAAAAAACTCAAACCTGTTGTAAATCTATTTTAGACTAAAGCCCAAAGATGAAATCACTTGTTAGCAGACAGCTCTCTGTGTCACCTGAGTGTTCCAGCTGAGCAGACAGGTGGGTATCACAATCCCAATCCACCTGTGGAACCAGCAGGGCCGTGGAGATCTGATGCAACCTGACAGGGACAATGTCCTGGAGTCAGGAGCAGTGGCAGCCACATCCAGTCTGTGGAAATGTGAAAATGCCATGCTAGCAGCGAGCTGTCACAAGCAGGAACATGGGCTGGTTTACACTTAAAAATTGTCCATATGACCAAAAAAAAAATCTATGTGAATCATCTCCAGCACAGCTCATTTTTCCCCTCTTCAAATTACAGATCTGACATTTCTATAGGTTTTTAATTCAATTATCTTAACTCCACTTAACTGGAAGCTCCTGGTCCTTGTAAAGGTACAGGACAAATATTGTCTTTTGGCAGCTCAGCCTCATCTCTTCTTGTCTTGACAAGATGCTTAAAGAAGCTACAGGTTTCAAAGAGGCTCATTTATCTCATCTATTACTTCAAGATACTCTGGGCAAGTTCATCACAATGGTTTCCAGATTTGCCATTTGTTTGATCTTTCCATCTCTTCCCCATCTCCGCTGTGCTCCATGGCAGGAAGGCACAGATACAAATTCATGCACTTCGTTTTTTATCCCTGTGTGCTCCCTTTTAAGCGGTGCTGGATTTTTCCTTGCCACGGCACCTGACAGTCAATAATCAGAAGAGAAAATCATTATGTCCATTATTCCCTTCTCTATTGAAGGAATCTGAGCAACAAACTGTGGGATCAGTGCACATTGCAAGGCATCATCACAGAGGACTCCTGATTGTTGGGGCTCGAGTTCCCAGAAGTCTTTTGGCTCCCTAAATTTAGAAATTTAGCCCCAGAAAGGATTTCTCTTCCTGCAGAGGGTGCCAGCACTTTGAATGGGTTTTCATTTTTACAGGAGATAAAGGGAACGTTCCATTTTCCTGTGAAAATACAAAGTGCAGCTTGCATTTGTCAAGGTTTACTCTTTGATAGTCTCCAAACATAACTTTTTAAAGTGGAGTGAATGCTGTTGGTGTTTGCTGGGGGGTGGCAGGCAGTGAGGCTGCTGGGATAACCCATCCTGTGATGTCACCTTTGCTACTCCCAGCAGAGATTCCCTGGGACACCTCCGCTCTGCCTTGAGTGTCCTCTCCTTCTCAGGAGAGAAGCTTGATGGAACATGGAATCACAGACTCATTTAGTTTGGAAAATCCCTCTGAGATCATCAGGTCCACCTGTTCCCCCAGCACTGCCAAGGCCACCACTCACCCATGTCCCCAAGTGCCACATCTACAGAGCTGTTAAATCCCTCCAGGGATGGGGACACTTGCCTGGGCAGGAAGGTGACACTTCCCTGTTCCAGTGCTTAACCAGCCTTCCAGTGAAGAAATTTTTCCTTTGCTTTTCCAAGCAATGTGGTGAAAAAAGGACTATAAAAAGTATGCAATTATCTGATATGTTGTTTAATTGTATGTCTTTTAATAAAGGAAAATGAAAACTGCCCCTGTGCAATATTTGGCCGGGTTGGATGGGGCTCGGAGCAACCTGGGAGAGTGGAAGGTGTCCCTGCAAGGGGTGAAATGAGATGAACTTTAAGGTCCCTTCCAGCCTAAAGCACCCTGTGATTCCAGGATAAATTATATATGCAATGCATAATTGCTTTTCCTAGTTTGGGGCATGACTAGAGAAGGAAAATGGTGAGGCATCTGCTTCCTGTGCTCCCTGCCACTGCCTGTGTGGAGGGTCGGAACGTGTCTGTTACAGCACATCTCACACCAAGCTGTAGGTCAGGTTTGGGGGGACAGGGCGGCAGAGCAGCATCTTCCTCCTGCAGCATGTTGTGTGCAGTGACAGCGAGGGTAGCAGACTTTGGAGCACGACAGATTCCAAATTGCTCTGCTTGGTCCAATGAATCCCGGAGTGCCTCCCCTCCCCAGCGCAGGGGCTGTCATTTCCTGGAAAGGGCACCCTTGATCCAGGATCTGTTACACTCCTGTCGAACAGAGCTTGCAAATTACTAATGATTCTGGCAAAAGAACTTTAATTTTGTGCCAGTGGGAGATTTCAGGTTAATTAAATGGTCTCTGTGTTTCACCAGGTAACTGCTTTGGGCTGAGGCCGAGGAACTTTACAACTTGAGGACCTAATCCAGCCTTGACCTGAGCTTCAGCAGACCAAGCCAATGTCTCCAAGTGCCTAAACAAGTTCTGAAACTCATTCTAAAAAACTTTAGGGCCGTGCTAGGACAGCAGTGTGCTCCAGGCTGTGCAAGCAACGCCTTGCTCCTCCCCACTTTTGTTAGCCTTCAAGCAAATATCCAGAAATGTGAGAAGAGCAGCAAACCCAGCTGCTGAAACATGTCACATAAATCAGGGGTCTCACCTGTGTGGTGGCTGAGCAAAACAGGAAGGCAAGAAGTCCCAGGGCAGAAGGGAGAAACTCCAGAGCAAATTTTTACCTGAGGCAGTCAGTGTTTGTGTCTGCAGCACACAGAGAGGAGGTGGGTGCTGTGGGATTAAAAACTGATGTCCCTGGTGCATCCCTGCTATCAAATCCAGTCCTGTCTACGCACTCACAGTGGTGCTGAATTCCACTTTGGCTCCCAGCTGGGATAGGAGGCTCCAATGGGATGGGACATCATGCAGACATCACATCAAGGATGTAGGGGGAGTCCCTACGGAGAGAAATGGGAAGGGCGAGCAATAGGAGACCTGCTCAGGAGGAAATCTGGAGGAAGATGGGAGTCAGGGAGCATTTGGGAGACCAAATATTGGGATTTTTCTAAGGGTTTTGTGGATAGTGTTTCTGGAGGGATTAGGTACAAGAATGGAGGAAATTAGATGAGCTCAGATTTTAACATCCATGGCTGTCTAAAGATTTTATATCACATTTTGTGACTCTGATAGAGTGAAACAGTGAAACGAGAACAACTGCAGAATGCAAGAGAAACGTTGCTAAGACATCCAGAGGGACCTTTGCCTGTAATGGTTGCCACCAGTGTTATTTTATTCTAATTCAGAAAAAAAAAATCACATTATTATTAACAAGAAGGAAAAAAAGGAAAGAATTTGGACAAAAATAATGCTGATAAAAGCAATCCAGGTGCTGTTCTGAGAAATGCAGATGAAGAGAGGTTTTAAGTAGAAAAGGGAAGCAAAGTAAATAGAAAAGATCCCTGGTGAGCAAAGCCTGTTCCATCTTTTACAGTGCAAGGATGATAAAAATTACAACAGTATATGATTTATTCAGTTTTTGTAGCCTTTTTTCCTTGCACTCAAAAGAGAGATGGGAAAGGCTCAGGAAAATACAGAGAGGTGGGAAGGGCTCTGAAACAAAAAGCCTGCCTGCTATTGCTTTCTGCAGCTTTCTGCCTCTCTCCTGAAGGAATAAAAGACATCAAATCTCCATATTCTGGGGCTCTGCCAGCTCTTCCCCTCTCTGTATTTTCCTGAGCCCTTGCAGGAGTGGCTGTGCCTGGTGAAGGCAGGGAGAGGAACAGGAGGCGCTCTCACCTGGCTCCACACACGTTCTGACCCGCCGCACCCCATTGCTCATTACTATGGCATTTTTAGGGTAGGATGGCTCCTGGCTGGCAGGTGACAAAATTGTTGGAGGTACGTGCTGCAGCTGGAGCCAGGAATTGCAGGGGACAGGTGGAGGTCTGTAAATAAAGACACTTGGAGCCTGTCTGTGCGATGCCAAAGTCATTCCCAGCCAGGAGCGAGATGAGCTCTTGTCCCTGCCTTAAGCAGCAGGTCACTGCTGCCTGTGCTGGTGCTGTCACCGGGAGCCAAAGGACAGGATCTGCTCAGCTATCAAGCGATAAGTTCATAAAATATGTAAAAGGCCCAAAACTGCCCAATTTCAGACCGTTTGTACAAGTTCACTGTGATTTCTTACCCCATCCACCTCCCTCGTCCCAGTGCCCAAGGCACCTGCAGCACCTCTCCTGCTCCCTCTGTCCTGCTCCTCAGCAGGACAGCACCAAAAAAACGAGAGGCTGGAACGTGTCCAGGGAAAGGAACGGGGCTGGGGAAGGGGCTGGAGCACCAGGAGTGGCTGAGGGAGCTGGGAAAGGGGCTCAGCCTGGAGCAAAGGAGGCTCAGGGGGGACCTTGTGGCTCTGCACAACTCCCTGACAGGAGGGGGCAGCCGGGGGGGTCGGGCTCTGCTCGCAGGGAACAGGGACAGGAGGAGAGGGAACGGCCTCAGGCTGGGCCAGGGGAGGCTCAGGTTGGATATTGGGATAAATTTCTTCATGATTGTTAAGCACTGGCACAGGCTGCCTGGGGCAGTGGTGGAGTCACCATCCCAAAAAACATGTGGATGCAGTAGCTTAGGACATGGTTTAGTGGTGAATATGGCAGTGCTGGGTTAATGGTTGGACTAAGTGATCTTGGAAGGCTTTTCCAACCTTAACAGTTCTATGATTCCATGATTCTAGGACCTGCTCCTAAATCTGCCCATTTGTAAAGATCAGATCGAGGCCTGACCTTAGGAGGAAAACCTCAGGAGTGTGGGATTTGTGCAGAGCACTGTGTGAATATCCTACACTCACACTCTTTTTCCTGAAGCCAGTTTGTGTTTAGCTACCTCAGGCTTGGCTGTAAATCCCATTTTTTGTGCTGTAGCTTTTCTTGTACCTTTTCTCTGGTCCCTGCATTACCATTGCTACTTCATATTCTGATGTTTTGGCATCTACCTTTGCAAACTTTAAAGGCAAGACTGCCTCATTGAGTTTGAAGGGCAGAGCAGTCCAGCACTGATTTTTCTTTGACATCTGCCTCATGAAATCAGCTCTATTGGTTCAATATGACTTATGGGCCATTTCAATTTGTTGGGACTCTGGTGGGGTTTTTTTCCATTGATGTGGAGGACTGCAGGCCATGCATGGCAATGAGGAGTTCGACCCAATCTGTGTAATAGGCTCAGGAGGTGGATTAGAGCAATATTATCAAACCATATCAATTTTTATGCGGGTCCATTAATGAAGTTTGTGTGTCTGCTCTGTTTACAAGGCAGTGTTGTTTGGTGTGCCATAGATCATTTTCTGCATAACTGAAATGATTATTGCAGACATGCAATCAATGAAATGTTCTTCTTCCAATTGGCATACATGATTTTCCTTGTGAAATTTTGCTCAGGCTTTAATGGGAATAAATTTTTAGTCCACCCAGGCTCTGAGGATATCCAGTAAGGATACTGCAAAGGTCTATCCTTTGCCAGCAGTCACTCACCAGCAACAGTTCCTCAGGAAAGGAGCTGGGAATTCCAGTGGACTGTGCTTTTGGAAAAAGGCAAACATGAGATGTGGACGTTGAAATAGGGGAGTGGTTCAGAAGTGGAATAAATTTGCTGCCTTTATTGGCAGTGGTTGAGCACCAATAAATAAACTTCAGGAAAATGAGACCAAATAGGGGGGGTCCAGAGGCAGAGAACAAGAGTCAAGCTTTAGAAACCACAACACAGAAGAAAAGATTGAAGTAACTGTGTGGGTGAACTTTAAAGAAGAGACAGAAGGGAAACACGATGGCCCAACCTCCCAGAACATCTGTGGCTGCTGAGCAGTTTCTTCCCCACATCAGCACAAAAAGTGGGTTGGCTTGGATGGCAGCAAATTTAAGCTAATAATACAGCTAAATTAGGCTTGTCATAACATTTCTAATAGTTTGAAATATGTGTTGGAATAGATTTTCTAGAGAGATTATATAATCTCTCTCACTGGATGTTTTAAAGACCAAGGTCCATATATCCAAGAGGAATACAGCAGAGATAGAGGGTTTGTAACCCTTCCTCAGTCCTTCCATATTTCTTTTCCTGCAGCACATCTCTTTTTACATACAAAAATCACAGGTATTTTCACTTTTTTCTCCCCAATTTTGACATGCAGTTTTTCTTTGTGCTCTGTAAAGTTTGCTCATAGATGGTTTCACTTAAATAACATCCCCAGTGGGCTTTCCAGAAAGTCTTTTTCTGGGAACAGGAGTCGTTCTGTCCAGATATTTGTGAATCACAGAGTCATAGAATCCTAGAATGGTTTGGGTTGGAAGGGACCTTAAAAATCATCTCATTCTAAACCCCTGGACAACTCCCACTAGTGGAAACTAGTCACTAAACTGGTGAAGAAAGGAGAAACTCTATTTCAGATTTTTGGAGGAGAGCTCTGGCGTGGTCTGTGCTGACCCTGTATTGTGTATGCTACAGTGACAAAATAAATAATAATTATATAATTAATAATTATACAATTAATAATGCAGATTGAGTGAAGCATGAGTCAAGTATAAATTTCCATGTTTTTATCTTGATGAAGAAGATTTTTGCCTAGATAATAAAGTGAATTTCACCTGACAGTAAGAAGATGTTCTGTGATGGCAACCAACAATGTGTTGATGTCTCCTGGTTACTTACAGGTTACTGAGCCTTTTGAAAGATCTTTTCAATATCTTTGGGTATTTTTCACTGAATTTAGTTTCCTTTCTCTGAGCACAAAAAATAAAATATTCAGTTGTAATAACAAATCCTCTGATGGCATGAAAACGTTATTAAACAACTTCAATAACCTCAAGAAACATAAATGTAATATAGGAAAAACATTCCTTTACAAAAGTCGATTGGAAGTAGGGTTTTGATGCAATTTGTCAAGTCCATCTTGTTTCTAAAGCGTGATGGAAGTTAATATTGATTGCCACTTTAAAGCCCAGCTTGTGGGCTTTGTTCCACTCAGCTGCCAGCATTGTCATTCCCAAGGTTTATTTTTCCTGTGCTCTCAGATCACGGAGGCTACTGGAGCATGTTAGGGCTGGTAATAATACAGCTGCTGATAAACAAAAGCTGTGAATATCAGCACAGCAGAAGGAAGTGGAAAAAGAAAATCTCTCTCTGCGTCTGGGCTGTGAACCTATTAAGAGCAGTGATCAAAATTTATTTAGGGGAAAACTCCTGCAGTAAAAACAGCAATCTGCCCATGGTATCAGTTCTTTCTCTAATCTGCCAATAATGAATAATATCTGTCAATTATTTGATTTGAGATTTTGCCATCTGACCAATAGTATTATAAATTCCAAAATTAAAAAATTCATTATTACCTATCACTGTTCCTTTCAAGTACGAAACTTTAACTTAATGCCTTTAATTAAAAGGATTTCTCTTTTGACACTTCTGTGTTTTCCCCAAGGTCTCAGGTGCTTCTCCCTGGAGGTGTCCTTATGAAGCAGCTCTAGGGAAGTTATGCCAGACCCCTTTTTGTTGCTGTCACGTTCCAGCGTCCCTGAATCCTGCAGAGCTGGAGCCCTGGTGCCTCAGACTCTTGGCTTTATGGGCAGAGGGACATGAGAGATGCCTCCAGAGCAGCATCACAAACTCCAGCCTTACACTGAGCGCCCTGTGCAGGCAGGAGGACAACCAGAGCCCAGAATTTGGTCTAAAATGCCAGAAGGACAGCAGATCCCAGATTCTGAGGTACTGCAACCCACAAGTCAATAGGTAGGGATGCTGCTAAACCTGTGGACCTGCAGGAATGCAGGAACAGGAGTTCCTTCTTCTCCACCCTGAGCTGAAAGCCCCGAGCCTTTCCTTCAGAGGAGGAATAAAAGATTCCCCGATAAAAACATCTCTGCCTCGTGCTGTCAGATGTCTTGATGTGCTCAACACACGGCTACAAAGTGCTCAGAGTGCTGTTCTTCCCTTGAATTGCTGTTTTTCACAGGAAAGTTGCTCAGCTGGAAAATGTCTTGGCTGGCAGACCCTCAGGAGGTCAAGCAGCACATCACTGTCGGGCCGAGTTACAGCCTCAGCCTCCTGCCTCTCTAGATCTGCTTTGGGGTTTTTATCCATCCATCAGGATAGTTTTCTCCCTATCCTGGTGAGGCACCGAGCGCTGCAGTTGCCTGTGCAAGTGAAGCTTTATTAGCACATCTCCTTTGCACTGTCTGCTGATTGATGGGGCAAACAACCCCAAACTCCACATGGGTGCAAACTTTCTATCACTTCGCTGCCCTCGGAGAAGCATCACCCTAAAAGGAAAGCCTCACGACATGATCTGTGTATGCATAAAGTGATTTATTTCAAAGGCACACTGTATTAGCAGTGCTTCCACCCATGTGTTCTTCCCCTGACAGAGACAAATTGCTATCTCAGCAGCTGGTCCTGCCAAGGCAATTTGCACTTGCTTTGCCAAGTGACAGGAAACTTCACTCCGTACCCTTGTCCCCCCTGAGTTGTCTTGTTAAAGCGTTTTTGGGCTGCAGGAGCTGATCTGCAGCACTCAGTCGAGGCACTGGGATGATCAAACGGTGAAAAGTAGTGAGGAATTTTCCTGCTGAAGGGAACTTTTAAACACCATCCCCCCCACCCCATCATTTGCTCTGGGTGCTTAATCCTATTTAAATAACAACATGTCAAACATGCCCAGTCATCAGCTAGCAGGTGTCCCTGCTGAGATTTCCAGCTTGAAGTTTTCCTGCGTCTCGGTGCAAGGAATTTTTTTTCCAAATATTGACTTTTAGTTTTCAAGGTTACTGATGATGTGCTCAGGCACAAGAGTTATTCAGCCCACATCAGGAAAAGAGGCACATCAAGAAGATGGATGCATTTATCAGGCAAATCATCTGGCTGGATATATACTTTCGGATTTACCTGTAAAACCTTGTTTGAATAAATCCCTGTTTTTCTGTAATTACCTGTGCAAACACCCATGAGCCCTCGCCTTTCAGCTCCTCAAAGAAGGAACTCTAATTTATGATGTTTACATGGCAGTGTCTGTGTGCTGGCACCAAACAGGCTTCAATCTTCATCTCCCCCAAGAAAAAAAAAATCTTATTAAATAACAGTGAGAAACCTACAGGATCAATTGTGTGACAGTGCCTAATGTTGCACTTCCAGCTCCAGGTAAGCCAATTACTAGAGGAAAAGGACGAACTTCAGGCAGCTCTGCTCCATCCTTTTGCTGCTGGTGGGAGAAAGGGAGGGCAAAGCTGGGTTTCTAGATCAGACCAAGTGACCTGAGCTGGCTGTTTTGGCTGTGACAGTGCTGGGGCTTTCACACGCTGCCACAACTTCTTTCAGGACACCTGTTCCATGATTTAATAACTCAGGTGCTTGCCATTCTACGGCTGAACTAAAATTAGATGCTATGTTTGAGCCATTAGTCTTGCTCTGTATGTCCCAGGAGCAACAGTCCAACAGTGCTGTGAGAAACAATGCTGATTTTTTTTTTTTTTTTTGAGAAAACAAGAACAACTACATTAGTGCAAAAAAACCCCAACCCAGCTAACCAAGCAAGCAAAAACCCCACAAAAAGCAAAACAGAAAAACTTGTTTTCTCTGTGTACAGAGAATTTAAAAATCTTCAAAGCAGTAATAAATTGGGAGGGAGGAAAAGCAGTTAAATCAGGTGTTTCTATGGTGCTTTTAGGTGAAAAGCTGACTTTGGAAGTGTTCAAAGTGCTTGGTAACCTTTTGTCTGACTATTTCACAATCATAAAAAGCAAGAACAAAGTACTCAACCTCTTCCTTTTTTTTTTTTTTTTTCCTGTTAAATTAGGCCCAGAATAGCTATTAAATGTATTAACTGTTCTGTGCTAGTTTGTCAAATTATTCTCACACATTTTGGGTTTTATTTTTACAGATGTGGATTTTTTGCAGTGTTCACCACATGAGTCTCTGGCTTCCTGCAGTGCTTGTCATTCCGAACATGCCACCTTCTCCTCAGGGCCTTGCCTGCTCCCTGGCCAGCCATCTGGAATGATTCTAGCCAAAGATAATTAAAATAACAAATGGCAAACAGTGGAGAGCAAATAAGGAGTATTGAACCCCTGTCTGTGCAGGCAGGGCCGTGTTTGCACATGGGTGCAGATATTGGGATAAATGGCTGTGGCCCTGGAGTTGTGTTTGCAGGAACCTGGAAACAAGGAGGGTGTTATGAAAACTGCTGGATGAGGGGCTGTGGATTTGAGCAGAGCAAATGCTGTGCCCAGGACAGCTCAGCTTGGCTGTCCCAACCCTTATTCCTACAGATCCCTGTGTGGTCACTTTGCTTTGGGAATCTTTGGAGCTTTGCCAGCTCCAACAGGAACACAACCAGTTTTCACAATAACATTTGGTCAATATCAGTCTTCATCTTCGAGGATTGCCTTTGTCAGCTGCTACTATTAGATGCCCTTAATGTCCACGTTAATAAATGTTTTTTAGTGGGACAAAATTATATTCAGATGGGAAAATGTATTCGGTGTTACCATTTAGATGTAATTCCACTGCAGCTTTTTGATATCCACAGATGCATTCATGTGATCAGAGAATCACAGAACAGACTCAAAACATCCTGAGCTGGAAGGAGCCACAGGAGAAGGTCCAGTGGAGGCACCGAGGTGATCAGAGGGATGGAAAGGCTGGCAGAGTTGGGATTGTTCAGCCTGGAGAAGTTTCAATATGACCTAATTGTGACATTCCAGTGCCTAAAAGAGCTGACAGGAACCATGGAGAGAGACTGCTTACAAGGGATGGAGTGACAGGACAAGGGGGGATGGCTTCCCACTGACAGGGGGCAGGGATAGATGGGATATCGGGAAGGAATTCCTCCCTGTGAGGGTGGGGAGGCCCTGCCACAGGGTGCCCAGAGAAGCTGTGGCTGCCCCTGGATCCCTGGAAGTGTCCAAGGCCAGGTTGGACTGGGCTTGGAGCAGCCTGGGCTAGTGGAAGATGTCTCTGCCCATGGCGGGGGTGGAACTGGATGGGCTTTAATGTCTCTCCCAGCCCAACTCAAACCATTCCACAATTCTGTGATTCAGGTATCCATGCAGTCTCCGTGCTTGTGAAAATGAATGTGATCAGGCAAACATTGAAAAGTTAAATCATTCACAGAGAAATAAAACAACTTTCTGAGACTCTTTTAATGGTTTCCAGGTCAGGAGTCATGAAAAATTGAGTTGTGGAAGAAATTTTTTGTTCCTATCTTAAATTCTTTTTCCATGTTGGAGAGAACTCCTGGCAACCTGTTCTTAAATGTAAATGGATGTAACTTTCCAAAACTTCATTAGTGTCTCACTGATTATCAGTAGCTGAGCTTTCACTAATGTATGGTGAATTGAAGTTTCATTTGCTATGATTATCAGCTCTGAAAGCGTTCAAAGAACTTGTGGATGTGGCACTTGAGGACATGGTTTCATGTTGAATGTGGTGGTGGTACTGCCTTGATTGTGGGTGATCTTAAAAGCCTTTTCCTACCTTAATTATTCAGGCAAAGAGAGAACTCACGAACTCTGGTGTCATCTCTTTCATGCTCTTTCACTTATTTTGCAAATCCTGTGGTGTTCAAACCAAAATATGCTGGTGAATTTTCTGTGTTAAAACCAGCAGTGTGATGGGTGAAGGGGAAAATGTTTATAAATAGAAGAGCAGTGTTGTAAACCAGGACTAAAGTGGGTGTAATGTCTGCTGCCTGCCTCACACCAGCACCTGGGGCAGGCTTGCCCCCTTTTCTAACCTGTGGAACTTGTTAAAAGTTTGGTAAGTAAGCGAAGGTAATTTAAGTCAATAATCTGGTCCTTGTCTGACAGCTTTGGTACTGGATAAATATTCATACCCTCCTTCAAAGCTGATTCCTCTTTATTCTTCAGAGGGTGAGAGCCTCATTGCTAATCAGTACACTATTCCTTCTTATAACTTGTGGCAAATGAATCTCAGCCAGTTGTTTAAATTGAAATTTTTAACTGCCAGTCAAGACAGGTCAAATGGGAAAAGAAAAAAATTAGGATCACTGACTAAAAAGAACAACTATCTCTATGCATCCACCTGTGGCTCCAAGTATTCTCTGGGATGTTAACTCCATGCAGATGGCGACTATTCACATGGCTTTCCTACCTTAAGGAGTTACTTCAATTCAAAGGAAATAAATGCTTTTAAAATGCCATCCACTCACTGCAATTGACTCTGCCAGCAGGTTAAAATACCTCTAAAATGAATATTCCACTTCAGGCTGGGATTTTTGATGACTAAAGTGACTCAACTGTGTCTGCAGCAACTGCCTCCACCGTTTCTCTGAGAAAAAAAATCCCGACAAAACAACCAACAGCCTTGATACGGAGAGAAACCTCAAATTTATTTATATAGCAGCAGGAAATACAGGCCCTAAACAATGAGGGCACCACATGCAGGATGCTTCACAAACAGAAATAAAGAGCCGCTCTTGTCCCAGTGAATTTTGAGTTGATGATTGCACCAAAGGCTCGAGGAGAAATAGAAGCACAAAGGTCTGGTGGCTGCTGTAAGGGCCTGGAGGGGGTTATTGGCAAAAGGAGGGTTAGAAGGCTCTCCAGTCCCCCCCAGCACTACTTTAAATCAATAAATGCTGGGTTGCAGCCTCCAGGTGCTGCTAAATGTGAGGCATTGAAAACAATTCCAGCTGCATGATAACCTCTGATATTCTGAACCAGGCCATTTTATCTCTCGGAAACACCTTTCCCAGCTCAGAGAATTATGGAGCACTTGCCCTTAAAGCCTCAGTAATTGCTGCAGGTAACACCTTGGATAACTCAGCTCTGGGTTTGCAGAGCTCCTAAATGTCCCTCGTGGAGTAATATAGGGAAGGGAGGTCATGGTGCCAACACAGGGACATTTATCTAACAAAGGCGACATTTGATATTGCACCTCATTTTTTGTTCTCACATTGGAAGGCAAGGACAAAGGACACTCGAAAATTACAACCTTTTTAGAGTTAATAGATGTAGGTGGCTCTCAGAGCATAAAATGCTTTGCTGAGATCTGAAAGCTCCTCTGTCTGACACATTTTTACCTCTAAACATTGGAATTATCAGACTGAAATCAGTGAAGTCATTAATTTACACTGGCAGACATAGGAATGCCAGCAGAGACAAGAGCATCCCTGTCACCACGCAAGAGAGGATGCAAATGGCTCCTCTAGATACATTCTGCTTTTTCCTAATTTTTTTTTTTTTCCATCAATAACCCGATCTCTCTTCCCACATATTGT
This sequence comes from Corvus hawaiiensis, assembly GCF_020740725.1. Lineage (NCBI taxonomy): Eukaryota > Metazoa > Chordata > Aves > Passeriformes > Corvidae > Corvus > Corvus hawaiiensis. The sequence continues at coordinate 3,684,554 of NC_063221.1, read as the reverse complement.
TGCAACAAAAGCTTCTGGAGACAGACGTGCTGCCCTGAGTTATTCCCTGACTCTGGGTTTTCTGCTTTAATGCTGGAGCCCTGAAAAAGCAGAAAAGGATTTTGACAATTGAAGTTGCAGGCGGGTTTGCTCTCCGTGCCACTGTAATTTACTTGCTCAGATAAATGTCTTTTACACTCGGGTAATTTCTTTGCATTGTGCGTGTTATTCATAGTTGAGTGAAGTTGAAAATCCTAAAAGATGCTTTAACTTGGCTCTTTCTACTTGGAATTGCTTAAGAAATGCTTATGGGATTATTGTTTTGCCTTGCTTTTTACTCAGTCAGTCTCAGTTGGAAGAAAGAAGCTATATGTAACAAAAAAGAAGGCGAACCCCCCAAACATATGCTGCAGCAAACCAAGACAGGCTTACTGGGGATGGGGATATTTGAGCAGGGCTTGAAGAGGGCTGTGTTATGGTCTCTGATGGTGTTTCAGAGGAATTTAGGGATGAGATAGACCCAAGACCAGAACCACACCACTCAGGAACATTAAATTTATAATTTGTCAGGTGGGATAGGCAGGGCAGGTGGTTTGTGATTTCTGTGATAAGGTTTCTGCTGCCTTTCATCCTCGGACACTCACAGATTTCACACTCCCCAGTCCTGCCTCTGCCCCTGTCCCATTTGGGGCCAGCACCAGGGACCCAGGGAACAGGAATGCACATCCCACTGCCAGATGTGTCCATTCCTGGGATGCAGTCCAGCTCCTACACTGTGGGCTTGGACTCCTACCTGACGTTTGAAGTCTGTGTAGAGATAATTCCACAAGGGGCTTGTTGTTCCCTGTTTAGTTCTTTATAACTCGGCTGGTCAGCCAAGATCTCACAGACCTGGGCCAAGCACTCTGTTCCCACCCCCCATGAGCCAATTCCTGCCATATTTGGGTCACCATCACCCTTTAAACCCCTGCCCAGTATCTATTAGAAAGTTCTAGAATTCCTAAAGCCTACCTGAATCATTTCAGCAAGGCAGGCACAGTCCAGAGCTTTTGGGTAGGTTTTCCCCACAAAAATTATCATTGTTTTTTTCCTTCCCTGCACATGCCAGAATCAACCCATGAGCTGGAGCTGGACAAGTGTGGCCAAGGTCTCAGGAATCTGAGTGATGCTTTCAGGGGAGGCTCACCCCATGACTGCAATTTATTACCCTTATCAATTATTTGGAAGAGAGAACTCAGCTGGTAGAGGGGGAAAATAAAAGACACACAATGCAAAGAGTAAAGAGGCAAAGTTGACAGAGAGCTGATAAAAATGTAACCTTCATTTTTCAGTCGACTGAGCCACTGCAAACAATATATATTTTAACAGAGCCAAAGGAAGGTCTTGCATTTTGTAGCAAAAACCCACTAGAATATCCTGCTGATAGCAGCAGACTCAACATAAGAGGAAATATTTACACCAAAAGTGGAATTTTGTGGATTTTTTTCCTAGACACTCGATGGGATTTGATGAAAGAAACTAATTCAGGGAAGTTTTGTGTCTTATGCTCCTTAGGACCTCAAAATCAACAAATCTTTTTTAAAGGACTATGATAGTGTTTGTGAGGGGAGTCTTGCACAGGTGAAAGAAAGTTCAGTGGAAAAGAAGGTTTCCTCTAAAGAAATGACCTCACTTAGAAACAAACCAACCCCAAAAAACCAAAGAGGCAAATTATAGTATAAAATAACCTGAATAATAATAATTTGCTGATTTGCTGTCAGTCTGGATCAGATCAGGAGATGGGGATGGGGTGATTATATTTTGCAAACTAAGCAAAAGCATTAAGCTGACCCATTTCGTTATTCAGAGCTGGAAACTCCATGCAAACCCCCTACAGCTCGAGGGAAATACAGGTCTGATTCTGCCAGGTGCCGAGCCTGCTCTCTGCTCCTCAGAAAACCTGAAGTCATGAATGACTTAATACTCCTCCAGTGCTGTGGTGAATGTGAGTCCTTCATTGTTGGGAATCCGGGTCAGAAATGGGAGGCCGGTGGAAACAAAGCAGTTTAGAGATGGTCTTTAATTACAGAACTTCAGAGAAGGGACAAGAAAAGACTCTCCTTTGTCTGCACCAGCCTTTGAGTTTGGGGCCCTTTGGAAAGATTAGACAGTGTATATAGAGTGCATCCCAAGATGGACAAACCTCTGTTCCAATCATCAGCCACCAGAGCCTGCCAGGAACAGCTCCACTGAAACCGGTGGACAAATCCCCTTTGGATTCAGGGCCTCGAGTCCGTTCCTGTCTGTCCTCAGGTGGTACCTACCTGCTGCTGCTTCTGACTTCACACTCTGAACATCTTAGAAAATGGGCTCTGAAACGATCTTTTTTTTTTTTTTTTTAATCTTTTTTACTCTTTTAAAGGCATCTTCATGGGGAGCTTTGAGGGTAAGGCCCTGATAACACAATCTCTTCACTCCACACCATTTTGTGCAACATGCCAGAGTTTTTGAGGTTGTAAAACTTCAGTGTTAACACCTTCATTAAAAAAAACCTCAAACTGCTTTTGTTTACTGTTAAAGCCCAGTCCCCTTCTGCTCTCATGCCCTACTTCTTCTGCTATGCACTGGAACAAACCTTTTCTGAACCTTCTAACTGGGCTTTTTTCACCTGTCTGTGGTACCAGGCAATGGTACCTGGCATACTTTCATCTGCAAAGCATCATTTTCACAGCCACAGCTCCCAGTCTGGATATTTTTCATGTTTTGCTGTGTATGTACCTTTGCTGTTGCAGCTGGACAGTGGTGCCAGGAAACAGAAAAGGGGAAAAGGAGGAGTTGGGAAAGTGAGGCTGGTGGTGAGGACATGGGGAGCAGGGAGGTGTGCACAACCCCCCCAAGCTTGTGCTGGGCTTTGATAGAGCAACCTGGGCTGATGCAAGGTGTCCCTGCCCATGGCAAGGGGTGGAACTGGATGGGCTTTAAGGTCCCTTCCAAATCAAGACATTCCCAGATTCTCCGATTCTGCGATCACTTCAGTGACTGTAGCCATTAAATACTGGAATTTCCTGAGCTCTGGTGTATAAAATCCAGCCCTTTTTTCCAACTGAAGGTCAAAGACTTTTCAGTTTTAACTCCACACTTTTACTCAGCTTATGGTATTATTCAGATTAGGGTGGTAGTTCTTTTGTTGGTCATTTTAGGGATCTATCTACAGATTGACTACAACATGAGAATTCTTTGGTGGAGCCATGAATTTCCAGGGGTTTAATATTCACAGCTGGAAAATACAGGGAAACCAGCTCAGCTGAATTGTCCTTTTCCTCCGGCTGTCCCTGTGACCATGCACACCTGCACACAGGTGCAAAAATCCACAGGTGTGTTAAGAAACCTGCTACTCCTAATTAAGTCAGGCTGCTTGGCAACGTTAACCACCTCCTTCCAACTCTTCCATCTTCAGGCAGTTGTAACTGGGGTTCTCCTAAATATTCCAGGGAATGGTCAACGGCCTCAAGGCTGGCAGGTCTCCAGGAGCATTTGGACGACACTCTCAGGGATGCACAGAGTGGGATTGTTGGGGTGCCTGTGCAGGGCCAGGGGTTGGATTCCATGATCCTGGGGCACTTCCAACGCAGAATATTTTGTGATCCAATGAAATCTGAAAGACTCCGTTTTAAATCCAAGCAGGATGTTGTAAAACAACCTAAGGCACGACCAAACTCTGCTTCACAGTCAAAGTTGCTTATCTCTGCTTTTGTTTCAGCCAAAGAAGCTGTTTTGCCATGGCAGCACTGCTAAATGGCATGAACCCCTTTTGGTCTGAGGAGATATTTCAGTCAGAAAGCAATCGGGGGAAAATCTACTGCTTTGCAGATCCCCCCATAAATTTGAGAGCCCACTTACCTTGCAATGAAGGGTTATTCTGCAGAGTGAGAGGGAACAGAGTCCCTGTAGTTGCCACCTAAGTTGAATTATATTTAACCTAGAGAATAAACTCAGCGTAAGAGTTATGCTGCGCCATTAAAGTGGAGCCTATGTGCCAGCCTTGAAATGACTGTAAGGTCATCCACAGCCTCCACCAATTACTCTTGTGCTAACCCTGATAACTAGATTTTAGCTAAATCATAGATACCTGCACTGTTCCCAGACTTTTCCCAAAGACTTGGAGGGATCAGCAATTTATAACTGGGGGTTTAATGTAAACTCTGCAGATACCAAGAGAAAAAAACGAAACTGAGCAAAATCAGTCAAATGTAGCTTGGAAGAGAGATGGTTTGCAAGGGATGGAGTGACAGGACAAGGGGGAATGGCTTCCCACTGTCAGAGGGCAGGGTTAGTTGGGATATCGGGAAGGAATTCCTCCCTGTGAAGGTTGTGAGGTCCTGGCACAGGGTGCCCAGAGAAGCTGTGGCTGCCCCTGGATCCCTGGCAGTGTCCAAGGCCAGGTTGGACTGGGCTTGGAGCACCCTGGGATAGTGGAAGGTGTCCCTGACCATGGCAGGGGTGGCACTGGATGGGCTTTGAGGTCCCTTCCATCCCAAACCATTCCATGATTCCGTGATTCAGGTATCCATGCAGTCTCTGTGCTTGTGAAAATGATTATGTTCAGGCAAACATTGAAAAATTAAATCATTCACAGAGAAATAAAACAACTTTCTGAGACTCTTTTAATGGTTTCCAGGTCAGGAGTCATGAAAGACTGAGTTGTGGAAGAAATTTTTTGTTCCTATCTTAAAGTCTTTTTCCATGTTGGAGAGAACTCCTGGCGACCTGTTCTTAAATGTAAATGGATGTAACTTTCCAAAACTTCAATAGTGTCTCACTGGTTATCAATAGCTGAGCTTTTATTAATGTATGGTGAATTGAAGTTTCATTCCCTATGATTCAACCACGTTTTCCTCTTCCTTCTTCTTTCAGCAGATGGATCATTAAAGCGTCCCTATAGCATAAACTTATTTAAAGATATTCCTGACTGCTTTGGCAATAGAAAGAGACTTGGAATTTAGTTTCTAAAAGTCAGTATCCCCTCATTTAATGTAATTACAAAACTACATAATTTTTAAAAATGAGACATTAGCTCCACATTTATGATATTTAATGCTCTCAGTGTGCAGATGGAATGCATGTAAATGTGAAATTTAAAAAATGGTATTTTAGAAACACTCTACTCCAGGACCTTCTGTACATGACTTAGGGGAATCGGCAGCAAATCCATTCAAGGCATGAGTTATGGATGATAAAAATCCAGGGAACTTGTCTAATAAATAATGGCACTAAAACCCTCTCCCACAGTTCATATTTCTAATGTGAAAATGTGCAGTCTGGTGTGACTGAAATGTAAATTGTGTGCCCTGAGATCTGTTCTCCAGGGGGAGGATGAGGGGATGGATCCTCCTTGGCCAAACCATGGCAGTGGAAGTCCAGTTTCCATCCTGGATCATCAAGTCCAACTTTTGACTCTATTTATGAGTGACCTGAAGTTTTGCCCTGTGTCTGTGAGAGTCTACCTGTGGAACATTGCTCTCTTTGGATGGTTTTCTGAGCCTGCCCCCTTGCCAAGCGGCCTCAGTGCCACACCATCCCAACTGCTGGCACCAGGGATCCATCACAGGGATCCACATGGATCCAACATCCCCTTCCAAGCTGACCTGACTATCAGGTCATCCCAGGCTCAGTTCTCCCCGATGAGCTGAGACTCTCTGTGGTGCCAATTGCATGAAATTCCCACTTGTTTGCATCCTACATGGAATCAGGCTCCCTACATCCACTAAATATTTAAATACACCCAGCATACATCTGACAACAGGATCAAAATAAATGCTCCTGATGCAGCATCAGGAGGAAAAGCAGCACAGAAATAAAACCCAAGGGGTCTGTGCTGTGCTGTTTCTCTTCTCTGTGTTTCACTGTGTTCTGCAGTTGCTGCTGTCCTGTAACAAGAGGAAACTCTGCCAATTTAAGGTGATGCTTTAAGACTCACTTGTCATCCTGGAGGTTTGAGCTGGCCACTGGTATTTCTTGCAGTGAGAAAAGGGGTGACTCATATTCAATATCTACTCTAATATAATTCCACATTCTGGGTTCTGACTGATGCTTGAGCTGCAGAGGACGGGTCATGAGTGACAGAGTCACATAAAGAGAGGGAAATGAGACGTCAAGGCAAGTTAATGGTGCTCCTTGGATATTACAGCTCTTCTGGCTTGGGTCAACCGCCAGCAAAAGTGTGCTTGGAACCACAGAAAAACCATGCTTGAAAAAACAGGTTAAATTGTTGGGAAAAAAAGGTTAAGCAGGCTAAACTGTTGGGAAAATTTTAAAGGTTCTATTTCCACCTCTATTAGCTTAGATGGTGTTGAAGGAAAGAGCAAGGGAAGTTACTGCAGGCAGTTTACCTCTTAAATCCAAACCAGGAACTATAGATTTAGAGTATTTTTCTAGCTAAAACTATGTTTTTATACCTTTTCTTTTTTTAACCTAGGACAGTTTTCTTTCATTTTTCTCCTTATAAATAGGATCAAAGCTTTCACTCAATCTCAAAGTGGCTTTTTTGTTTGGTTGTTGAATTATAAAAATCAAACCCAAATCCAGAGAATTCTGAGTTCAATAATTGCAAAGCAGCTTCTATTTTTATCCCCCTCTTTTCCTCTGTTTTGTCTTCATTGAGAAATGTAAGAGGTTGAGAAAAGGAACTTTTATAACTAAATTATTCACAAAAAAGTGGGCAAACCAGGACTTGAGACTTTCCACTAATAAGCTGCTCCTTTTTTTCTTCCACATCATTAATATCCCTTTTGCTAAAGTTATTAAGATGAAAAATGGTTATCAATACTTTAGTTTTATAACCAGAAGCACACTTATTTCTTGTAATACCTTGTGACATCAGTCACCTTAACCTGGCATTGTTTGTGCTTCAGCAGGCTGCGACACCACTGTGGTTATCTCCTGCTGGTTAATAAAGCAGTTTTATTTGGAAGGCAGAACTAAAGCCTAGCTGATGACCAGGAGACAAGAAAGTTGGCATGGGAATTGGAATGGATTTGTATCCAATGGGAGCACAGAGCCATTTACATGGTCTGTTATTTGCCTCAGGTGGGGCGTCTGGAGATTTTTTAGGCTGGGACTGGCACGTTGCAATGAGACTGGCAGGGAGAGCTGGGCAGGCTGTGTGGGAGAACATCCCTCTGCCAGGTGCTGCTTTGCCAGGCACAGCGGGTGCATCCCACCAGCACCATGTCAGGCACCTCTTGGAAGGAGTTTTTGTTGTGGAGTGGCTCTGAAAGTGTTGTGACCTCTTCCTTTTGTGAACAAAGAAGAAGGGAGCTTTCAGGAAACATGGACAGAGAGTATTTACAAGGGCCTGGAGTGACAGGACAAGGGGGAATGGCTTCCCACTGTCAGAGGGCAGGGATAGATGGGATATTGGGAAGAAATTCTTCCCTGTGAGAGTGGTGCTGAGGGCCCAGCACAGAGTTCCCAGAGAAGCTGTGGCTGCCCCTGGATCCCTGGCAGTGTCCAAGGCCAGGTTGGACCGGGCTTGGAGCAAGCTGGGATAGTGGAAGGTGTTCCTGCCCATGGTAAGGGGTGGAACTGGGTGATCCCTAAAATCCCTTCCAATCCAAACCAGTCTGGGATTCTATAATTCTATGAACTGCACTCTTTGTATCTTGGAACAGCCTTGCTGGGCCACAAGCAAGAGTTGTTTCTATGAAAACCTTTTTAAGCATCCCGTTAGTTAATTTTATTGTTCACAGAACCGTGAACAGCTGATATCCACAGAGTCGTGGAATCTCAGAATCCCAGACTGGTTTGGGTTGGAAGGGAACTTAAATCCCATCTCATTCTCCCCCCTGCCATGGGCAGGGGCACCTTCCAGGTTGCTCCAAACCCCGTCCTACACATCCTGGTCATGTGGAGTTAATTTTTCTCCGGCAAGTAGGAATTTGGAGGATAATGTGCAGGATGATTCACATGCCGAAGACGGCCCTGTTAGCAATACTACGGATGCTGATGCTGCTTTGACTCCTGACAGTGATGAGTGGGGTGTAATATCTGATAAAGATTAGAGGCCTCAGAATCCAAACAAACCTCCTGAACAGGAATCCCATGATACCAAAACACCATTTACAAGCTCTGACAGTGAGATAATTGGTCTGGGTGTGGCTTCAACTTACTGGAATAAATGATGATAAATAGTGACTCTGGCTGGACTTTGACTGGGGAAAATGGAATACTCACAGATATATTTTAATATTATTTCTGCTGTCAGAAGTCTGGAGATGGGAATGTCTGTGCATTTTTGTGTGATCTGTGAGTAGAGCAGGGCTGGCCGTGCACAAGCCAACTACTGCACTGCTTCACTGTGACTCCCACACTGAGCTCCTTCCTCCATCATATCCTGTGTGTCTCATCCATAAAACCCATACCAGGGCCATTCCTCCTTCTGCCATTGCCCACAGCCATTACTCTTGTCACCTGTGACTTTTCCATCACTTAAGAATTTTCTCTTGACCTGAAAATTGGATTGTCATCTCAAGATGGATCATGACAGGAGGAAACATTGCTCAATGAATCCATTTCTAACACTCCTCTGTGAAACAGTGGGAAGTAATGTCAGGATATGTGATGTCCATCCATCACTGCCAAAGTGTCTCAGAAACCATCAGTTTCTGCTGCCCTTTCCTGCAGCCACCTCTACATGACCAAGCTACTCCAGGTGATGTAAAACAAGCCCTGGGAAGGGGAAAGTTGCTGGAAGAAGAGAAAGTAAGGCAAGAAGGACAGATTTATTTTTTCTTTATCCTCCTGAGAAGTTGGGGGGGGGCAGGGTTTGAGCTCACTCAGGTCCTTTTTGGGGGTCTGCAAGGGAGATGGTGCTGGGAAAGCAATGGAGGAACACTTTTTATCAGCTTCATGTATGAGGAGGTATCACTTTGTCCTCATACCTAGCAGGGCAAATGCAGTTTGGGGAGCTGGGCCTTATTACCTGACTCCAGACTTGTGCATTAACCTTTGCATTTCAATTCACTTCTGCCACTGAGCAGTGCACAAAGCTGGGGATTTATGGGGAGAGTGTTGACATGGCTTTGGATTGGGGTTGTAGACTTAAACTACAGTAGTGGTCTTTAGCTCTAGGAGGAGCACTGCATTTATAAAACTAAAAGAATAGCGAAAAAAATAACCCCAGTTAACCTGCACGCCTATTCCCTTTAAAACTGTGTCTGTTTCATCACAAAGGTGAGAGGTACATTTGTCAGTGCAGTGTTAAACACGAGGTGCTGAGCTGCCAGGAGGAACATATTTGTTATGACAGGCAAGGTGAAATATCCACTGTCTTTTAACCAAGTAAATATTGCAGGACTGCTCATTAAAAATGCAGAGATCTATCTTCATCACTTGGCCCCACTTCTGCAGTTCCAAATTTCGAGGTGGTGAGTGACTGGAGAGTGGTTCAGCTGCCAGAGGCATTAGGCAGTGTGGGGTTTCCCTCTGCAGTCTTTGCTGTCCCATCATCTTTAAAGACAGAATGCTTGCCCTGGGCATATGAAATTGAAAATTAATATTTCCAGAGAGAGGAATGTAGGTAGAAAAGTGGTTGCAGAATTAGAGTGGAAAGGGAAAAAATAAGTATCCCACTTTTGCTGGTTTGGAGATAACTTGGGTGTGATGAAATGGAAAGTGATGCAGATTTTCAGATTAAGGCTCTCTAAACTGAGTAAACACTCAAAGGGCTCCTGCTGAAAATGATGGTTCTAGTTGTTCACAAAATATTGGTGGTGACTCTCACCCCCTCCTGATCCACTATTGGAGTAGAAATTAGAAAACCTTTCTTGAGGAGACCATTCCAGCTAACCTTGCAGTTACTTCATCTTCTCCTTTTCCCCACTGTACCTCCCATTCAAACACAAAGCACACATTTCACCAGAGGAAAAGATGATTTCCCAGGGCCAGGTGGGTTTGTTTTTTTTCCTTAGAATTGAATTCAACTGCGTAACAAAGGGAAGAATAACACACTTCAAGCCTTCAAATCATACATTTTGCCCAGCCCTTCAGCTGTCGGGGGGCTGTCAGCACACGCTGACTAGGTTCACCCATCACAAACTCCTCATACCGTGGTACATTTGTTAAAATGAAAGGTGCCTCCTGCAGAATAAATCTCAAGGAATGCATTGCCATTAACTGTAACCATTGTTGGTGCCTCCAACTGAAAATCCTTCGAAATTTTCTTATTAAGGGAAGTGCTTCTGTGGGGATGGGGAGAAATTGTGTGCAGAATTTGTATTGCTTCAGTCTGTTGGAAAGCACTGATGGACTTGAACTGAGGTCGATTGCAGAAATATCTCTGTGAAAACTTCTGTTAATTTTGTAATAGCACGTTCCAGCAGTGAGGCAGGAAGGAAAGCTTCTCTAATGGTTGTAATGGAGGTTATTTTGCTTGACTTGCTGTCTCAGATTAAGCTGACACGTCCATCTGAAGCCGTCTGTGACAGGCTTTTTATAAAAAAAGCTATCCACATCTAGATGTTGGAGTTTGAAAGGACCATCAAACTTCATAAAAAACCCCAAAGTGCAGGTAGATGCTTAGAAAAGGAAAAGGTATCTGAAAACACCTTTATGTGGCTTTAGACTAAAGGTAAGAATAACATCTCCAGGTGCAGCAGTCTTCTCGTAGAGAATCCAGTTTCACCCAGCTCAGAGGTTTCTAGGCAAACCCCCCACTTTCCACAAACTGATTTTAAATGCACAAACAAATAAATAAACAAACACTGATGGATTTTGCAGAAGATTTATGCTGATTTATTTCAGGGCATCCTGAGTTTATTCCTGAGAGCAGAGCATTGCAGTTTTTGTTTTGGAGAGCTGGGCAGGACTCACAGAGACAGCAGAGGTGGGACAAGCTCTTTGCTGTGGTTTTGGTGCTCACGTAATTCCACGAACGTCTAAATTAAAGGACCTTTTGATCCTGAGAGGGTCCAAACACGCAGGGGACACCTGCTGGAAGCTGCCAGATCATTTTTGTAAAGCCCAGGTATTTTGGCGTGCCAAGATGTTTTTGAGGAGCTGAAAATACCTGTATCTGTGCATCCTAATATTCAAAGTACTCTCTTGGTGTGGGGAAGCAGTTGGAACATGAGGTCCCTGCTCTACACTTTATGTTTGGATTTCATTCTCTACCACACACATGCACAGAGATTAAAGTGTTTATCCTGCCCTCCTCTTGGACTCCTGCAGAAAGAGAGAGCCCTCCCGGCTTCCACATCTTAGTCCCAGGATATTCCTGTAGCAGGGGTGGATGTTTCTGAGTCACCCAGCCTGGATTATCCCTGCCATGGGAACACAGAGCTGGAGTGTGGAGCTAAACGTGTGCAGCCCACGTGGGTGCTGCAAAAAAGGTGCCAACATCCATGAAAGATAAGGGTTATCTAAGGTTTGTCTTTCTCGCTGAGGGCTCACAGCCACAGCTGTGAAAGACACACCAGGATCCCTCTGTTGTCGCCTCCTCTGCTTGACAGGCAGCCCGTGCCAAGTACGGGGGATGTCAAAACACCGTGTTATTTTGTGAGGAGCACCAGGTGCCTGCAGAGGAAGAAATTGCTGGTTTACCTGGTGTTTAAGGCACATTAATAATACAGTAACTTTGATTTCTTAAACTCTAACTAAAGGCTGTATTCAAAAGCTGCTGTCTTCAGTGCCTTTGTAATTGAATTGCAGTCCCCCACGCCATATTTTTGGATCTTAAATAATTCTCTTTTGTGATTGCTTGACAAGAATCAGACGTCCTCCCACCCCATGCCAGTGTCTACTGCATGTTTAATGTCTTTATCTGGTTCTCCTTGCATTACTCATCTGAGTGTGTGACAGGTATACATCCTGGGCTCTTTAGGTATATTTTTATTCATCTATTCATGGGCTCAGTGCAGGTTCTGATATCCATCAGTGCCATTGCCTGAAATTAAAGCTAAACTCTTTTCTCCAGTGGATTAGCACAAACAGATCCTGGTGATGATTTATTTAAATCCAACTTTTCACCAGCATGAGCGCTGTCTTCCAGGACTCAGATTTATCCAGCTGGCTGCAAATCCCCAGTACTTTGCTGTGTCACAGGATGGGAGTGTGGGATGGGAAATGACCATATCCAGCTAATCCTGCAGCCCTTACAACCTCCCCTGAGCATGGTCTGAGTGCTTATGTTGTCGTTTGGATGGTTTGAACCTTTCTTAGCACTGCTAGGCTATTGCCCATTTTGATGTTTGGTGGTGTGCCTTGCTTTTATGGCACATTTCAATTTCCTTATCAAAGCTTCACAGCAGCCTCTGGGTTTTCTGTTGCGTTTGGAGCTGGGAAACACAGACACAGCCCTTCACAACTGCAAGACTGACTCAGGAGGAATGAGTAAGTCAGAAGGGTTTTCATGGCTCACGTTCCTGCTGTCTGCTGGTCATCTTGTGCTCCTGCTCTGTGCTGAATACGTGGTTTCCAAGCACCAGGATCACTCTCTGATGGGGCAGTGGCTCCTTAGCAGCAGCAGTTCAGGCTGAAAATCAATGTGGCAGCATGGGGAGAAGTGAGGAAAGTTTTGGGGAGGGAGGGGGAGGAATCATTTTGGCCCTGTCACATCAGAGCACAGGAAAGGGGCTGGGACAGGCCACTGGTGCTTAGGGAAGTGCTGGGAGGGAAGGGCTGGAGTGGAAGGGGTGAGCGGTGAGGATGGGGGTGTCTGTGCTGAAGGTTTGATGTCCATTCCCAGACCTCCCTGATCCCTATCTCCACAGATTCCTTTTATCAGAACCCCTCTCTCTATGCTGGTGGTCCTATTGCCTCTCCCCACAACAACTTCTCCTTCCTTTCCCCAAAACCATGGTGTGTTGCCCAGACAGCCCCATGGCAGAGTGCCTGGATGTGCCATGGATCTGGTCTCCCGGTTGTCTCGTGCTGACAGTGTTGTCTGTAGGGTCAGCAACTCCCATCCCTAACCACAGACTCCTGACAGGCAGGAGGAAGGATCCAGGGATGAAATGGCATTTTTGGTTTGGTCAGCTGGGATCAGGATCCTGGTGACTGTTGAAGCTCTTTGGGTGTCCCTGGAAGTCTGACACTGGTGTGTGCCAGAGCCCCTGGGTGACTTTTGATCACATGCCATCCTTACCCTCAGAATTCCTGCTTTAGATCTTCCTGGAACATGGCTGGGAATTTCCTCTGAGACCCTTCCATCAGAACCAGAACAAGTCACCTGTGAGCTGGTCCCTTCCTACTCAGATTCTTCTGTGGATTCCAACACTGTTCAGGGTTCAAGGCACAACATGATGCAAAAGGAGAGCCAAAAATGGGATAGTAGATTTTATTGGAAGGTGTACATTTCTTTGATGCAGGAGCCAAATAACAAGGGGTGAGAAATATTCCTGTTTCACAGACTTCACACTCCATATGGTAAATGTATATTGTCTGGATTCACTGGTAATGCACTCAGTGTTTGGCTCTGGAGAAAGTGTGGCTGCACTGGACATGCTAAAATAAGAACAAGAAATAAACACCAACATATTTGGGACTTGAAGTTTGTGTTGCACATAATGTGTGAAAATAAGTCAAAGCACAGCTAAACAGTCAAATATTCATAGGCTGAGAAAGCTAAGACTAATTCTAAATAACTCATATCTAAAATCTAATTTTAATGCCTCTTTGTTTTGTACAGTGAATTCCAAATATCTTTAAAAAATCTCTGTTGATCTCCCCTGCATAACAAGAAATGAGTCTTTTAAAGAACTGCTTTTAAGCAAGGTGAAAATACATACAAAGGAAATACTTTTGGAAAATCTGTTGCTTCTGGCTGCAGCCTCGGCTTTCCAATGTAAAAAGTGATATTTGATTGAGGGAACTTTGGGTGTTATATGCAGATTTCCACGCTTCAGCCACATCTGTTAGGTATGTTCTGAATTGTTTTAGATGAAAATAAGTACTTTTTTTGGCAGTTTTTCATGCTGAGATGCATTTAGTGACAGAGTCTTACTCGGTGAGGAGTCTTGTACCTTCTTCCTCCCCTGGTGAAGCTCTTTTGATTGACACTGAGTAAAGATCAGGCTTTAAATTTGCACAGCTGCCTCCACATATAGGAAATGCCAAACAACTTAGAAAAGTAAAGAGAGTTAACTTAAAATAGAGGACCTACTCTTCTACTTTTTGGAGGAGATTGGGAGCAAAACTCCATGGTTATAGTGATATAAAATTATCCAAATTAGAATGTGAAATTGCTTTAGGGACTTTTTGGATGTTATTTTTGTGTGGGATCTGGCAAATTAAAGATGACGGCAGATGCCTAATTCCAGAACAAATTAGATCAGTTGGTTTTTTTTGCTCTGAGATTACTCAGCTATTGATTTATTTTACCTTATCTGGCTTATGCTGAATTTTCTCTACTTCTAGAAGGAAAATTTTTTATTAATTTCTAAATTTTTGGTGAGACAGATGAGTGTGAAAATGTTATGTTTTTTTCTAGGGGTACACCACTGTCCTAGAACCTGAAAAATTGTAGCAGCTTTACCAACCATCCAGGTACATCAGCTAAAATTCTAGCAATGGCTTTCCCCCCTTTTTCTTCTGTATTTTGGGGGATGCAGTGAAGATGCATAATCTAAAACAAGCAAACAACATCTCTGAGAATAAACACCTCCATTTCTCACTGGAAAAAAATTGGCAAATCTGTCTTTTAATGAAAAGAGGGTTTTTAAAAAATATTTTCCTGTTTGAATTTTAATTTTTCCAATCCTAATTTTCCTTAGTTAAAAATTTCAATATTTCCCTTAATCGTCTTCATTTTCTGCTATAATATGAAAAAAAAAAAAAAAAAAGCTGCTGGTAACAGTTTTATATCATCTGTGCTGATGAAAAAAAAAATAGAGCAAAATCCTGTTCTTTGATTCTCCTGGGACCAGTGTTTTGGGTTGATACTCCATTAGTTTCCTGTCCTTTAGCAGGCATTGCCCCTCTCCCCCACCCCTCATCACCCACTGTGTAGTGCTATCCAAACCTGCTCACAGGTTGTGGTATACCCGGACTAATTCCAGAGGCATTCGTGGATTTACAGAGGACAGCCCGACATCCCACAGCTTTATTTGTCTCAGTGACAGCCCCCCAGAGCGCTTTGCATCTGTTGAAAAGTCATCTTTAATTCTTTTCTCTTTCCCTTTTCTTCTTTGGAATGCAGAGGGAGCAACTGGTTACTTGTATTCAGAGTTTTTTATCCTGAGATAATTGTGAGCAACACATCTTTTAAGAACATTTGTCTTCTTGAACAAATACCAGATTCTACTTAGATGATAATGAAATTCAGATGAGTTCTTCTGAGCACTGAATTGTTAGCATTTTGCATCCACTTTTATAATGGAATGTTGTGCCAAGTTTACTGATATTTCCTTTCCTTTCCCTTCTCTCATCTCTTAACTGCCCCTGTTTTGTCACTCCCCATCATGGTGGAAGCAAGACACACACAGGGAGGGAATTGGATATTTGCACACCGAGTTTTTCACATAGAATAGAAAGGGAGAAAATGCCAATCTGGGAGAAATTGAAAGGATGATGATCAGGAAAGCAACAATTTTTTATGTCTTATTGTGCTGGCTTTGGCTGGGGCAGAGTTCATTGTCCTCCCCGAGGCTGCTGTGGGGCTGTGTTTTGGATGTGTGCTGGAAGCAGTGTTGGTGACACAGGGACATGGGAGCAGTGCTGCTGACACAGGGATGTGCTCACACACAGCCAAGGCCTTTTCTGCTGCTCACCCATCCCAGCAGCGAGGGGCTGGGGGGGCACCAGGAGCTGGGAGGGGACAGCCAGGACAGGTGACCCTAAGTGACTCATGGGATATTTCATAGGTTCAGTATGTGGGTTTTTGTCTTCCCAAGTCACCGTTCTGAGGGATGGGGCCTGCTCTCCTGGAGCTGCTGAACACCTGTCTGTGGGAAGCAGGGAATGAATTCCTTGGTTTGATTTCCTTACATGCACAGCTTTTGCCTTCTCTATTAACCTGTCTGATCCCAACCCAGGTGTTTTCTCACTTGTACCCCATGATTCTCTCCCCAGTCCCCCTGAGGGGAAGTGGGGGGATGAGCTGCCACTTTGGGCTCCACCATGGCACTTCCTCCCATTGCAGCCAGGATGCTCCTTTTGGAATGAGTTCCTGCACCACAGAGAGCACAGGGAGAGGCTGGAGGCTTAGGAAGAAGCTTAAAGAGTTTGAGGAACTGCTCAAGAGACTAAAGATTTCTGGGTGCACAATTTGCTCCATATTGAAGTGTGGTTGTGCACTTGAGTGTATCTATTTATCTCTACTTTCCTCATTGTCCTGTTTTACAGAGCTATTGATCATTGGAAAATGGGCTGGTCTGACCACCTCCTCCTTCCTTTGACAAGAGTTTACTGCTGCAGCAAGGAGTCCCTGGCATTGAACATTTTCCATGGGACACACATGGCCTTCCTCTTCTGTGGCTCGGTAAAACGCATCCAGACAGCTGGATAAGTGTGGGATCGATACGTCTGATTTCACTGCTTTAAATGCCTTCAATTCCTGCTCCTCTCCAGCTGAGCTCTCATGTGGAAAACCTCACAAGCACCAGGATTGCTCTGAAGTCTGGACAACTCTTTGTCTTCCCACGTCTGGTTCATTCCAGCGCAGCTCCACCGACTCGGTGAAGTTCCACTTGACTTCCACAACTAATTATGTAAAATTTCCATAGAAGTGAAATGGAAATGGGTTCTCTGGTGAGGAGCAGGATAATGGCTTCCGAGTCCCCAGGCTTGCAGTCTGTGGCTGGTGACAATGATGCTGTGACATTCCATTGACTCCCTGAAACTTTGGTGGTTAAAAAGAAGAATGCCTCCTATTCTACGAAGACCTTATTTACTCCAGCACATCTCAAATGCTAACATCTTCCTACCTTTTTTATCCCTTTAACATGACACTAAGTGTCCCCCCTCCTGTGTTATGCAATTTAATTATATGCAGACCTTGAATGTCATTTTCTAATCCTCCGTGGTTCATTCGAAAGTCTTGTAAAATAAAACTAATTGGTGTGTTCATTAAAATGTCAGAAATATTTTTGAGTTCAATTAGATACTACAGTAGTTTTATCCAAAGTGTGCGTATAGTACAATAACTAAGTCAGGAGAATGTAATTAACAGCAATTTAAATGAACAATTGTCTTAAATTTTTCTGGCTCTTCATGCATGATAACTTAATCAAACAGCAAAGTTCTTACAGACTTAACCATTTTAGAGAGAGGTGAAACACTATAAACTCATATTTAAAAAGTCAGATTGAAAGCCATAAAACTACTGAGCTAAGGAAGGCATATAAAAATGGAATGCAGAAGTGTAGTTCCTTCCAGTGTCAGCACATTGCAGCCAGAGCCAGTCAGAAAATGGACGATTTATGGCATGGTCACCAATTTTGAGGACTGAAAGGTCAGAATCATACAACCCCAGACTGGTTTGGGTTAGAAGAGACCTTGAAGAACCAGTTCCTTCCTCCATGGGCACGGACATCTTCCACTAGCCCAGGTTGCTCCAAGCCCCGTCCAACCTGGCCTTGGACACTTCCAGGCATCCAGGGGCAGCCACAGCTTCTCTGGGCACCCTGTGCCAGGGCCTCAGCACCCCCATGTGAAACAATTTGTTCCTTATGTCCACTCTGCTGCCCCTGGTCCTGTCACTGCAGGGATTGCTAAAAACTGCTTCTTATAAGCCTTTTTTTATACATTGAAATATTACCATAAGGTCTCACCAAACCCTTCTCCACTCCAGGCTGAACAACCCAACAGCCTCAGCCTGTCCCAGCCCTCAGGAAACCCTTATGTCCCTCCTCTGGACCTGCTCTAACAGGTCCACGTCTTTCCTGTACTGTGACGCCAGGGCTGGATGCAGGTGCTCCTGGTGGGATCTCACTGCTGTGCTCCACACTTTTTCTTGCATTAGAATATGTGAAACACTGGGCCCTTCTGCTCTATTTGCTGTCATTTTGACATAAACCATCAGTCACTGCTCAGTGAGGGCTGTGCCTGCATTTGCTTCTGCCTTCAGTGGCCTTAAATGCAATTGTGTGAAAACCCCTTCATTAGACAACATTTTAGACACGATTGGTCCTGGTGGGTGAGGAAACCATGGCTCCTAAAGCATCCAGCTTTCTTTTGGAATTAAGGATCCCACTGAGTAATGCCACATACAGTTTTATAACAATTACAGAACTTGGTTAGATTTATTTGCGCTATTCCTTTTCATCCAAATACATCAGTTTGTCAAAACAGACATTTTGTGGTAAAGTGTGCTTTTGTTGAGCATCTTGATTGGTTTTTGGTTGTTTGTTGTTTTGGTTTTTTTTTTTTTTTTGTTTGTTTGTTTGTTTTTGTTTCCATTTAAGGATTACATGAAAACCCTTGTAAAGGTTAATTTAGATTTTCTTGATTCACTATTACTTTATTCTGAACTGCAAGCTAACTGTAATACATGTGCAAAAATAAGGAAAAGAAACTCCAACAAAACCTTTCCTTTGGCCTAAAGTTAGCCAGGAAGTGAATTTGTAGATAGGTGACAAAGCAAAACCTAAACCCATTCAAAGGCTCCTGAAATGGGAAAAAGCATTCCTTGCCCACCTTCAGTGATCACAGATTCAGCTGAAACAATGAAAACCACTCAGGACATGACCAAAGTTGCTCCTCCAGCTGCTGGAACTTTAAATAAAATCAAGGGCTGGAGCACACAGTAAGTGCTGTGTCAGGTGAGGTGGTCGGCATCTCAAAGGGTCTTTGTTTTGGGATGGGTGTGGGGAATTCCTTGGTCTGAGAGTTTCTGAGTGAGGAAAACTTACTCTTGGCACAATCTGGGGCCCTGGGCATTCTCATGTTGTCCCTGTGGTGGGAGAGCCATTTGTGCCTGGGTTTGAAGCCACTTTGCTCTTGGTGCACACAGATGTCGATAACGAGCTGGGCTCCCCTGGCATCGACCTCAC
Organism: Corvus hawaiiensis; assembly: GCF_020740725.1. Classification (NCBI taxonomy): domain Eukaryota; kingdom Metazoa; phylum Chordata; class Aves; order Passeriformes; family Corvidae; genus Corvus; species Corvus hawaiiensis. The sequence goes on along the minus strand of NC_063221.1, from coordinate 3,665,610 downwards.
CTGGCCATTGAAACTGGGTCTGGCCACTGAAACTGGGTCTGGCCACGTCTTGAAGCTCCAAACCAAAGCAGCACCTCCAGCTTTATCACAAAGAGTCACTGAGGTGGAGACTTTGTGTTGCAAGAAATGTGCACGCTTAGTAACATTCTGCTGTCATTCCCTAGGAGTCGGCTGAGCAGAATCCGCACTCACAGTTCCGAGCCGGGAGGAGGGAACCAGAGCAAAGGATGTGACTGTGATGTACAAACTCCTGGACAAGTTTCATGGTTTCCCCTTTTCCTGGTGCCAGAGCAGAAATCAAAGACCAGCTCTGTGAAGTTTTCCTCAGCAGGCTACAACAGAGGAGAGATTAAGCTGCAGTGGGCCACCTTTGTATTTGGCTGTGGTGTTTGCTGTGTCTTCTCCAAGCAATATTGGCTGTTCCACGAGCTATAAAGGAATTTTCAGCTGCTTTTTCTTTCTGGCTTTCATTGCTGGTTTTTAATTAAAGCTTAAGGAATTAAATGAAGCTGGGATGCTGGGGTTACACAAGGATGAGAAAAGATCAGGCAGTCAAATCCACTGAGGGCCAGTGGGGCACGGGCTGATTCTTGGATTATCATCCTCAATGATTGTTTTTTCCAGTTTAAAGAATAAACATTAATGCATTTTAAGCATCTGGGTCAGGCTGACAATGTACAACTGTCTGGGAGAATTAGATCTGAAGCAGATTGGGAGCTACTTCATTAAGGTTTTGGGTGAGATTTGCAGAAGATGCACCAGCAGAAAGTGCATCTTTCTGTGCTATCATTTTGGGGAGGGAGAAATGAATAATCAAATGCTTAATAAGAGATCTACCTGTTTGGAAGGGAACATCTATTGCATGAAGCATAACTCTCCCTAATACAGCAGTACATCTATTTATTAGGCACAAACATTTGTAACAGTGATTGTTTTGTTTACAGACTGTGGCCACATTGTGTATTTAGCTGCAAGGTGCCATATTTAATTGAGGTGGGGGAGGAAATGAGGCTATAAGCCACGCTCCTAATATTTACAGACATGGAGCTCTACTTTTCCATTACTCTTGTAATGGATGCAGGTTTGAATTAATTTTTAGAACTGCCAGGAATAGCAGCATATTGGATTCCCTCGCTATTTTGTTTTATGTTCTGTGTCCCTGCAGTGTCTCTTGATTGCTACTCATTAGAAACAGGCTGTGCTTGTGTTTACCAGAACAAAAAATATTCCCTTTCCTCACTGCACCTTGCAATCCAAACTTTGCCTTCGATTTAAAAAGATGCAAATTAAATATTTAAAAGTTTCAAAGACTGTATCTTCTACCGTTTTAAACAATGATGAGATTTTGTGATGAGCTGGAAGGATTTTAAATTATATTTCATGTGCCATAGGCAAGAGAACTCTGCTTTTTCCTTTGCCTCATTTTCTTTTATGGGAATAATAATAATGTGTGTTTATCTGGAGATGAGAACCAGGGTTTTATTTCCATGGTGTGGTGGGATCATGATTGGATAGGTAAAGTGCTGAGCTGGGCTTGAGAGAGCCATGGGCTGTTTCTGGATCTATTCCAAAGCTCTGGGGTTGGTCTTACATCTCTGTGGGGTTTGGCTTTGCAGTTGTCCCTGTTTGTACCACCAAGATGAAGATCCTGTTGGGGGACCCACAAAAGTGCCACACCAAAGACAATCCAATTTTGGGGTGAAACTCCCCACATTTTGCCAGCCTTCTGGGCTCACTCCTCTTCAGAGCTCAGCTGCTCTACTTACATGAGTGTCAATGGATAGCTGCATAAAAATTATAGCACCAGGACTTGTGAGTGGCCTTCACACAGCTGAATTTGATTCTGAAGGCTTCCTTTTAATAAATTCTATTTTTATTTTAATCTGAATTGCATTTTGAAGGCTTTGAACTGTGGTATGTTTGGATAACTGTACAGGATTTTGTAGAATACGCAGCAGCTTAGGCTGTACCATGGAATCCCAGAATGGTTTGGGTTGGAAAAGACCTTAAAGCCCATCCAGTCCCACTCCCTGCCATGGGCAGGGACACCTTCCACTAGCCCAGGCTGCTCCAAACTCCATCCAACCTGGCCTTGGACACTGCCAGGGATCCAGGGGCAGCCACAGCTTCTCTGGGCACCCTGTGCCAGGGCCTCCCCACCCTCCCAGGGAACAATTCCTTCCCAAAATTCCATCTAACTCTGTCCTCCTTCAGCTTAAAACCATTTTCACTTGTCCTGATGGTCCATGCCCCCATGAAAAGCCCTTCTCCAGACTTTTTTAGGCTCCCTTTAGCCACTGGAAGTATAATGTATAAGCTTCCAAGCAAAATGTTATAACATGGCAGGAGTGGAAAATCAGGGGGATCTTAGGAACTCCTTGGCATTTACTGCTGTTAGACCCTGAGGGGAGTTTGGGTTTGCAGAGACCTGGGAGTAAAGTTCCTATCAGTGCATGCACTCTTGAATCTCTTTCTACATCTTCGAGATCTGGTCTCCGAATGTGTGGCCTTGAACACAGCACATTCAGGGTCACCAGGGAGCTCATCTGGGCTTGAGTGGTGATGGAAACGCTCAGATCCTTGGAGCAATTGCCTGAAATAAATTGTCTCTCATACACAGCACTGTGGAACACAGGACTTTTATCCCCATCACATAGATGGACAAAAACTATTCTTCTCCCTGTAGCTGCCAGTTGCTTGTTTGGTAAGCCAGCTAAAGCATAAACTTTAATTAAGCCAAATTTAAAATCTACTGTGGAAAATAATGCGACATTGTCAGATTCTAATTCTTTATTTGAGGCTGGAAAAGCTGAGTTGCTAAGAGACAGCATTTTTTTTAACAAAATGTTACTCTACTTCACGGTTTCCTAATTGATATTCGATGTCTGGTGTTTACAGAATGCCAATCTCAGCAGATCAGACAGAGTTTGCTCACTGTGCAGAGAGGAAAGGGAACATGAGGGAGCCTCTCTGGAGGTGGCAGCAGGGTTAGGGAGTGATGTCCTCTGGCCCTGGACACCTCCAGAAGCTGGGGCTGCTGCAGTGCAGAGCCCTGAAGGGACAGACACACAGGAAAGTTTCCCAGATTTTTGTTTCCTTCTGGCTTTCTCTGTCCTGCTGTGCTGATTTCGCCAAATTTAGAAATACATCCTCTGAGAGAAGGCAGGTCACAACCAGCCCTCCCCCACCATGTTCGGGAAAAGAGAAACTTTTTCCTCGAAGGAAAGTGAAAGAGATAAAAACTATTTATTTAACAAACACATGGGAAAAGGATAGTAATGCTGAATAATGAAACCTCTCTCTGTGGAGAAAAACCTGGGAAAGTGTTCGAGTCCTCCCTTTGGTCTCCTGGGAGCTGGGGCTTGGCCCAGGGCCAGGCCCTCTGTGCTCAGTGGAAAGTCCACTCGATGTGCTCTGATGTTGAAGCAGTCCAGTGGAAAAAGGGAGAAAATCTGAAATTCCAGAAAAAACCAAAAGTCCAACTCTCAGTCTCTCTCTGGAGAAAAAGAAGCTGAACAACTGGCCAAAAGCTGACTGGAAAGCAGCAAGCTCGGGTGCCTCCTCCGTCCCCTGCTGCAGCTGGGAAACAAACTATCTCTGTGTGACCTTGAACAAGCTGCAAACTGCTTTGAAAAAGTTTTGCTCAGGTTTTCCTCCCCCCTCTCAGGCTCAGTTTAAAGGCATAGAAAGGCACAAAATGAATTCCTGGGCATAGGGCAGGGATAGGGAATACACATCACAAAGTCACCCCGAGACACCTGTCCAGCTGCTGAGTGGTTCCTTGGCACCACTGACAGCAACAGTGCCATTCCTATTGATCTCATGAGTCACCACTGCCTCTTTCCAAAGGCTCTTACTGATATCCAACAGCACCCCATGAATACTCTGCTTGGCCCAAGGGATGCTGTCATTTTCCCCCCGATGCCAGCCACTGAATCAGCCTCATTGCCCATTGCTTCATGCGGCCTTCCAGTAATTCACTCCGCTCCTTGCACATCCCTCAGAGCCCCCCGCTCTGGGGAGACACAGTGCAACAAAGGCAGCTTCCAGGGGAATGTATGGATGTCTTTCCACTGCCCGAGCAGCAGGGAAAAGCTTTATGGCCAGACTTCAGAGTGCAGCTGGTGAAGAGGCAATGCTATGAGGGCATGTTCCCACTCTTAGGCATTTCTTTTCCTCCCTGGAGGCTTTTGCCTACAGCCAGAGAAATATCTTCATTGCAGCTGAGAAATAATAAAATACCATTAACACTTATCACTGCTTGGGCTTTGTGAAAGCCATTCTGAGCTGGCAGTGTAGTGCTGAATAGGACAAACAGGATGAGAGATGCTTTAATTAGTGTACAGGCAGTTAAGCTCAATAAGTCTGGGTTCAATGAAAAGGTTGTTGCAGTGCAGTGATGCTCATTCCAATTGCCCACATATTTTAAGAAAACAAACCCACCTCGCTAATACTTGGCATGGCTTGAGTTTTAAAAATCAGCTTTTAAAAGTCAAATGTTTCTTTCTCCTGGACTCAGAGGTAGGAGGTAAAACATTCTCTGTGTGTGTTGTACAGGACCATCTGTGTTTTAGATTTGATAGAAATAAATGAAGTCCACTATCAAGGATCCCATCAGAGAACACCAGTCACATCAGAATATCCAATATTTTGATATGTTTTGCTTCAGCTAAACATCCACTCCAGAAAACCACGTAAGGACGGGTTCCCTATTAATCCACTTCGTCTTTAATATAGATTTGCCTTGCCAGCTTAATTTCATACTTTGGTTATCATCCTTATAGAACACAGCATTAAATAATGATTTCAGTGGTGCAACCAATTTTATCTTGTCACTTTTGGTAACTTTGTGACTTTTTGGCTTTATGTGTGCCGGTCTTTTTTTTCCCTTACGGATCCCTGATAGTAATTCCCTCTTTATTTATCCCTTTGACACTTTATTTGTCTTGCACTGACTTTTTGGCTGGCAGTGAAAGTGAGGAATGCTGCCTGAATACCTCTGCATTGCAAAGCCACAGGCAGCTCCATCTTTACTCCCCGAAATTGCATTCATTGGTGGGCTTTGCAGCTATTCATATATTCATTTCCCTTTCATTTCCTCCCTTTTCCCCTGCAAGCCTTTCCTGTGAATGCCAGTAGGACAGCTTCAGGTCTGCGGGTTGGATGGGATCCTCTCCTACTGTTTTACATTTCTCCAGAGGGAGCAACCACTGTTTCTCATCCCAACCCCTGCCTGCTGCAATCCCGGTCTGGAATCACTGCACTTGGATGGAATCTCACACTGGCCGACCTGCAGGGTCATGTCCTCAGCTCTTCTTCCAGGGAGCTGGAATTTATATGTTTCAAACCCTTCTCAGCCTGAATGCTGGAAAACAGAGTCTGAGGGAAATCTGTGATTATTCCCAGGGGGAGATTTGTCTGCCAGTGAATCAGCTGGAGTGTGATCTGGTGGGATATTCACGGTGTGTGTGCATTCAGGGTTTTGTGACATGCAGGGCTTCCCTCTCCTTTTGGGGTGTTGCCCCTCATTCCTCATCTTTCTTCCTTCAGTTCTGAAATATGAGGTATTTAAAAACATGCAGGGACCACGCAGAATATATAGGATTATACTTGCAACCTGTCCAGTTTGGAGCCTCTTTTTGCTCCTTTTTTTCTTCCTTGGCCCCAGCAACAGAATCCCAGGATATTCTGAGTTGACCCACAAGAATCATTGAGTCCAACTCTTCAGTGAATGGCTCATACAGGGATTGAATCCTCGATCTTGGGGTTATCAGCACCATGCTCTAAACAAAGATTTTACAATGATTTTGAAGAATGAAAGTTTTTTTTCCCCAAACCAGTGCTTAAATCTTTGAGAAAGATGCTATTTTCCTTAGTGCTGTGGTCACTGAAATTGATCTGAGGGATATTATTTAGGGATAGGGATTATTTAGTACCATACAAGGAACAACCAGCTCAACAAATATTACAGCTTCTGTAGACCCACAGAAGAAAATTACCTCTTGGAAAGCCCTGCAAAGCTCATGGAAAAGCTCCCTGAGCTGCTTTAGTCCTCCCACAACCCCTGTTTTAAGGCATTATCCAAGGACTGTTTCTCTTCTGGTTTCTGAAGCATTTCCTGTTGTACTTCTTACTGCAGGAGCTGCGGGTGGTGAGCAAAGAGATGGGAGAGGCTGGGGCAAAATTAATGCTCTTTCTTCACAATGGGGATGTTTTCTCGAAGGAAAATGTGCTGTCCTGTTCTTCACATCCAGGCTGGGACGTGGCCAGTGCCTGAAGCTCCCTGCTGATGGGGGAAGGTGCCAACCTGATCTTCTGGCCTCGAGCACAGAGTGCACAGGGGGACAGGAATGTGGCTGCAAACATAATCAGCTCTTCTGAGCTCTAGACCTGGACATGACAAAGAAGTCTCCAGCACATGTGAAAAGATTAGTATAGATTTTTGAAAATGTTTGGGGTTTTTTTTGGCAAAAATATCCTGCTAAACAGACCTCTCTTACGGGAGAGACTGTTTGCAAGTCTAGCCACACACACACTGAGCTTAGCTCAGAGAGAAAAGGGCTCTTCCTGACTTACGCCTGCTATTATACTTCAAAATGGGATCCTTTAACTCTTTAATTGCTTTTGTCCTTTTCAATTGCTTTCTTTATTCTTTTCCTACTTTGCCTTCCCCTTCCCAAGACATTATTTTCCCAGTGATGCCTCCCAAAAGCAATGCCCAATTTACATGATGTAATGAAGTCTGAAAGGACGGGCGTCCCTGCTCTGGAGCTCAGAAAGCAGCAAATACAGAAACATTGCAAATTTTCCACCTCACCAAAGCCTCTGTTTGAAATCAAGGAGAGCAATCAGGCTGATTTCTGGAGCAGGGAATTCTGACTATGAGCCCGTGAGGCCCCACCTGCAGTGCTGTGTCTGGTGCCCCCAGCATAAGAAGGATGTGGAACAGCTGCAGCAAGTCCAGAGGAGGTCATGAAATTGTTGAGGGGACTGGAGCACCTCCCCTCCACGCTGGGAGAGCTGGGAATGTTCAGCCCAGAGAAGGGAAGGTTGTGTGGAGACCTCACAGCACCTCCCAGGACCTGAAGGAGCTACAGGGGAGCTGGAGAGGGACAATTCATCAGGAAATGGAGTCACAGGACACAGGGAATGGCTTCCCACTGCCAGAGGGCAGGGATAGATGGGATATTGGGAAGAAATTCCTCCCTGTGAGGGTGGGGAGGCCCTGGCACAGGGTGCCCAGAGAAGCTGTGGCTGCCCCTGGATCCCTGGCAGTGTCCAAGGCCAGGCTGGACGGGGCTTGGAGCCACCTGGACTAGTGGAAGGTGTCCCTGCCCATGGCAAGGGGTGGCACTGGGTGGGCTTTAAGGTCCCTCCAACCCAAACCATTCTGGGATTCTGGGATTCTGTAAGTTGAGATCTATAATCGACTGTCAGTGAATTTTTCATCAGCAGATAAGGCCTGACACTGCATATTTGAGCCTTTTGTTTAGTCACAGCACTTAAATCCACAACACCACTATTCCAAAGGCTAGGAATGGTTAGATATCTTTTCCAATGTCATCTGCATGGCCTTACCCAACTGGGAACGGGTGAATTCCAACCAGAAGGAAGTGGAATGTCCCAGGAGCTGCTTCAGGTCCAGCTGTGAAAGAAAGGGGTTGTGGAGAGGGAAGGGTGGGAGGCAGAAGAAGTAAGAAAAACAGGTTTTTCTATGAAGGTGTCCTCACAGTATGGACCCTTGGCAGGGAGGTGACCACACTGTGAGTGCCACCTGTGGCAGGTTCCAACCTGGGCCGTGTGTTACATTAAGCTATTCTAAAATAAACTTGTCCTGATGGGCTTTGTGAAGGATCCCATATATTTTAAGTTAAATTCTTAGATTTGAGGGTTTAGCACTGCAAGTTCTCAATGCTGAAACCTTTTTTATCGCTGATGCATCACCCCAGCCATAAATCCAAGCAATGACTCCTTGCTTCTCTTCCTCACCTGAGTTAATAAAGCCACTTGGGTGGGATATTTTTCACAAAACAGGACAAAAACCCTGCACTGTCCATTGTCAGAGGCAGCCTGACAATGCAATGAGGAGTAATTATTTTGGTATTGATTTCAAAAGATTCAGATCCATACACTTCCAAGGGTTAAACACTTCCTGCCTGTGCAACAGTTAGAGCTGGGAAGTGTTGGAGTTGCCATAGCAACGGGGCATATTTGATTCCAATGGAAAAAGAGTAAACAAGCTCTTTATATTTCAGAGCTAAATGAAATGTGGCCCCCAACTTTGTGAGGAGTTATTATAAATATTGTTAAATCACTCCAGAAAGATTTCCTTTTTTTTTAATAAAGTCAAGCAAAACAATAAAGAGAAAAAAAAACATGTGGAGGAAAGCCTGTGGTGATGGTTCCTCCTGCCCCATGCCAGACCTCCCAGGCCACAGGGGTGGCTTTGGCACAAGTCCCAACCCCTCGGCACAGCCTTTGCCATCAGGAAGGGATGAGACACGAGGCGCTGGCACTGCAGGCTTTGACCTCCTGAGCTCATGAAGAAGTTTCTGGGCTCTGATCCCGGTTCACTTTTTGTCCAAGGACTTCTGAGGCCCTTTCATCCGAGTTTGGTTTGTGTGGACACACGACAAAGGCAGGCTGAGGAGGGGGAGAAAAGGGACAATACAGCAATTCCTGCCATCACTTCTTCCCTTCCAACCAGTGTCCCATTGCCACCCCTCTCCTCTGCCTCCACCTGTAACAGGTAGTCTCTAAAGGCTGGAAAGGAATTTAGGGTCAAAACAGCTGGTTTTTCTTGGAGGGAAATCTCTTTATTAATTAGCAGGTATGTCTCATGAAAACAGTATCTTCCCCAAAGGAAATTTTGATTTTATTAAGAAATCACTTCTTTTCATGTTAAGAAGATAAAAATTTGGGGATTAAGAGGGAAAATATGCAAAACATCCCTTTTGGACCAGTCAACATTAACTTTTTCATGTTGATTTACATAGGAAAAAAAAAAGTATTTCCACAGATCTAACGGGATAAAACAATTCTCTGGTGGGTAAGTAACTTTTTATGTATTTGATTAGTGATTAAACCACACACAATTTTTTTTTTCCCCTGGCAAAAATACATCTGAGTAGGAAGCGCTGAATGTCAGCAGTTTGGTTTTTACATTTCTTTAGAAAAGGACTGAAAAATGTCATGGTAGGAATCAGTGCCCAGAAGCCCCCATTACCTGAAGCAGCACTTCATGGATGGGTGAAATGACTTGTAAACGGCCCACGTGTCTGCATTTCCAACAGGGGCCCTTTCCAAAAATATTCCACTCAGTAAGTGACACTTACAGAAATGAAGTTAGAGGAAATTGGTTTTTTCCCCTTTTTTTTTCTCTTTCCTGACACATTTTGCACCTTCTGCAGAGGACAAGGAGATGTTAAACGTACCTGAAACAAGGTGGCTCTGAAAGGACTGGGGAACAAATTGCTTGAGAAGTGGTTTTCTCTTTCAAACTTCTGTGCTCTTTCGGGGTTCGGTGGCTTTTGCCCCCATGTGAGCTCCTCGGGAAGCTCCCACATGGGATCCGTCGGCACGGCTCGGATCACCTCAGTCCAGCACATGGAAAAGCTGAGGAATGGGAGATGGGAGCAAGTGTGCAGCAAAATGCAGACCTTGTTCCCTCTGCTGCTGTGAGAGTGAGTTGGTAGTGCTGCTTCACCTCCTGCCATCCCAGCACTAAAACTTTGCCTGCTGCTCCTGGATATTTGGGAAGAGCTGCCACACCCTCTTGTCACAGACCTCCACCCATGCAGACTCTGAAAAATGCTCTTTTTCAGCCTTCAGGATGCTCCTTGATGTTTCAAGAGGAGATCCAGGTAGGTGACTGGGCTCTGCAGTGGCCAGTGGTGAGGGGAGATGGTGGCCAGCATCACGGAGCAGCAGCCAGTGTGGCACAGCTGGGATTGCAGCAGGAAAAGAAGCTTTGAGGATGAGATTTGGAAGAGAGGGTTAATTAATTGATTTAGAGGAGAAGGTTGGTTGGCTTAAGCGGAAGGGACATGAGCCATGGGGAAAGTGGGCCAGGATGGGAAGAACAACACTGAAAGGACAAATGAAGTACTGAGTGCGTGAGTGAGAAGGAAAAAATGCAGCTCCCCAAAATAGCAGTTCCAAGGTGGAAAAAATATGGGAAGAGTATTGGATACGGCAGATTTTTGAGGTAGTAAATGGGAATTCTGATCTGGGAAGCCCTGAAATTGTGCTGTGGCACTGGTGGGAGCAGAGGGGAAGCGTTTTAAAGATGTGCTGAATAGAAAGATTAAAAGATACATTGCCACTTGTGGAGCTGCAACTGGGAGTTCCTTTTAGTGAGGAACTGTCCCCTCTTGTCACCTGCTTTTTTTCCTGTGGAAAGATGGTTTTCAGGGAGTGGCCCAGCCTCCTTTCCCACCGCCAGCAGCTTTGTGTGACACCGGAGTCTTTAACACCCACAGTGCCTGCGAGAGCTCAGCAGGCACTGAAAGCAAACCCTCTGGGTTTGTTTCACATCAGGACATGAAAGGTTCCCAGGAGAGGTTATCCTTTCAGCCAAGATCTATTTTCAAGCTGCCTTTTCACAGCAATCTCACAACTCCTTCCAAGCCACTTTTATTTTAGCTTGCAAAGCTTTTAGGTGATGGCCCTAAATATAAATAAAATAGCCCCGGTTGGGGAGGGGATGACAAACTGCAGTGGCTTCAGTGATGTTCACTGTCCTTTAAACTGTGCTCAAGGAGCCCCAGCCATGTCCTCTAACGAGAAACCCTCATTAAAAGGCTTGAGGCAAGGAAATAAAGCAGGTCTCAAATCCATGCTGCTGCTTTAGAAGCTTTGGTCTTTGATAGACCTGTTTTATTTGCCATGCAAAGGTTGTTGGGATGAGGATATTTGTCCAATGTGAGCGTTGGATCTGAGGTAGGCTTTGCTGTGATTGCAGGCAAGCATCCACAGCCACAGGGAGGTTTTCTCTCTCCTGGGGGAAGCAGCAGCTCCTCCTGTGCCCGTGGTTATTGTGGTTGATCAATCCCAAAAGAAATGGGTCTGGGAACCATATCCCAGTCTCCTGAGCCAGAGGTGAAGCCAGCAGGGAACACTTGAATAAACACAAAAGCAGAACAGTGTATTTTCACCGGCATTCCTGTTTGAAGAGAAGGACCATTCCATTAAGTGCGTTGCAAGAACCAGAGATTGGCAGCCGCTCCGCTCGGGGGCTTTTCCAGGGAGACGAGGGCAAGGAGGAAAAGGAGATCACCTGTCAGAGCAGGGATTTGGAGTGAATGACTCATTAACATGACAGAGGGGGGCTGCTCCTGCCTGCCAACCCCTTTGGCTCGTGGGTGTCACATTTACTTTTCCAGATTTTCAGCTTTAGTTTGTTTGCGCTGAATTTCCTCTCGTGGATTTTTACTTTAACTGTCGTAGGCAGCTGGAAACAAGAGGGTAGATTATGGTGGGAGGGGAAGAGTGCTCCATTTGTATTTGTTGAAGTGCCCAGGGCGCAGATTTGTTTACCTTCCCGGAGAGGAAGAGCAGCAGCACCAGCAGCAAGGGTTGGTTGTACGGAGTAATAACCCCACGAGCGGGTCTGTGATGACTTCCCAAAATGAGTTATGTGCTGAACTGATCTTCACAGTCCCTAATGACTTCGGGAGCAAGATGAGGAGATATCCATCTCTTTTCCCCCTAAGCTACATGGAGACAGGTGTTGGATGGGGCAGCCTTTCTTAGCTTGGACTATGGGCTCTGGAGCCTGTAAAGGATTTGGATACTGAAAAGTCATGCGTGGCAAGAACTGGGTTTGGGGTGCTGAGCTTTCTGTACAACTCACAGCTCCCAGCAGACACCGGTGTGCTGAGAAGAAGCACCTGCAGTGGCCAGGGGTGCAGCTCCAGGCTGGATTTTTCCCCATGAGAACTTAGCAAGGCTCCTTTATGTTAAATCCCACAGTGTGAGAGGAGGCACACCGACACTCCTGTTCTCTCCCAGGAAACAGCACTTATCTAATTTTGCACTTGGTAGACACCGTAGGTTTCATCTCACCCATACATTGTGATGTCTGTGCTCCAATTTTAAATGAGCCAAGAAACACAGGCTGGCACCCTGGGTTTATTTTTTGTGCCTCGGTGGGGGTGTTTCTTGGTTTGGTAGCTTTGGCTGCCCTGAGGAAAAAGCTGCTGGGAGAATGCTGTGTCTGCCAGAGCTCCTGTCTCACCTCCTCCTCCCCCTACACCTTTGGAATGAGATGATCTTTAAGTTCCCTTCCAACCCATTCAACATTTTGGGTATAAGAGATCTCTCACCCACACTTTCCTGCAGGTGTCACTGAAACAAATGTCTGAATAAAGCCATGAGGTGCCATCAGTCTCTCTGTTGAGCAGAAGATGCAGCATAAGGTCAGGATTTTTGGCTAATGGAGCAAGAAACTTGAGGAAGACCCTTTGGAAACAACCTGGCTGCTGTTTACAGCAGTTTATTTCGAGGTTACAGATAATGATCAGTGTAAATGTTCTTGTTTCAAGGAAAATTCACTACCATAGTCCTTCTGACTTCAGGGGAAACAAGGGGAGGGGAAGGGAAGGGAAGGGAAGGGAAGGGAAGGGAAGAGAAGAGAAGAGAAGAGAAGAGAAGAGAAGAGAAGAGAAGAGAAGAGAAGAGAAGAGAAGAGAAGAGAAGAGAAGAGAAGAGAGAAAAGAAGAGAAGAGAAGAGAAGAGAAGAGAAGAGAAGAGAAGAGAAGAGAAGAGAAGAGGAGAAGCTTTCTCTTGTTATTTTCTGCTACCAAGTGGCAGAATACTGCAGACCAGTAGAAAAACAACCCACATCCTCTGCATGCACCTGTGTCCTCCATCCTTTTTCTACAGGCTTGAGACTCCCCCCAGGACCCTTTCTTGCCCCAGGAGGGCTCCTCAGCCAGGGTGCTCCTCTTCCAGCTTTAGCAGGAGCATGTTGGAGCCCCACTGACTTCCCAAGCGTGTGTTTTCAGCTGTGGATACTTCTGCTGCCCTGCCAAAGCTGGGAACTTCCAAATGAGCAGTCAAAGCAAAACAAATCACAATCTCAGCTGCTGCAGGAGGTTCCAGCGAGCTGGAACTCTATTTATTATATGCTTGAGAGCCCCGGGGAGCGGCACAAAGCTGTGTGTTAATACATGGGCAGGCAGAAGACAGACAAGGCAGATGCTGCATTAAGCACAGCTCATTGGAATTGGAGAGCAGCGAGGCCCTGGCCCTGTCTGTCTGAGGTGGTCAGCTTGATAGGCTCTTTAGAGAATCCCAGGAAGGCTGCTGACACACAGGCATGACTGAAATCTTGTCTGGAAGCACTGGCAAGTGGAGCAGAGATAGACTCCTCCTGCTCAGCTCCTCTAATGAACCTGCTCTCTCTCACTGTGGGTTCAGTGTCTGATCCCAGGAGGTCACCCTGTGAGAGATCTGCCCACAAAAAAAGTGGGTGAGATGTTTCATTGCTGGACCAGAGTAGGAGGATGCGAACGTGTGAAAAAGCATCAGTGCAAAACCAAGGTCTCCCACCAGTTTTGGGTGCCACAAAGATCTAAAGCTGTTGGAGAGAGTCCACAGGAGGGACCTGAGGACCGTGTAGGGTCTGGAGGGGCCAAATGAGGAACAGCTGAGGGCACTTGGTGTGTTCAGCTGGAGCAAAGGAGACTGAGGGCAGAGCTCAGCAGGATCTGCAGCTCCTCCTGAGGGACAGCTCCGATCTCTGCTCTCTGTGACAGGGACAGGACCCAGGGAATGGCTGGAGCTCGGCCAAGGCAGGGTCAGGCTGGAGATCAGGGAAAGGTTCTTCCCCCAGAGGGTGCTGGGCACTGCCCAGGCTCCCCAGGGAATGGGCACGGCCCCGAGGCTGCCAGAGCTCCAGGAGCGTTTGCACACCGCTCCCAGGGATGCACAGGGTGGGATTGTTGGGGTGCCTGTGCAGTGCCAGGAGCTGGATCCATGATCCTGGTGGGTCCCTTCAAGTCAGGATATTCTGTGATTCTATAATTCTACAGTACCTTAAAGTGGCAGTTCTGGCTGTGCTCGGGTGACCAGCACGGCCTCGCTCCCCCAGCCCAGAGGGACGGCAGGGACAGGGCAGTGAGAGGGACACGACGCTGCTGAGGGCAGCGCTGGCTCCCTCCTGCACTCCAGGCTAAACCTCCAGAATCCCAGTTCCTCCCAGTGCTCCAGTGTTCACTGTGGCCACATTCATGGCTGGGTCCATATCAATTGCTTTCCCTCCTGTCTCTGTACCTTTGCAAGCACAACTTCACCACGGGATTAAACACCTGTCAGGACTTCAGAAGATTTGTTTATATTTGTCCCAAAACCTCATTTCAAAGGGGTTACAAATGACAGAACCAAGGACTTCCGATATCCAGCTCCCATTCCCACTGTAATATTTCCCTCTGCATAATATGCAAGTTGTATCACCATGTTTTTGTAAATTATCATCTTTGTTTCTCCAAAAACTTGTATAATCATCAATCTTGCTATGCACATAACGATTAAGATTAGCAGCTCGAGTTTCACCTTCAGAGCCTGCAAATTAAAGCGCAGAGGATGGGCCCAGTTAAATGAAAATGAAGCGAATTAGCTGCCTGTTATTTTGGTCAATTTTTGGAGCACATATGGTCCGTTATCTTTTCATATTATAGATACACCATTTCTGGGGCTGCACACGATGATGAATATTGGTTGGTTTCCCCATCTGGTACCTTATTTTGATTTTTTTTTTTAAAGAAAGTTGCTATTAGCCAGTAAGTCGGCCTGCTACTTGTATTTTAACTTGTTATTAGACTATAACTTGAGCCCCTCATGTTTGCTCCCACTGGACTCACTTGAGGCTTGTGGATCCCTATGAAAAAGTGTGATTTCATGACAATTTAAAATGTAAGGTCTTTGTTCGTTTGGGGTTCTTTTTTAATGTTTAATCACTGTATTCTTGCTAGTAATAGATTTTTTCTCATATTATGTCCCTTAACAAGTAGCAATGAAAGCAAGGATACTTCTGATCCATGTGGAAGGAATGCATTTCTCTACCTTGCCTCAGATGTGACACCTGCAAACCATCTGAAACAGCAGTTTATCATCACAAGTAATTGCTTTTTGAACTTCTGTGATTTAAAGCAATTAATTAGTGGGGTGTTGGAAAATTCTTTCTAATAAACCTAAACATTTAAATTCTTTCTCCCTGAGTCCTTCCCTGCTCATACCACCAAAATCAAGTATAGCTACATTTGTATATTCAGAAGGAAGACAAAACAAAACTCTGTGGAGAATAAATGACAGGAGGAAAATCTGAAAGTCTTGTTGAAAAAAATTTGTCCAGTGAATCATTTCACCCGTTTCTCCACCAAGGATCAGCAGACACAAGAATACACAGAGCAGGAGCAGGCCAGAATTAATACATTCGTATGGAGGATCTCTGTAAAAAGGGAGAAAAAGGAAGATAGAGGATGGGATGGGGAAAAGGCCAAGCTGTTTTGCACATCTTTTCCACAGAACATCCTTCCAAATCTGCCATAAGTCGGGCAATTGGTGTGGGCCCTGTTTTGCAGGTGGACCAGAAGCAGCCCCTCTTCAGGTGGGCATCTCCGAGCCCAGACGAGCAAACACCCTGGCAGGGATTTCCTGCAGCAGAAGGTGTTGGTGTGGGTTTTTTTTTTTAATCTTCCATCAGTCCTTTGGCAATGCAGCTCTTGGCAGCAATAGGTGGGTAAGTAGTGATAGAGCATCTGAATAAGTCAAATTCATTTGTTGGGTTTTATCAGAGCAGCTTCGAAGTGAATTATATCTAATCTGCTTTCTTATTTCACTGGCAACTCACTGCAGTGCCAGGAGCCCACGGAGGAGAGATAGGGCCAGGGTGAATTTGCTCTTCGATATCTCAGTTAATCCAATAGAACACTGTTTGGTGTTTCTTGTTCCATGGAATATGGAGAAACAAGGAAATAACAATTAAATATATGAAACGATGATATAATACGTGGACCCGTGCATTTTCCATTGGACATTGATTAGTAGGATCTGTCTTCTAAGATGATATTTTCTTGAAGTCAGACTGAGAAAACAGTGAAGAGAAAGAGTCACCAGGGATCAAACTTTTGCACAAAGGACAAAGATTTTTTTGTTAATGGTATAGCAAGTAAATTCACTTCTCAATCACCCTCAGCAGCAGCTGGGTCTGCTCTGCCTGGGGCAGGTGAGAGGGGAATGTTTTAGGAATGGCAGCAGCATGGGCCACTGTATTTAAATAAAATTGATACTGAATTATACCAAGGAGGATTGTTAAAAATACACAGTAGAAATGTTCTTTGGCTTTAGTCTTGACTTCCCTCAACACCTTCTGCAGGGCCGTGGGTGCCTTAGGAATGTGGCACTAAACACATTGTTAATTTCTCTTCAATTTCAGCGTGACTGAAGAAAGAGAAAAAGATGCAAGAAAGGAGAAAAACTCTCCCAAAGGAAATATTTAACCTCTTCTTTTCAGGAAGTTAAAGACAGATGTGTCAGCTTGGGCTTCATGTCAT
Organism: Corvus hawaiiensis; assembly: GCF_020740725.1. Classification (NCBI taxonomy): domain Eukaryota; kingdom Metazoa; phylum Chordata; class Aves; order Passeriformes; family Corvidae; genus Corvus; species Corvus hawaiiensis. Next base: position 3,649,054 of record NC_063221.1, on the reverse strand, counting down.
CCAGTGCCACAGCCCTTCAGTGGGCCTGAATGTTTTCTGTTCCTAAACAGACTTATCTGCTGAGAGTGACCTTTTTGGGGGTTTAGGAATTTTTATTGATTTTGTGTCATTGATCTTGGTTTAGAACATGATTCCAAAAGATCTCATGATAAGGAGAGGAATAAACCTGGCCCCTCACAGAACCACACGAGAGGCACGGGGTGGGATTGTCTGTGCAGGGCCAGAAGCTGCACTGGATGATCCTGGTGGGTCTCTCCCAGCTCAGGACATTCTGTGATTCCATGAAAACTGATAAGCAACCATAAACTGACCCACCAAAATCAGTGCCACCTGCCAGCAGAAGACACGGCGCAGTCATGTCTGATTTTAAGATCCCAGCTCTGTTATTCCAGTGGAAGGGAAAAGCCTCTCAGATGGGGCGAGTGCAACCCCTGCTCTCACCACCTGGTGTTCTCAGAGAAAGGAACAGAGGATGCACAGGGTTTGGTTTCATCTCACAAACATCTTTATCACCCCCCTCAGTTGGACAGAGACCTAAAGGTCACACCTCCATGAAAAAGGGTATTCACGCTTGGAAAATATCTGGAAGCAGGCATAGGGAAAAAACCCACCTCCTTCTCATCCCTCCACACCCATTTTTTGGCAAGGGAGAAGAGAAAGGTGTTCCACCTCAGCATCACAGAATCCTCAAGGTTAGGAAAGCCCTCTCAGAGCACGGAGGGCAATCACTAACCCAGCACTAACCCGAGTCCTAAAATGGGTGAGTGGGACACAGCAAATCCTGGCAGAACCCCTGAACCCAGCTGGCTGTGGCTGTTCCCTCCCATGCAGAGGTGGAGATGCTCCATGCAGGACTGGAGCACAATTCCACACTTCCAGGTGGACAGTTGCTGGAGTTTTGCACTTGGAAAAGAACAGAGAAATATATTGCAAGATCCAGCTGAACGTTTCTTTTGACCAAAATAAAAAAAAAAAGAGACTGGATTTTTTATTGAGGTTTCTCATGGAGCCTGAGCTCAACACAAAGAAGGGAGAAATTGAAGGAGGCAATGAAATCACAGAGAAAATTAACAAACCTTTTTACCTCCTGTTTGTTACTGCCAACATTCATCAGACCAAAATTTCCCTGCACATCCTCTGAATCAAACGTTGTCTCTGCTTTTAAAAAGAAAGCATTTTATGTGTTAAATGCCTGCAACTGTTTTTTATTCGAGGAGTTTCCTTGTGATGGATGACGCTTCAAGTCACCCTTTTATTTTTTATTTCAGTGTTATTTTAGGTTTTTTCGCAAATGTCTTTAAGAAAATGCAAATGAACACAGCTGCCTGTTGTTAAGACCTTTTGTTTGTAGGGTTTATTCTTTGGTTAATGACTTTCAAATTTGGTGAATAGGAACAGCCTGGCTGCACACAGACATTTCTGAGGGTAGATGGCAGCAGAGGAATTGCAAAATCATTTTTCTGAGCATCCAGCGTCGGAAATTCCTCCACCCTGCCAAAGGCTGGCTACTTCAGCAGAAAAGTACAAAGCCCTGAATCTTGCTAAGCACTGGAATTTGATCGTTTAGGAATATTAGAAGGCTGGGGCTTGATAGCTCTGCAAGTGTGATGTGTTTTGATGTTGTCCATCAATGCTGGTTTCAGTAACTGAGCTCCAAGCAGTTGGTGCTGTGTATTTTATTTTAAAAAGAGCAGCATCAGTCCTGTGGTGAACAGCACTGGGATAATTTCAGCACTGCCCTCACACAGCCATCGATTGGGTGCTGCTGGGAGCTCAGCCTGCTCTACTGAGGGGTCCTTGCAGATAAATCTCTGCCCCCTCCCTGCAGGACTGGGCTGCTCTGTTGTGCTGTGTCACTCACCTGGAGAGGATCCGAGCACTGACAAAGGCATGGCTGAGATGGATCCAAGGAAATCCAAGATGTGACAAGTGACTCTCCACAGAGTGGAGAGTTTATGACATATTTAAAGGCAGGCAATAGCTGAAATGAGGTTTTAAAAGTGTTGACCATCCAGGTATAGTGTGCAGCACAACACCTCAGTTAAATGAGCAAGCAAGCCAGCTGAAAAATAAAAAATAAAAATTAATTAATTCCCCCAATATTCCTTCCTCCACACAATGGTTCCTTTTCGTGTGGTGTTTACAGGGATGTGCCTGAATAGCTCCAAGTCTTCATTCCAACAGCAGCACCTGCCCAGGAGCCAGTACCCCCCCCGCTCACCCAGCCTTGCTGGGTTCCTTTGAATTGCTTTAATGTGTCTCCTTTCATCTGAACTTACCCACATAATTGGCAAACTTTGCTACCTTGCTGCTCCTCCCCTCATCAAAAAAAATTAAGTCTGTACATTTCTGTCTGAGTATGGAAATTCTGCAGCTCCCAAGAGTTCTGTTTTTTCGGGTGATTAAAGTAAATCATTCCTTTCTGCTATTTTACCTCTTCTTGAAAGGCTGCTGAGTTGAGTGTTCCCCAGGGAACTTGATAAAAGGTGTTTGAAAATCCAGCTAAATTACCTGGACTAATTTTAGCCATTATTTGTTGCTGCTCTCAAAGGACACTAAGAGAATAGAGGACTCTCATTCCTCCACATGGCTTTGTCCTCATGGCAACCCAGATTTTGCTGAGATTGGAAGTTTTGGGGCACAGGGATGACTGTCTATGTTGTTTTTAGGGAAGTTCAGCACTTACCCAAACAAGGTGAAGTACTGAGGTGTTTCTAGTTCATGAAAAGGCCTTGGGTCGCAGTCATAGTTCTGCTAATTCTGCTTGTTCTGATTAATGTTGATTAAGAGGGCACATTTAGATTTAGATTATTGGGAGGAAATTCTACCCTGTGAGGGTGGTGAGGTCCTGGCACAGGGTGCCCAGAGCAGCTGTGGCTGCCCCTGGATCCCTGGCAGTGTCCAAGGCCAGGTTGGACGGGGCTCAGAGCAGCCTGGGCTAGTGGAAGGTGTCCCTGCCCATGGCAGGGATGGAATGAGATGAGAGCTGAGGTCTTTTTCAGCTAAAACCATCCCACAATTCTATGATTTTTCTGCTAGTTCCTGGACACCAGAATTATGGTTTTCATGTAAGTTTTAGGTATTCTCACAGGCTTCTTTGGAAGGCAAGCAGAGCACCAAAGTAGGTTCTTATCAGTGACAATAGGCTGCCAGAACCTGGGCAGCCACCTATACACACACCATCAGTGTGGCACTGCTACCAACTTTTTGGGGGTTTTAGCTTTTTTTGCAGTCTTGAGACTTCTGGCACTCCAGGGAATCTGACAAAACCAGGAGGAACAATTAGGAAATCGTTCCAGACCAGAATGATTTCCTAATGAGTGCTCTTTCCCCTCCGAGCTGTGGTGGCTGTGCTTTTCTGCCTGACTGGCTTTGCTTCCCAGGTCCTGCGAGCTCCATCAGTGGTCATCCCAACCTGGGCTGTGCTGCCGGGCTGTGATAATCGTGGAGCAACAGGGATTCTGCAGTCACCTCTCCCTGGGTTTGTTGTTTTAGCAGGAGATGCTCTGAGTGTGATGAGAGGACCCTCTCACTTGAGCACAATATTTTTATTTCCCTTAGAACTCAAGAACCAATTGTCCAAGCAGTTCATGTCTATTTACATCCCACTTAAAGCAATGAAAACAACTCTTAAAATCGTTCTCTGTCAGGTCAGTCTACCATGCAAGAAGCACTAAAATGCTCACTGCAACCTCGGACAAAAACACACGTTTGTTTTGTGCTGAGAGTCTTCAGGAAGGAAAACCTTTGGGCCACTCAGATTGAGCCCTAGAAGAAAAATTAGATGCAGCTGATCTTGAATAAACAGGAATGAGGTTTTTGTTTTTTATTTTTTCTCTGAAGGGGTGACTGACTTGAGCTGTGCCATTTTATCCCTGTGGATTCTTACTAATCCAGCCATGTAAGCAAGGAAATTGTGATTAGGGAGAAATTCCTTCCTGTGAGGGTGGGGAGGCCCTGGCACAGGGTGCCCAGAGAAGCTGTGGCTGCCCCTGGATCCCTGGAAGTGTCCAAGGCCAGGTTGGACTGGGCTTGGAGCAACCTGGGCTAGTGGAAGGTGTCCCTGCTCATGGCCGGGGTGGGGTGAGATGGGCTTTAAGATCCCTTCCAAGCCAAACCATTTTGTGGTTTTGTGACTCAAAGATTTCACTTTGAGAACCCCCCGTAATGTTGGGAATGTCTGACTAGAGCCTATCCCATGTATTGAAGAACTATAGTCCCACAGCTCTTGTTGGCTTTACATGACCACATTAACCCAGGACACTTTCTCCATTGCTCCCTGCCCCAAGCAATTTTGAGTCTCTTTCTGAGCTGGATCCTGATTTCAAGGCCCTGTTTGCAGGCATTGAAGGAAATGTATGGCCATGGCAATAAAATCTTTAACCCTCTCTCAACCTGCTGTTTTCAGTGCTTCTCTTCTAAAAAGTAAAACTTGTGTTAGAAAGAATTGCCCTGATGATGGACAGTGAATGTTTTCAGTGTCCCTGCTTATCAGAGGGGCACGGATTGCATTGGATTTGTCTTTCATGGAAGGTTTCTCACCTTTTGGCTTCTGTTCTTTCTCCAGTGCTGAAGGCTGGACTCTTCCCCCTCAGCATGGCGGTGGTTTTTCCTCATTTAGCAGCAGATTGCCCAATCCATAGGGTGGCATCTGGTCATTAGATAGGACAAAACCAAATGTTTCAACTTGGCAAGCACTGGGCATTTGCTGAGCTGCCTCTCCTGGTAGACAATGGGTTTTCCTTAGAAAAAACTGGCACCATCCTCATGCATGGCCTTGTTTTGCTGAGTTAGGAAAGTTTTTATCCATTTGTCATCTCATTTATGGAAGTTCCAGGCTACTCTTGTTGCCTAATTAATATACTGCTGAGAAATTAATTAAGTTGCAAAGTGTATCAATGAGGGGTGACATTCGTCTTTCATAGAGCAACAGTGCTGCAGATCAGTGACAGCCAAAATATCCTGGAAAACAGGAATGATGTCATCTGTTGTGCTAGAGGCTAATGGAGAAGCTGAGGCTAAGCCTTGCAAGGCAATAAATGAGCCAATACATGTACATAAAGATGCTTCAGTCCTCAGAGTTTCACTGTCATTAAACAAATGATTTTTCCCTTCTGGGGATTTGTATTGGAGTAATCTCAGGCAATGTGTTGGGTTATGGAAAAGGACAACACTTCAGCTTGTTCACAAACTTAAGCAGAAAATCTCTTTGGTTCCATTTCAAAAGGTAAATATAAACCCCTTTGGCATTATCAAATTTCCAGAACTCAAAACTATGGAAATTTTGAACAAGGCACCTCTTTTCAGCACTGTATAGGATGTGATTCAATTTGAAGTTGAGTTTTTAAACATTCTTTCTTTTTTTGTCAGTGACCTGTGTCTTACAGGGGAGTTTCTCTAATGTCACCCTAAATTATGATCACAGCTCTCTTACCCACCTGTGAGCACCTCTCACTGCTGAAGTTTGGTTGCAGAATTATGAAAGCATTCCATAGATACAAAAAACCCAACCAAACTTGTCTTCTGCTGATATAAAAAAAAGCAGTTGCTAATTTTCATCCACAGGTCCTGCTTTGGAAATGTCAAGTGTTTTGTTCACACCCAATTAACATCCATTGATTCTCAAACCTACTCAAAGACTTGCTTCAGCACAATGAAGACATTGTTCCCCCACAGAGGATGGCATTTGCACTTCAAAGAGGAAAAATATTGACACAGGGGTTTAGAGAATATTCCACATGCTCTCCTCTCCCTCTTTTTCCTTATTTTAATATTTTGTACATTTTTTCCCTTTTTTGCATGTGGTACTGCACGACTTTGGACAAGCTCAGAGTGAAGCTAAGGTGTGTCAAACTATTCAAAAGGTTGGAAGCTGTATTTCAGTGGGGTTTGGGGTTTTGTTTTGTTTTAGTAAGATGTATTACGGTGACATTTTCTTTGGTAAAGAATTGTAATTAAAGAAAATAATTTTAAAAAATTGTGGGCTCGTACCAGTCCAGAGCAATTAGGCGAGGTAATTAGAAGGATGATGAAAGGGCTGCATGGGAAAAGGAATTTAAACCCTCGTTGAACTGTTACATCAAAAAAGTGAATAAGAAAAAGAGTAAATTAAAAGTAGGGCTTATAGCTGGTGGGCAAAAGATAAAACCAATTATTCTCAAAAAAGGAGTGCCAGCTTGTTTATCGGGAGCTGCTTTCCATCCATCCATTTTCCTGAGAAAAGTTCTTGGGCCCACAGGAGGGCTGGAGAGGGAATTTGGAGTTTTTTAGCCTGGAGCAAAGGAGGCTCAGGGGGGACCTTGTGGCTCTGCACAAGTCCCTGACAGGAGGGGGCAGCCGGGGGGGGGTCGGGCTCTGCTCGCAGGGAACAGGGACAGGAGGAGAGGGAACGGCCTCAGGCTGGGCCAGGGGAGGCTCAGGTTGGACACCAGGAGGAATTTCTCCATGGAAAGGGTGCTCAGGCCTTGGCAGGAGCTGCCTGGGGAGGTGTTGGAGTCCCCATCCTTGGAGATGTCCAAGGAAGGACTGGATGTGGCACTCAGTGCTCTGGGCTGGTGACAAGGTGGGCATCGAGCACAGCCTGGACTCGATGGTCTATGAAGGTTTTTCCGACCTTAATGATTCTGGGATTCTGTGGACAAGGGCCTGGAGTGTCAAGACAAGGGAGAATGGCTTCAAACTGTGAGAGGGTAGGTTTAGATGGGATATTTGTGAGAAATTCTTGGCTATGAGAGTGGGGAGGCCCCGGCACTGAGGGTGTGGCACTGAGTGGTGTGGCTGCCCCTGGATCCCTGGAAGTGTCAAGGCCGGGTTGGATGGGGCTTGGAGCAACCTAGGCTAGTGGAAGGTGGGTTGGAACGAGATGGTCTTTAATGATCCTTCCATCTCAAACCATTCCACAATCCTATGAATGTGGAAGTAGAAAACTCACTGCCAATTTCCCCTCTTGATCCCAGTTTACTGGTGTTATTCTGCCAGAAGGGGAACAACATCTGCCTTTCCCAGGACCCCTTCCCAGGTGGGCAAAGAGCTCACTTTCCCAAAACAAGAGCATAATATAAAGCTAAACAACTTTGAGGCTGGCTGAAAAAGCTGGAGACCGAATCACCATATTTTTGAATTTTGGATATTTTGAAATGTATGGGAAGAGCAAGGAAATGAGCCTGAGCTCTGTTTTTTTGCACCAGGAATGATTATTTTCTTTTGCAGGGCAATATTTCCATGAGCACGCACAGCACATTAAGAACCAAAAGATGAGCTCTTTGGAATTCAAAGGACCTACATCCTAAAAACCTCCCTCTGTGAGCAAAGCATGGAAAAGGACACAGTGTGAGGGAGACACACAAATTGTCACAGCCAGGAGAAAGGATCCCTCTGTCTACACCTCACCCTGGTGCTGTGGAGGCATTGGGACATCACTGCTGCCACAAGACTTCTTGTGATGGTGGCGATGTAGGGTGATTTGTAACTGGTGTGTTTGATTAGTGCTGCCCTAGAAGCAGCCATTAGACATGAGCTGTTGGTCTCCTTGGGTTCATCAGTGGTTAATTAATAATCAGATCCACTTTTATCCCTACACCATAACGGAGCCTGACAGTGAAAGGCATTTCAGACTATTGATTTAATGAGGGGACATAGCTTTTCCTTAATGACGGCAAATGGGCAAATTATTTAAATCAAGAGCTCTAATAAAAGTCCCCTCTTTGCAACAACACCACCAACAAATGTTGCCCTGGTAATCAACTCGTGGGTAACACAGCAATAAAGCAGCTTAATTGTGCCCTGAGTGTTGCCATCCATCTCCAGGCCAGAGAGCACCTTTATGACAGACTAATCTGCACTCCAGATCACCCCGACAAGGAGCTCGCAGGGTAATTCCTCTGTCAGGCATCTCATTTGGTTGGAGATGGAGTAGCTCATTTGGGAGCCTGGGAAGCTCTGCTGAGCTCTAGCAATTTCCACCAGAAAGCTTCCAGGACAGACCAAGCACGGTCCAGGTGAGGATTTGCTTCATCCTCACGTGTGCCTGTGCAGAGGAAAGCTCTTCCCGCTTCCATTCCTGAGCACGTGGATGGAAACCAGGCTTTAATCCCACAGAAATTATGTCTGTGCCCACGGCAGGAACTAATATTCCTATAAGGGATTTCTTAAAGCAGGATAAAGCTCTTTGTCAATAAGATTATACTGTAGCATAGAGGCTGTTTCAGTAAAAAACCACACATTTATTTCTCTCATAGAATCCCAGACTGGTTTGGGTTGAGAGGGATCATAAAGCTCATCTCATTGCAACCTCTGCCGTGGGACACCTTCCACTAGAATGGAGATGGCAACTTCAGTAAAGAAGGACTGGCATGTCTTGGTTCTTTTAATTCCTTGTCATTTTCCTTTCTTAGCCTGTTCTGTCTTGTGTTGTAAGAGTAGTTAAAAGCAGGGATTTAAAACCTTTATTCCAGTTTCCATTGGCACTTTGATTCTTTCCCACCAACCCCATATTTTTAGTGGCATTTAGAGCCATGGTGGAGTACAGCAACTTCAGTGTAATTAAAAACCAATTTAGTCTGATTTGTGTGTTTTAGTTTGGGTTTTAAAATATATTCTAATTTCTGACCTCCCTTTCTACATATTCCTTGTCTTCTGGGGTGAGTCTTGCTCTGCTCCAGGCAGTGTTTTTTGTGTATTTTCCGAGGAATACCAACTTTTCTAACCTGTTCTCCATAACACATTCCTCATCACTGACCCGAAGCATCACCTACCCAGCAAGAGCTCTTTCCAAATTCTCTGCATAGACTTCCTTGCTGTGACAGTGTGAAAACCAACAGGCTCCACACTTTACTGAGGTCGTCAAACAACCATTAAATCTCAGATACTTGAGCTGCTGCTGACTTCTGATGGGTTTGAACTGGTGGCCTTGGGGCAGAGCTCACTGTCAAGCTCCCTGAGCTATCTCCTGTTTTGTTTTTCTCTGTTTTCTACTTGTTTTCCTACTTTAGTGACAACTCATGAATAAAAGCAGAGATGGGGATAAAAACACAAGAAAGATACGCCTGGAACTACAGAAAAACAGAAGGTAATTTAAGGGTTTTTTTTCTTCCCAGAAGTCAGAAGAAACGATGAAAAACCAAATGCTCTGAGCAATCCAGCTTTTAAATGATTGATACTTTCTCCAGCACCCTCCTGAAGAGACAGTGGTAGAAAGTGATTTAAGATGACTTTGTTCGTCTCATGGGAAATCAAAATCTTTTCCATAAAAATTCTACCCCACTTCCTTTGATGCTCTGCTGCAAACATCCAGCTGGCACAAGTTTGCATTTGGAGTGAAATTAGCAGAATTGGGTAGTAAGAATAAGTTGGAAATAATATTTTATTATTGTTATTATTACTGTAGTGTCATCTCTATCATAATTATCATTGTTAATGCTATTAATTGTTTTATTTATTCCTTTAGGGCTACAAACACTACACTACTCATTATGATATTGAATGTAATTCTGGGACAGAATTTCATGTTGGCATCATGTTGGTCTGAATGACATTATTTACCAGGGATTTCCCTGGCACACAGAAAGATGGCTGCAGAGAGAGCTCCAGGCTCTTCAGCCAGCCCTTGCCCAACAACTCTGTCTCCCCAGAAGAGCCTGGAGCTCCTGCCCAGTTGTGCTTTCTTGTGCTGGAGCTGGGGAACTCAGCATTGCAGGAGGTGCTTTCCGATTTCCACAAGGTGAAACAACAGCCACAAAAAAACCCCAAGCAAAACAAAACAAAACAAAACAAAACAAAACAAAACAAAACAAAACTTTAACCAACCAAAAAAATCCCCCCTCTTTTTCTGACTGAAAGAGTTATTCCCAATTCCCTCCAAAAGAAGCTGATTCCTGAGGCAACCTGAGAAGCTGCACACCAGGACACGGATATGAGGGAACACGATGAATTTCTCATTTATGCTTCCCCTTCATGCTCCCACTGTCCCCATCATTGACAGTCCAAGCTGTCACCACCTGTGATTTTGCATTTCTCTCCATCTCCACAGGGCTTCCAGGTGAAATCCTGGCACCATTGAACCTGGGAGCTCTGGGATGGTGTAAAACACCCTCAGTCCTCCTCAGGGCAGGCAGCAAAGGATGTGTCAGGAGCTGCTTTGGCTGGATCAGTTAATGGATAGATTTATTCATTACTATCAGCCAAAATCTCAATGTATGCATTGAAAACCTTGGTTTGTGTAGCCTTCAACCCTAGGAGCTGGAATTCTTTGACACTTCCACAATTTTTTCTGTTTCTGGTGGAATAAAGTCAGATCTCAGCAGCCTGCCTGGTTTCTGTTAAAATTTAGATCTATTGGCAAAGGACACATTCACCTCTTGTCTCCTAAACTTCCCCTCTGTGACTTATAGGATGTTAATTTTTAACTACCCTGCTGAGCAGCACCATTCATAATAAATATGATATGGAATAAATGCATTACAATTTATTTTTACTGGCATGTTAAATTATGCTTTTATAGCTCTGGTTGCTCCCGTGCCATGAAGGAAAACTAAATTTCCAATGAAGGTACTTAAGGGTGCAACATTTTCTCTACATGGCAGATGTTTCCTCTTGCCCGGATACTCCTTTGTTTAATTACAGTTGCAGTGATTTTAAAATGTAGGTTTGAGTCACTTTGCAGCTACTTTGCTGCTTCTGCTGCAAGAGGGGCTTTCCAAGAGTTAAATTCAGTTTCAGCATATTCCAAAGTTTACAACACTTCAAGGAAAGTGCCATTCCAGGAAGTAAGATACACATTTTCATGTTCAGTATTTTTGTCTTGTTTGACACAACGGGTACAGAATTATATTCCAGGCCACGCTCAGGTGAGCTGGGCTATAACTCTGTTTATATTCAGCTGATCCTGCTCTCTTCTCATTAGAATGAGATGTTATGACAAGTTATTTTAAATCTGTGTTTGCTCATCTTGAAAAGGAGAAATGAGAGTCTGAGAGGGCTATTGAGTAATTTGAAATCACCCAACCACTTTCGTGCTTGACTGGAAAGAACCAATACTTTCCACTTCAACATGTGTCGTGCATTGATTTATTTTTAAGGTGCTGGTATTGGTAGGGAAGGTTGGTTTTGAAAGGGGAGAGACTCTGGACACTTCTGGGTGTGCCCACAGGGAGGACATTTGGGAAGGAATGTTCTTTACAACACAAATAAGAGGGGTTTTTACCCAAAATTGTGATCACACTCTGCAGCCCAAGAGCAAAGAAATCCCAGCGCTGTGCTGGGTGAAAGATCCCACTTCAGACTCAAAGGTAACCAAACAAACAACAGGGCACAGACCCCAAAATGCTGAATTTCTGCAAGTCTTGGGAAAGTCAGTGCTAGTGAGAGACCTTTGTGAGTGAGAGGCACTGTGTGACCTCAGCCCTTATCAGCTCCCAGAAATGCAGCCACAGAGAAGTTGTGCAGCCCAAGTCATAGAACACCTTCATTAGGTGCTTGTGCTGTCTGTATTTCAGGATATAAACCAGTTTCTGGTGCTTGTGCTGTCTGTGTTTCAGGATATAAACCAGTTTCTCAGATGATTTAAGTTAATTCAGCCTTTTTGGTCACCATAGGAACTGGTGCATCCTGGGAAGTATTTACAGGGGGGTTGCACTGCTCAGGGAAGCTGCCGAGTTCTTGGAAATATGGTTTTCAGCAATATTAAAATTCTGGTGCCACAGAAATGATAAATCAAATGTAAACCTTGGTGGCTCGTTGCCACAAACTGCCCAGAACCCTCTGCATTGATAAAGTCCAGGGATCTCCCTCTGTTCAGTCCACTGAGGAATGTGTTGATATATCAAAGTTGTCCCTGTCCTTTGCAAACTGCCTTTAGATTGGGAATTGTGCAGGAGGGCAGGATCGGGGCTGTGTTTGTGTTCAGTGGATAATGTCCTGGTCAGCCCCATGCAGTGCTGACGCCTTATCTCAGCCCCACACACCTGTGAGCCACTGAGGTTTCTTTGCACAGACAAATCAATTTTTCAAGGACATCCCCTGAGCTGAGGAAGGTGCCACATGAACGTCACTTTCACGGGAGGTGTCTTTATGTCTCTCTGCAGTGTAATTTGAAGCATGACAGAATGTGCCAGCCTAAGGACACCTTGTCCAGCCCACAGAGCCCTTCCAAGGAAGGAATTCTCTGCTGATCAATGGTTGTTAAAGCAGGGGGTTAACACAGATTTGTCACTTTGAGAGATGTGCGTGTGCCTGTGTGTGTTCTTTCATTACTGGTCACCCTTTCTAAATCATATTAGAGAGGGAAAACCGGGCCCTTCTGCCAGGACGTGATGAAGTGTCAGGTAAGGAGTTTGTAAACTGTGCTATTCTCCTTCTGGAGCTGTCTAGAAGGAATTCTGAGAGTGAGTGCACCTCCATTGCTTCCTAGAGCAGAGAATTATCCAAGGCAGCAGCAGGACATCTGGCCTGACGTGTCTGGATTCAGGATCTAGGAAGAATTTTCCTCCAAATGGCAGCATAGTGGCATCCATTTCATCACACACATCAGTTTTCCTCCTGTTTTTTTTTCCATAGCTAAGAGAATTCCAAGGCTTTTTCCTTTCCTTTTTAATTTCTTTTCCTTTTCTCCTTTTCTCCTTTACCTTTTTTCCTTTTCTCCTTTTCCTTTTTTCAATTTCCTTCTCCTTTTTCCCATTTCATTTTTCCCATTTTCTTTTCCTTTCCCCTTCCTCTTTCTTTTTCTTTCTCTATCCCTTTCTCTTTTTATTTCCTCCCTTTTTTTCCCCCTTGTGGTTGGCATAGATTTCTTTTTATCACATATGGTCAAAAAATAAAGTCTCTTGATTGCCTTCCAAAAACATTAATAGCTTTTTAGGTTTTGCTATGTGTATCCAAGACCTATTTTCTTCACACTGGAATTCAAAGAATTCCAGAATCCTGAGTGGTTTGGGTTGGAGGGACCCTAAAGCCCATCCAGTGCCACTCCCTGCCACGGGCAGGGACACCTTCCACTAGCCCAGGTGGACATCTTCCACTGCCCCATCCAGCCTGGCCTTGGACACTTGCAGGGATCCAGGGGCAGCCACAGCTGCTCTGGGCACCCTGTGCCAGGGCCTCCCCACCCTCACAGGGAACAATTCCCTCCTAATTTCTTCTTAATCCCATAGTTAGTTGGTATAGGATTTTTCCTTTGAATTCTTTTCCCCTGAAATGCTGGCATCTTGGATGTTTGATGAGAACCATCTGCTTTCATTAGTGCTGTATTTTCTGGTCTTTCAAAAATTTCAGCGATTTAGCAGAGAATCAGCTGCACTTTGCAGAAATAGTCCAGACCCAAACGAAGAGCTGCCTCAGCTGTGGCTGTAGGGAGGTTACCCACAGCCTACTCAGAGTGCGTGCAAACAGACGTAATCATGAGGTAAGAGAAGTCAAATGATGAGAATTTGCTATGACAAGTCTTTCCTGCTTCACAAATATACTGAATAAAATCCATCATCTTTATTTCAATTGTGTGTTTGCCTGAAACTGAGGGGCAGCCATGTGCAAGACAAGCTGGACATTTTAATTTTAACCCAATGTGCCATTTCTTTGTGGATGTTTGAAAGTTGTGCTGCAATTCAGCTCAGAAAGAATTGTTACATTCCGCTGTCTCTGGTTACTGCAGGTTTGGGCTGCCCCTTGTGTGTGTGGTCAGAAGGTCAAGGCTGTTTGTCAGAGCAGATGTAGATACCTGATATCCAAAATAATTGCAGCCATCCAACACTGAGCTTTTCACACTGAGGCTGTCATTTCCTGCCTTACTCTGGGAAGTTGTGCTGTGTGTTCTATGAGGTTTAGCCAGAGCCACATCAGCCCAGTGCTTCCTTCCATCTCCAAATGCTGGTGAGGTTTGGTCACTGCTTGGCATTGTGCCCACACATTTATTGTGGAAAAAACACTTTCCAAGGGCTCCCACATCAGGACTGAAATCACTTGGTGGGTATTTCAGGATGCAGTAAGTATTGTGTTCTTTGAAGACAACAACTTTATCCACCTCTTGTCCTGCTGAAACCTGAGGTGATGAAAGTCGCTGCGGGGAAGTGGCAGGATGGGCTGCTGGCAGGGATGGGACTGTTCAGCTTCCACCTGAGGGCGTGGGAGAGTTTAAGGACAGGACTGTGCAGCTTCCACCCAAGAGGTCTTTCCCAACCTTGATGACTCCATGATAAGAAAGATGATCGCTTTCCCATGTCTTTCAGTGTCATTGCCACTTACTGAGCCTCTGGGCTCACCGCCGCAGGATCCTGCCCAATGGCTCCCTTTTTTTCCCTTCTCTTGGAGGCTAGAAGAGTTAAGGGAAGAGCAATTCCATCCCATGGGAGCAGATGGTTGGAGCTGAGTCACCAGGAATCCATGACAAAATCAGCTTTGGTGGTTTCCAGGGTGGGAATGGAGGCTGGGATGTCTCTGCCAGTTTTGACATTCCAGAGTTGCTGTACCAGGTGAGAACTAAATAAAGGGTTTGTTCAGGAGTTTTTTACTCAGATAGAATCCCCCAACCAGTGCATCATGTGCTCAATAGAGGGATAATACCTTCTAATAAGATGCTTTTTCATTCTGCTGGATTAAGAGCAGTCAGTCAGAGAAAACTATTGAATTTTATTTGGCTACAATAAGCCCGGAAGGCAACACTTCAATATCTCCGATCCTCCAAGGGCCCCTTTCTCATTTACTGTAAGTCCTAACATATTGCTGGAACTGACCTAACTGCATATAGATATTTTAGGGGGTCTTTGGGGATCCTTCAGTGAGGAAAATTAAAATTCCTGAGGATGGGGAACGGAGAGAAGCCTTGCACTGTTTACAGATGGGTGAGGAAAATAAGAAAACAGATGTTTTTGACCTCTCCAGTCTGGGTCTCCATGGTCATTACATTTTTGTAGCTTTAGCTGCATTACAGAAAACAGCCAAAAAATGATACCAACAAAAGAGGATCCCTCCCCTGAGTCCTGTAGTTCCTGCATTCACTAAGTGCTCATACATGTTATTAAATGCATTTTGTGTATTCTCTAGGAGAATGTAGCAATACAAGCAGAAAAAAAATTATGTTGCCAAAAAAGAGAGAAAAACCATGAGCAGATATCAAAAAGGATGTGATTTAGAGGAAACAGGAGTGAGATTGGAGCTGCTGGACTGGCACATAAACAAACAGGAAGGAAAGGGAAACACAGCTCTGGAAGCAGTCAGTGTCCTGCAGGAACTACAAGGAGTGATGCTCTGCCAACTCCAGCCACACTTTCTTTATATCCACAGTGATTACAGGGAGGGAAAAAACTTACAAATTAGCACATCTTTAAAAAAATTATTATAAACAAATAATTATAAAGAATAAAACCTCATGTGATGATGAGCATGTAGAAATCAGGTCTCTTAGTATTCAGTTAAAACAATCAGCTGATTTACAATCAAAGTGATTAAGTTCATCTCCTCTTGATTACACAATCTATATCAATTGTATATATATTATATAGCTATTTATTATATTTTTATACCAACCAGAAGCTTGCAGTAACACAAACCATGCAGGGAATAATCAAACTTTTGAAGGGCTAGCACAGCAATTCACCTGGTTTTAAAATTTCACTTTAGGTAATTGGGCAGAACTTTGCAAGCTGCCAGAGCCACTGATGTGCCCCATTTGCCACACGTGCTCCATGTGAGGAACCCTGTGCCCCTGCCAGGGTTACCCAGTGCATCTGACTGGCATGAGGGGAAGAGGCTGGAATTAACATCTGGGACTACTTATTCCCTTGTGTTATAACGAGATTGGTGATTTTCTCTGCTGCTTACAATGGGATCAGCAGTTGCCTCTTCAGATCAAGCTGCCTCTTCATCCTGGAAGTGTCCAAGGCCAGGTTGGATGGGGCTTGGAGCAACCTGGGACAGTGGGAGGTGTCCCTGCCTGTGGCAGGGGTGGCACTGGATGGGCTTTGAGGTCCCTTCCAACCCAAACCATTCCATGATTCTATGAAAGGGGTCCCTTTGGTGTAGCTGTTGTTCTAAATAACATCCTAACTTTTACATGGCTGATGAACTTTCCCATCAAAATTGGAGGCAGCAATAATCTGGGGGTGTTAGGGAGGAAGGGAGGTTTTGGTTCTTGGGTTGGTTGTTCCCCCCTTAAAGGGAGAAAACAAAGGTTGTTTTCTCTTTCACATTATGAATATTTTTACATGTGAGGCCACATATTAAAAAAATAAATATCATATTCAGTATCAAGCAAGAGTGTCCAGCAGCTGTGAGAGGTCAGGCAGTGCAGCTGCAGGGCTGCTCAGGTACCTCAGGGAGCTTTCCATCAGCTCCTTGGCACATCCTGGTGGGAGTCTCAGCCTGATCCAGTGTGGCCTGATTTATCCAGCCAGGGAAAAAGTGCCAGAGGTCTGTCCTGGGGGTGGTCACCACACAGGAAGCAAGCGAGCAGGTGGCTGTTGTGATGTGGTTTAGTGACGTGGTGGGGCTCGGTCACAGGTTGGGCTTGCTGGTCTTGGAAGTTGTTTCCAACCTTAATGATTCTGTGATAAGTGACTGAGCAAGGGAAAGGGGCCTCCTGAGGTACTGGAGAGCTGGGAGGGAAGGGAAGGGAAGGGAAGGGAAGGGAAGGGAAGGGAAGGGAAGAGAAGAGAAGAGAAGAGAAGAGAAGAGAAGAGAAGAGAAGAGAAGAGAAGAGAAGAGAAGAGAAGAGAAGAGAAGAGAAGAGAAGAGGTCAAGTCTTAGGTTCCCAACTTGTGTCTCACAAAGTTTCTTTGCCTGTAGCTCTTGCAGTCCTGTATAAATAGCAACTCAGTTCTAATTTGAAATGATCAACTGTGTTACATTTATCCTGTTAGAAAAAGGTAAATACATCCCATCTTTAAATATCAAACAGTCCCAAAACATTCTGCTTTGCAATTGATGTTGCTCAGCAGGTGGTATTAAGGTATTTCAATATCAGTCCTCAGGGCTTTTTTTGTAAATTTGCAAAAAAAAGAAAAAGTGCAGAACAACACTTCCTTTCAGCATAATAACCTCATGGAAGGTTTAATTGGTTCTCCAGACACTTTTGTTATTTCCACAGCCTTTCAGTTCTTCACACAAACCTGATCCAGGCATTACTTTCAAAGCTCTATTGAAATGAAGCAAAGTGAAAAATCAGCAATTCACTACTTCATGCCCATTTAAAAGGTGTTTTCAATGTCTTAATAGAAAGAGAAGTATCTGGGGAAATATATACAGCTGTTTTACAGTGGAGAAAATCAAGTGTTTGTGAAGAAAAAGTGTTTTGTGCTATTTACTACAATGTTTTTAAAAGTCTTTAAATAGTGATTGGTGAAGAGTGATCTTAGATAAGTGTGACTATTCCTGGCTGGAGATAGATTAACAGGCTTCATATTAGTGCTAGAAGTTCCTTTGTGAAAAAAAAAAACCAAACCATACAAACCAGCTTTTTCAATTTGCACTTTAGAAACTTTTTCCCTGTGTTGTTTGTTATGCTGAAAGAAAAGCAGAAGCTCCCGTGAGGATGAGATTTCAACATTAACTCTCTCAGCCCATGATTGTCTTCCAAAATTCAGGTTTCTGGCTCTAGAGTCAAGAAAAAAAATTAGGGACTTCATGGGTAAATTTAAAATATTATAGTCCAAGTGGTTTTTACAGGGCTGTCTTGTACTTGAGACATGTGTGCACTTCTCCAAGGGAGTAGAGGAAATCCACTAAGGATTAAAAGTATTATGTGAGGCACACAGGAAAAACAGTCCAGGCATCAATGCTGAGCTCCAAAATATTCCTCCATGAAAAGTTACAATGTGCATGTTTATGAAATCCTCACATCATTTGTTCACAAAGGACAGGCAAAATCAAACAATGTTAGGAATGTTTTAGGAAAGGAACATATGGGAAAAAACTTCCCAAAAGATGCAATTGCTGCACTGTGTGTAACTGTACTGTCCCTGCACTTCAAGTATTATTTGGTGTTTTGATCCTCTGCCTCAAAATAAAAAAAAGAGCTGGAAAAGCAACACGGGAGGGCAGAAAGGATCACCAAAGGCAGGGAATGACATTCCAGGCTTGGGGTAGGGAGTAGGATTCTTAAATCATGAGTGGGATAGAGAGCATGAATATGGGACTCTAATGCACTGCCTGTCCCCCTGATACCAGAACTGTACTGATGGAAATGTCTGAGGTTCAAGGAAAAGAAACAAACACCTCCCAAAACCTCTGTATTTTTCCATTTAAAAATTCTAAAATTATAGCAGGAGGTGTTTTCTCTCCTGTCAGAAACGAGAGGCTGTTTGGATCCGTGTGTTCAGCAGGCATTGCTGCTGGCACCAGTGTCACCTGCTGATCTCTAAACCCCTCATCCTAATGCCAAACAAACAATTACTGGACACATAAAATCAAGAAATGAGGCAGCTTGATTAACAGCTAAGAATATCCCTGGCACCCTGAGGAGAGGTAATATAATATTTATGGATTTAACATTGTGGAGTAATTCAGGTAACTGATAGTTAAGAAAAGAGAAGCAGGTTACAAAGCACATACTATAAATTAATGATTGATTCTACCTGCCATAAGCACCTAAAAAGATTATTATCTTGGCCCATAAAGGGCCAAAGTAATGGTGCAATTAAATCTTGATGGAATAAAACATGTCCTGCCTGTATTCCTGTTTATTTTGTGGGCTTTTTTCTGTTTGTGAGTGGAGGAATGATTTGTTGCTCTGGATTTTATTCATTGTCTTTAGTTTTTTTGGGATATGTACTGAAGTTTATGGGCCTTGCCTTGCTGTCACTTCTGTGCAGCAATTAATCCCTGTTAGCTAACACACAGTCCTGAGAGGGGCTGGCATCCTTAATATTCAAGGGAAAGGACATCATTCAGATTTATTATTTGGACCATCACTAACTTCTGAGGGCTTCTAATTGCTGCAGCTGGCAATTAATATAATTGATGTAATTCCCTTTCACAGGAGATTGTCCCCAGAACTGTGGGATTAATCCAGCCCCAGACATAACTTCTTGCCCTGGGATTATGGAGCAGTTGCAGCACAAGAGCTCAGAGAACCTTCCACTAGCCCAGGTTGCTCCAAGCCCCATCCAACCTGGCCTTGGACACTTCCAGGGATCCAGGGGCAGCCACAGCTTCTCTGGGCACCCTGTGCCAGGGCCTCCCCACCCTCCCAGGGAAAGATTTCTTCCCAATATCCCATCTAAATCTCCTCTCTTTCAGTTTGAAGCATTTCCTTTTGTCCTACCACAACACACCCTTGTAAATAAAACCCACAGTGACCTCATGACATCTGTGACAGCGTTATGGATGGGACAGGCTGGTGTGGGATTTGCAGGCATTGTTATATCTATTAAAAAATAATCTTTGCAGCAAATAAACTCATTGGGGGCAATGGATAAAGGCATGGAAGGAAAGTGAAACCTGACAATTCCCCAAAGAGACACTGAACAGGAATCCTGCTACTGCTAAAGGGAAGAGCAGGGGATTAGAGAGGAAAGTGCTTTGTGTGAGTGGAACAAACATGGATGTAAGACACATTGTGAGGACTAGAAGAGGACACTCATAAGCTTGGAGAGTTTATAGATTACTTTATTTGTTTCACAGTTTGGCTTTGTTTCTCATATCTTCTGGCATTGGTGTCACAAATGAGTTAAAAAGCAGATAATACAGGAATGAGGAAACCACCTGAGGGTGGCTTTGCTTCCAGCTCAGGTACCTTTCCCTGGCCACTGCTGCAGTCAATGTCCCTTGGAAGTCAGTGCAGCAGGCATGAGCACCTGCCTATAAACAATCACTGAAAGCATTTCAAAACAAAAATACTTTGGCACTGTATCCATTTTTGTTCATTTCCCATGATGGTTGTTTGCTGGCTCAGCATATTCCAGAATCAACTTGGTGGTGTTTGCCACGCCTTGTTCACCCCAGGGAATGGCTGGAGCTGGGCCAGGGAGGGTCAGGCTGGAGATCAGGGAAAGGTTCTTCCCCCAGAGGGTGCTGGGCACTGCCCAGGCTCCCCAGGGAATGGGCACGGCCCCGAGGCTGCCAGAGCTCCAGGAGCGTTTGGACACCGCTGCCAGGGATGCACAGGGTGGGATTGTTGGGGTTTCTGTGCAGGGCCAGGGGTTGGGCTGGATGGTCCCTGTGGGTCCCTTCCTGCTCAGGATATTCTGTGATTCCATGATCCTGCTGCTGCAGCACGTGGATACATGTGCAACCTCTCTGCCAGCAGCACAGGGCAGCAAGGGGTCAGTGTCACCACAGCTGCCAGCAGCTCCAGTAGTGGCTTTTCCATTTATCCAGCTCCCTTAGCATCCCTCCCAACCCGCCCTGGGCTGATGGATGCATGGAGCAGCACCAGGCTCTGGCTCAGGCAGGGTCACACGAGCTTCTGTCAGCAAGACACACTTGGAAAAGAAAGAGTGACAATTTTCCCCAATCACAGGAAAGAAATAACTAAATACGTTGCCAGCCTTCCTTTCACATGGCAAAGTGACTTGGCCACCAGGTGATACATGACAGGTAATATCAACTTCCGCTGCCCAAGAGACAACAGGTAACAAAAACCACATGTCCTTACTTTTGTTTTCATTTTTCCTATTTATTTAAAAACATGTAAACCTCTAGCTGAGCCTCAGATCTGCTGGTATTGCTAGTTTCCACTATCAGCCAGGATTTTCATCCCAGTCTAAGCATTTTTATTAGGTCTAGACTGGGGTGAGCAGCTGCCACATGCTCAGTTAATTTGTCTCAGGAGCACCAGAGCCATGTGCTGAAGGATTGACCCCGGTGTGTACAGCTGAGAACAAACAGGTAGATCTGGCTGAAAAAAAGTTGGTTTAGTAAAGCCCAGGCTGTGTGTAAGAGTTCAGCAAACACAGCAACCCTTCACTGAAACATAAAGTCAATATACTTTGCTTTATTAAGGCAGGAGCTCAAATGCAGAAGCTCTGCCCCATTCCTCACAGCCTGGGGTCCATCTTACTCCCAGTGGGACTTCCTAGGAAGCAGATGGCAAATGTGCACCAGGAGAGCTCAGGAGGTTTGTAAGCACCTCAGCTGAGGATGTCAGCACACAAGAATCCCACCCCTGGAAGTGTCCAAGGCCAGGCTGGACGGGGCTTGGAGAAACCAGGGATAGTGGAAGGTGTCCCTGCCCATGGCAGGGGGTGGTACTGGATGGGCTTTGAAGTCCCTTCCAACCCAAACCATTCTGGGATTAATGGCTTTACATGGAAAAAACTATTTCTATGGGACTGTACTGTTACAGTGATTTTACCATGTCAGTTAATAGTCCTACACAGGAACATTTTATTATATTAAAAACAATATAATTCCCATAGCAGGTTCCCATTTTCCCAGAATCAGAGATTTCTTTTTCTAGACCACTTTGCTGAGAAACAGCTTAAGTAGAACCAGAAAATAAATTTTAGACATGGGAACTTTACCAGCATGGCCTATATTGGGGATTTCAATAGGGAATAAATTCCCTGTGTCTCTTGGTACCTGTCCCCCACTGTTAAAGTGAAGAAGCTGTGAGGATACAGCCCGTGGATTTCGGGAAATGCCCTGGCAGGGAGCAGCGAGAGTTAGCTGCTGTGTGACACAAAGCGAGCCAGGGAGGCCACTGGGGCTGGCAGTGCCCTTCCCAGCCAGGGCCACCATCCTGCAGCGCCCAGGGAGAGGAGCAAGGAGGTCTCCTGGCAGTGACATTAAGGAATGACCCCACAGTGCTGGGGCAGAGCCAGGGCAGAGCTGGGAAGCCAATTCTGCGGGACAGGATCAGCAAAGCACAAAAAATCCCTGTAAGGTGGCTAAGGACGGGCCAAGGATGAAAGCCTCAGCTTAACAGTGGGGGTAGGAAGATGTTTTCCGTGGCAGTTTTCTTAGAAACATATCAAAATTTATCCTGATGACTTCAGAGGCAAGCAAAGCACTCCAAATCTTCAGTCTCTCCAAGACAATGGAACATTGTCTCAGACATCTTACTGGGCTGAGCACTTCAGTAATCGAAATATGATAAAGTGACATCACTCGGCAGCATGGATCCTTCTCCACGCAGGAAGTGCTGACAAACTGGAGTGGAAATACAAACCATTTTCTCCTTGGGCATTTCCCCATCCAATCTCATCCTTCGAGTGCCTCCTGGTTTTTTCCTCTCCTTATCTGCTGCCTGCAGCCAGACACACTGGAGCCGAGTTTGTTGAGGGAGGGGAGAGCCGGGGCCGAGTGTGAGCTCGCAGTGGGCTCACAGCAGCGTGGAGCGGGAGCTGGGGGCCAGGGCTGGTTCCAGGCTGCCGTGAATCCGAGCTCCCGCTGCCTGGAGCCTCCCTGGCGCTGTAAATCCCGCCTGGCACCGCAGCAAAACAAACGGCGGCACCAGGCCGCGCATCCAGCCGGCCCCCAGAGCTAAAATTAGCCGGTGTTGGTTTATCCCGAACAGCTTGAGGAAGCCTTGCAGCTGTAATTCTCCATGGGATTCTCTTCCTGCTTGGCTCTGCCTCGGCGCAGGAAAGCCGCCGTTTTCTCGGGGAAATGTCAGGTTTAACCGAAGGCCACACACAACCGGTATTTTGTATTTGAGCAAGGCAGGATTGTTTTGGAATCTTACACTGATTCTCATGGCTGTGGGAAGGAAGGGATTGGGGAAAACAAACTTGAAAATCTCTGTAATCTAAACCTGCAAAATGATTTGATCAACTTTAATTCATAGAGAGCGACTTGCTTTGGTATAGCTTTCACAATTTATAAAGGTTTTGCTTTCTGAAGCCTTGTGGCCTAAAATTGAAATTGGGGTTGGGCAGGAGAAAGAGGATTTGGGAATGAAGCTGAGCCTGGGAAAAGGTGCTTTAGGAGAAAGGTGTTTTAATTTGTCTTTGCTTCTCACTACCCAAAGGTAGTTTCATTGGCAATCAATTAAATTAAGCTTCCCCAAGCCAAGCCTGCTTTGCCCATGAAGGTAATTAGCAAGTGATGTCCCTGTCTTTACCCCAACCTTTTTTATTCTGTTTGTGAGGGGGAATGAGACAGTGGCTGGGAAATGGCCCAGCAGCTGATCAGGGTCAACACACCACAGGTTTTTAGGGAGCAATTGTATTTTAGGTACAATTAAGCCTTTTTTTAACACGGATTGTACATGGAAATACATGCAGTGATTCGTTAATTTTTTTTTTATAAAGTGCTTGTTATTTTTTTATTAAATGGGTTTTCCTGAGGGGGAATTAAGTTTATACATTTGAGTCATTAGTCTCAACACTGCTTTACAGGAATTTTGGAGTAGTATAGAGGGATATGATGATAAAACCCCCTCTCTCTGCCACTTAACCCCTTTAAGAAGACTGTGAGGGCTTTGTTTTGGAAACCTGTTTTGCTCTTTTCCTCTATTTCCAAAAATATCAGTATTTAAATCCCTGCTTCCACAGAGCCCTTCTGCTTTGGTTTGCCAACAGATGTGCAGCACTTGCATGGAGCAGAGGCCCACACGATCCTAGAAGGAGAAAAATGCTACCTCTGGAAAAAATTCCAGAGGCTGGCAGGTCATGTGAGCAGGCAGCATGGCACAGCAGATGTCTCTGACTGCCTCTCTTACAAATCGTCCTGGTGCTGTGAAGGTGTTCACATGCGCCAGACGTTTCTGTTATTTTGTGGATTGCAGATCTTTAGGTTGGAAAGGAAGGAGAGAAGAAAAGGTGAGAAATACTTTCAGTTTTCCCATCTTCATCCTTATTCTAAGTTATCACTGTATTTCTCAAGTGAAAAGCAAGGTAGTTCTGGAAATTCCATCCTGGAATGACAGTACCTGTTCAAAAATCACACAACTGTATTAACAGTGGGTTATAGACACCGAAAAGGCTGCATGGCCTTGTCCACTTCATGGAAAATTCACTTTATCTCCCTAAATCTTCTTGCACTGTGCCATGACTCATCTACAACCCATTTCATGACTGCTCCAATACAGGCCTCAAGCTCCATCGTTTTTCCAGAGGCTTTCACAGGTTTTCTTTTCCTTTTACCTGCTGTTGTCAGGGGTAAATGTGGCAAACTCTGAATTGTGGCCCCTGAATTCACCTTGTGGAACTGAGGGTTATACATGATGCTGTACCAAACATCCTACTGGGCTGAGCATTTTAGTAATCTGAATATGATAAAGTAGCATCATCTGGGGTTTGTTCGCGACTCCCCACTCTCTTCTGTGGCATTTCTTGCAGGGGAACAGACAGCATGTCTCATCCCTCCTAATCCTGATAAAAACATTCTATAGACAAAGTAGAACATTTAAAACGAAGTTCAAACTCTTAATTGTGGCTCTTAACTGCACTTCTTTTTCTGCCTTTCAGGGTTGTTGGGTTTTGTTTGGGGTTTGGTTGTTATTTTCTTGCACCATGATTACAATGCTTATCTGCAAGAGACAGGCTGTTAAATTAAAAACCATTTCCTGGTGTAATTGTCTAACAGCCAGCATGGCTGTGCAGAACATGGATTTGGGTTCTATAGATTAAACACACACACTTCCCAACCCATCCCGAAGGGCTCATGGAAAACAGGGCTGGCTTCTCTCACAGCAAGGACAGCAGGAAACGCGTGACATTTATTTTACTGTGAAACACCAGGTCAGAAAGAGTTCCACATGTGGATTTTAACCCTACAGAGAATGGAAATGCCTGTTTCTTGGAGATCCTGGTAGCTGCTCTTTGGTCAGTGTGGGTCTGAGGAGCTGGCTGGGTTGGCAGGCCATGTGCACACGAGAAAGGCTGTTAGACCTGGGGCAAGAGGCGGGTGAAATGTGGGATTTGGCTTGGGAGTCACAGCTGGGGGGTCAGCACAGCTCTGCCCATCAGTCAAAGGGGATGACATAAATAACTGGGGTCCCATGTGTAGATAACATCTCTTCACCTGCTCGGCTTGTCCCACCTCAGTCAGATTGGTCTGGCTTGTACTGCCTTGTGAAGTGCTGCTTTCATGGTGTTTTCTACACTGGAACTCTCAAGTCAAAGCTTTTATCTCCAAAGATGAAATCATTGCTTTTTTTCAAGATGTGACTTGAGTGCAAACTGTGCAATCCTTTTTTTTTTTTTTTTTTTTTTGCCTGAGACTTCTCCTGTTCCTTTCAGCAGGGTGATATTAAAGTGAATGCTGAATGCTCTTGCAATTGATTAGTACATCCAAGGAAAAGAGTTGTTCCTAACTCTTTTCAGATCCATCCTAATTCAGATCTATCACTGCAGCGTGATTAGACTCCAATTTTTGGATCAGTCTCAAGGGGGGTTTGGCTTGTTTCATCTGATTCTTGCTCTCTTTTCCACCTGGCTGCGGCCTTGCCATGGCCTGCAAACCTTCCAGGAGAGGGACCCTGATAGTGCAGCATCCAGCTCCTGTCAGACCAAGGGTCAGGGGCAGGAAATGAGCAGCTGTAGTTTTAGATAAGAAAACAGATAATGATAAGCAAGATGGTTTTTAATATCCGAAAGCCGGGCAGGTATCAAACACTAGCTCGCACTAGTGAAGATATAATGCTCATATAACTTACAAGAATTTAATGGTGGAGCCAAAATGTTGCTTAGACCCACTCTGAGAGAAGGTCTAATCTCTACAAAATATCAGATATCAGAGCAGACCATTTTGCTGGTTTTAGTCTTTATTAGCTTTTTGTGGACTGTGAGAATCCTGCAGATAGTGAAGTAGAAAATCCTTTCCCTATTTAAGGAGAAAAAAATAGTTGGCATTTATCTGAATTTTCATTAGAAATAAGGCTTAATCCCCTACCTGTAAAACTCAGGGTTAAAGAGACCAAATTTGGGGGGACATAAGAAAGTCCCAGAGCACTACAAAAAAACCTCCAAAAGGTTTAGGAACCCTCAGCCTCTTTTTCTAAACAAAACAGAACATTAAATATGGATTTTTTATTTCTGCCTGGCTGGAACAAAGAGGATTTACCTTATTAAAGAAAACTCTCGCTGCACCTGTGGATCAGTACAAGATATCCAAAATATATGACTAAACTGACTATTCCATGAATGTATGAGATCCACTCCCTGTCAGGGAATGTGTCCTCCATTTCTGGATGCTGACGGCAGCAACAAACTTGAGGGGTCCTCAAGGAATAGGGGATTGTTGAACACAATGACTGAGGAAAAAATCTGTGCCTAAAAGACATTGTCCCACGACAAATTTTCCAAATGCTTATCAGTGTATGGGAGCATCCAGGAAAAACACAGGATAGCCCATTAATCTCTGAAAAATTGCAGGTTTAACAGGAAATACATTGCATTTAATAATCCTAGAATCCCAGATTGGTTTGTGTTGGAAGGGACCTCAGAGCTCACCCCCTGCCATGGGCAGGGACATCTTCCACTAGTCCAGGTTGCTCCAAGCCCCGTCCAACCTGGCCTTGGACATTTCCAGGGATCCAGGGGCAGCCACAGCTTCTCTGGGCACCCTGTGCCAGGGCCTCCCCACCCTCACGGGGGAGGATTTCTTCCCAGAATCACATCTAAGCCTGTTCCCTGTCGGTTTGAAGCCATGCCCCCTTGCCAGGCCCTTGTAAAGAGTCTCTCTCTGTGTTTGCTGTAGGTCCTGGAAGGCCACAATGAGGTCACTCCAAATCTTCTCTTCTCCAGGCTCAAGAATCCCAGCTCTCCCAGCCTTTCCTCATGGCAGAGCTGCTCCATCCCTGTGGTCATCCTGGTGCCTCCTCTGGACTGGCTCCATCACCTCCAGGCCCTCTCCATTGAGACTTTCTGTGGAACAAGGAGCTGATGTGGTACATTTTGAAAGAAAGCCACTCAAAATATGAAAAGAAAAGGAAAGGAAGAGGAATTATTTACTGCAGCTGCAGCAGATCCTTCCTCTGTACAGCATCACCCATAAATGATTAATATCCTTGCCAGGGTCATCAAAACAATCCTTCAGGGCACCAGCGGAAACAATGGAATTTTCTAAAACACCATCTTTGGGAACACCTCTAGGCATTTAATAAATAGATTTTTGCTGCTGGGTTTTTTATTCCTTTCATGGAAGACCCCCAGATAGTTTTTCACAAAAGCAGTGCTCTCTCAGTATCTGACAGATCAGTGGATTACTCGCTGTACTTAGACACTAAAATTACACAGCAATCCCAAATTATCAAGTGAGGCTTTAGAAACTTTTCTGCACCACTAAAACGTCTCTTGGCTTGTAATGACAATGGGCTGCCTTTATCTGAAATCTACCTATTTCAAAACTAATTAAGTCATTGGAATAAATCTCCATGTAGATGTCAAAGCTCTGGAACCAAACTTCGAAACAAGCAGGAGGTATTTGTTCCTGTACTTACATTTCAAACCCTCTCAAATCCTGCTCGAACAAACAGCATTAAACCAGAGAAAGTGCAGAAAGAAGTACAGGGAATGCTCCTGGGGAAAGAAGGGTTCAGAAGTCTGGCTACTGGAAATGGAGATTTTCACTTCAGCCTGGGTTAGAAATGGTTTATTCATCCCAAGCTGCTCCCTGGGAAAAATAAGGAAGATGTTAGACTATTAGCTTCCAAAACTTGAGACAAGAGGGAGTTTGGTGGGAAGCTGCTGCCTACTCATTGACTGAAACTCCAGGCTCTCATAAACAGCAGCAGCACAGCCTGAGCCCTCGCAGGTAAACAGCCAGCAGCTGGGCAGCTCTGTGAAGAGGGACTAAAGGTTAGGTCAATAACATATTTATTATTTTTATTGATTTTTTTATCCTTTTTTATTTTTTTTTGCCACCGTGGGTGGAAGAATAGAGCTTTGCAGGTGATGTTGGAATTCACTCAGTTGGCTTGTCCTTCAGAGACCCCTGCAGTGAATGGATTTGTGGGGGTTACATTAAACGATGACTGGGGCTAAAGGCCAGAAGCAATTCCCAAACAATCCCATCCAAGGGGTGCATCCAGAAGGATTGGAAAAGGCTCACGCTGTGTCTGGCTGCCGAAAACACATGGGTAGAGGAGCAGTTGCTTGGTGTTCTTGTTATCTGAGTGGTATTTTTGCTGAAAACAGAAGCTTTAGGGGTGGCACTGAGACTGGAGAGTATCTTGTATTTGCAATCCTGTGAGAGCTAGAGAAGGGACAGAGAAGAATTAAAACTCTTTATTTAGATGGTGAATTAGAGGAAAAAATACTGTGTAGGAGTCTCAAGTTTCACTGTCTACTCCTATCACTGACTGCTCTTTCCTCTGTAAATGGGTTATCAAGAATTGGAAGGAGATGCCCAGGGAAGTGGTGGAATCATCATCCCTGGAAGTGTTCAAAGAACATGTGGATGCAGCACTTGGGGACAAGGTTTAGTGGTGAACATGGTGGTGGCGCTGGGCCGATGGTTGGACTGGATGAATCTTGGAGGTCTTTGCCAACTTTAATGATTCTGTGATTCTATGAAATTTTAACTTGCTTGTTAATTCTTCAGAAGATGGGCAAGAACAGGATGTGGCCCAGTCAGCTCACCTCAGTTTGTGGGAATGCTGATGAACAAAGCCTCCTCAGGGACTTGCAAGCTCATGAAAAACAATCGAGGTTTGTGAATTTCCCAAGGGAAAATCATTCCCAGCTGACCTGACAGCTTCCTCCCAGATGACAATGCCAATGGATATGAAGTTTACGCTGCTGCATTTAAATGTGGAAATCAATGCACACTGGTGTGTAAAATGGCAAAAGAAGAAATGATATTGAGGTTTAAAAATTTTAAAGCTTCAGGAGAGGCTTTAAGTTGTTTAAAAATGCTGCAGCTCAAAACCGGCTTTGAGTTCCCAGTGGCTGACACACAACCCCCCCACCAAATCTACATTCCTTGCAGAATGTAGACTTCTTAACAAAATAAAACTGGCATTGGTTTGCTATGTTGAGAAGGCAGGGTTACTATCATGTCCTTTTGAATAGAGCTGGGATTTTAATACAACGTTCGAGAAATGCTGCCTTGTGTTTGGGGAGCTTGTGTAGCTCATGTGTGGGAGGCTTCACACATAAGGGCCTTCCCAAAAAAAAGGGAAAAACCCAAAAGTGAGGAACGCTGAAAACGTGAATGTCCTGTATGCTTGCCTGCAGTGAACGAGGGAGGAGAGCTGCTAGAGAGGAGATAATAGCAAAAAAAAAAAAAAAAAAGGAAAAAAGCCTGAATCCAGAAGGGTTTACTTCCACCTCTGACAGGAAATTAGCAATCATCACTATGTGCAGCTTCATGGCCCTCTCCAGAGTGAGGATGGTAATAGACTTGGAATGGGATCTCTCATTTTCCATCTACAGTGAAGTTTCTCTCCTCCTTAGGAATCCCAAACCACCCCAAGCCCACGGAACCTTCCTGTGGACTTGTGCTGCCTCTAAAAGCCATCACTTTCTTGGTGAGATTGCATTTTCCCTGGGAAAATTCTGTTGCACCAAGTAGTTGGTGGGGGAAAATATAAATAGGTGAACCTTAAAGAATACATAACGCAGGAGAGCATGATTGAAAACAGGCTAAAGTCATGGATCCATGGAATGGATTGGGTTGGGAGGGACCTTAAAACCCAGCCAGTTTCACCCCTGGGCACATTCCCCTAGCCCAGGTTGCTCCAAGCCCCGTCCAACCTGGCCTTGGATACTTCCAGGGATCCAGGGGCAGCCACAGCTTCTCTGGGCACCCTCAGTGCCAGGGCCTCCCCACCCTCACAGGCAAGAATCCCTTCCCAATATCCCATCTAAATGTTCCCTCCTTCAGCATAAGGCTATTCCCCCTTGTCCTATGTGGTGGGAGAGGCTGTTCCATTAACCTTGTCTTTAGACCATGTACTGGAACACCTTTAGCAGCCCTCAGTGCCCCCTTTCCACCCCACCTTGGAATGCTGGTAACGTCCACAGCATGTCCAGGCTGGCTCAGGTAAGTTATGTCAGCACTAACCTATCCATCTTCCATGCCCCAGTTCTGTCCTTTATTAAAGCAGAGTTCTGCTTGGCTATCCCTCACTCCACAGACACACAGGCTGAGGGGAAAAAGCAGCGGGAAAAGTGCCAAAATATCCTGGAGCTGTCCAGAGCAAAATTACAAAATGAATCTATGGTGCCAGGGTATCCTCTGGCTGCAACAAAGTGGTTGGTGAAAAACAGCATGTTTTATTCACAGTGCTGTATTTCAAAGTATATTTTAAAATACCTTCTTAATATTCCTCCAGAAGCCTAACACAGCACTTGAGCATTCTGCATATCTCATTGCTTCGTTAGGAATTATAAACCACACACTGACTCAGCAGAAGGAGCAGGAATCCAATCCCATGGAGGGAATGGGCACTGACTGCTCAGCCTGGCAGATCCTGGGGGATCCAAGGGAGCTGCTCTTGCCCACGTGCTTTTGCTTTCCAGCAAGAAATGCTGGTGAGACGTGTGCCAGTCTGAAGGGGACACCAGGCAGGTATTTCTAGTGCTGCTGGAAAAGACTCAGGAGGGAGACTCTGTATCCAAAGGTGAACATTGTTACTAAAATTATTCATTCCGCCCCCCCCCCCCCCCCCGCCTTGCTGGGCACTGCTGAGGCCACACTTGGAATCCTGGGGGCAGCTCTGGATCCCTCATGGCACGAAAGATGTTGAGGGGCTGGAGCCAGCAGAGGGAATGGAGCTGGGAAGGGGCTGGAGCCCCAGGAGCGGCTGAAGGAGCTGGGAAAGGGGCTCAGCCTGGAGCAAAGGAGGCTCAGGGGGGACCTTGTGGCTCTGCACAACTCCCTGACAGGAGGGGGCAGCCGGGGGGGGGTCGGGCTCTGCTCGCAGGGAACAGGGACAGGAGGAGAGGGAACGGCCTCAGGCTGGGCCAGGGGAGGCTCAGGTTGGATATTGGGAAAAATTTCTTCCTGGAAAGGGCTGTCAGGCATTGGAATGGGCTGCCCAGGATAATAGTCACCATTCCCAGTGGTTCAAAAAACCCATGGTTCTGGTGCTAAGGAATGTAGTTCAGTGGTGGGCTTGGCAGTGCTGGGCTAATGTTGGCCTCCATAATCATGCGGGGCTTTTCCAACCTAAACAATTCCATGTCTCTGTGTCAAATAGCACCTATTTAATGCACTATTATAAAATCCTCCAGTTACGTTTTAAGATAACCACAAATATCTGTTTATTCCTAGTCGCTCTTCTGGTTTTGCAGCATTAGCATCAGCATTTGTAAGTGCCACCTCAGAGAGTTCCTGGTGCCTCTTTCAGTTCTTTGTATGAAATTATTCTTGCATGGCATTTCTAATTGGTCCTGTCAGGAAAATGGAAACCTTGCACATATTCAGCAACATGCCTTGGAGAGCAGGTAACCTTGGAGATCCACGGGATGTGCCCCTGGATAATGGAAATGCTGCAGATAGTTCCTGAAATACTACTTTCCTCCTCACGAAAGCTGAATTCTTTCCAGAGGTAATGTTAGCCCTTGGCAAAACAAATTTTGATACAATAATGTTTACAAACAGCTCAGGGTGCCCCAAATCCTTCACATGTGTCAGATGTCCCAGTACAAAACTCCCTGCTTTTCGAGTGTGCACAGAGAGAAATGAAGGAAAAACCTCTGAGTGATGAGGATCCAAGGAAATGAAGCAAAATGGGATCTTTTATTGTTTATATTTGCATATGAAAATTGATTTCTTTTTCTGGAATTGCAGTTTCCCATCTCATTCTGCCCCTTTCAGACTGGCCATGAAACAAAATGTGCTTTTCACAACAGACTGAAGAAGGGTTTTCCTCCTCAGACCCTTTTCAAAGGTTCTGCCAATTTTAGGCTGACTCATCAACCTGTCTTTTTATTTAGCTCAAAAAGCATATTCTTTTACACCTCCAATTTCTTCATGGAAGTGTTTTCATGGAGAACCAATACAGAAACAAGGTCTGTGTTCTTTTCAGTTCCAAATTCCAAACAGCAACATGCCTAAATAATACTAATAATGATACTACTACTACTACTACTACTACTACTACTAATCAAGATGCTGAATTCTATCTTTATTTTATAATAATAAAAGAGGAGTATATTATATTCCTATCTTTTCCTCCTAGACAAATACCATTCTAGTAGAAAATCCATTTCCAGCAGTCATGAAATTTAGGGAAGCCTTTACCCTACAAAGCAGTGCCTAGCACAGTAGTGTAAAATAGAATTAATTAACAAAATTAAGCCTTTCTGGCACTCAACATTATGTTGCCAGCCTTGGCAACACTGCTTAAAAATTTGTTATTTGTTTTTCTCTTTGACAGTGTGAAATATTGGCTAGAAGGGCATTTCCAGGCTTTGCCAGGAGCTGCACCCCAGGACAAGCTGCATTCCTAAATTCCGCAGCAGGGCTGTCCTTTGGCAGCACTCCCTTCCTGACCCACAGTGCTGAGTCTCAGCAGCACCAGGGCCAGGGCATGGAGTCCTGTGAAAACATGCATTTATTTTATGAAATGCAGTATTTTAGGCAATTTGTTTTAATTTATGTACTTTTACGTATTACACATATTTTAATTCATGTAATTTTGTATATGTTTCAACTAATAAGACTTTCACCATGCAAATTCACTTTGTGTCTTGATGGCTGCCAGTGTGTGAATGAAAGGGAATTATGCTTATTAAAAAAGATACTTTTTATAAAACTGTTTTAAATGTTAGTGAATTACAGAATCCCAGAATGGTTTGGGTTTGAAGGGACCTTAAAGCCCATCCAGTGCCACCCCCTGCCATGGGCACGGACACCTTCCACTAGCCCAGGCTGCTCCAAGCCCCGTCCAACCTGGCCTTGAATATTTAATAAATCACCACAGGTATAGCAAACTCAATGATTTGCTTGACCTCCAAATAAATATGAATAAACTGGGGCAAAGAAAGATGTTCAGTACAGCATTGTTACAACATTTTATCAGACCGCACTTCACACAGACATTAACAAAACCATGAAATGAGAGGGTTTTTCATAAAGCTACACAATGCTGGTTCCTGCTTACGTACAATAAGATTCTCTTCAAAATTCCTCTAAGCCCCAGAATGAGTTATCTCAAAACTACAAATGTTATCCAAATATTACATCCTTTTAGGCTAAAGACACCATTAAAGGTAAAAACAAATGTGCGTTATCTTTATCCCCTTAGTCTCAGTTACTACAATGGAATTCAACTTTTTTCTTGTGCATGATTTGTCTCCACAGGAAGAAATAACAAAATATCAAAAAAGTGGGGAAAAGACAGAGTTTCTTCTTACTGAAATTTTTGTTTGAGGGGTCTGACTAATGCCAGGGAAAAATATGTCTCTGTCCTCAAGCTCTTTACTCAACGAAAATGGAGTAACTCCCAGTGGCTGTGGTGGTTCTGTTCTTTTCCAAGGATTCTGTGCTTTCCAAGCCTCTCTTCTTTCCAGGATTTTTGAACACAATGCTTGATTTTGGAGGTTTTTTTTATAGGGAAAAAAAGAACACCTTTTTCAAGTATTGAGCAAAAATAGTTGTAGAGAAGGGAAGATGGCAGAATTTTGACAATTTAACATCTTAATGCAGCTTAGTGCTGCCAACATCCATCGTAACCAGGATACTTCTTGTCATCTCGAAAAAAGGGAACAAAGAATCCATGAAATTAGAAAACAGCATTAAACAGGGCAACAAAGCTGGAAGGGCCTGGAACCTAAATCCTCTGAGGAGTGGCTGGGAGTACTAAGGGAGTTCTGCCTGGAGAAAAGGAGGCTTGGGGGAGTCTTGGATCCCACTCCACAGCTCCCTGACAGGGGATGCAGCCAGGTGGGAATCGGGCTCTGTTCCCAGGGAGCAAGAGACAGGATAAGGAGAAACGGCCACAGATTGCACCGGGGGAGGTTCAGGTTGAAGACTGGGGGAAAAATTTCTTCATGGAAAGGCTGTCAGGCATTGGAAAGAGCTGCCCAGGGAGGTGGTGGAATCTCCATCCTTGGAAGTGTTCAAAAAATGAGCAGATGTAGCACAGGGAAATTCAGTTAAAGGCTGGATTTGATGACCTTGGAGATCTCTCCAACCTTAATGATTCTGTAAGGAAACAACTGGGAAAGCACAATGTGAGGGGACAGAACAGGTCAAGCCATCATCTTTGTGCACTCAGGGAGTTAAAGCATTTGGATAAATTAAGAACAAACAATACAGTGGAATATGACCCACACTGCTAGGGGAACGATCTCAATTAATTTTGTTGCTGATCCCTTGATGGTATCAGGTTCATCTTTGCCACCCTTGCACCAGGTTTGAGGTTGAAAGGGGATTTTCAGGCCAGCTCTAAGTTAGTTTTCCTCGGTAAGGCAAGGTGGTGGATGACAGCATGCTTGGGGACTGAAATGCACTTTTCAGCTATTATAGATTAACAGCATGTTTACTCATCAGGCTCTTTCTGGGTGAGTTCCAAAGCTACCAGAAATGGACTTTTGTAATAATTTTCTTAAACATATTTAATTAAGGAAATAGCAGATGTTTAAAACTGAAGCTGCCGCAACCCTTAAACTCCTCGCTTTGGCTAAAACCATTCAAGCCACTCTCAACAAATACCTCATCAATCTTAAAAACCCTGTGGGCAGGTCAATTCTGTTGGCTGCATGAATTTTCTCCTGTGTTCTCCTGGCTTTTAGCAGATTTAATTAGCCTGGTTATTTTTCGATGGTTCTCCAATCCTTATTTTTCAAGCAGTGACTCTTTAGTGGTGTGAGCAGCTCCTTGCTCATGCTCTAAAGCTCTGTTTCTGAAATAGCTGGGTTAAATGTCTTCCTAAAAGGCACTTAAATAATTGCCTTTAATTTTCCAAAGAAAAATTATTGGGAAATAAATCTTGTGATGTTTTTGGTAACCCTAGGCAATCGTGTATTGCAAATGTGTCTGGCTGAAGCGAAGGTTCCCCAAAAGTGAACTTTGAGTCACCATGTCATTCAGCTCTCTCAAATCTGTCTGGTCTTTTCAGGGTAACCCCAAGATCCCCTCAAAACCCTTCTGAACCTTCATGTTTAGCTCAGTAGACTGTAAATACGTCATTTACAAGATGATTATTATGAAAACTCTTCGGAAGGACCTGAGAAAGAGGAATGTGATTGTTACTGCTTGAAACCTGCTTTTGGTTTGCAAGGCTGGAAGAACCTGTCTCTGAAATGGGGATTTTTTCAGCATTTCAGGATTCTGCTGAAGAGAAAAAGTAAAAGCATAATTTTAAGCCCAAAATACTTAGTCACAACAGGCCCTTAAAAAGACCAAATTCTAAAACTCCTGTAGTTTGGAATTGTACTACTTTACTCAGAGGAACTGTATCAACTGATACCAACAGTGTTACTGCACCACTCCATTACAGCAGGTAGGACTATCCAAGGAATTCATTTACCTGATTGCTTTTTCCTCATCTAAAAGCAACTTCTGAGTTCTGACTAAACTTTAGATGTTGTATTTTCTACTGTAAAAAAAAAAAAATCATAGGAAATAGGACATCCTTTCTTTTATCCATTTTTATAATACCACAATTCAGGAATAGCACAAGAGTGACAGGACAAGGGGGTAATGGCTTCCCACTGCCAGAGGGCAGGGATGGATGGGATATTGGGAAGGAATTTTTCCCTGGGAGGGTGGGGAGGCCCTGGCACAGGGTGCCCAGAGAAGCTGTGGCTGCCCCTGGATCCCTGGAAGTGTCCAAGGCCAGGCTGGACAGGGCTTGGAGCACCCTGGGCTAGTGGAAGGTGTCCCTGCCCATGGCAGGGGGTGGCACTGGATGGGCTTTGAGGTCCCTTCCAAACCAAACCATTCTGGGATTCCATGATTCTGTATTGCTAAAATAGGTGATGATCAGGCAAAAGATCCCCAAACTGAAGGAATTAATTAGGAATTGGGAGGTATTTTGGTATTTTAAATGGACTCAGTCCAGAGTGTGAGGTAAAATGTTCCACCAAGCTCCCTGTCACTCGAAGCTGAATATAGGCAAGAGATTTCAAAGGTGTTGTGGTCAAGCTCTTTAATTAAGCTCCTTAATGCCAGGAATGTCTCTGCTTTCCATGTGTTGATTGCGGAGGGGCTGTGCAGACTCAGAGCCCTCGCTGCCAGAAAATGAGTACACGGGGTGAGCTCAGTTTATAAACCAGAAACTTAATAGAGCAGCGAGGATTGCACGATTAGCACCAGCCCTGTTTGGAACCATCTGGCTGAAATCAGCTTCTCCTCAGGTGTGGTGTCCTGCAGCTGCTGACAGGGCAGGTACCAACACTACTCACGTACCCTGACAGGCTCTCCCTGTTCCCAAAGGCAAGGGGTCTTCCTGGATTTGCATTTCTTCATCCTCTTAAAAAGGGGAAAAGCCCCCCCAGCTCCAAGCCATGGTTGTTTGTGAGTGCTTGGAATAGTTCAGGGCCGAGTTGTGTTTGATAATTAATTAGATGAGCAATGCTGTGGTCACCTGTAAGGTGAATTGTGAAATCAGCAGTGCTCCCCTCAGCACCACTTGTCATTCTACCAGGATAAAGCAGGTCCTAAACTTCACATGCACCGAGGCCCAAATGTCCTCCTTTCTGCATGTTCCCCAGCTTTAATGAATTTCATTATTCTTTTTTAATTTCCATGCTCTTGCAGAATAAAGGTCCCCAAATCATTAACTAATTTGATATGTCTCGAGTACCAATTCAATTCTCGGGTCCCTTGAGAACCTGAGCCATCTTGTTCAAACACCTCCTAACTTAGTTTCATAATTAGATACACCTTGATTGATGGGGTTTTGTATAGCACTTGCAGAGAGAAGGAAATCAACCTAATTGTTATCACAATTTAGCAGGTTTTAAGATTAAAAGTCTTAACCAAATCAGTGATTTCCAAGAGGAACAAAGCCCTGCTCTGTTGTAGCACAAGCTAAGGAAGGTCCTTCAATAATGAATTATTTGGGGAGGAAGAAATTGATATGGCAATTATTAAGACAGTTATTTCCATGTTAACCTGCACTTTGGGTATGTATTTATAGGAAAAGAGGAACATCAAGTTTTTCCTGTTCCTAATAGCAAAGTCATTCCAAACAGGAAGTTCATGGTGAAAGAAGTGTTGGAAATAAATTGTTAGGTAGAACTGGAGCAAAAGGAATAAAGTGTTGTTTTGTTTTGTTTTTCTTTTTAATGAAACCCTTTCCCTTTAGACAACCTTACAGAAAAGCCTTTTTTGATTAAAAAGGAGGTAATTTTGAAAGCCATGTTGAATCCGAGACATTCCTGCCTTCTCCCATGCCTGAAGAGTCCCAGTACAGCCAGGCATTGTGGCAGGAGTGACTTCAGGTCTCTTCAAAGGTTGGACTTGATGATCCTGGACACCTTTTCCAAACTTTTAGTATTTTATTATTTCCAATATTTTATTATAGCTGAGGTGTGAGTGACAATGTGCTAAAAATTATGGGCTAAAGCCTGAGACAACACAGGCAGGAGTTTTTCTCATCAGTATAATCAAGCCCATCTCAAAATCTCCCTTCTCATCAAACAAACTCCTCTTGCAGAGATAGAAATGCGAAATTGTTGGTCACTCTAAAATATGAGTTACTTGAGGACAGAAACAATGACATGGAAACCCTGTTCTGGGGGCAGAATCGGTGGTCTGGGGTGGACAAACTTCAAATAATTCCCTTCTTGTTTATGCAGCTGAATAAGACATTCAGAGGAAGGTCTTGGAATATATTTAAAGAAAACTGGAGCAGGTTTTCTACTTCTAATATTATTTATCCATTAGCCCAGTGTGCAGCAGTGAGCAAAGAGCCAGAATTATGGATATGGATGGGCAGAGGTATTCAAATTCCCAAGTATTTGAAATGGGTAGGATCAAATCATAATTTTCTCAAAGTTTTGAGTGTTTTGGGAATAAATCTGGTGTTAAATCAGCTGGAAAAAATCACAAGCCATATATTTCTTTATATTATCATCCGTAAGAGATGCTTAATGTCTGGGAATTACCCAGGGCACTAAAGGTATCGGTGGTTACAGATTTACATTTTATGGGCAGTACTAAGGAAAGTTAATTATGGGGCCTAGGGAGTTATCAAAAGAGAAACTTTCTTCCATCACTTTGGAAACTGGGGGATACTGTGAGGAGCCAGTTTAGTTTTGATTTGTCTCAACACTGATTGTCAGAGGCATGTTGAGGAGAGGTTGCACACCTGCCACTTGCAGGAGTCGACTAGGAGATGGGAGATAGCCTTGTCTCTGAGGGGACTTACTTGGCAACCATTTCAAGTCTTGCATGGGACAGGCAGTCAGCAGGAGACCACCAAGGACACTGCACCCTCCAGAGAGGTTTCTCCAATCAGATGGTGAAAGGTCTCCAGCAATGCACTGCAGTGGAAGGCTGGACTGGGCCAATGGTCTCCTGCCAGCAGGTGGACTTTTGGGGAGCCGGGGGCATAAAAGTAACTGTGTCACAAGTCCGGGGGCTTGGTGACTGGGGTTTGTTAGTGTCTTGTCTTTTGGGCTTTTTGAGTCTGGGGGCCTTTTGGGTCTTGTGTTTTTGCTTTGGCTCCAGCCTGCTGAGGTCTTCCTCTTGCCCTGGTCCTAGCCTGATTTTGCCCTTTTTGCCCTGGCTCCAGCCTGCCTTTTGGCTCTCCTGCTCTCGCTGGCTCTTGCTCACCCTTGCATCTGCCCTGCCTCCCTGTGTCCCTGACCTGTGCCCTGCTGCTTCAGCCCTGCATTCCTGCCTCAGCCGCCTGCATCCCAACCCTGCCCACCTCCGATCCAGCCCAGCGCCGCGATCCCTGCTGTGACCCTGTCCATGCTCCTGGACCTCCTGCCTGATGTCCGCTCACTCCCTGCGTGTCTGGCCCCCCGCCGCACCTCTCCAAGAGCTGCGCAGGCTCCTCGGCAGGCAGCGGGCACACAGCCCCGCTGCGTGGACACCGACGGCGCTCCCCATGCTGCGGGTGGTAATGCCTGCTTTTCCTCTCTCTATCTCCCCTCTCTCTCTCTCCCCCCATCCTTTCCCGTTTTCCTTCCTCTTTTTCTGTCTTTTCTAGTCCTCTTTAGTAGGGCAACTCCTTTTTTTGGTTGTTTTTCGTTAGCAATAAACAGTTCCCAGATAGAAGGTTGTCTCGTTTGACTTAATTTCATTATAGATCATCTATTTTTAAAAGAACTCCTCACAGTTCCCCACAGTGGAATGCGACAGATACTTAACTTTGAGATTAGCAGTGATTAACTGTAGCCTGCGTGTCTGGATGGAGTTGTGGTTATGATGGAGATCCCACCATCGGAGTAGGAATCTTTGGGAATTCCAGCTTTCGTTTGATGGTTATATGGTGGCAACCTTGGAGGAATCTGACTTTACTTAATTTTGGGCACTTCTAGTAGCCCTGTTACTTCAGTCGTATCTAGGTGATCTTTGGGTTTGCCCAGTTTAGTTTTTGAGGTGTTTTAAGCTGATTTTATTAAACTCTTCAAGAAGTCAGTTTGAGTTTGGAGGAAGTTCAGAACAAGACTCAGTGTACAGTTTTTATAGACAAAATCTGTGGCCAGCGCATTGTGTGCTCTGGGATTTGGCACTAAGGGTGGGGAAAAGGATGAGAAATGGAGAGAATTTTGATATTTTGGATGAAAACAGGCCTCGGTTCTGTAACCTCCAGTTTAATGAATGGGCATTTCCAGCCGGGCTCTTACCAGTAGAAATTAAGCAGGTTGTTTACATGCAAATTCCTGTCTGCTTTGGTGAGTAACTCTTGTCTCAGATGAATGCTCATAATCTACTGATTGACAAAGGTAATAAATCTGATAAGGGTTGTCATCAGCTCAGAGAGGAAGGTAAAGGAAATCTAGAGGGGAAATCTCTAAACTAAAGCAGAGGAACTTTTGTCACTGCATTAATTTGCTTATTAATTGGCACAGAATGCACACTGCTGAGAAGAAAAGGCTGGCAGAAAAAGGAGCAGGGAAACTGAAACAAGAGCTTCAAATTGTGTAAAACGGAACCAAGGGGACCATTCTGATGCTATGTCAAAGGATGCTGAGTGATGTTCATCTGTCACACCACAGTCATCATAAACTCATTATTAGGCATGACGGAGAGCCTGTATAAAAGCCCTGTTGTGGCAAAGAAAATAAAACACTACAAAGTAAACAAATGAAACTTCTACTCTGTGGTCCAAATGCACATGAACCTGGTTTGTCTTTGCTTGCCTCTTGACCTACATATTTAATTTTTCTCTCAGAACAATGCTCACGTGAGTCCTTCACAGCCTCACACACGTATATTATAGTTAAGGGTTAGGAATGCCACAGAGAGCCAGTTGCATCCTATTCCTATCAAACTCAGCTCCAGCATGGAAAAAATTAATTCCTATTAATATAATTCAGCCAGTTTTTATTAACGAGGTCTATTGAGGGAGGAGGTCCAAGCCATTGGACTGTGACTCAGATAATTTCCTAGTTCCTTCTGTGACCTTGAGCAAGTTGCTCAGTATCTGTGGCTGGAATTTTTTGGGACTCCAGAAGATTTTAGAAGGACAGCAAAGCTGATTGATTGTTCTGGTTCATTGGCTAAAGTGAAAAATAATGCAATAGTGAGGTAAGAACTGTTGGTAAAACAGGAAAAACAAACAAACAAAAAGCTGGAGAAGAAATAGGTTCAGCTCAACAACTGAATTTTGCTCTTAAAATTCCTGTCTGCTTTATCCCTTTTTATTACATTGGGAAATTTCTGAAACAAATATTTAACTTGTATAAAAACTAAAATATAACAAGAGTGTTTTCTTTACGTGCGCTTCCTAGAACAGGCAATTTGACTTGAATAATCTAGTTAAATATAACTTCAAATTTGACTGCTTCCTGAAGTACTATTTTTTAATAAGAGTCACAGTTTCAATGCCATGCTTTATTATATAGAGTATTTCATTACACTTTTCATTATGTCAAGCTGGTAAGTTTTTAGAGACAGTGATTGTGCCAGTATGAAAAGCTCCTGCATTTCCACAGCAAGTGCTGTATTTCCTGAGCCTTCAAGGCTTTTTGATAATAAAAATAAATGTATGGAACTATTTTGTCTTATGCTCACCCTAAACTTAGGTTTAAGGAGGTGAAAGGGAAGGGATTGACTGCTGGATAAGCTTGTAGCCATACAAAGAAAAATGGTGAACAGAAAGAATTATTTCTATGATCTCATAATAAGTTCAATAAGACATTGGAACACTTGGTTTCTTATTGTGACATACATAGGAACAGCTGGACCAAGAAAGACTTATCTT
The DNA here is from genome assembly GCF_020740725.1 of Corvus hawaiiensis. Taxonomy (NCBI): domain Eukaryota; kingdom Metazoa; phylum Chordata; class Aves; order Passeriformes; family Corvidae; genus Corvus; species Corvus hawaiiensis. The sequence continues at coordinate 3,607,905 of NC_063221.1, read as the reverse complement.
GATGTTCAAAGGCCCTTATCTGGCATAAAACTTCCTCTACTGGTTCACAAACCTGTCAATCAGCCCTGAACTGGTGAGAAAGTTGGACAAGATGATCACTGCACATTCCTTCCTTCCAACGGAATGATTCTATTCTATTTTTCCATACTCTCTATAAATTATACATAAATCTGCTTGTGTTTTGACCAAAACACAGAGATATGATGGAAAAAGTGAGGGATGTTCTGCTGAGGTGCAGGTGGAATTAGTTAAACTTTGTGTCAGCTCCATGCAGATGAAGATCTACTGAATGCCATGATCTTCAAAGGCATGGTCAAGGTGTGTAAGATCAATTCAGGCATGATTACACCTTACTTATAATTTTCTGGGCCTACAAAAATTAATCTAATCCAGAACCTCATCGTCTTTCTTCTCCTTTTTGTGTAAAAACTCTGGGAGAAGTATGGAGAGAAACCTCTGAAGAACACAGAGCTGACAGAAGAACACGCAAGGTTTTTAAGGAGGCTTCCTGTTGGGAAAATTATTACTTATTAGATGTTTTTAGTGAGACAGAAGAAGCTCTTTTGGATGCCTGTTTTTCAGGTTTCAACAGTTTTCAGGCACTGTTGATTAATAAATATTAGTCAATGTGAGGCTGTTTTGTTGGTCTTGTGTGCACACCCTCGGGAAAAACACCTGCTGATGTGAAGCCAAAATCCAGACTGAGCCCTTCTGCTATTGAATAGTTTGCTTAGCATTTTAAAATATTCAGCATTTGTCTGTCAAATGAATTTATGGGAAACACTGACATTGGTCACTTTAGGCCATGAAAACCCAGCCCCACTTTTTAACAGGAGGGTCTAACACCCCCCTTCTGGGAGTGTGTGGAGATTCCTCTCTGGAGTGGGGACATCCTCGAGGTCACTCCTTGAGGCTGAGGAAAGAGATTTGATTATTGGGATGGGTGAGTGACATCAATCCCTACTTAGTAACTGTTTTTCTAGCTTTAATGTCATTGTTTCGATGAATAGTGCACTGTACTCATAGTTAGAGCTGTCTCCACTTTGTAGTAAATAATTCTGATTAAGATATTTATTATCATCATCAATTTAAATAAATAATTTTATTATTCATATAACTGTGTTTGGGTTGCCATCCTCACACAAAGGCTCAGTTACACCTGTACAATCCTTGCGGCAAACCAAGCCTGGGACTGGGATTGAATCCAGCCACATCCAGAGTCCCCTCTGAGAAGGACTTAGGAAAGCCAGGGGTTCCTTGCTGCACCTTGTGACTCAGCAGGAGGATCACCCTAAAAAACCTTGTCCAAAGCTTACATTCTGCCCAATATTCCCAGATTGAATTGAAAGTGCCCTCAGTGCACAGGACTAGAGAGGCAGTGTGCAAGCAATAAGGAAAAGCTTTCCACCATGGCCACTGAAATGATTTTGTGCTGGTTTCCTAAGGACAGTGACTTAGGATTTGCTAATGGAAAAGCACACGTGAAACAGATGGAAAGAAATAGTTAGGCAGCACGTACAGTGAATAAATCAGCTAGTGTTTGCAGCAAGGGTGAAATATGGGACATGTCTGTGGTTTGGAAAGTACCATAAAATTCCCTAGCGAAAATGTAGATCGGACTTGGCTTTAACCTCTCCTCAAATACAGCTACAGTTCGCTGATAGGTCACGTCAAAGGTCCCCTCTAACACCCCAACATGTCTGGCTGTTGTCAGACAGACTGTAAATTGGATTGCTCCAATTATCTGGGCTCTGGGAAGAATAACAGTGCAGTAAATAAAGGTCTCTGGAGGCTTGTCGCAGGCTTGTAACAGCTTAGTGAGTGCCAGTGTCATCCCTACGGATCTGCCAGGATTGGAACACTTTAACATCTATGGACATTTAACTGCGGCTCTCCCAGGAGAGGCTGTTGTTGCAGATCCTACCCTGCCAGTGTCTCCCAGGAATTTAGGGAAGTGGTGATGTGAATTGGCTGAGAATGTAATTTTCCCCTCTTCTTCCCATCACACAGAAAACACACGGCAGTGCCCGGCCCAGGCAGTGTGAAGCATTAACACAGGCACTGCAAAGACCATCTGCAACAACTTAGAGCCACTTGGGAGCACAATGCAGAGACTCTAAGGGATAAATTTTCACAGCTTTCTTCTTAGATTATTGTATCTGACAACCACCAAGCTTTGTTTGGGGTTTGCAGTTGGTGGGGGTCAACATTTCCTGTGCAGGGATTCTTAAAAAATACCAAAACCCCAAATAACCTATGGACCTACTGAAAACTGAGATGTGGGTGGAAGTTATTTGGGACACTATTTATTTTCTAGCTCTCTAGCACTGAAGAATCATGGAATCACAGAATATCCTGAGTTGGAAGGGAAGCACCTGGATCATCCAGTCCAACCCCTGGCCCTGCACAGACACCCCAACAATCCCAGCCTGTGCATCCCTGGGAGCGGTGTCCAAACGCTCCTGGAGCTCTGGCAGCCTCGGGGCCGTGCCCATTCCCTGGGGAGCCTGGGCAGTGTCCCAGCACCCTCTGGGGGAAGAACCTTTTCCTGAGATCCAGCCTGACCCTCCCTGGCACAGCTCCAGCCATTCCCTTGTGTCCCTTGCAGCCCTCCATGAGCCTCCCCTCAGTCTCCTCCTCTCCAGGCTGAACAAGCCTTGTGCCCTCAGCCACTCCTCATACAAATTCCCCTCCAGATCTATATCAATGAGTTGTGCTGTGTATCCTCTGAAGCACTGTTATGTTACCTAGAGGAAGCAGAAGTTCTAAATACATCCTTGGACACTAATTACAAGGAGAAGAGCAGAAATTTTGCCTTGATAATGTTCTCGGTAATTATCCTTTATGACATTATAAATCTGATTTTTTTCCCAACTTTTATATCTGCTCATGTTCCTCTGTGAAATGGTGGAGTTTATTTAAAATTAGCAGCAGTTTTATTAATGACACTCAACATTTCCAGTAATGGTTGTATAATGTAAATCCTGTAAAGTGCTTAATAGGACACAGCTTCTTGTTTGGATGCATGTGGTGATAAATTAGAAAGAAACTAATAAAACATGGAGCAGAAGGAGAGAAAGCTGGGGAAGTTTCAGGGCAGTGAACAGAGAGATGTGGCCAATAATGATGTATATCACAGGTCATCACAGGACAGTGAATAAATAACCTTTGGGTTTTTACAGGATTTTTCCTAAACTCTTTAGTTTTGTTAACTTTTTTTTCCACCAGCAGTTCTTGGGTTTGTGTCTGCATGGATTAGGGAGGAGAGTACTTATAGACCATGCCCTGAAATTGTCCAAAGCCAGGTTGGACAGGGCTTGGAGAAATCTGGAGTAGTGGAAGGTGACCCTGCCCATGAAGTGGAACTGGATGGGCTTTATTCTCCAGACCAGATTGCTCCAAGCCCACTCCAAGCTGGCCTCGGTCACCTCTTCCAGGGGTAGCATAAGATGTGGGCACATCCAGGATTTCGGGATATGCAGTGATTCACCTGGAGCTGCTTTGCCAACATGTACTTTGGGTAGTAGATGATTAAGAGACTCTTTGAAATGCATGAAGGAAACCTGAAGTTCTATCTAGAGAGGGGACTGTCAGTGTTAAGACATTAACTACATATTGCTTGGCCAACTATTACATTTCCATCAACACTTGGATTATTTAACAGAAAGTTCTGTTCTTTGATGAAACACAGGTTTCACGTTTGCCATACCTTTGTCTCTCAGAAGAATTCTGTTTGTGTCAGTGAAATATGACATCTTTGCTTTGACATGGAAGGAGTTTGTTTTAAGAACTGGCTAACTGGTAGTGAGGTCCCTGAACATCCAGAAATTCTTCACTGTAGCAAAAATGAGAGTGGGGTAGTTAAAAACTCAGTTTAAAGTCTTCTGGTAAATGAGAGTTCACTCTAAAAGCTGCAAAACAAAGTAAGCCCAAGTCCATTAGGGTGCCACAGATACATTGCTGTTTCTATTGCTGTGTGATTTTAGCTGTCAGCGAAAGTATAAATACTTTTGGGAGACCCAAATCCTACTTCCAGTGCTAATACAAATCTATGATTTGTGTTATTAGCCAGCTTCTTGCTGACCCATAAACTGTGTGGACTGTTTTTTAGTGACAGGAGAGTGCAGGGTATGGGGGGGAAAATCAGCAATTTTAAATATATTAAATGGAAGTGATTGATCTCTTCTAGAAATATACAATAATAATGTTTGAAGTGACAGGGAAATCTGTGGGAAGCTCTGAATAATAGTATATACTAATGTTTAAATATATGATGACAATCCCTCTTTAAAAATCAAACTGCAGCTCTAAATCATGCTCTGATAGCTCTTATTATCTGAATTACACTGAATTATGAATTGCCATTGCCTAGGATGTGGATGTAGATATATATGGGGTTTAATTCTCTCATTTTTTTAGCATTGGTCAGCATTTGGAGATATTTTCCTACATTGAGAGAAGTGTTTTCCACTGTCTGGCAGAACCACCTCTCCCTGTTTTCTGTAGGTCAATGCACATCCAGAGCACATATTTATGTCCTGAAATGTATGCATTGTCCTAAAACTTGACTGACTGGAATTTTCAAACTTGCCTTAAGGATATGGATGCCCAGCTCTCATTAATTTTAATTCAATTAATTAATTTGGTTACTCATTTCCCATTTTAATTTTAATGGCAATTGGGCATCTAAATCCCATAGGCAGGTTTAAAAATATCAGTCAGAAGATAATGAATATCCAAAGGAACGGAATTCCAGAGCAAGTTGGAACTTCTCTGCTGTGAAAGTTCTGCTGAAAAGCCACTTCGCTGCTTTGTGTGGTCAGGAGTCACAGCTGAGGTTCTTCCAGAAAAAAACCACGACTCTGACAGTTCTTCAGAAAGTCAACCTTCCTGTCTGAGAAAAATACTAAGAAAATGTGGGGATTTTAAAGCACCTTTCGTGTTAGTCAACTTTTATGTCTTGGAAATTTCAAATAATGGAATAAAGAGTCTGTTTCTTCCAGCTGTTGTATCTGGTATCTTTCATAAAACACGTATTCAGAACTTACTGTCAAATCTAAAGCTGCTGACCAAATCAACAGGAGCTATTATTGGTCTTAACATGAATGGCTTTTCTCTATTTTTAAGGTTTCTGGGAAGCAATATTCCTTTTTCCTTTTAATTACCAGATTGCATCCTCTTTTGTATACAACAGAACTATACTAGAGAAATTAAATTTCTCAATTAGCAATGGAAAAGGAAGAGCAGTTTAAATGGCAAAATAAGCAAGTCAAACCTCCCTTAATTAATTTTATCATTAATTTTGTTTCAAGAAAAAAATGCAGTTTAGCTTCACCGGGGAAAATGTCGCTTAATCATGCTACATTTAATTGGAACAAATAATTAGAGTGAAATATTAATCATTATGCACTGAAGGCCCATTTGAAATGTAATCAGTGTGAATGGAAGCCAGCCTGCTTCCTGCATTAATTTGAGCCGAAACCTGGATCAGGTGTGCTTCTCAGGAATCTCTGTCCAATGCTTGTAGCCATTGTAAAGCTGGAAATAGCTGAGTATAAAATTCCATGTAACTAAGCCACTGGGTATGAAAATTCCCACTGTGAGAGCCTGTAAACATCCTGGAAGAAACACTAGGATGGAGTTTTCAAAGCCCTGGCTATGTGCTGTCAGTATCCATTGTCATGGTAATCCCACGGGGAATTTTGCCATTAAATTCCATGGAAGTGGAGTTTCTCAGTGCCATGAGCTTGTAAAGAATTGCTTTCAAGAACTGGGGGGAAAAAAGGTAAACACTGTGATTGCATCCATCAGCTTCCATTGCATCAATCAGCTTCCATTTAAACGCCCTCTGTTGTTAAATTGAAATGAAGATGGATTTGTTGTTCTGGATGGTTTAGACATCTATTAATTATACATGCACATAATATTTAATTATCGTAAGTGTGGCAATTTTCTTGAATTAGAGATGGATTATTCCATTCAGATCCCAGCAATTGGACTTTATGATGTTTGTCAGTTCATAATTAGCTCAGAATCGCTAGCTATGATGTGGGTATTAGGAAGTTTGGAAATCCTTGGAAATCCTACAACTTGGGGAGCCTCTTGTGGCACAGATGGCCTCCTGGATGCCCACGGGAAGTCTGATTCCATGAAGTTCATTTATAACTTCTTCCATACTCCTGATTGCCTCACCTTGAGCTGTGCCAGGGGAGGGTCAGGATGGATCTCAGGGAAAGGTTCTTCCCCCAGAGGGTGCTGGGCACTGCCCAGGCTCCCCAGGGAATGGGCACGGCCCCGAGGCTGCCAGAGCTCCAGGAGTGTTTGGACACCGCTCCCAGGGATGCACAGGCTGGGATTGTTGGGGTGTCTGTGCAGGGCCAGGGGTTGGACTGGATGATCCAGGTGCTTCCCTTCCAACTCAGGATATTCTGTGATTCTGTGACCTCTGCACAATAATGGGAGAAGGGGAAGTGAGAAGTAGAAGGAGAAAAGAAGATACACCCAGAGAAGTTGCTGCTGCCCAAGCTGAGCTCTCCAATTTCAGCAGGCAATGAGAGCATTGAGTAATTTCCTCCCCAGAGTAACTATTCAGATGCTGTGCAGTGTTACCCTACTAAGAAAACGCTTTATGTTCCCTAAATTTTCCATGTTGCTCAACACCAAGGGTCAGCTGAACATGTATTACCTGTGCAATCAGAGCGAGCTTTGCTCAACATTTCCTCTCTTGCTGGTTTGGTCTTTCCCTGCTCCTTAGTTTTCCACGTGCCTGCCAGTGTTCTGCTTTCCCCAGGAGGAACTGTGGCTGAGCATTCCTGCTCAGGAACTGGCAGCTTGCAGCCAAGGAGTGAGCAGAAAAATGTGTGGGAGAGGGGGAAGAGAGAGAGGTGGAGAGGGAAAAAGCTCATCTAAGCTCTTTTCTGGGAGTGCTTTGGAGTTCAGCCTTTCTGTCAGGTGCCTTTGACAGGAGTCAGGACTCACTGAATGGATGAAAGGGAAAGAAGAAAAAAGCAAGGCCAAGGCAATTTGAGATAGTATCCGGTGTATCTTGGAGTGAGATAGCATTCAAAGGCCAGGTTTAATTTAAGCAATGGCTCTGTGGAGTGTATTAACCTTTCCACCCTCCCTCCCTCCCCCCATGCTGAGCACTAACTGTCTTTTGTGGCTTTTTTAGAAGTATCTTTCCAGCTCTGCTGCACCATTTTTCATCTCCTCTTTGAAGGAGATATATCCCTGAAATTATCTGTTCAGAATCACGCTAATCCACCTGCTCTGTCCCTCAGTAAGGAAAGTAAATAAGGATTGCAAATGGGGTTACTATGACAAAAGCTGGGAGGTGGGAGGATGGAGAGGCAGGAGTAAAGATGGCAGCAGGATGGATGGAAATGATGGAGTTAGAAGGGCAAAGTGAGTTTGAAGGAACCTGGGGAGATGCGGGTCAGATATTCTGCCAGTGTAAATGTCACAGGTGTGCTGGCTTTGGTAGATCTGTGCCCATTTATTCCACCAAAAAAGTTAGCCATGCTTTCTAGTCCCAGCTAATTATAGCTGGTGCCTCAGGCTCCTATCCATGCACGGGAATGACCTGGGGTTTATATCCTCTTCTTTTCTTCTCTGATCTCTGACCTGATTTTTGTAAGGCCTCCTGAAATACTTGCCGGCTTATCTACTAAGTTTGGCATCTGTGGCTTGGACAGGACTAAAAAACTACCCCTCTATTCATTATTTGAGTAACTGAGTTCTCGTGAGGATAAATTTGGCTTTAAAATGAATTTTTGTCTTTCTTTTTTTTTTTATTGCTGACATTTTCCACTTACTTTTTAAATTAAGCTCTAAGAAAAGAGAACAAAGAAAACCATCATCTGCTGAAGTTTGATAAAACATTTTTTTCCACTTAAATGGTGTTTTGATGTGTAGAAAGGTTGCCCTCTTGTCATGACTGTTCCCCGTGCTGGCACTGTTGAGGCCCCTCAAGTGCTGTGTCCAGTTCTGGGCCCTCATGGCCAGAGAGACCTTGAGGGCTTGGAGAGTGTCTAGGGAAGGGAACGGAGCTGGGCAAGGGGCTGGAGCCCCAGGAGCAGCTGAGGCAGCTGGGAAAGGGGCTCAGCCTGGAGCAAAGGAGGCTCAGGGGGGACCTTGTGGCTCTGCACAAGTCCCTGACAGGAGGGGGCAGCCGGGGGGGTCGGGCTCTGCTCGCAGGGAACAGAGACAGGAGGAGAGGGAACGGCCTCAGGCTGGGCCAGGGGAGGCTCAGGTTGGACACCAGGAGGAATTTCTCCATGGAAAGGGTGCTCAGGCCTTGGCAGGAGCTGCCTGGGGAGGTGTTGGAGTCCCCATCCCTGGAGGTGTCCAAGGATGTGGCACTCAGTGCTCTGGGCTGATGACAAGGTGGGACTGGGCACAGCTTGGACTCGATGGTCTTTTTTCCAACCTTAATGATTCAGTCATTCTATAACATTGCCCAGAGAAGCTGTGGCTGCCCCTGGATGCCTGGAAGTGTCCAAGGCCAGGCTGGATGGGGCTCGGAGCACCCTGGGATTGTGGAAGATGTCCCTGCCCAGGGCAGGGGGTAGAAGTGGATGGGCTTTAAGTTCCCTTCCAACCCAGACCATTCTCACAGGTGCAGCAGGAGGTACCTCTGTGTGTCACAACAGTTACAAATAACAACTTCAGATGTTTCCCATATTTTAAATAATCCATACTGTATATATAGACTTTCACAGCCATTTCTTTTCAGTAAAGAGTGAAAAAGAAGCTGGAAAATCAACATACCAACAACTGAATCATTATATCTGAGACTGTAACAAAAGTAGCGTGTTGAAATTAATTCATCCAGATGGCACCAGAATGCACAGGCTGGAATAATTTCTCTAATGCATATTAGGAACCAGTGGAATAGCTTCAAATAGGGGTCTGGATAAAAACGGCTTGATGTATTTTGGAGCAGCTGCAGTTCCTCCTGACTTTGTGTAATGGATAAGTTCAGACACTTCACTTCTGACAAAGTGGTCCATGAGAATTTTTTAACGGGCTCCACCACGGAGCTCTCTCTACAAGACAAATGGGGCTGCAAGAGCTCTCCTGGTCTGCAGACAAGCCACAGATGAAAAACACTGACAGCACTGCCCACAAAAAGAACAAGTTGTGTAATTTACTGTGGGTCACACATTTTGAATGTTGTAAAGTTATATCCAAAGCTGTCACCTTCACAGATTGAGTGACCTCCTGTGATAGTAAAGGTTATGAAATAAAGAAATGTGTCTTGCAACTCATTAATCTTTAGAGAAACAGCCAGAAGGATTTCTGACTGCTGCTTGCAGGTACCAAAAAGTATGAGACCAAACACTGCTGTGAAAGTTTGTGGGGAAAATAAATCAACATTTTGAAACAAAAAGATGTTGTATCTTCTTCTGGGTTGGAGTGACTTTGATCTTTAACTACTTACAAATGAATCCAAATAGAGTTTGGGGCTTTCTGAAGTTTGCAGAAGTGATTTGCATTTCAAAAGGCCCTGCAGTAAACACCGGTTGAGGTCCCAAAAGTCTTCTAAGAAGATGATTAATTTGAGAAATCCTTTGCTAATAATTAGTGGGGTAACTCCTAGGTGAAATCACATATGGTGAAAAAAAATTTGTATGTCGTCATGCTCTGGAGGAAGGACTTAGAAGTCAGTTTCTTTACTAAATCACAATTGTTTGTGCGAGAACATTTACACTGAAGTTCCCAGAAATGTAAAGAAAGAAGAATGAAGAATGTTTACCAGCATTACAAAGATATAGTTTGCTTTTCTGGGAAATCGGTAGAGCCAGCCACAAGAATTGATAAGCAATAGAATGTTTTTTTATACCATCAAATGTTTTTTTTATACCATCAGGATACTATGGATCATGTGAATCATAAAACCATTAAGGCTGGAGAAATCTCCAGGGTCATCAAGTCCAAGTTTTGACCAAGTACCACCATGGCCACTAAACCATATCACCGAATGCCGCTTATCAACACCTCCAGGGGTGGCAACTCCACCACTACCCTGGGCAGCATTTTCCAATGCTTTACCACTCTTACAAGGAAGAAATCATTCCTAATAAACAACCTGACACTCCCCTAGCACAACTTGGGGCTGCTTCCTCTTGTCCTCTCAGAAATGGGACCAAACACTAACTTCCGCTGTGAGATCAAAGATTGATCCTAAATTTGCTCTTGCCCATGTTCCATGAGCAAGAGCTTCTGCATTTTCAGTGGGCCCTCTGTGCTGATTTTAGAAGGGAATTCTCTGCTGAGTGTGCAATTATCACACGTAATAGATGCCAACAAAATGGTGCTCTTGGAATTTTTTTTAACGTTTCCACAATTCTTTATAACTGGCAATTATTTATAAATACATTCTAGGAAGCAAGTGATGCCTTCTAAAACTCTACGGCCGTGCATGATGTGAAAATACACTTTTAAAAAGCTGTGGCACATCCACGGCTTCCATTGGCAGTGGCTGATTTGTCACTGCGAGGAGCTGTGTGACAGCTCTGTCACCGCACTCTTTACACACTCCTGTCCCCGCCGGTTCCAGCTGGTTCCAGCCGGTTTGCAGCTGGTTCTGAGCCCCCTGCCCCGCTGTCCGAGTGCCGGGTGCTCAGCCTCGGCCTCCTCCGTGCAGGGGCGCAGCTGCGAGTCACGGGCAGCCCCGCAGGAAGCTGAGGAGCACCGTGACTCCTGTGCTGGCCCTGGCGCGCAGGCGGCAGCAGCAGAGAGCCGGGCAGCGGCCCCGCACAGCCCCAGGGGCTGCGGGCAGGCTCTGCTGCACTCGCTGCGGCGCGGCTCCCGGGCCATGCTGAGCAGGGTGGCGGCTGTGATCCGGCGACGCGGCCAGCAGCCGGGGACACAGCGGCACCTGGACCAGGGCACGGGCTCAGGGACGGCGGCAGCGGCCCCCGCAGCAGGGGCACAGAGCCGGGCAGCTGCCCCGCACAGCCCCTGCTGCGCCCCCAGCCCCTGGCCCGGCCAGCTGGAAGCTGTCGCTTGGCAGGGGGCAGGGGCAGTGCTGGGAGGGCAGCTGGAAGGAGACTTGGAGGTGGACAGCCTCCAAGAGCGGTCCCACGGAGAAGAACGTGGAACAGATGCAAGCTGGGGAAGTGAAGAAGAGAGGCCCCCTTTGAGGCCACGCGAGGCATGGGCAGAGCACGGGAACCTTCACCCGTGCACAGCCACAGGCCCGGCCCCAGCTCTGCCCAGCAGAGCCCCTCACAGCCGGAGAAGGGCCTCGACCCCATACCCGGCTATGGACCGCAGCTCCCCCAGCCCCTCGCCCAGCCAGCTGGAAGATCTCGATGGGCAGGGGGCAGGGGCAGAAGCAGAGCTGTGCCTGTCAGAGGCACCATCTGAGGAGGGGTCCCGCTCCAAGGAGCTCAGGTCTGTGTGCAGTTTGCCAGGGCTGTCCACAAAGTGGGCAGAAGTCACACACCTGAGCTGGAGCAGTGAGGAGGAGAGCAGCTCAGGGTCCCCTCCATGTGAGGAATGGCCAGAAGACACTCAGCAGAGCAGGAGCATTGGGGAAGAGAGTGGCTCAGGTTCCTTCCCGTGCGGGTCATGGGCCGAAGACATGCACCTGAGCTGGAGCAGTGAGGAGGAGAGCAGCTCAGGGTCCCTCCCGTGTGAGGCCTGGGCCGAAGACGGAGACCTGAGCGGGAGCATTGCTGAAGACAGCGGCTCAGTGTCCCTCCCCAGCGAGTTATGGTCGCAAAGCAGTGACCAAACTGCAGCTGTCCCCATGCCGAGGCCGTCCCTCTTCAGGAGGGCGCTCAGGGCTCTGCGCAGGGCGTTCGGGAGCCTCAGACACCTCATTCCAGTGCTCCAGGCATAGAGGCCATCCCACCATGGCTCCATGCTGCCAATGGTGGAACACCCACGGAGGGATGAGCCCTGCAATGAGCACTGGAAGGATCTGTCCTCCCTCTGCTGTGCTCCCCACACCGCGTGTGTTTGTGCACAGGCACCTGAGCCAGGCCCTGCACAAAGTGGATGCCTTGGCTTTGGCACATGGACCTGACCAGGAAAGAAGACTTGGCAAAGCAAATGCCAAAGCGAATCAGGGGTTTTGTCTGAGTATCAAAACCCTGACTGTGGAATTGACATTTTCTACAATGACCTGGACAAGATGATCGAGGGCACCCTCAGTCATTTGGCAGACGACACCAAGCTCAGTGGCAGTGTCGATCTGCTGGAGGGCCAGGAGGCTCCTGACTGAGGGGCCATTGTAGCTACTGCCCCAAGGATTTTAGGAGGAAAACTAGGAGGATGAATTGAGTTAATTTGTTTAGGTGTAACTAGGGGTAGATATAAGTAGTATTCCCTGCTAGAATATAAGGTAAAAGGAGATTGAAATGCTGTTATAGCCACATCATCAAGAATTTGAGGAATAAAAATGGGAGAATTAAGAGAGTTAAATTCTGTAGGTGAAAGTAGGGGCAGATAGTAGTAGTGCTCCCTGCTAGTATTTAAGATAACAGGATAAAGGCCCTCTCATGGCTTCTGTTCCTGTTTAATTAATAAATTACAAGCTGGGGCTCAGCATAGGCAGTAACATAAGAAAAGACAAGTGTTGAAGCTAAAGACCTCTGAAGGTTTAAACTGGACATTAGTTTGTAAAGATAGATAATCTTATTCAGAACTTGGTCTGGAATATGCTCCTCTGGAATATGTTCCTTAGGCAGTGGAGCTGTAGCTGTTGCTCAGTTAGAACAGGCTGGATATAGATAAGATGATTTCATTGAAATAAAATGATTGAATAAAAGGATTGAATTAAGGAATTAAGACATTGTGGCTTTTTACACTTTAGGGACTAAAGAGGGGAACAAACTTGTGGAACTTTATTAACAAGGGATTTTTAACGAGGAATTATGTAAAACACTTTAATCAACTAATCAGGGGAATAACTTTGGAACTTAGTAACTCTTAACTGGCTTGATGGGTAATTTGAATAAACAATAATTAAACAATTAACAATTAAAAGTCGAAAACACTTAATATGCAAAGGCTGACACTCCATTTCATGTATGACATACTGCAACCCAGGACACTGTGGAATATGTTCCTTAGGCAGTGGAGCTGTAGCTCAGAACACGTTAGATGTAGATAAGATGCTTCCTTGAAATAAAACGATTGAATAAAGTGATTGACTTGATAAATCAGAAGTGCTTGTTGTTTTCATTGCGCTGCGGTCGTTGATCTGGGGGGAAATGCTGGAGCCCGAAGCCTTTTGGTTCTGGGGCGTTGCAGTGTGTGCTGGGTGGGGCAGAGGAGAAAGGCGCTGCCTGGGCCGGGAGGGACGCGGGGACACCAAGTCCTTGTGACTCCTGGGGCACAGGGCGGTTGTTTGATGCAAAACAGCTTTCCCTGGGGCTGAGCCTCTGAGGAAGTGTGACAGGCTCAGAGGAAGTGTCAGGCACCAGTTTAATTTCTGAGTGCCATTTCTCCCTCCCCAGCTCGCAGCCAAGGTGTGATAACCTCTCTCAGAAGTGACAAGACCTGAACGTGCTGACCTCGGGATAAAGGAGATGCTTTGCTACCTGCTTAACAAGAATCCCAGTGAATGGCAGGCTTTTATGGCACTCCAGCCTGATCCTTGAGGAGCTTGGAGTGATGTCAGAGGAGCGATGTCCCGGTGTAGTGTCACAACACACAGGTGGATGGGACAGAGGAAGAGGGAGCAGCAGGGGAGGTTGGAAAACCAAACCCAAACCCCAACCCCAACCCCAGCCATATGAAATACTGTTTGATACTGTCAAATCTGGTTTTTTAGACTCCCAGAATGGTTTGGAATGGAAGGGATCTAAAAGCCTGGCAGTCCCGCCCCTGCCACGGGCAGGGACACCTTCCACTAGCCCAGGCTGCTCCAAGCCCTGTCCAGCCTGGCCTTGGACACCTCCAGGGACCCAGGGGCAGCCACAGCTGCTCTGGGCACCCTGTGCCAGGGCCTACCCCCCTCCGAGGGAACAATTCCTTCCCAATATCCCATCTAAATCCTCCTAAATTGGACGATTCACCCTTATTTCCTCTTGTACTTTCCCAGGTTAAATAGGAGCTACATCAACATTTCAGCCATGCTTGAAATTCTCTTCCAACAGCTCATCTCTGGAGTTTTTTCCTTTGCCTCCTGAACCATCTGAGTTCTCCTGTGGTTTACTCTGCATTATAAAGGGGCAAATGATGGAATTCTTAACTGTGGTGGAAGGAAACCCCTTTTCCCAATGAGCCCAGGATTTTCACATCCCAAGTCTTGATCCTAAACTTGGTGTTGCCCATGTTCCTTGTGCAAGAGCCTCTGCATTTTTCAGTGGGCCCTCTGTGCTGATTTTAGAAGGGAAGTCTCGGCTGAGTGTGCAATTATCACACGTAATAGACACCAACAAAATGATGCTCTTGGATTGTTTTGAACACTTTCCACAATTCTTTATCATTTGTAATTCTTTCTAAAGACATTTCAGCCTGCAGCAATGCCTTCTACAACTCTAGCACGGTGCCTGATGTGAAAACACACTTTTAAAAAGCTGTGGCACATCCACGGCTTCCATTGGCAGTGGCTGATTTGTCACTGCGAGGAGCTGTGTGACAGCTCTGTCACCGCACTCTTTACACACTCCTGTCCCCGCCGGTTCCAGCTGGTTCCAGCCGGTTTGCAGCTGGTTCTGAGCCCCCCACCCCGCTGTCCGAGGGGTGCTGGGGAGTGGCCCGGGGGCCAGCAGCGTTCCCGGGTCCTTTGTGCCGTGGGGCCAGCAGCGTTCCGGGGTCCTTTGTGACGAGGGGCTGCGTGTGCCCAGAGCCCCTTGTGACGCCGGGGCCGCGCCCTGGGCAGGAGGGTATCAAAGGGGGCAAAGAGCCCCGGGGTGCGCACTCCCAGGAGAGCAGCTCCGGCAGGAGACAGCATCTCCCGGGGTACTGCAGCGTCGGAGCGACTCGGACATGTCCACGGACATGGAGAAGAGCGCCGACGTCAAACCGAAGAAGATGTGGCTGCGCTGCCTGAGGAGGCACAAGGTGAGGGATGGGGCAGCACGCAGCTGCCTCGGGGCCCGGGCCGGGCTTGCGGGCACGGAGGGAGCTGCTGTGCCAGGGCAGCCCTTTGGATGCCACGCGGCCGCCGGGTGCTCAGCCTCGGCCTCCTCCGTGCAGGGGCGCAGCTGCGAGTCACGGGCAGCCCCGCAGGAAGCTGAGGAGCACCGTGACTCCTGTGCTGGCCCTGGCGCGCAGGCGGCAGCAGCAGAGAGCCGGGCAGCGGCCCCGCACAGCCCCAGGGGCTGCGGGCAGGCTCTGCTGCACTCGCTGCGGCGCGGCTCCCGGGCCATGCTGAGCAGGGTGGCGGCTGTGATCCGGCGACGCGGCCAGCAGCCGGGGACACAGCGGCACCTGGACCAGGGCACGGGCTCAGGGACGGCGGCAGCGGCCCCTGCAGAAAATGGGGAGCAGCCTTTGTACAAGCTGCGGGCAGACCGGCTAATCCAGAGACTGCCAGAGAGACACAGAAGGCAGCAAAGAGGGAGCACTGAGGAAGAGAGGGCCCCCAGGCCCCTCCCGCACCAGGCAGGGGCAGAGCAGGGGAACCTCCACCCGTTCACCAAGAAGGGCCCAGCTAATCCCCGCAGGAACCGTTACAGGAGGCCAAAGACCAGGGGCCCGTTCCCGTTAGAGCCCTGCCGCATTCCCAGCCCCTCGCTCTGCCAGCTGGAAGAGCAGGGCCTGCAGGAAGGGTCAGCAGCAATGGCACTCTGCAAAGAGCCAGGGAGTGAGGAGAAATGGATGCACATAAAGATCCACACCATCTGGGTCAACCCTCTCTACCCGGCACTCTTGGTGGAGCCCGGCTCGCTGCAGGCAGAAGAGGCAGACGCTGACCTGCCCAGCACATCTCCTGCCCCAGCAGCTCCCACGGACACCCAGCCAGCAGCTGCTACCCTGGCTGGAGCTCCAGAGGACGAGGAGTGCCATGTGAGTCCCACTGGCCAGGCACAAGAGGCGGCAAAGACAGCAGCTTCTGCTGCCCCTGGCGCGCAGGCGGCAGCAGCAGAGAGCCGGGCAGCGGCCCCGCACAGCCCCAGGGGCTGCGGGCAGGCTCTGCTGCACTCGCTGCGGCGCGGCTCCCGGGCCATGCTGAGCAGGGTGGCGGCTGTGATCCGGCGACGCGGCCAGCAGCCGGGGACACAGCGGCACCTGGACCAGGGCACGGGCTCAGGGACGGCGGCAGCAGCCCCTGCAGAAAATGGGGAGCAGCCTTTGTACAAGCTGCGGGCAGACCGGCTAATCCAGAGACTGCCAGAGAGCCCCAGCAGGCGGCAAAGAGGGAGCACTGAGGAAGAGAGGGCCCCCAGGCCCCTCCCGCACCAGGCAGGGGCAGAGCAGGGGAACCTCCACCCGTGCACCAAGCAGGGCCCAGCTAAACCCCGCAGGACCCTTCACAAGAGGCCAAAGACCATAGGCCCATTCCCGTTAGATCCCTGCCGCATTCCCAGCCCCTCGCTCTGCCAGCTGGAAGAGCAGGGCCTGCAGGAAGGGTCAGCAGCGATGGCACTCTGCAAAGAGCCAGGGAGTGAGGAGAAGAGCAACATCAGCGTCGAAACCATCTGGGTCAACCCTCTCTACCCGGCACTCTTGGTGGAGCCCGGCTTGCTGCAGGCAGAAGAGGCAGACGCTGACCTGCCCAGCACATCTCCTGCCCCAGCAGCTCCCACGGACACCCAGCCAGCAGCTGCTGCCCTGGCTGGAGCTCCAGAGGACGAGGAGTGCCATGTGAGTCCCACTGGCCAGGCACAAGAGGCGGCAAAGACAGCAGCTTCTGCTGCCTCTGGTGCACAGGCGGCAGCAGCAGAGAGCCGGGCAGCGGCCCTTCACAGCCCCTGCTGCCCCCCCAGCCCACTGGCCAGGCAGCGGGAAGATATTGCAGGGTCAGCAGTGGTACAGGGCGAGGAGGGGTCCTGCTCCAAGGAGCTCAGCTCTGCCTGCAGTGGGTCAAGCCTGTCCACAGAGTGGGCTGAGGACAAAGAGCTGAGGTACAGCACTGAGGAGGAGAGCACCTCAGGGTCCCTGTCATCCGAGTCATGGCTAGAAGACACAGAGGTCTGCAGGCTGGCTGTGGAAGTGAGCGGCGTAGTGCCCCTCCCACGTGAAGCCTGGGCAGAAGACCAAGAGCTGAGCTGGAGTAGTGATGAAGAGAGTGCCTCAGGGTCCCTCGTATGCAAGTCATGGGCAGAATCCTGCACAACCACAGAGGATGGTCTGGATCAGCCGCAGGAAACCCTGATCTGCCCATATAACGTGAAACCCCTGCTCTATAACAGGGGCACAGGCACAGAATCAGAAGAAGGAAGCCTGTCCCAAATAGAAGAGGCAGGGAGAGGTTTCAGGGAACTGGAGGCTGACACGGGGACCACTCGGAGGGAGGAGGAATTACTGAAGAGGGACAGGCAGTTGTTTGAGTGTCTGCAAGGCCTGCGCTCAGCTGCAGCCGTCCCCGTGCAGCGGCCGTCCCCCTTCAGGAGGGCGCTCAGGGCCCTGCGCAGGGCGTTCCGGAGCCTCAGATGCCTCATTCCGCTGCTCCAGCCGTAGAGGCCGTCCCACCATGGCTCCATGCTGCCAATGGAACCACACCCACAGAGGCAAAGCAAGACCCACAGCAAGTCAGGGTTCTGGTGACAGTAACCCTGACTAAGACATCGACATCTCCTACAGTGACCTGGACAAGACGATCGAGGGCACCCTCAGTCATTTGGCAGATGACACCAAGCTCAGTGGCAGTGTCGATCTGCTGGAGGGCCAGGAGGCTCCTGACTGAGGGGCCATTGTAGCTGCTGCCCCAAGGATTGGAGGAGCAAAACTCCTCCACTAGGAGAATTAAGAGAGTTCAATTCTGTAGGGGAAGTTAGGGGTAGATGTTCCTAGTGCTCTCTACTAGAATTTTAGATAAGAAGATATAGAAGTGTTAATATAGCTACTGCCTCAAGAATGTGAGGACTAAAGATAGAAGAATTAAGAGAGTTAAATTCTGTAGGTGAAAGTAGGGGAAGATAGTAGTAGTGCTCCCTGCTAGTATTTAAGATAACAGGATAAAGGCCCTCTCATGGCTTCTGTTCCTGTTTAATTAATAAATTACAAGCTGGGGCTCAGCATAGGCAGTAACATAAGAAAGACAAGTGCAGAAGCTAGAGAGCTGTGAAGCTTTAAACTGGACATTAGATTGCAAAGAAAAGGAGTAGGAAGTTCTTTTTTGTTTCTGAGAGATAATCTTATTCAGCACTTGGTCTGGAATATGTTCCTCTGTACACTAGTTTGAAAACAAAACAGTTGAGGCACCAAGTAAGAGTAACAATTTAATAGGGAAAGTAAAGAAAAGGGGAAAAAAAACCAAAAGAAAACACTGGTTCAAAGTGACAGAGTCAGGATACAACCTGACACCCTGTCAGTCAGGGTGGTGGTAGCAGTCTGATAAAATGGTGGCTGCAGTTGTCCTGAAATGGTGGATGTGGTTCTGGTGAAGCAGTGATCCTGTAGAAAGGGTCTGCTTTTCCTCAGAAGGTCCAATGGTGGCTATGTAGCTCCTGTCCTCTGGAAATCCAGTGGAAAGGGTGTCTGTGGTATTTGGAATCTCAGATTAAATGCAGCATGGAATGCTTGGTTCCTCCCTCTGGGTGGACCCATCTCACAATGGGATGCTGAGTCATGAGGCCAGGCATTGATGGGCTCATTAACAGAAGCTAGTCCAAAGGGAGGAGGCAAGGAAACACTGCCCCACCGGGTTTCAACAGCTCGTGAGAATAGAATGTACTTGTGAGGAATGAGACAACTCTTGGTTCTTAATTAAAATAATTAAAAACAATTTGTTAAAAGAACAATCAGCAAAAAAACCCAAAAACCTGTAAGTACAAAAGAATTGTAAAGCCAAAAAAACCACGGGTCTGCAGTGATTAGAGACCTTGTTGTCCGAACCGGCTCAAAAGTCCCAAAGCAGAGACCTTACAACGCTGGGGTGACTTCAGCTCGCCCAAAGTCAGAATGTTAAACTACCTTTTGAAAGAGGTGCTCCCAGCATCAGGCTTCATCAGCAGCTCATCTGAGGGGAAAATGGCACCTCTGAGCTGGTGTCCAGCAGTTTTATAAAGTCTGGGTCTCGCCCATGAGCGCCCAGTGTCCAGCCTCCATGGTGCTGGATGATTGGTGGTGTCTTGAGGTGAGGTAATCTCAGTTGGCCAATGGCTCGTTGTTATTTAGGGGAAAGATATCATTGGCTCCAAAGGCAGGAAAAGTCCTCATTAATATTCCAGGTTGCCATGGTGCTGAGTTGCAGGCCAATGGCCAGGTTCTACAAATAGCTCCCTGTCAGATAGAAGGTCTCCTTTTTGGCAAAGCTTAAAACTCACTCAAAACTTACAAAGGTTAAGAACACTTGGTAAAAGGTTTAAAGCTGGGCTTTAAGTATCTCAGAGAACTCTTAAAAACAGGGTAATTAATTTGGACACATACAGGAATTAAGACATTGTGGCTTTTTACACTTTAGGGACTAAAAAGGGGAACAAACTTGTGGAACTTTATTAACAAGGGATTTTTAACGAGGAATTATGTAAAACACTTTAATCAACTAATCAGGGGAATAACTTTGGAACTTAGTAACTCTTAACTGGCTTGATGGGTAATTTGAATAAACAATAATTAAACAATTAACAATTAAAAGTCGAAAACACTTAATATGCAAAGGCTGACACTCCATTTCATGTATGACATACTGCAACCCAGGACACTGTGGAATATGTTCCTTAGGCAGTGGAGCTGTAGCTCAGAACACGTTAGATGTAGATAAGATGCTTTCCTTGAAATAAAATGATTGAATAAAGTGATTGAATTGGTAAATCAGAAGTGCTTGTTGTTTTCATTGCGCTGCGGTCGTTGATCTGGGGGGGAAATGCTGGAGCCCGAAGCCTTTTGGTTCTGGGGCGTTGCAGGGTGTGCTGGGTGGGGCAGAGGAGAAAGGCGCTGCCTGGGCCGGGAGGGATGCGGGGACACCAAGTCCTTGTGACTCCTGGGGCACAGGGCGGTTGTTTGATGCAAAAGCCCCTTTTTTGGGTGCAGTTCTCCTCGCCGAGAGCTGCCCTGGTGCAGGGATGATTGTGTAGGATCTCTGCAGGAAGGAGTGCTCTCAGCCATGGCAAGGAGATGTGGCACAAGTCCCTGTTGTGCAGGGGGGAGCAGCTCCCAGGCCGTTTTGTGGAACTCCTTGTGAGGCACACAGGCATTTTGCTGCCAGGACATTGGATCCCACTCGCTGGGGCAGGTGCCCCCAGAGGTGCTGCAGCACTAAAATGCAGTTGCCAGTGCAGCTCTTGCTGCCTCGGTGAAAATCTCCTGAGACAAGGAGCCTGGCAGGACACGTGCTTGGCAACAGCCAGTGTGCAGCTGAAACCTCCAGGATGGCCCAGAGTGCCACGCTGGACACTGCCTGTCCTTGGGGTTCAGAGCAAAGCAGATGCTTGGTGTGTCTGTGCAGTGTGCGGCTCCTGCTTGCTCCCAAATGAGCAATTGCCAGGAGATGTGTGCAGAGCTGCCTGGGCTCCCTGAGCAGGCCTGGCAGGGGCTGCAGCACGTGGGGTGGCAACGCAGCCTTGCGAGGCTCTGAATGTCTTGGTGCTCGCCCAGAGGGGGAATGGTGTGGGCTGAAAGGCTCCGTGTTTGCCAGGCTGTTGCAAAGGAAAAGGGAGAATCCTCCTGAACTCAGGCAAAGGGGACCTGCAGCCCACTGAGGTGGCTGCTGAGCACCTCCTGCACCAATCCTTCCTTCCCGTGCATTTCCCAGCCTGGTCCATGTGCCCAATTTCCAGTGCCCAACAGGAGCTCCTGTACTGATCATCTGAATCTCCTCCACGTCACCAGAGTTTTGCATCTGAAGCAGAGAGTCCTGTTCAGTCTCACAACTGCTCCTCCTTTTAAACTCCCTGCCCTGCCTGGAGCTCTTGGCTGAGGCATTCATGCAGTCAGCTGTGACCAACTGGAGTGAAGCCAAGCACCAGTTACTTTATTACTTTTTATTCCTCTCTGCGTCAATAATTCTGCTGATTTGGTGTCATTGCAGTGTTTGCACGGTGCTAGGCCCTGGTTGGCACCAACCTTTCTGCTCGGTTTCTCTGGAGCAGTGTGTGTGGAAGGTGTAAGCTGGTAAGGAACGATGCCAGTGCAGATTCCTGAACACAGGGACGGTACAGAGAAGCAACTGAAGTGCCACAGAAGTGGCCGCGGTGGTTTAGATTGATGTAAATTATTCTTTGGAATGAATTCTGAGTAGCTGACAGGGACAACCACAAAACCAGGGATGAGATGCCAAGAGCAAATTTATTTTCATCATTTCAGCAGCCAGGGGATCCCCAAAGCAGCACCCAGGCAGAGGCACACAGGGGATGACATGCGAAGATTCCCAAGCCTGCAGTTCTCCCCTGTTCATCATGGTTCTCCACGGGCATAATTTACCACTGTGTGCTTGGATTCTTCACACAGAGGGCAGGAATCTCCTTTCCTCATCTCCTTTCTAGGTCTCTCTGCAGTTGAGATGATCAGTTGAATTTGTTGAGCCTTAGAAATAAGGTTTCATGATTTTGCAGGAAGAATCAGTCACTGAGAAAAGCAGGGTATTTGTTCAACACTGACTGGTTTTTGGTGGTCGCCCAGTGTGTGCAAGGCAACTCCTCAAAACCAGACCAGGGCTAGCGTGCACACCTTCAGTTCAAGAAACACTTCAGTTTCACTGGAGACCACAAAAGTTTTCACATCTGAGGCTGGCTGTTCCTGCTCCTCAGAGCAAACGAGCCAAAGGAAGGGAATGGAGATCACCTGCTCAGGCATCAGAGCAGGACACCTTGAACTGGGAAGTCTCACCAGCTCTTCTGCCCACCTGAAATGGATTCTCGTTCCACAGCCAGGAACGTGGTGCTTTTCCAGAGCGAGACAAACAGGCTGTAAAGCACTGAGCGAGACTCCAAACATTATTCATCCTCTCGTGTCACAGCAGATCTATTGCTGGTGACCACTTCTTAGAATCTTGGAGCTTCTGCAGCAAGAAGAAGGGGAACTGGGAGAAATGCAGCCGTAGGGCTTTCCCTGTGGCAAGGGAGAATCTGCAGCAATCGGCTGTGTATTTAGGAAGGCTCCCTCACTTGGCTGGCTGTGGCACGGCTGGTGGAAAAAATATTCCTGCAACTTTGTCTGGAACCTCTGCTCAGCTACTGGCAGATGCCAAATGTCCATAATTCAAGAAGCAGCTGATTTAGGAGGGCTTTCTTGGTGTTTCTCATCAAGAACCTTGCCTAAAATTAGCACTCGGATACAGCTGTGCATGTCATTTTAATGGGGAGGTATTTTCAAGGAAGACAAGCTGTTGTTCTAGAGTGATTTCCTTCAGTTCCAGAGCAATGACAGTTTTACACTAAAGCACAACTAAACGCAAGACATCATCGTGAAAAGTCCTACAAGGCAGGGTGACTGGAATTCCCTGGAAATTGGGGAGAGGTGTTCCATTTGGTTGTGGTCTTCCTACACTCTGTCCAGCAGCATAAAGTAATGAATCACCCTGGGAAGGAAATGGGGAGAGGGAGAGAGGAAGAAAACACAACCTTCCAAAGCAGTTCCAGAATATCCATGGAGAGGCTTTCTAAGGGCCCCAGGCCTGTTAAAGATCAGTGCCATGGAAGCACTTACGTCCCCAAAATGCCTTGAAAAGCAGCCCCGCAGTAACAGACCCCCTCCCTTTATTGTTATTATAGAACTGATCCAAAAGGGAACATGAAACACCGGAGCACACAGGTCAATGTCCTACAAATGTCATAGATGGGAATGAGTATCAGGCTAATTTGCCAGACAGGGAAACCACAAAATGGACATTTTCCCCTTTTTTAACACCTTGGCTTCAGGAGCGTAGAAGTGGATAAAGCAGAGCTTTGGAACCATTTCTCTGAGTGTCCTGAAGGATCTCAAATGAGCACATTGTTCCCTAATGGAAGGTTTTCTAGGACATCCTTGCTGGTAGCAGTGGGCTTGCATGTTAGAGATTCAGTTTCATGGCAGTCCTTTCATTTGGCCAAAAGGGATGAACAGCTTGAATTTTGCATCACCTAATGGATTCCAGAGGCTCTGAGACTCTTCTATTTTTGTAAAAAACAGGCATTTTCCCTAGAAAACCCCTTGATCTTTAAGGGAACCTACATTAAACTTCCCAAGCAATGGAAGGCAGCCCAGGTGACGAAACAAGTGAAAAGATTTCTGGACTCAACTTTAAAGTCACAGTCTTTTAATAACATCCGAGCAGAGCAGCCACTTTATTAGTGCAGGCAAAAATCCATCAGCTTCCTGATGAGTTTTAGGCAACGCTCAATCTTGGTTTTCCAGGACTGAGCCCAGCCAGTTAGAACTGGCAAATACAGGGCAGATTTGCATGTGTCCCTGTGCTCCCTGATTGATGTTCTCATGTTTGGTGGCATTCCTTGTGGATCCTGGAGTTTCATCTCCAGCAGGGCCACAAGGACGTGCTGAGGCCAGAGCTTTTAAAAACGCACGTAAAGTCCCGTGCTTGGGGATATTTCCCCTGTGTGAAGGGAGCGGTGAGCTCATCCAGGTGAGGTAGACATGGGCATGGTATCCCTGATGTCCTATTTCTCTCCACCCTTTACTCTGCCTTGAAGTGTGAGGAACTGAAGGGAAAAATTCCCTCAGGAGCGGACACGAGCTGCCGCAGTGCTGTGGATCCTGTCAGCCCCGGCCTGGGCTGAGGGAAAGTGGAGGATGCGTTTGCGATTCATCTCCTCCTTCAGCAATTTTGATTTTTCACAATCACACATCATTATGAGGTTTCTCACCAATTCTCTTTATTTAGATGATCACCTTGTTCCCAAAGAGCAGAGAGTGTGTGTGCTTGGAAGGGAGCTGAGGGCTGCCTGGGGGATCCAGAGCTGCCTACAGGATCCAGGGGCTGACCACAGGATCCAGGCGCTGCCTGGATAATCCAGGAGGTTCCGGGACATTCCAGGCCCTGCCCGGCCAATCCGGGCGCTGCCCACAGGAAGATTCAGGCCCTGCTGGCAGGATCCAGGCCCTGCCTGGCCGATCCAGGCACTGCCCACAGGAAGATTCAGGCCCTGCTGGCAGGATCCAGGCCCTGCCCGGCCGATCCAGGCGCTGCCCACAGGAAGATTCAGGCCCTGCTGGCAGGATCCAGGCCCTGCCCGGCTGATCCAGGCGCTGCCCACAGGACGCTGTCCCGCCCCCGTGGCCCTCAGCGCAGGAAGTGGGAACAGAGGAGCCTGAGAGGAGTGCGGGTGGCAGGAGGGGTTGGTTTCATTTGTCTTTGTTTTTTTTAACATCCAGAGCTGTTTTAACTGGGAAGAAATGACTTTTCCTCAGTGGAGTCTGTCTGCCCAGGATGTGAGGGAGCGACGTGGGGCTGGGCTGGCAGTGGGGCGGGCACAGCCCGAGCTCCTGGGATTTCAGGCTTCCTGTGGTAGCAAGATACTGTATTAGAACCTAGAAATCCATTTAATCAACATCTCAATGGCTAAGCAGCACCACTTTGGGGTGGAGGCATGGCTGGGATTTTATCCCAATGGGGCTGTGAAACTCCCCAGTTTTTCTTCTAATCCAAGCCCAGGGAGTCCAACCTGTGAAAGGCACTTTGGAACAGAAACAACCACGTTCTACCAGTGTCCTGCAGGAAGGTGGGAATGGCAACAGGAATTTGCCCAGTGTGCTTTGACTCAAGCACCTGTAACTGCACCTCTGCCCATAAGAGCAGCAGGCAGGGAGGTGAAATACTCATAAGCATTCAAAGACTGACTCCTTTGGCCAGTGCTGCTGGTGCTGCTGTTAAGTCAAGCTTACAGTATCAGTTCATATCCCTTCAGAGCTGACCCCAAGGGGATCTCGCCCACAATGACATCGAAACCCAGCTTTCTTGCGGTGAGCCATGGCTCCTGCCAGGGTGTGCTGTACCACACGGGACAAAAAGTCCAATGGTTTAACACGCCAGGAGCCCAGGAACCATGAAATGGCTGCCCGCCTGGACATGGCCGCCCTCAGGCAGCCCTCAGGCAGTTTGGCGGGAAAAGCCGTTGGCCGTGGCGGGAAAGACGTGCCAGCTTGCACGTCTGCAATGGCCGCCACTCTCTCCTCCCCTGGTTATGCCACTGTTTTTTTAATTGGCCCTGGCTCACCTTCCCCACCTACCCTGTCTCCCCTTGGTCTCGGTGTGTGTTTCCCCTTTGCCATGTCCCTCTTGGTCACTTCTGTGTGCTCCGCCTCTGTCAGAGGGGTATAAAACCCCCTGTCAGGGGCTCCTCGGGGCTTTTTCGGAGTTTTCCTTCGACCCTCACTAAACCTGCTTCTGATTCCCCAAAAAGCCTCCCTAACCTCCTTCTTCTCCCCAGTGCCTCAGTCAACTGTGGCTGAAGCGAGCCTCACCGCAGTTCCCGCCCAACCTCCCGCTCCTCCGTCGACGAGCGTCCTTTGCTGCAGCGGCCGGCAAAGACTTGCCCAGAGCTCGACCTCAGGGCGAGCCATTCGGAGAGCGTCTGCAGCACAGCTTCAGCCAAGACTTCCCAGCAATTCACAGCATTTCAGCACTTCGTACCTTTCATGAGATGAACCAATTCTGGTATTCTTAGATAAAAGCTACCACCAGGAAAAAGCCCCCTTGAAAGGGTTTTCAGAGTTTTGCTGGTCATCGCTTTGGAAAGGAAACCGTTTGAATTGAAGTGAAGCCAAAGAGACACTGAAATACTCCAGCCCTTCATGGGTATTTGGTCTCCAAGGGCGGAGCAAGGCAGCTCCAAGCTAAAACTCCCTGAAATGCATCCCTTGTGGACCTTGAGTCCTCATGTCCAGCGGGTGATTTCCACATAGGCTTCCTCAGGCACAGGCAGACGGGGGAAGGCAGTGGCACTAGAGAACTGTCCTTGCTTCACACGATGCCTTCCTTCCCCAGGGGTTGTGTGGGGAAGCCTGTGCTTCCTGTTTTCCTGTTTAGAACACCTGGAAAGCACCAGCAATGCCATGGGCTGCACGGGCATAAAGAGGAGAAGGATCTCTCCTAAGTGTGCCCTACAAGTGTCTGCAGCTTAGGAAAAGCTGCTGAGTACTCCTGGAACTTTCTAAATATTTCCAGCTAAAACTCACACGGCAGTCACTGATGGCAGAGATGCGGTCTGTGACTATGAAATCCTGGGGGAAAAAACCCAACGTGTTACTGTGTAACCCATTCAATCTTCAGAGAAGCAACTACTGTTGTTTCCTCTGCACTGCGTGTTTCTTTATAAAACACAAAGATGCTTTGGTCAGTTTGCTTTCAAGTACTGATGTTAACATGTCTATTATGATAAAGCAGATGCACTAAGAACAACAAATCCCTTTACTTTATCTTTTTTTTTCTCTCCCAGGAAATGCTCTCTCTCCTTGCTCTAACCACATTATTGGCCTCAAAATCTGGGCAGCACAGAAGGAAGGGGTGGTGCTCAGCCTGGAGGCACCAATCCCGGTGACATATGCAGACAATTAATTCCTAAGGAGTCCTGAGGCAGGAATTTGTGACGCTGACGGTTTTCATGTACCCCCACTCTGCCCGTGGGCTCAGGAGTCCCCTTTCAGCCAGCCCAGGGCCATGGTCTTGCTGCTCCTCCTCTTCCCTGTGCTGCTCCTGGATGGGCCCTTTGGGTGAGCTGAGACACGGGACTAGGATGTCTCCTCCTCACTGTCATTCCTGGAGCAGCTGCCCAGCGCCAGCGTTTACTGTCCCTGCCTAAGGACTGTACATGGGGATGGTTGCTATGAAATCTGGATGTTCTTCACTCCAGTTCCATTTGTTCAGCAGGAAGAAAGGGAACCTCCCCCCCCTCTTATACCAGTACTATTTCTCACAAAGGATTCTCACAAACTCTTTTCCCATATTGTTCTTCTGTTTCTTTGACCCCTGTTCACCCGAGTTTATCAGTTTCAGTATACGAGGAACAAACAGGCAGAGAGTAAACAAAAGTGCAAAGATGAAGAAGAAGGATTGAGAAGTGCGAGTTGTCTCAGCAATTTGGGAATCCATCTCCACATGTTTTCCATGTGTTTTCCATGAACAGGCTGCCTTTGCAGCCCACAAGCACAGCAAATGTGCAGGAGGGACAGGAGTAGAAAGCCAAACACTTGCCCTGAATCTTTCCCACTCCCCTCTCCCATGTGATGGGGATAAGAAGGAAGGCCAGGTTGGATGGGGCTCGCCGCACCCTGGGCTAGTGGCAGGTGTCTCTGGCCATGGCAGGGAGTGGAACTGGATTCTCTCTGAGGTCCCCTCCAATCCAAAGCATTCTGGAATTCTAGGCTTAAGACTGGTGACATGATGACAGTTTACCAGGGAAAGTACAGCTGGGAACACAAAGGAGGAAAGGGAATTAATTCACTACTTCCCATCAGCAGGCAAATATCCACCACCTTCCTGAAGAGCAGAGCCTCAGCGCTTGTAGGCTTTGCTTAACCACGGAGATCCCTTTTGATCCTCCTTTCCCCTAGCTTTGATTTGTGTCCCATGGCTTGGGGAGTCCCTTTGCTCCTCTGGGCTCAGCTGTGCTGGTGAAGGTTCTCAGCCTTCACCTGCCAAGCCCAGGTAGATGGAAGTGTGAGTGGGCTTTGCTCAGTGTCAGGCAGAAATGGAATTGATCTTCAACGCCGTTTCTGGGACAGCCTTGCCAAGAGGCTGAGCCTGAGTCCAAAGGGAGTGCCAGTAAAGGGGAGTTGTGAGAAATGGTGTGGCTGCTCAGTTTGGGCTCAGCTGAAGGTCTTGAAAAGCAGAAATAAAGATGGAGAGTGGGGAAAAAAAGTCCAAATAGGTGTTTCTTGTGGCTGGAGAGGACACTTCGAGCATGGAAGGCTGCAGTAGGTGTTTGTGCAGTGGGAGAAGCAGGAAGGTGTTGTCACACCTGAACTGAGTTTCATGGTTCCAGCCGGTTTGCAGCTGGTTCTGAGCCCTCCCCGCCCCGTCCCCCCTCTCCCCCAAACCCCGCTGTCCGAGGGGTGCTGGGGAGTGGCCCGGGGGCCAGCAGCGTTCCCGGGTCCTTTGTGCCGTGGGGCCAGCAGCATTCCAGGGTCCTTTGTGACGAGGGGCTGCGTGTGCCCAGAGCCCCTTGTGACGCCTGGGGCCGCGCCCTGGGCAGGAGGGTATAAAAGGGGGCAAAGAGCCCCGGGGTGCGCACTCCCAGGAGAGCAGCTCCGGCAGGAGACAGCATCTCCCTGGGTTCTGCAGCGTCGGAGCGACTCGGACATGTCCACGGACATGGAGAAGAGCGCCGGCGCCAAACCGAAGAAGATGTGGCTGCGCTGCCTGAGGAAGCAGAAGCTGAGGGATGGGGCAGCACGCAGCTGCCTCGGGGCCCGGGCCGGGCTTGCGGGCACGGAGGGAGCTGCTGTGCCAGGGCAGCCCTTTGGATGCCACGCGGCCGCCGGGTGCTCAGCCTCGGCCTCCTCCGTGCAGGGGCGCAGCTGCGAGTCACGGGCAGCCCCGCAGGAAGCTGAGGAGCACCGTGACTCCTGTGCTGGCCCTGGCGCGCAGGCGGCAGCAGCAGAGAGCCGGGCAGCGGCCCCGCACAGCCCCAGGGGCTGCGGGCAGGCTCTGCTGCACTCGCTGCGGCGCGGCTCCCGGGCCATGCTGAGCAGGGTGGCGGCTGTGATCCGGCGACGCGGCCAGCAGCCGGGGACACAGCGGCACCTGGACCAGGGCACGGGCTCAGGGACGGCGGCAGCGGCCCCCGCAGCAGGGGCACAGAGCCGGGCAGCTGCCCCGCACAGCCCCTGCTGCGCCCCCAGCCCCTGGCCCGGCCAGCTGGAAGCTGTCGCTTGGCAGGGGGCAGGGGCAGTGCTGGGAGGGCAGCTGGAAGAAGACTTGGAGGTGGACAGCCTCCAAGAGCTGTCCCACGGAGAAGAACGTGGAACAGATGCAAGCTGGGGAAGTGAAGAAGAGAGGCCCCCTTTGAGGCCCCGCGAGGCATGGGCAGAGCACGGGAACCTTCACCCGTGCACAGCCACAGGCCCAGCCCCAGCTCTGCCCAGCAGAGCCCCTCACAGCCGGAGAAGGGCCTCGACCCCATACCCGGCTATGGACCGCAGCTCCCCCAGCCCCTCGCCCAGCCAGCTGGAAGATCTCGATGGGCAGGGGGCAGGGGCAGAAGCAGAGCTGTGCCTGTCAGAGGCACCATCTGAGGAGGGGTCCCGCTCCAAGGAGCTCAGGTCTGTGTGCAGTTTGCCAGGGCTGTCCACAAAGTGGGCAGAAGTCACACACCTGAGCTGGAGCAGTGAGGAGGAGAGCAGCTCAGGGTCCCCTCCATGTGAGGAATGGCCAGAAGACACTCAGCAGAGCAGGAGCATTGGGGAAGAGAGTGGCTCAGGCTCCTTCCCATGCGGGTCATGGGCCGAAGACATGCACCTGAGCTGGAGCAGCGAGGAGGAGAGCAGCTCAGGGTCCCTCCCGTGTGAGGCCTGGGCCGAAGACGGAGACCTGAGCGGGAGCATTGCTGAAGACAGCGGCTCAGTGTCCCTCCCCAGCGAGTTATGGTCGCAAAGCAGCGACCAAACTGCAGCTGTCCCCATGCCGAGGCCGTCCCTCTTCAGGAGGCCGCTCAGGGCCCTGCGCAGGGCGTTCGGGAGCCTCAGACATTTTATTAATTAAAGAAGGTAGTTTATTTTTGAAACTAATAGACTTGTTTTAATTGTTGTAGTGTTTTTACCTATAAGTAAAAATATCATTTTGATTGCTCAATAAAATAAGAGGCTCTAAGCTCTTATATTTAAGGTTTTTTTCCCTGATAGGGGATGAGGATCACATCTGTACCTGACATTTCCCATGGATTTCACTTTTTGTTGAGCTTTTAACATTATAGTCATCAAATTTAATGTCATTTGTGACACTCACTCAAGAGTGAGACAAAGTAAAGCCTTCAGAAAAAGTACTTTATTAAGGAAAGTGGTTTGTTAGCCTGGAGAGATGGAGAACTTTTGCTTCCATAGATTGGTTCCTTATTTCTTTCTTGTAGTAGGTAATCTTTGGCAGACACTTGATAGAACTTGTTTCAGTATTCATCCAATGAATTTTTCTATCATTTTCCTCTAAATTTCAAATAATCTGAAGTTCAGAAACTGTCTGTGTACTCTGATTGTATGGTTCATATTTACAGAACACGAAGTAGTCCCTGTATAGCCACCTGTAAAGTAAATGACAAAGCTTTGGTTTCTGAACAGTTATGGCCCAGTCTTCAGGATTTCTGGACTGAGGAGCTGGAGCATGTCCAGGGAAGGGAACGGAGCTGGGGAAGGGGCTGGAGTCCCAGGAGCGGCTGAAGGAGCTGGGAAAGGGGTTCAGCCTGGAGCAAAGGAGGCTCAGGGGGGACCTTGTGGCTCTGCACAAGTCCCTGACAGGAGA
This sequence comes from Corvus hawaiiensis, assembly GCF_020740725.1. Lineage (NCBI taxonomy): Eukaryota > Metazoa > Chordata > Aves > Passeriformes > Corvidae > Corvus > Corvus hawaiiensis. The sequence goes on along the minus strand of NC_063221.1, from coordinate 3,577,454 downwards.
GGGCAGCCGGGGGGGGGTCGGGCTCTGCTCGAAGGGAACAGGGACAGGAGGAGAGGGAACGGCCTCAGGCTGGGCCAGGGGAGGCTCAGGTTGGACACCAGGAGGAATTTCTCCATGGAAAGGGTGCTCAGGCCTTGGAAGGGGCTGCCCAGGGAGGTGTTGGAGTCCCCATCCCTGGAGGTGTCCAAAAAACATGTCGGCATGGCACTTTGTGTTATTGTTTAGTGGGCAGGGGTGTATGTGGTCAAAGGCTGGACTTGATGGTCTAGAAGGCTTTTTCCACCATTAATGATTCCATGATTCTCTGATACGTGATCCCACGGCTCAGAGCTCTGATTTTTTCCCCCTCATGTGGCACTTCCTACAAACTTACACTATGGCTTTGAGCTCAGCACTGGCACCTCCCAAACAACTTCCTGATGAGTTGTTTGCCCACCCACTCCCTGGAGTTTCTGCTTAGCAGTGATGTGTGCAGAGCTGCCTGGGCTCCCTGAGCAGGCCTGGCAGGGGCTGCAGCACGTGGGGTGGCAACGCAGCCTTGCGAGGCTCTGAATGTCTTGGTGCTCGCCCAGAGGGGGAATGGTGTGGGCTGAAAGGCTCTGTGTTTGCCAGGCTGTTGCAAAGGAAAAGGGAGAATCCTCCTGAACTCAGGCAAAGGGGACCTGCAGCCCACTGAGGCGGCTGCTGAGCACCACCTGCACCAATCCTTCCTTCCCGTGCATTTCCCAGCCTGGTCCATGTGCCCAATTTCCAGTGCCCAACAGGAGCTCCTGTACTGATCATCTGAATCTCCTCCACGTCACCAGAGTTTTGCATCTGAAGCAGAGAGTCCTGTTCAGTCTCACAACTGCTCCTCCTTTTAAACTCCCTGCCCTGCCTGGAGCTCTTGGCTGAGGCATTCATGCAGTCAGCTGTGACCAACTGGAGTGAAGCCAAGCACCAGTTACTTTATTACTTTTTATTCCTCTCTGCGTCAATAATTCTGCTGAATTGGTGTCATTGCAGTGTTTGGACGGTGCTGGGCCCTGGTTGGCACCAACCTTTCTGCTCGGTTTCTCTGGAGCAGTGTGTGTGGAAGGTGTAAGCTGGTAAGGAACGATGCCAGTGCAGATTCCTGAACACAGGGACGGTACAGAGAAGCAACTGAAGTGCCACAGAAGTGGCCGCGGTGGTTTGGATTGATGTAAATTATTCTTTGGAATGAATTTTGAGTGGCTGACAAAACTGCACCTTTTTGATCACAAAACCTTACAAAAGTGCTGGTAGACCTTAAGTTTTTCCAAAAACAGGATTAGTGAATGTAGCCTGCAATCCTGAACAAGGACACTTGTCCACGAGCTCTCAAGCAGTTAGGCACTCTTGGCCCTTGAAAAGTCCCTGTGAGTGCAAAACAAAGCTGTTTGAGTTGTTGCTTTCTGTATCAGATGCAGCATAACTGTATTGTAGATATCATGGCGTCATGGAATGATGTGGGGTTGAAGAGACTTTAAAACTCATCCTGTGCCATGGGCGGGGACACCTTCCACTAGCCCAGGCTGTTCCAAGTCCTGTCCAGCCTTGCCTTGGACACTTCCAGGGATCCAGAGGCAGCACAGTTTCTCTGGGCAACTGGTGCCAGGGTCTCCCCAGCCTCACAGCAGAGGATTTCTTCCCAATATTCCATCTAAATCTCCATGTCATAAAGTAGATTTCACAATCTGTCCTTTGCAGTGGTAGTATCTCACACCTTGTGCTTTTTGTCCTTTTCCAAGACAGCTTTATTTCATTTGGGTAAGGAAAAACATAAAGGAGGACATTCAGCCTGGGAGCCGTTCTGTCCCCATTCCATGGCCTTGCTGCACAGACCTCAGGTCAGATGGGACAACCTCCATTCCTCAGCTCGTGTGGTGTGCTCAGAGCTGAGGGGGAACACTGCAGCTTCTCCAGTGGTGCAGCAAACAGGAAGTTTTGGAGCTGGCCTCTTTCCCTACCAGCCCATCTCTATGAAGAGATATTTAAACCAATTCTTGTTTTAAATATGTCTGTCTCCTTGTGTCACTGGACTGTCACAACACCTCCCAGATGTAAGTCTTTGTGATTACAGCTGAATACTGAGTTTCTAGATTCATCCTTTGCAGAGCGACTATTTCCTCACCAAGAAGGGAAGCATCTGCCCTTGCTGAAGGTGCCAGAAGAGTTCAGGTTTCAGACTTCTTTTGAAAAGGGCTGAAGAATATGCCATAAACTGCCTTTTTAATATGTATATCTCTAGCAAAAGAACACTTTCACACTTCTTTCCTTAGCAGCAGCAGTTCAAATGCAGACACTGCAGAAAGGGAAAAAAAAGAAGTATATTGTGAGACTATAGGAAAATTGCAGGGGAAAGCAGGGTTTAGATCACTGAAGGCTGGCATGGTGAGTGAACCTAAATGTTTCCCTGTTTCTTGCTCACTGGATAAATATTTAAGTTTAAAGTCAGGGGAAACTTATTCTTAAGGGTGAAAAAAGCAAACTTTGAAAGGGTTTTGACAATGTAAAATATCCTCTCCCAAGCTAGCTGATATAAAGAATGCAGCCTTTTTACATGCCTGGACGAGTTTTAAAAATGACTCAATAGATTGTAGAATTCAGCACATTTTCTTCCCAATTATTTTTGAAGAGATTCTGACAAATGTTTTCTAAAGGAGGAATGGCAGACTGTCTATTTTATTTTAGTTTTATGGTACTTTTATTTTTATCCTGTCATGAGAAGCAAATGGCTGAGCTATGATTAGGATAAGCCATGTAAGAGGGCTCAATCTGCACAATTTATAGTGCAGCTTGCTTTAATCTGTCAGGGAACGTGTGTTATATTGCCTTTCAATAGAGGAGAGAGCTCTGGCTATATATGTTAATAAATTCCAGCCAGACAGTCCTAAAAGATGCCAACAATTGCTGGAAGTACTTGGAGCAGAGACTGTCTGCATTATTGAATCCTTGGAGGATGCTTTTGGATACTGTGGATTTCTTGAGCAAAAAGCAGACAAACAAAGAAAGCCCCCAGCAATTCTGCTACTCCAAAACCCTTTGGGAAAAATATTCAAAATGTAGTTACAATGATACTTTTATTAATTAGGTTTTTAAAATTTACCAGCCTGATAAAAACACAGTGATTATTATTATTACCAGTGATTTCAACAGTTTTGGGTTGTTGGTTTTTTTTTTTCCTAGTTTTTTATCTTTCCTCTTCCCAGTTTTGAATTTATATGTATGCTGTGAAACCCCTGAAGCTGTGATCCAAATCACAATGCAGGTTTGTTTGTATATGTTTAGTAAATCTGAAAATCCTCATTTGACATGGGGTGTTTCCCCCTGTTTATTTATGGTTTTTATTGGATTGCCACTGCCATCTATTTCCAAATCTTCCCCTTCCTGATGGATTGATTTCCTGTGCTGAGGTGAATGTGATAGGAAAATTAGACGAAGTATTTGCACTGATAGCTTCTGGGTTTGGATTGTACAACAAGCTTTGAAAGTTGAATAACAGGATTCTTGAAATGCCACGGAAAATAATTGAAAGTTCTTAAAAAAAAAAAGAGGTCTTTTCACATTGTTCTCCCTGGCTGTTTTCACAGTGGAAGTTGCAAGAAAAAAGTCACAGGTGTCAACGCTGAATGTTACTCTAATCCCAGAGGAGAAGAAAGAACCTCTTCTGGTTAAGGTTAAGAAAGTGAAATTTATGGTCTTTTCCAGAAAAGGCAAAGGATTTGCTTTAAGTAGTGGAATAGATAAAAAACCAAAGCACACATGACATTATTGCAGCCATGCAGTCCAAATTCACATTTAAACCTGGATAAGGATTCATGAAGACTTCATGACAGGCACAGGGAAGCAATAATAGAAAAAAAAAATATAATCTCACATTCACCAGAAAATCAAAGGTGCAATGTTGGTACAGCAAGTGCTCAAATCTCCTATGTCAGATTATCCTCTGAGAGTCTAAAAAACCAGAAAAATTGGACTCAAAAGAGCTGTAAACACATTTTTTCCTGAAAGAATAGGATCGCCTTTCTGGACCTGTGAAATAGTTCCATTGATTAAGTATTCTTCATATTCTAGATGAATTTTTTAGAAATATTTCCCTGATCAGTGGGATTATGGCCTTTCATAATTCAGAATCTGTGCTGATGTTTTGGTTTCATCATAGAATCATGGAATGGTTTGGAATGGAAGGGACCTCAAAGCCCACCCAGTGCCACCCCCTGCCATGGGCAGGGACACCTTCCACTAGCCCAGGGTGCTCCAAGCCTGTCCAGCCTGGCCTGGGACACTTCCAGGGATCCAGGGGCAGCCCCAGCTGCTCTGGGCACCCTGTGCCAGGGCCTCCCCACCCTCCCAGGGAACAATTCCTTCCCAATATCCCATCTAAATCTTCCCTCTCTTAGTTTAAAACTGCTCTGCCTTTTTCCATCATGATTGACACATGTAAAAAGTCACTTTGCAAAAGCAAATTCCTTTATTCCTTACTTCCAGGGCTTTTAGAATATAGAAAAACAACATACTGTTGCTTTCTTTTGGCTTCCTAATAGCACCCAAATACCTCCCCTATGGCAGGAGGAAGACACAAATAATGTTTTTCCCCCTTCTGGACCTCTGTAAAGTAGGATTGAAACTGCCTGTGAGCAGGAGATATGTGATATTATATAAAGGAGTATTATCTCTATTCCACAATTCGGTTGGGCAACAGGGCAGACTGGAGAATGTTGGTTTTGCTCTAGGATTGTAACTAGATGGGTAGAAATCCCATTTAAGCTTGTAAAGAAAAAATACAGGAACAAAGGAACAAAGTAAAATAAAATAAGAAAACCTACCAAAGGAAGATGCTAAAGCTGCTACTTGTGTGGAAGGGTCTGCAATACCATTTGTTTAAAAAGTCACTGGAGAAATCCTATAAAATACCTGATTACTAAGACTATTTTTGCCAACTCATCAATCAAGATAACACCAGAATTAGAACAGATAACATCTGCAATCGAGTTAGTGCAGGTGCTTTTCCAGCTCCCTATGGCAACGGGGGAGTCGGGCTCTTTTCCCAGGTAACCAGTGGTAGGACAAGGGGAAAGGCCTTTGCACTAGGGGAGGTTCAGGATGGATATTAGGGAAAATTTCTTCACTGAAAGGCTGTTCAAGCACTGGAAGAGAGTGTCCAGGGAAGGGGTGGGGTTGCCATCCATGGAAGTGTTCTAAAACTGAGTTGATGTGGGACTTTACAATATGGTTTACTGGGCATGTAGCGATCGGTCAAAGGTAGGACTTGATGATCTTGGAATCTTTTCCAAATTTAATGATTCTATGATTCCATAGCCATAACTATTTCTGAGTGTATAATAGGCCACACTGTGAGAAGGAAATAATGGTTTTTATTAGACCCATTTCTTTCCCTATAGAAAAAGCACACAAAGTTGTGCACCAACAAGATTGATTTTAAAAAGCGGGTGTGTCCTGTCTTGAACGAAGCTCCAGCTCAGCCTGCTTCTGGAGTGCTCAGCTCAGTCTGAAATGGTTAATTTAAAACCTACCAGGATGGGAAAACCCCCACAAATATGTTGCTTTTGGTGTGCTACTGTCCGAGTGGAAAGCACTCCCTAAACCCCACATCATCTGAACCGTCTGCTCCACAAAACAGCAAACTCGCCTCACAACTCAAATTCGACAATTCCATCCCAATTTATTGCCAAGATATTGCCTTTTCAGTGGTTGACCTCTGAAGCTTGATGTCAAGCACTCAATTATTTTCTCACATCAGAAAGTTCTCCCAAGAAGTGATTGAATTCTTCTGGAATGAATTTTTGCTGAGGCACACCAAACTCTCTTATGAGGCACTGCGGGTTGTACAGCGCTAACACTGTTACAGGCTCCCTCCCTCAGCACTGCACCTGCTTGTAAAACGGGTTATCCTCCCAAACTGTGACCTTACCAACAACCCAGGATTAAAACTTATCTCACTATTTCATTTTAATCTTTCCAGGAAGCTTTCAGACTGTTTTAATAAAAGATTGTCTAACAATTTAATAGAGAACAACTCGGTGCGGAATGTGTTTTTATGGGGGGCTGTGGAAGTACTACGGAATGATTCCAACCTCTGGTAAGAACTTGGGATTCGTTATAAAAAGTTATAGCTTTTACAGTCATTTCTGCCAAGCCTGGCTGGTATCATCACTGCTGTATCATAGCAGAGGCTGCAAAGAGTAACTAAAACACTGGGAAAATAGAGATGCAGCCCCAAAGCCCCTGGACTTCATTTGCTGTCAGTGTCCATTGCACTTCCACATCTTGACACATCTTCCCGCTAATGAGCAAGAACAAAGTTTACAGGCATCGCTCATTAGAATGCAGAGCCCAGTTCTCATTTGCACAAAGCCCAGGGTACATTTTTGCCCTTAACAGTTCTTAAGGTGCTCTCTGTCAGCTGGTCACATAAAATGAGGGAAGAGAAGGGAAAGTGCGCCTTCCACTAATTGAACAAAGGGACGAGTTTAAAATGGGTAAAAGCAACAATGCACTGAATTCCCAGAGGCACCTGCCTGAATGGAGGCAGTTCCTTGGGAGCACTGCCTTCTCTCTGCTCCTCTCTGCTGCTGGCTTTTTCCACTTCCCTAAGGAAAATTTATAATATCTTCAAATTATAACTCTATACCTCTTGGCACTTCCAGCCAGCCTGTAAAAAGAAATTAAAATAGAATATGCAGAAGGAATATAAACCCTCTTGATTCAGATCTTAACTAAATCTCCAATTAGAAGTTACAAAAACAGTTCCCCTGAAGGTGAGTTAGTCTGTAATTGTCTTATTGCAGTTGTCAGGGACTTCTCCCCTCTCCATCTAAATTCTTAACAGGGTGGAGGGTTTGGGGCTTTCAAAAACTAATAGAGATCAGGCAAGCTGAGCAGTGTCACTGTCACTTTGTCACCAGGTTTGCTCAGTGTTTCACCCGAGCCTCAGCCAGATGCTGAGGGTGGGAGTTGTACCCTTCACTGGATGTATCAACATCTTTCATGTAGCATGAAAAACTCACCAAATATGGTATTCATTGTACCCAAATTTCATTATTTGGGAGCCAAACTCATCACATCTGGGGCTGGTGACTCACAGGGAGCTTCCCTGCATGTTGTTACTGTAATTCTAGCAGTAATATCTCTTTTCTAGGAGTTGGTGTAGGATGTAACTGACTTGTCTTCAAGTTTTCCTTCCCTTCTCATGCTCTTTTTTCAAGACAAAAGCGTTCACTAATGATTACTTTTAATGGAGGTTTCTTTTTACTAAATTAATTATACGCTATTAAGATGAATTCTTAAAAAACCCAGAGTTTTTATTTTGAGTTTGACACACTTTGTGTAACTTTCCACAACACAATCCGTGTTGCATCTCAGAGAAAATACTTGGCTGTATTTCCTTTTTAAACAAAACCAGGACTTTCTTGGGTCACATTTTAAGTCAGTTTACTGGAACCAAGCCATTTTACTTGATCCATTTATTCATTTCATTTCATTTCATTTCATTTCATTTTACTACTTGCTTACCTGCTGAAATACAGTCTATCATTTCTGGTCTTTACTGGCTTCATAATAATTATGTAACATATTACAAGCTAAAGATTTTGTCTTAAGCTTATGACTTAAGAAAGTAATTAAAACACTGCTTTTTGTCTGAATGAGGCAAAAGGATATAGGATAAGAATCATGTAATTTCCAACGAAAGGAAGCAGTATGAGGATCTTAAGATCACTAAGAAAAAATAAGAAAATGAGGAGGAATAGAAGAAAATTACTTTATCATTAGAAAATAAATGCTTCCCATATTGATCTGGTTTTGCACAAATACACAATTCATATTGCCAAAAAGATCAGGTACATTTCAGACTTGTATCTTTGCAACATACACAGGGAACAATTACTCTTTGTACAAAACCAGAAAGGTGTATAAACTAATTTACTGCCTCAATGCCTGTAATTAATGTTTCCCAACTCAGCTCAGGTCATACAGACCACATTACACCTGTAATTCCCCCAGGTCATTGGTAGTACATCACTACAGAGCTGCTCAAAACCATTTCCAGGCTGTGTTTTCTCTCCAGAAAGCGAAGATTGCCGATCCTGCTGTTTCCCTGGAGGATTGCAACATCACCAACACTATAAATTCTGTAAAGACTGTGTAATTTGACAAAGAATTAAGCAAATTACAGGAGAAGTTGGAGAAATGATGGTAGGAGGAAAACAGTGCATTATTTCATCTCCCAGAGGGTGGGGTTAGATGGGATACTGGACAGCAATTCCTCCCTGGGAGGGTGGGGAGGCCCTGGCACAGGGTGCCCAGAGAAGCTGTGGCTGCCCCTGGATCCCTGGAAGTGTCCAAGGCCGGGTTGGAGCACCCTGGGCTAGTGGAAGGTGTCCCTGCCATGGCAGGGAGTGGCACTGGATGGGCTTTGAGGTCCCTCCCAATCCAAACCATTCTGGATTCTGTGAGACCAGGGTGTCAATGTCTGTGTGACACAGAATTTCTTGTAAGAATTGAGCAGGAACATGCAGCCATGCTCCTTCCAATGAGGCCTGGCATGGTGAGGAGCTGGGATTTGTCAGGGGGACACTGCACAAGCCAGGAAAGTCTTGCGTGTCATCAAACACCCCCTTGGGCCTGGAAGGAAATCTCTATCAAGTGGTCCTTTCTCTTTTGTCCCCCATTCATCCCACATCTCATTAGCCCTCCCACAGTTGGAGTTGTGAATATCACTGCTCAGTCTCTGCACTTTTCCTTTGAACATTGGCTATGAGAGACAAATGATCCTGCATTAATTCCAGTGTAATGTGCTCTCATTGGAATGTAGTCCTGCATAGGTTTTAAAATTCCTTCAGCGGATGCAGGAGCTCATTATCCATCTTCCTTTGCAGCTCGAGCACACGTGGCTGGGGTATTGCTCTATTAATCATGAGAACCCGAAAGCCTGTCTTGATTTAAGAACCCTGAACTCTCCATTAAACTAATTTCTGTCTGTCAGTCATAACATTAATGATATGATTAACACATGTTAAAGTAACATTAAAGGCTCTGATTTCAACTTGGAAATGAGAGGACGTGTGTACAGAAGGGCTTTTTCTTCGCTTTTGTCTCGTGGAAGTTTTGCTGATTATTGTAAATATTTTGCTAGTGGCTATAAGGGAAGAAAAGACATTTCCAGCCCAAAAGCGATCAACAGAATTGTATTGTGATAAGAAATGGGTGGTTTAATATTCAGGTGTCTAAGTGCAGTTAGAAAGAGTATTTTTAATATGACATAAAATCCAATTCTAATTTCTCTTTGAAAGTAAATTTTGACATTAAATAATAATGTAAAAAGATCTGTGTTCTTATTGGCATATGGACAGCATAATATTCCCAGATGTTTCTATGGAAATCCTGGCTGAAGCCATATTCTACATTTATTGCATGTATTTACTGTATATATTAAATATATAAATCATATTTTTAGTGCAGATATTGCATAAATGACAATTTTACGAAAGCATGGAGAGAGGGAAATATGTCACACACTGTTGCATGGAATATGGTGAGTTTTTATTCTAGGCCTGGATTTGATTTTTTAGACTTTTATACATTAATCCAATTTTTGCAGTAATTTAAACAATTGAAATGTTTTTGCTCAATCTGGAGGAAAATAAAAATGGAGAAAGTATTTAGAAAGAGATGCAAACAGAATGTAAGCCATTGAAGTGGTACAGATAGTGGTGAAACAGCTGCTGAAATTAGGTCCTTAAATATCTTCAGGAATCCAATGAATTTCTCAAAGGCAAAGGAATAATTCACATTGAATCCAAACACAGAGCCTAAGCACATCACAGGTAGAACTCAGGTCCTTTGGAAGGCAAAGGTAAAATTAGATTTCCTTGGAGCCAAGGTCACAAAGCTGATCTTTCCTTCAGGGCCAATCCCCAAAGAAGATTTTGTTGTTCTGCTGCTTCAGTTGGTTAAAGTTTTTCTACAGTGATACGTAGCCCAGTAACTTGCAGTAAGCCAATTCTGCTATTATTTTACCAATAAGTGGAATTTTCATAGAATCCTTTATGTTGGAAAAGACCTCGTGAATCATCAGGCCCAACCATTAAGCCAGAACTGCCAAGCCCCCACTAAACCATTCCCTAAATAATGACATTTTAGGATGCTGCACTTGGCACAATGCAGCGATCACATCCCATAAACACCCGGTGAGAGCTCGGCTGCTGGGCAAGCAACATTTTAGGCAGAACAGCTGAATTTTGTTGGCTAAAATTCTCTTTGCCCATTCTCTCTATTAGTGAGTATAAATTCAGGGAAATAACTTTTTTTACCCCTTGTACAGAATTATGGAATTATAGAATGGTTTGAGTTGGAAGGGACCTTAGAGATCACTTCGTTCCACCCCCTGCCATGGGCAGGGACACCTTCCACTAGCCCAGGGTGCTCCAAGCCCCATCCATCCTGGCCTTGGACACTTCCAGGGATCCAGGGGCAGCCACAGCTTCTCTGGGCACCCTGTGCCACGGCCTCCCCACCCTCACATCCCTTCTTCCCAATATCCCATCCATCCCTGCCCTCTGGCAGTGGGAAGCCATTCCCTGTGTCCTGTCCCTCCATCCCTTGTCCCAAGTCCCTCTCCAGCTCTCCTGGAGCCCCTTTAGGCCCTGGAAGGGGCTCTGAGCTCTCCCTAGAGCCTTCCCTTCTCCAGGTGAACATCTGCAGCTCTCCCAGCCTGGCTCCAGAGCAGAGGGGCTCCAGCCCTGGGAGCAGCTCCAGGGCTTCCTCTGGACTCTCTCCAGCAGCTCCCTCCTGTGCTGGGCCCCCAGAGCTGGATGCAGCAGGTGGGGTCTCAGGTGGGCAGAGCAGAGGGGGACAATCCTCTCCCTGGAGCTGCTCCCCACACCTTTCATCCACCTGAACCCCCAGGTGCTTCTCCACAGGGCTGCTCTCAATTACATCCTCTCCCAGCCTGTGCTCCTGTCTGGGATTGCTCCAAGTCATGTGCAGCATCAGCTTGAATTCATGTTGAGTTCCATGAGGAGTTTTTTGTTATGGTAGGATTTTTTGGATGGTGCCAGAAAAGGACATAAAGTCAGCTCTTTGAAGAGCAGAGTGATTCCTAGTGATTATTCGAGCTTTTATCCCTCTGGGCACACAGATCTGGAGATTCCTTTCACTCTCAGAGGAGCCAATATCTTGGAAAATGTTGTGTCAAGGAGTTATTTTTGGAATGGACCTGGGCCTCCTCCCTGATTAGAAGATGCACTGTTCACCTCTGCTGGCTTTCTTTAGGTGCAGTTCAAAGTGCTGGGATTCCAAACTCTTCTGTTGCATTGCAGTTGAAGCCCCACCGCTCGCTGTGCTTGCATTAGAGTGGTTGTGCTCCCTTTCCTCCAGGCTGAAAGAGAAGTTCCTGTTATCTCTGGTGCTCAGACACTTCCCCTTTAGTGTTCAAATATTCCAGGCATAATTGCTTCTACACAGACTTGTACACAGGCTGCAAGAGAGGACTTCAAACACTGCTAAAGGACTTAAGAGTTTTCCTGGGAAGCATATCCTCATCTCTTTGTTTGCTTTTAGACCTTCAAACTCTAAATACTTTGCCTTCTACATCCCAAATGACTGCTTAAGCTGTGTTTAGTATGGGGATATTCTCCATCACTCTCCTTATTCCCGTTGTGGAGGGCAGTGATTGGGAGTATGGCTTTTGTAACATGTCCTGGAATATTAAATTCTTTCAAAACCTCAAAGCAGTTCACTTTTGATGTGAAAGAAATGTGCATCTCAGAGCTGCTTTACTGGTTTGTTTCAGCAGGGACGCTCCCCTGCGTTCGATGTGAAGCCCAAGACTGAACTGTGCTGTGCAGTAAATAAACAAATCATTCCAAAGGTTTTTCTCAGCATATGCTGGCTGCTCCTGCAGGTTCCTGTGGGTTGAGGTGGAAGGCACATTTCTAGCTCAGCACCCAAAACTCTTCTTATCCCAAAGCAGGGATGGCTTTAAATATCAGGAACCTTAATTTCACTGGGCTTTTATTTTGAAATCTTTGCATTTCCTGTCTCCCACTTTGAGGAATTCAATGTTTTAAGTGGAAATCTTTAAGGGGAGATGATTAAAGGTGAACTTCCTTTTTTTTGAGTTTCTTCACGTCCTGGTACTGGGTTTACAGGTGCTCCCAGGGCTGGAGCCCCTCTGCTCTGGAGCCAGGCTGGGAGAGCTGGGGGTGTTCACCTGGAGAAGGGAAGGCTCCAGGGAGAGCTCAGAGCCCCTTCCAGGGCCTAAAGGGGCTCCAGTAGAGCTGGAGAGGGACTTGGGACAAGGGATGGAGGGACAGGACACAGGGAATGGCTTCCCACTGCCAGAGGGTAGGGTCAGATGGGACATTGGGAAGGAATTGTTCCCTGTGAGGGTGGGGAGGCCGTGGCACAGGGTGCCCAGAGCAGCTGTGGCTGCCCCTGGATCCCTGGAAAGGCCACTTTGAGCAACCTGGTCCAGCTGTAGCTGTCCCTGCTCATGGCAGGGAGCTTGGACTGGACAACCTTGGAAAGGTCCCTTCAGCTCCAACTATTCTGTGAATCTGTGCTTTTCTTCTAACACACTTTAAAGGGTCAAGCTGTGAATGGAATTTGAAAGGTGACACTGCTGAACCTTTTTCTGGTGCACAGACACAGAAATTGTGTCTGAAGTGTGGAGATTCAGGTGGTTTCACCAAATAGAGGCGACTTCAGTTCAGACTGGGAGTTCTAGTAGGAGGTGTCCCTGTCCATGGGGAATGGATGAGCTTTCATGTCCCTTCCAACTCAAATCATTCCATGATTTCATGAACACTGGAATGCCTTCAGTTGCTTTATTATTTTATCATCATGCAAAGCCAGTGCTCACAGAAAAGCAGACATTTGGAAATGGAATTCCTTTAGTCATAACATACAGAATTAAGTGTTGACAACATAATGGTAAAGTCATCGAGTTTTTATCTGAAACAGAAACTCTTCTTATATTTTACTGTATGTGTTGCGGGGAAGGTGTATTGCTATCAATTATGGCAATTTTAGTCTCGTAATACTTATCTGATGTCTGTTATTTTATTGGATCTGGAGAAAAAATAGGTTTAACTGGTGCTTTACCTGCTTTTACCTGCCTAAACTTTGGCTGAACTGTGATTTATTCAGGCCTCTTTTGTGAGATGTGCAGGGAACATTGCATTGTATAAGGTGCAGTTCCAGGATGGGGGATATTAACGGAGATCTAAAGGTGCCTAAATGCCATTAAACTTCTGCTGAATCCAGGTTCTGTGTGAAGCTGCCATGCTGATTAAGTTATCCCAGAGAAAGAATCCGTTTTCTCCCTAAAAGGCATTGCAAGCGTTGTGATCTTTGCAGAAGTCCTTACAAGGAGGTTTTCCTTGCAGCATATCTGAAGATTCAAACAATTGGCTTTTGCAGAAACAATGGGGAACGTTGCAATTCCTACTTAAAAGCTTTCCTTCCCTTTCCCCAGTCCCGTAATTTGGAAGCAAATGGGGTGTTCAGCCTGGAAGATGCTGACAGAGGAGGATGTGGGATGAGAGAAGGTGCTGCAAGGGTGGAAATGATGTACTGATGATAAACCCTCTGAGCCTTTTTAGGACATCACAAATGCAAGCAGCAGCCTTTTTGGGACATCACAAATGCAAGCATGCCCAAAGGCCTTGGTCCTTCTCCTTCTAATTTGGATGAGGAAAGTAAAGTGATCAGCAGTTTGTCCTCAAAGGCTTTCAGTTTTAAAATAAAACAGTATTTCCCCTCTCTATTTTTTTTTTTTTGCTTTGCCAATGACGAAGAAAGGGAGGAGGATTCCCCTGCAGCCCATGGGAAGGACCCGCACAGGAGCAGGTTTTTTCCAAAGGATTTGTGGTCCGTGGAGAGGAACCCTGGCCGAGGAGGGGAAAAGTGTGAGGAAAGGAGCAGCAGAGAGGAGCTGCAGTGGACTGGTCACAGCCCCCATTCCCCATCTCCAGCATCACTCAGGGGTGATGTGGAGCCTGAGGAGAAGGGGTGGGAAAGGTGTTGTTTTAATTTGGTTTTGTTTCTCGTGATTTAAGTCTGTTTTGAGTGAAAAATGATTTGATTTTCCCTGAGTCCATTGTGCCCATGACAGTAACTCCTAAGGGATCTCCTTGCCTTTGTCTCGTGGCCCTGAACAACCCCTGTGTGCCACCAAATGTAGATCTGCTCAAGGCTCAAACTCACCTATTCCCAAGATGATCCGAGGGATGGAGCGGCTCTGCCATGAGGAAAGGCTGGGAGAGTTGGGATTGTTCAAGTGACGCTGCAGGGTGACCTCATTGTGGCCTTGCAGTGCCTGAAGGGGTTGACAGGAAACATGGAGAGAGACAATTTACAAGGGCTGGAGGGACAGGACAAGGGGAAATGGACTCAAATTAAAAGAAAGCGGGTTTTGATGGGATATTGGGAAGCAATTCTTGGCTGTGAGGGTGGGGAGGCCCTGGCACAGGGTGTCCAGAGCAGCTGTGGCTGCCCCTGGATCCCTGGAAGTGTCCAAGGCCAGGTTGGATGGGGTTGGAGCACCCTGGGCTAGTGGAAGGTGTTCCTGCCCATGGCAGGGGATGGCACTGGATGGGCTTTAAGGTCCCTTCCAACCCATTTCAGGATTCCATGATACCCCAAACTGTTCCCTGTAAATCAAACATTTCTGAACCATGGAGTCAACTGGGCACCACATTCTATAATGAATAGAAAATGTTAAAAGACACAGGTGGAATGGGGGAGATAATGATGTTACAAAAAATGTTACAGGAACTTCAATTTGCGAGCTTTTCACAGAATATAAATGCAGTGTGGAGGGGGACAGCCTTAGTCTCACTCAATGAATCTGGTCAAAAATAGAAAAAAAAATTCCTTTATATTAAAAATAATGAAAACATTCCAGCTTGAAAGCATGGAGAAAATGTAGAATTGTTCACTGGGATTCTCAGAGTCTAAAATGTTCTCTTTTCCCTTTTATTCCTCTCGCCCTGAACAAAAACCCCTTCACTGCTATCTTGGGAACTTTTCTGAAATAGGAGCTGCAGCTCTTCCCGCCTTTCAATCAGCCAGGATCAGGAAAAGTAGCACAGCAACACAGGAGAGGCAAAAGAGATGATGCTGCTCATCTGAAATGGGTTTTTTTTTCTACACACACACACAACTGCAACTTCTGGAAGATTCTATTCCTAAAAACTCAAATAAACATTGCAGACCCAAATTCTACCTCCCCCACTAGTCCTGGTAAGATCATACTCCTCAAATGAGGTTCCATTGCATTTTTCATGGTTTAGACATGATTTATGAGGAAATTACCATCATCTGTCATCCGGAATGTTTCTAGAGGGCACAATAATCACGGCTGTCAATTACTCTGCTGCTGCCTTTTGGAGATTTGTAGAATATATGTATTTTCTGATGCTCTGAAGATGACAGCACAATTGTGTCCTTTTTAGGACTAACTACCCAACTATAAACAAGCATTAAATGTAAGGACAAACTTCTGCTGAGAAAGTTTGTGGATTACAGCAATTAAGTTGTTATATCATTGTTCTGTATAATATAACCACAGGAAAAGAGACCTCTCAGTTAATTTTTCCTAAGGTGCTTAATAAAAAAAGGCAAAATTTAAATCAAAACTGAGTGCATTGTGTTCTGTCTGTAGTGGAAGATAAGATGATGGAGGGGATTGGATAAGATGATGTTTAAGGTCCCTTCTGACCCAAACTATTCCATGATAACAATCTTTGATTTTTTGCATCCTAAGAAAGAATGTGATTTATTTTCTCACTCTCACAATTTAATCAAGAATTTCAAAGGCAATTATTGCATTTAGGTGACAGGACCTCCAGGCTCCTTTCAAAGCCCCCAGTTTGATTTCAAGTGCAGGAAAGACAAGCTCCCCTGCACTCTTTTTGGGTGCTCAGCCTTAGTGAGGAGGTGTCAGGCTCCACTGGAGCTGGAAGTGCTCAGCCTCTCCACGGAGAACTCCATCTCATTCCGAGCGGAGTCTTCAGTGCAATCCAAAGGCTACCGGAGTTAGTTGAACGATCTGATCTCTCCTGTTCCCAGTGGGAACTGAATGAGGCCCCAGGACATCACAAACGTGCGATGGCATTTAGCCACGGCCCTCTCATTAATTAGGAGAGCACCTGAACTGTTGTAACCCCGCCTAACACGGGGCACTTGGCCTTTTCCACATTCAGATTGCCTTTGGAATGAAGGCATTTCCATCCTCTTCTCCTGCGGAAACCTCCAATCCGATTGGCAGCTCGGCACTGGGAAATAAATACCTGAGCGTTTGCAAACATCCCCTTTGGTTCGATGGGGTATTCAGGGGAAAACCCCGAGCCTGGCTGTGCTCACCAGGGCGGTGCGCTTGTTCGTTCGCTTGTTCTTATGGAGTGAAAGGGTTTGCTGGGAGCCGTGTCCCTGTTTTACCACTGGGGTGTAGGAGAGTGTTATCCTAAGGCGTGCAGCCTGGAATGCCCGGTGCCAGCTCCTGCTCGAGGACTCGGGATGCTCTCAGAGCAGCACTGATGGGAGCTCCGTGCTGATTGCCTTGTTGATTGAAAACTTAATTAGGGAGAAATAGCTATCTCTGGCCTTTACATCCCTGCTTTTTTCTTGTTCTTCCCTGTACAACATGCACACATTTGTGTCCAAACATAAATATATGTATGGTGATTAAAAAAATTAGCCACTTTTTAGGCAGTGATATTTTCTGTCACGGTTTTTGTTTGATGTATTTTTTCACCATCAAAGTACTTACATAACAACCTCAACTTAAATGACTTCCAAAACAGGTGGATTATTTTTAATTCCTCCCATCTGCTATAATTAGACCTGTGCTGCGACACGAATCATTTCCTAGGAAGCTTTGCGGAATCAGAGAATTGTTAAGGTTGGGAAATATTTTTAAGATCACCAAGTCCAACCACCAGCCCAGCACCACCGCCGTGTTCAGCACTAACCCTTGTCCCCAGGTGCCACATGCACGTGATCTTTGAATATTCCAGGGATGGGGACTGCACCACTGCCCTGGGCAGCTGTGCCAGTGCTTGACAGCCCTTTCAGTGATCAGATTTTTTCCAATATCCAACCTGAGCCTCTCCCGGCCCAGCCTGAGGCCGTTCCCTCTCCTCCTGTCCCTGTTCCCTGCGAGCAGAGCCCGACCCCCCCCCGGCTGCCCCCTCCTGTCAGGGACTTGTGCAGAGCCACAAGGTCTCCCCTGAGCCTCCTTTGCTCCAGGCTGAGCCCCTTTCCCAGCTCCCTCAGCTGCTCCTCACCAGACTTTTCCTGAAGCGTTATCACCCTGGAAAACAATTCTAGTTTCTTTTGGATTTGCTTCCCGGGTGATCAAGCACTCAAAAATAACCAAAACCCCTGAAACGAAACCTCAAAACCTCTCCTCTCCCCAGCCTTCTTCAAACATGTTGAAGAAGCTGCTGGGAAGATTTCCCATTGTTTGATTCAAGTGTGTTATTTTGAGGGTTAAAGGTTTCTCCATTCCTGGAAAAAGATGACATTTTGTATGGGATATGTGGTCCTAAACTCCATTATCCTTTAGAGGCAGCAGCTGCTTTGGTGTCTGGTCACCTTAACTTAAAATAGATGAGCAGAGCAGAGGAGTTCTTAAATCCCAGTTAAATTTAACACTGCTTTTGGAAGTGTCAGCTTTAATTAATGAGTAAAAAAGAGTAAAGAGACAAGACCATGGGGTTTTTTTCTAAAAAGCTGAAGTACAAATACAGTCGCTTTTCTGGTTTTTTATTGATTTTTTTCCCCCCTTCACCTCTAAACTTATTTATTTCCAAGACTTCCTGAACCCAAACAAGTGTCCTGAATATGGAAATAATGGACTGTTCAGTGTGATCAAGACTTCAAAAGGTCTTGTTTCTTTAAAAATAAAAATAAAGCAGCTGACAGATTAATTGTAGGGTTTTATTTAAGACTACGTGATGATAAACCTTCCTAAGAAGCCTATGAAATTATGCTGATTTGTCTTAGAATTTTTGATCTGGTAGAAATAACTGAAAGAAAATACAGTCCAGTTTTTTTACCTTTACACTCCAAAAGTCATTCTTCCATATATAACATAGTTTGTTGCTGTCTGAAAAAGCAGGAGAAGATAAACTCTGGGCAAAAGTAGCGACGGAATATTTCCCTGATCCATACTTTTCATTAACTGAAAAGCCAAGATGATAAAATTAGTGAAGGTAGTAGGAAGAGCACAAAGTAGGGCATATGGAATGCAAAATGAAGTTATTGGGGATAAGGAGGAATTTATGGGAGAAATAGCCAAAGTGAGGGTTTGGGGGCTGCTTTCATGTGGGGCTGTGATTGGAGCAGCATCTCTGAGGACCAGGGAGAAGCAAGGGATGGCACTTTTATGTCACTGAATCCTTGTCCTTCCTGGTGTGGCTGGAACTCACAGTACTGGAATTACTGATGATGAGGTCACTTCTATTTAATAACTGAATTTTGGGTTAGGGTTCCAGCCATCACTATCAAAAAGTGTTCCCGAGATCCACCCTCTGTATCCCTTTCTGCATGTTAAACCCCAGAGCACTCTGAATTCCTTTTCTTTTTTTTCTTTTTTTTTTTTCTTCAGTTGCCTTTCATGTACTTGAGGACCAGTATAATTTTATTATTACATATCCCTTCAGTCTTATTTCTAGACGAAAGAATTCTCATTCCTTCTCTTAGCTGTTGACAGGAATTTATATCTGTAGCAGTGAAAAAAAGGGAGGACTTTCAAACGATCTCTTTGGAGCATAAATTTCAGTGCCTGCCATAGATTAAAGTTTCTAATTCAGTCAGGGTTTTCGACACCTGCCTCTAAAAAGGTCCTCTTGCTTCTGGAGCCATCGATTCCACCTGTGACACTTTGCTGTGCATTGATTCATAGACTCCATTAAGAGGATTTTACAGGAATGTTTGCACGGCACATGGGAGAGAAACCTCCAGATGAATGATTTATAAAGGGCTGCTGTAAAGAAATGGCAATGAAACCTTCAGTGTGGGCTTTTAAAAAAAGGCCTAATTATGATTTGTGCAATTGCTAATAAATAATGGTGTGAGCTGGAAGCCTAAATCTTGTGCTTCTTGGGCAATACCAGCCTTTGCATATTTATATTTCAGGCCACGGGTTTGCCGATTGTGGTCCTTAGACACATAATAATGGGGCACATATATTACACGTACATATTTTATATATATTTATTGGGGTCATGCCATATATATGCAGTATAATATATTTTATCCAAGCATTGTCGATGAATGCTGATTTAATAATAGGAAAGCAAGTACAGGGATAGTGTCTTTACCACTAGGAGTATCACACTAGGAATTCCAGGAATTTCTGATTGCCCCTCACTGCATGAAATTCATCATTGTTTCTGTGCAATCAGACATTGAAGGTCACAGAAGAAAATTCATTAATATTGGTCTTATTGATTTATTGATTATTTTGTTTCATGTTTTATATGGTTGTGGAACCTTACAGCTCTTGCTTCCTCCAAACTGATGTCATTCCTTCCACACCGTGATCCTTTAAGTTTAAAACTGTGTCAGACAGACTGATCCAGAAGTGTGGTGGGGTTCCTTTTGCTTGCCCCTTAAATTCCTGTGTGATGGGATGAGAAGTGGTGTGTTGTGATGAACCCAGGCACTGCTGTGATGAGGGCCTGTGCTCCCCAAAATCATGCAGCACCTCCAGCTTTATCCCAGGCTGTTTGCTCCAAAGGTGACTGAGAACTCCCAGACAGGGATTTAGTGAATCAGCAAAATAGTTTTTAGCAGCTTTCAAGTGGGCCCAAGAATGAGCTGCTGTGTCTGACACCGAGTGGCATCCAGAAGATGCTTTTATTATTTCAGTATCTGAAAGTGCCCCATATATACATATGTGTGTATAAATCTCCTACTCTTGCCACAATTTATTGATAATAAATGCAGAATTTCTCTTAACAGCTAAGCATGACTGTGTGAAAAACAGAACACGAACATGATGAGTAGCTGGGCTTCCCTCCCCAGGGAGCACCGAGCAGAACACTGAAAACGAGTTCCCCACCTCACCCCTGGCAGCAGTGGAAAAGGTGTGGAGAGAATGGGGTGAGTGCATTTTCACAGAGAAAGGCTCTCCAGCACGCTGCTAACCTGTTTATGTCCCCTCCATAAACCACCTTTGGCAGGGGGTGTTGGCCCTTTTTGGTGATGGTGACCTCAGCACTCGAGTGGTGATTGGATTCCTGCAGCCCCCAAATGGCCTCAAAGCACCTGGATTTCAGCTTTCAGATGTGCACCATGGAAATCTCTGCACTGCAGTATATCCTAAGCCTTTGGAGACCATGCCTCATGGCTGGGAGAGGGGGACAGGTACCACTGGTTTGTGGTGAGTTCTACCTGGATCGCTGGAAGCATCACTTTTAACCAAAAGGCACCACCCTGTGAAAGAAATGGAGTCCAAAGTTCTGCTTAGAGCAGCTCCAAACTCAAGGGTTTATTTTAAAATTTAATTTTCCTCCTGACAGCTCCCTCTTGTACCCAGTGTTACAAGGGGAAAAGCCAAGGGAGCTTGCATGTGGATGGGATAAGATTGTACCTGGTAGGGCCTGGCAGCTGACCCTCTCACTTGGAAGACTGTCCTGGAAAGTCCAAACAAAAATAGATTTGGGCCCCTGAGCTCAGCCAGTGTTTCCTTGTGTGAACTGCAGCACTTCCAGTGCCTCACAAGGAGCTCATCTGCTCCTCCACTGCATCTGAGAAAGCAAAAGCCCTGGATTTATGGAAGAGTGCTGGAATTATCTTCCCAATTTTCCCTCCTTTTTGAAGTCATTTGATTGCAAGGAGAGCAACACAGACAGGGACAATGGACCCCAATTTCTGGGGGCTGGTCTCAGGCTGCTGTTGTGTCTCACCCGTGTCTGCTTTGTGCTGACAGAGCTGGACCTGTAGCAACACCACATCCTTGCTGGCCAGCTCCACCTGGAGCTGATGGATCCATTCTCCCACAGCAAAAATGTCAATAGGGTGTTCAGTCAGACCTCTGTGTTCCTTTTTTTTATATAAAGAAATACTTTTAATACTTTAACAGCTCTGAGACTGAAATGATTAGCCTGCAATAAACTTGGAAAACCCTCTAGACAGAAAGAGCTATTCAGGGCCATGGAAATCCAGAAGCATATCTGAACTAGCTCAATATTTTGGAGTGTCATGATGTATTTGGAGAAATTTTTAATTCAGTTGAAGATAGTTCTTTTCAAACTCCTAGGCAGGAATGAGTCTCCAGAGGCCAGAGCTGCATTTATTACAAGCTCTTTAAGGGCCTTGTCTGATTCTAGGCTCCAGCAAAAAAAGTGCAAAATATTGATGAGTAGGCAGTGCAATTCCCTCTCCAGAGCCTTGTGGTCAAATTAATGGAATCAATGCACCACAAACCAGCAATCCCTTTGTCATATTTATGTCACTTCTATAGCATTTACCTGTGAGACAAAATGCAACCATTAGAATGTGGCTGTACTACATGGGCATAACTACAAAATGGAAGAGGATTTTAAACCACCTTCCCCTTACTGGCTTCATATTTCCTATTTGGAAAGCCTGTGGCCAGAACAGATAAGGAATATAAAGGGCAGGAGCAATAGGGAAGGGTCTGTGCTGGCGTGGCAAGAGCCCAGCCTTGCATTTTGACACTCACAGAATCTCAGACTGGTTTGGCCTGGGAGAGACCTTAAAGCCCATCCAGTGCCAGCCCCTGCCATGGGCTAGACCAGGTTTCCACTATCTCAGGGAAAGGTCCCATCCAAGCCTGCCCTTGGACACTTGCAGGGATCCAGGGGCAGCCACAGCTTCTCTGGGCACCCTGTGCCAGGGCCTCCCCACCCTCCCAGGGAACAATTCCTTCCCAAAATCCCAATTAACCCTGCCGTCTATCAGTGGGAACCCTCTTGTCCTGCCACTATAGGCCCTTATCCAAAGTCCCTCTCCAGCTCTCTTGGAGCCCTTTTAGGCACTGGAAGGTGCTCTGAGGTCTTCCCAGAAACGTCTCTTCTCTGGGCTGAAATGCAGGGAGCGAGGATGTGAAAGAATCTAAAAAGCTTCTCTGGTTTAAAATATTTGCTGTCATCTGCCAAGTGTCAAACCCCCATGTTGGTATCAGTGTGACAAAGATATTTCCTGCCTGTCCTCCTTCCTGCCATGCCTCGTTGTCAGGATGGAGGAGGAACAGAAATAACTTTTGTGGATTAGCAACAGCGAAGTTGTTAAATTTAATCCAAGCCCATAAAAAAAGCTCTCCAAGGTCCTGTGCATGCAGGGACCCAACACAGCGAGCCTGAGCAATGCCTGTCTGCTAAACAAAGGTGATGAATGCAAAAAGCAGCCTGATGTGCCAATTAGAAGATGATCACACAGGTTTCATACAGGGCTGGATCCGTTCCCGTGGTCTGAACTGAAGGATGAGCATTGGAATCTACTCAAACCACGGCACAGACTGAAATTCTCCCCAACTCCGTGATTAATATCACTCCTAGTGAATCCTCTCCTTTGATGGACTCAGCTCCCAGAGAAGAAAAAGTGTTTTGACATTAGATTCTGGAAAACTTAAGGCTCGGGGTAGAGTTTGACAAGTGAAAAGCAATCGGAGTGGGATTCATTCATCTTGCACTGAATGGTGGATGGCTCATGGCTGGGTGGAATTAAAAAAAAAGGGAAGAAATTAAGTCGCTTTATGGGTTATTATCATCTGTACTGTGCTTTCCTAGACTGCTTTAATATTCACCTTAAACAAACTGGAAACTTTTCACGTCCTGCAGTAACACGGGAAAAAATCAGCCCAGGAAAAAATTCTGATTACAAATTGTTCCTTATCTAGCTGCGATGGATTTTAGGGGTGGTTTGTGGTTTTGTGGCCCTTGTTGGGGATTTTCTTGTTCATTTGAAGTTCTTTTGGTTTTGACTTTTCAGTTGTTTCTTTTTCTGTATGTATTATCAAGAGAGAGTCCCACTTCTGATACCAGTCCAGAGGAGGCACCAGGGTGATCGGAGGGATGGAGCAGCTCTGCTGGGAGGAAAGGCTGCGAGAGCTGGGGGTGTTCACCTGGAGAAGAGAAGGCTCCAGGGTGACCTCACTGTGGCCTTCCAGGACCTGAAGGAGCTGACAGGAAATATAGAGAGAGACAATTTACAAGGGATGGAGGGACAGGACACAGGGAATGGCTTCCCACTGCCAGAGGGCAGGGATGGATGGGATATTGGGAAGGAATTGTGCCCTGTGAGGGTGGTGAGGCCCTGGCACAGGGTGCCCAGAGAAGCTGTGGCTGCCCCTGGATCCCTGGAAGTGTCCAAGGCCAGGTTGGAAAGGGCTTGGAGCAGCCTGGGCTAGTGGAAGATGTCCCTGCCCAGGGAAGGGGGTGAAACAAAGTGATCTTTCAGGCCTCTTCCCACCAAAACAACTCCATGATTCTATGAAAATGAAAATTATGTAGAAGAAGAAAACTGCCTGCAGAAACTCAGATTAGCTGGGGTATTGATGTGCTTTCCCCCCTCGTGTCACAAGAACTCAGCAGCCCAAAGCAAGCCATGAACAATTCAGCAATTCAACATTTCACTGATGTTGGTCACAGGTGTAGGAAAATCGTACTTCAGTTCCAAGGATGGAAGAACTCGTGTCAGTTTGTTTGTCGATTTGTTGATGCTGTTTAATGTGAGTATTCAAGCAAGGTATATGTGGCTTTGTGAACAAATATTACTGCGGTGCATTCCGTGTTTCATCAGCGAACCCTCAGCCTCAAAGTCATGTCCCCAGAGCTTTGTCATCAGCATCATCAAGGTCTACCATCAGCTGGAAAAGAAATAGGGATTGGCGGGCAACATTCCTGCCAAGAATGGTCTGAAGCATCAAAATTCTCTGCTAGGGCAAGTTCTGTGTTAATTTCATCACCATTTCTCTCTGAGTGAGCCCATCGTGGTCAAGTTGAGTTTATTCTGTTTTCTTCCACTTGGTTTTCCTCGTGCAAGGACTCTTTTCAGGGCTTTGTGGTGCACAAAGCAGGACTGTGCCAAAGGGCTAAAGGGGGCAGAGAAGCTGACCAATAATCGTTAATCTTGTGACGAGTTTCTCAGGCACAACAGAACATAACTGGCAGTAGCTGTGCTCCCTGATTTATTTTCTGTGCTAATGAGATCAAAGTGCTGCTTCGTGCAGCCCTCGGAGCTGAATTAATGGGGAAAATCTTCACGGCTGAGATTGCGTGGGGCTGTGGCAATTAAAAATATATTGTTTAGCTGGGGTAAAGTCACTAATTAAAGAAAGTAAGAGCAAGGGGATGAGTAAAACCCATTTTTAAGGATTCCTTCAGAAAAATAGGAAAATTTTTGATGTGTACTTGCAGTCACTCTACAGCCAAGGTCACAAAGCTCCTAAGAAACCCAGCTCAGAACAGTAACAATAACAGTAGTCAAACCAGTAATGTTGAAGCAATTCAGAAGATATTTTTAAAAATAACCCCCCAAAACCAAAACCAGGATTCTAAACCATCCAGAAAGCCTGAGGGGGAATGGGATTAGAGATGGGAGTAATGGGATTAGTGGCTCTGCCTCAGGAACAGCATCGCTCTCTCCATCAACAGAGATTGTGGAACGGGGAATCACATGCTGTGTATTCCCAGAGACCAATTCCCAGCCAAGCTCTGCTGGAATTGCAGTCACTGGGAATTCCCACGCTGTGAGGGAGCCAAAATGAACCAGAGCTTTATAGTCCTGGTGTAAGGTATTGGAAAAAGCAGCTCCTTATTGGACAGGTGGCTTTTGGGAAGGATTTTAATGGTGGTGGTGGTGGCAGACAAAGGGGTTTTCTCTTCCTAGGCTTTAGCTGGATTTTGCTTTCATTCCAGACTCCATCTGATTCCTTTGTGGTCAGCAATTGTGGCTCAGGAATCCATCCCAGGAGGCTGCATGTGGCCTCCACAAGGAATAGCACCTGCAAGGAATATGGGAACGGGAAGAGGTGTGGAACTGCTGCCCTGAGCCAGCTGTGCATCTGCTGCAAGGATGTCTTAGGTCAGGGTAAAATACGGATAAAGAGAGGAAAACTGCTGTGATCTGGCAGAAATGAAGGGCACAAACTCAAAAGCCACATTAAAGTCCAGTGTAATCAAGAGTCTGCATCACTTATGGGTGTAAAAAACAATATCTAATCAAGAAAACTCTAAGGATTTATCACTAGGTCTGTAAAAATTTTGAAGATTTACTAAGGAATAAGGAGTTGACCTCCACTTCTGAAAAAAAGAAGTATTCTTTATTTATAAATATATATATGCACATATATTTTATGTTTTTTTCTATAGGTTTCAGTCTCCAGCATTTTTTATTCCACCACTATAATGATAATAAAATTTTTTTTTTTTTAATCCCAGCACCATATTGTGGTGAAATACATTATTTTATGGCACCTTACTATAATAGATGAAGAAATCTGTGTTTCTACACCCCACCCACTGGAGCAGGATTTTCAATCAGATTTGACTAATGTGATACTTCACATCAGGAAAACTGAAGCCCTTCAGTCCATCCAGATCACAGATTTCTGGACATGTCTCATCTTCCTGAAGCTGACTGAAAACATGGGAGCTGTAGCAATGTCTTCATTACTAATGAGAATGTTCATAGTCATTAATTAATTTTATTATTAATGATATATAATTATAAATACCTATTAAATTCTATGTTGATTTGCTGTAGATTTGGATTTCCTCCTTCTTGAACTCGGTTTTAGCACCAGAAGATGGCTGGCAGGAAGTTCAGAATAAATTTTGTGTGCTGAGGGGATTTATTTGAGTCTGGTGGTGGTGGAGCAATTCACAGTGTCCTTACAGAGTCCCTGAATCCCAAACTGGCTTGGGCTGGAAGGGACCTTAAGGATCATCCATTCCACCCCTGCCATGGGCAGGGAATTCTTGGATCAGCCCTGGGACAAACAAGGACTGCACACAAAGGTTTTCCAGCCGAGGAGTCCCAGATGGTTTATTGGAGTGTTAAACACCAGGAATGCCAAAATGTCTCCTGGAAGCCATGTGGGATTGGCAGGTGGTGTCGAAGAGTGGTGAGAAACCAGTGACCTCTATTTTGGGAATTCTGCTCAACGTCAGCCTAAAAGGGCTGGGATCTCCCCCTTTCTGTCTCTATTTGGGTGTGAAATGTGTTACTTGTCAGTGACTGCCTGTCCCCAGTCAGTTCTTGGGGACTGACTGATGAACAAGAGCCAGGTTTGGCAGAGATAAGGAGGAATATGTTGTACAGAAATTACAGGGAATTGTGGATGCATTTGATGTTTTACCAAGGCAGGAAGGTGGTTATTTGATGCTGTTGTTAAATTGGTTTGTCCATTGATTTGTTGTTCATTTGTAACTTCAGCAGCTGATGCGTGGGGTATGGCTGGTGCTACTTTTGAGACTCATTAACAAACTGCAATTAAAAGCTTACCTGCTTTAACTTCTTCTTTCCCAGCTGGCATTCCCTGACCTCGAGGAGCTCCCAGAGTGAATAAAAGCAGCTTTACAGTCCATTGTTTGCTAAGTGACACCTCTGGTAACTGGGGCCTGCAATGGAACCCAGCTGCTCCTCTGTGCTCTTTTCCTCCTCCTCCTGTTTTCTGAAGGGGTGTCAGAATTTTAGTGGCCCATGGTGCCAGCAGCAATGGATTGGCCAGGGTGGAAGCTGATCAGCTCCTCAGAAAAAAAAAATTAAAAAATCTATACTTGTCAGTGACGAAAGGAAAGATTTTTTTCCAAGCTTTTTGACATCCTGGCTATCCTCCTGGCTTCTAATCCCACTGAAATCAAGTGGAGTCACATACTCAGGAAAGTTTTAAATCGCAATGGTGCTTTTCATCCCCTGGATTTGTTCAAACAAAGCTGTGTTTCCCTTGAACAGCTTGTTCACTTCCCTGGCTCTCCTCTCCCGTGCTTTCTGAGAGGCCTCGGAAGGAGAAGCGGTGTGATTCTTTCCCTGCACTTCCTGCATCTTATTCCTTGCTGGAGTTTCTGCCAGCGGGGCTCAAAGGCTTCATTCCTGCTTGAAATACGGAGCCTGCTGGACTCCTGACCTGGGCTGATTTAACAAAGGTCATTATCATTCCACGGCCAGGGATAATTGCAGCTCCATCCCAGGCACAAAGCCCTGTAGTTTGTAGCCCATCCAAGGAATCTGTCCTGCCCTCCTTGCCTGAGCGATGTGAAGTGAGCAATTCCTTCCCTGCTGACTCCTGCAAGGAGTGAAACCAGGAAAAAATAATTAGCTGCATGAAAGATGAAGTGTCTTCCCTTTTCTGAGCATTACAACATTTCTGAGTGTTACTCCTTTATAAGATGCCTTTCCAAAAGCTTTTAATGAAGGCAGGATGAAAGCCAGTGGAGTAGTAGCTGAATGCTGCTTTTTTTTCTGGTTTAAAATAGACATTCATTTTCTTTTTACCTCTCGCTCATGTCCATACATCATTTTGCTTCGCTCCTCCAAACACACAACTCTGGAAAGCGTTCTCATTACTTTTACCTTCCTATCACACAATTCCAAGATCCATTGTATCAAAGATGCTACATAAAAAGGCAAATTGAAATTGAATTGCAGTAAAGCTCCTAAGAGAATTCCGTGCACTTCAAAGAGTTTACAACTAAATGCATGATGTGGTGGGAATGGACAATTAAGTGTAGGGAATCAGTATTAATGTGCTGGTCTGTGTTAAGTGGTGAATATGGGATTATGTGGATTTCATTTGGGACCTTCAACTGCAAATAATGGTGCTGGGTCATATATGTTCAAATGTGTGGAAAATCTGCTTTCCTGCAAGGTGGAATGGAAGAATTGCTTCTTGATATACACTCTAAGGGATTGTTTGGAAATAACTCCCCAACCAACCACTACTTTTATGTATCTTTATGTTTTCAGATCTCTTTTGGAAGAATTTCGTAACTGGAGATTAATTAACTGCTGCTGTTCGAAGGAAGTGGGGTGGGTGAGGTAGCACTGAGGTGGGGGCTGGTCTCTTCACCCAGGGAACAAGTGACAGGATGAAAGGAAACGGCCTTAAGCTGTGCCAGGGGAGATTTAGGTTGGATATTCGGGAAAATTTCTTCATGAAAAAGGTGGTCAGGCAGTGGAACAGGCTGTCTGGGTCAACAGTGGAGTCACCATCCCTGGAAATGCTCAAAAAGAGAAAGAATTTAGGCAAAAAACTGCCTGGACATCTATCAGCATAAAATTTTATTATTATTGCTTTTATTAATAAGAATAATGATGTTTTAAAAGAGGTGGATGTTACCATTTCAGTCATTCTAAAGCAGTCTTTGTCTGAGCAGTGGAAATTAATACAGCTGGACTTTGCCCAAAAATAATAATCTGGCAACTCCTGGATTTAGTGATTCTTTTGGAACAAATCCTCATTTTTAAAGTCAGAACAGAAGGCGGCTTGGTGAGTTAGTCAGGCGATAGTCTTTATCCCAGCGGGATGTGCAGTTCAGAAAGGCCAGGTGGGGAACGCTGCTGCCTTTCCAGAGGTTCCCACTGAGGATAACAGCAGTAATTATCCTCGGGATATCTATGCCCATCTCAAGGGCACCAATTAGTGACACTTGAGCCTGAAAGGAGGTGAAATTCCTTCCAGGCAAAAGGTCCTGTTGCCAGACTATAGGAAACTGTTTGTGTTTCCCGGCCAGTCACACACTTCCTTGGCTAATTAAGATCCTTATCCATGTCTGAAGCCCTCCCCCACAGCTACTTTGGTGTGCTTGGCAAAGGGAAAATGCAGCTTCTACATTTGCTCTTTGCCCTGAGATAAACGTCTCTGATATGAAATTCGGGGCACTGAGCACGTGTTTGGAGACTGAACTCGGGAGGGAATCGGGACAGTCCTTAGTGGAGGTACCTCTGAAGGTGTCGCCACATTTTCCAGCTGGGGCTGGAAATCAGATACAATGCTGAGCTTCTTAGAAGAATATTAGAATAAAACAGTATCACAGATGGTTTGGGTTCAAGGGACCTTGAAGATCAATCCATCCCACCCCCTGCCATGGGCAGGGACACCTTCCACTGTCCCAGGTTGCTCCAAGCCCCATGCAACCTTGTCTTGGACGCTTCCAGGAATCCAGGGGCAACCACAGCTTCTCTGGGCACCCTGTGCCAGGGCCTCACCATCGTCTGACACCACATTCCAAACCATTCTATGATTCTGTGATTTTGGGGACCTGGGGAAATTCAGAAAAAAAAATTGGAAATATATGTAGAAACCATCAAAAATAACATCAGCCATTTAGTCAATGAGCTATTTAACTCAGCTAATTAATGTAATGATTTTTAAAGTGCTGCAATGTGACACAGAGCCTTGGAAGAGGCGTGTCCTTCCTTTCAGAATATCAGCAAAAGATCATCCTGCAGGAGAAAGGAAGGAATTCCCCAAGCCCTAAGGAGCTGTGTTGTAATTGGTAAAAATAAACGTAAAAGACATTTCCTGACGGAAGGAAGGGAATGCAAAGCACCCCTAGTCCTGTCCAGCCTGACAAATCACAGCAGGGAAAGGGCAGGAGAGGAACAAGGGATTTTTCACCTTCTCGGTTAAGAACCTTAAACATTTCTGTTTGCAGCCCTTATCTCCAAACCCCACAACACGAGGCAGATTTAACGCAAACAGTTTGGTTTTGTTTCTCTGATGGCAATGAAGAAAAATCTGTAGAACAGAACCAAAGAAACCCTTCCTGTCTTTGCATATGAGGTGTATTTCTTCCACATCAGCTGCACGGGCAGTTGTGCAACAAATCCACGGAAAATTGAACAATGAGCTCTGGGAACGAGGTGCAACAAACTGGTAGGTGATGCACCAGCAAGGGATTGCTAAAATTTAACACCGCAAATCAGTAATACACAAATTTCCAGGGAACAAATCCCGTCTCTGCAGGGCCACCTTTGAAGTCCTTATAGGGAGTTCAGTTCCGGCTCCTTGCGTGCTCCAGGTGGGAATCAGCTCCCATTATCTCTCTGTGAGATGCAGATTTCCCTGCAGCTCCCTCTCGAGCTTCTCTCTCAGGTGAAGATTTCCTGCCCTCCCCTGTGCTCCATCCACACCTTGCCCAGCAGAACTCGGTCAGGACAGGGAAATTCCTGTCCATGCAGGCTGGAATCCTGATCCAAGGGAATCAGAAAATTGCCTCTACACGGCTCAATAATGAGATAATTTGAATTCTAGTCTAACATTAAGCCTTTGAAACAGTGCAAGATGGAGTTAAATTGGGATATATTCTAGATTCTTTCTTATCCTTTATGTTTTCTCTTGACATCTACCAACTTAATTTTTCTTTCCTTAAAAAATAGAAAGAAAAAAAAGCCCTGAATGTGCCACAGTTCCTCCTATATCTTTGTTATGCTTTGTATGGTGCCACAGTGGGAAGAAAGGTTCTTTCCTTCACATTAACAGCAGTTTCTCCCAGTTGCAAGTGGAATTTAAAAGGTTCATGTTATTTTTCTGTATTATTTTGGTGATGACGACGCTGAGAAGACTGTTGGTATTTTTTAAAAATCTGCTTCACACTCCAAATATTCAATACATTCAGGTTTTCATCCTAGGGTTTTATTTTGTATTTACTGCGACGTACATGTCACTGTGGGAAAGAGAAATGTGACTTGTAAGGCTAAATTGTGAATTATAACTCAATATTGTGGAAACAGAGATGTCTTGCATCTCAGGAAAATGGGGAAGGAGGCAGTAAAGAAAAGGTGGAAAATAAAATTAAACATTTTTATTTTTTTCACCTTTTTTTTTTGTTATCCCTGTGTAAACTGTCAGCATTTCTTGAGGGTTTAACATTTGTGCCTTGCCTCTGAGTGCCAAGGAAACTTTCTTTTGGCTTGCTTGCCCTCCTTAAACACTTCCAGACTGGGAAAAGTTGCCTTTATGACAATACTTTGCTTTATGGCAACAAGATCATTACACTTTGATGTTGCTGCAGTAAAATTAGAGGATGTGATGAAGTTAAGTGCAGAAAATGTTAGCAAAGCTGCATAAAAAAGGTCATAAAAAACTGCCTTAATAGACACTTTACTGGAAACTTGAGGAGTGGGAGAAGCAATGGAAAATATGTTTTCCTTTTGGCTTATATGATCTAATTTCTCAAAACTGGATCATATTTCTAACAGCACAACCCCCAAGCTTTTTACAGCATTACTTTTCCTGAGTCTCCCCCTAAACAAGTTAAAATCTGGAAAATCCTTGATTTCACTCCAGTCCAGATGAACAACAGTCAGCTGGAATGTTACCTGTGAAATTTTGAGTGTTCAGATCCCACTATTTGAGAGTGGTAAACGGATGAATTTCATCCATCCTTCCTAAACCACACTTATGGTATGTGTAATTAAAAATAAAAAGGGGAACTCATTTAAAAAATTCTTTGTAAGTGGCATCTGGGAATCAGATTCCCTATTAAAAAACCAAACATATTTCAAAATAAACTCCATTTTAACAAACTAAGTTTATCATTGACATTTGCCATACTTATCTGAAGAGTAGATCCATTCAAGCATCTCTAATTCCAGTTCTAAATCTTCTGGTGATGGATCTGCCCCATCTTTGGAATTCTGTCGCTTGAGCTGCCGTGTTTTGAAGAAAGACTCTTGCACAACTGCCTATTTTTACATCTGGCCCAGGCAGAGAAGAAGAAATGCAACAAAAACAAGAGGAAAAGATTAAAATGGAACTCCCTACTTGACCAGCTTGGTGGTTTTGGTCTGAAAAGCTGCAGATTCGCAAGACAAGAAATAGCTACAATGTCCCTCAGACAGGGATACCTGGATTTATTCTGTATTTAGTTTGGGGTCAATGTCATTATCAGTCCTTGAAGATTTAACTTATTCATTTCACAGCAAACTTTTTTTTAGCAAATAACATAAATAGAAGGAGGAAGGGAATGATATTAACACTCTGAGCACTGGAGCCTGCTTCAGTGTATTCCTTTCATCTGATATTTAGGGAACATTTCCATGGAGGATTTTAACCAGATTTGATAAAAAATGGGTTTGCATCCTCAGTATCATTCAGGAGAATGTGAACAAAAATGTACAGAGTTTAGAGTTGAAATTTTGGGTTCTGTCTCCATGTTTATTGATCCCTCCTACATTTCTCCCTTACGTGTCTCATATAATTCCATGAGATCATTCTGGGAACATTTCTGTTTGACTTCCAGCTGGGAGCAGGCACCGTGTGGCTGCTGAGCTGACACTCCCACCTCAATAATTAAAGCGATGTCCATTAAAGATTGGCAGGCTCGGGCCACCTTTCCCAGTCAATCATTCCCAAGGGCAGCTCAACTTTTCCTGCATTTACTTTTCTGTGGATTAACATCTGCCCATAAAAAAGGCATTGCTGTCAGAGCTCAGCTGAGATGCTTTCATATGGAGCTGGAGATGATTGAGAGTTCTGCATGCCAACATAAAATGAAGTTTCCAGGAAAAATGATTTTCCCATTTCTTTAGCCCAAATCAGAATCTCTTTAAAGCCACGTGTGTGCATTCAGCAGTGATGCAAAGATGGGGCTGTGGCACCAGACTTCTTGGAGCATTCGCTAATTTCCTTCCAATTGCATCCAAACAAACACTTTGAGGCTTGAGAAATTAAATACTTTTTTACTATTGCAAAAATGAGATTTAATTTTGTTTGAGGAAGTTCCTAGAGCATTTTATGTGAAGTTGCTTTGGGGAAAAAAAATCTGGTTCTGAACATGCTTTTTTATTTTATCTCTTCAGTCTATGAAATTCTGGTGAAAAATGGGAATTAGAAATACTCCCTCTCCCACAGAAGTGAAAGTAGAGAAAAAATTTGGGTCATTTCTGTAATGAGATTCTTTAACTTTTTAAAACTTTTCTGCTCTTGCTGTAATGTTTTTGTTTGATGGTGATATGGATTGGAATGGCCAAATCCACCCCTGCTTTTTCCCTCTCCTTGTCTCATACTCACCTGGCTTCTGGAGGAGTTCCCTCACAGGAGGGTGGGACCAGGTGGGGGTCGGGCTCTTCTTCCAGGGAACAAGGGACAGAACAATAGGAAAGAGCCTTAAGTTATGCAGGAGAGGTTTAGACTGGGTATTAGGGACACTTTTTTCATGGAAAGCCCTGGAACAGGCTGCCTGAGGCAGTGATGTAGTCAGCACACTTGGAAGTGTTCAAAAAACACATGGATGTGGTACCTGGGGACACGGGTTAGTGGTGAGCCCAGTGATGCTGGGGTGATGATATTAAAGGTCATTTCCAAGGTTAATAATTCTATGATTCTGTGGTCCCATACTTATTTCTCTGGGAATAAGGACACCACCATTCTTTCTTTCATAGCAGTTACCTAAAGGCCTGATGGAGACTGGGATTATCTTTCCAAGCTCACTCTCCCTTCGTTGGGCAGGTTCCTCTTCCTAAAAACAGTATCAATCTCTTTCAGATGTTGCAGCAAAAGATATTTCAAGAGAATGAAGAAAGCAAATTACCCTTGGCTAGGGATGAATCTCCTTTCTCTCACAGCCACTTGGTGCTCCTCAGCGTGGGGTCATTTCACCCAACTACTCTCAATAAAGGCCACATGAAGTGAGGTGTCAGGGTGCTTCCTGCTGAGGTGTTCCTGGTGAGGTGTACTGGAAAGGCGGGTGTGAAAATGGATTTGAGACACAATTCCAAGAAAAATGAAACCTAAACCACCTGGAATATGTTTAGTGTGTTTGTGGTGGTGCCTTCCCCCTGCTCTGCCATCTGAGAAATGCTCGCTGGGCTCGGCCTTGCAAACAGCCCCTGGGCTCAGCTCTTCCCGAGCTTACCACAAACACTCTCTGCTCCCAGCAACTGCTGCTGTCTAACGAGCTCCTCTTTTCCTTAGGAACAGCCTTGGAAAATATTCTTCTTGCCTGAGCAGCATAACATTCCTGTTCTCACACTTTCCAAGAAAGTGCCGACCCAAGCTGTGGCTGGGATGAAACATTGCTGTGACCAAAGCCCCTCTCTCGGGGCCCCATAAGCACCGGTCCAGAATGGGGCCCTTGGGGCTCTCCTGGGCCGCAGGGGGCTGTGACCAGAAGCTCCCTCTGAGGGGGCCTCTCAGAGCCAGGAGCTCTCACGTTTGCTGTGCTTGGAGGATCCCCGAGCAGCGCCGAGTCCTGGGCCGATGCCCTCACTCCTCGAGGCCTGACCCTTCTCCCGGCGGGAGATGCAAAGGCATCGAAGGGAGCCTTTCACTGGCCTCGGGGGGGATTGTTCGCAGGTGCCCTGCTTGCACTGGCTCTTTGTGCCTGTGTGCATGCACACGTGCATGTGCTGGAGCAAATCTGGGAGAAACGCTGCTCTCTCAGATGTTTAAGTACCCTGGATATCTAAGTAAGTTAGGCCTGTAAGGAAGGTTAAGCTGTAAATTTACTTAAATGCTGCTAAGTGTTGTTCTTTTGCTTAGTTTAACATAAGGGATAAGCTTATTTAAGTGTTGCTAAATGTTGTTCTTTTGCTAAGTTGCTAAGTATAACTTTGAAGTTATAAGTTAGGTTCAATGCTGTTAAGTGTTATTCCTCTGTTAAGTTGTTAACATTAAGCTATAAATTAAGTTTAAGGTATAAGTTAAGTGAGGTATAAGTTAAGTGTTGTTCCTTTGTAACATTGTTAGGTTTAAGGTATAAGTTAAGTTGAAGTACTGTTAAGTTTGAGTGCTGTTAAGCTTTTGGGCCGTGTTCCTTTTAATCCTTGACCTCACGCTGTCTTTTCTCACTCACACACACACACACACGCACACATGGATAGTTCTCAGTTCATTTCTCTTTTGATTGCCTGGATTTTATTTAGTTCTGTTGTTGCTTGTTTTTCCTTGTTGTGCCTTAACTGTCCTGTAAGTGGTAGAGTGAATCTTGCCCATGAACTTGTCGTGTGTAGGTTACGGACGGTCGGAGACGAGAGATCTCTATAGTCTGATCTTGGGACACATGGGGTTTATTGCAAAGGGCGTGGGTATAGGGGCACTGCTCAGAGCTGCCAGACTCAGCTCGGAGCAGGCCCAAGAGAGCAAGAGAGTAAGCGGGTAAGAGAGAGAGAGTGTAAGAGCAAAGAGAGTGAAGAAGAAGTAGTAAGAGTAAGAGCAAGAGTGTCTGAAGTCCTGGTTACAATACAATAAATCATCTTCTGTACTGAATATTCTAATTGTCACTAACCAATCTAATACAAGATACAAATCCTATAGCATTTACATAAAGCCTATAAGAGTTCTTATATTACCATAGAGTGTTACATCTTAACTTCTAAAAACTACTCTTTGGACCCCTTCTGCTGAGCTAGTAGGGTCTGCTCTGACCCTTGGACCTGCCTGCAAGCAGAGGGTATTGTTCCATCAAGAGGGGATTACTTCAGTCGGCCATACCATTGTTTTCCAGTTGTTCAGTAACAAAGACTTGGTATTTCAAAAGTGGCTTTCATTTCGATGTTGCCTGTAGTTTTCATATTCCCAAAATCTTTTGTCAGGCAATCATATTTATAAGGCTTTCCCGTTTCATCTTCCCCAACAGTCGTGCTTTCTCTTAATATTAAATCTGGTTTTTGCTCACACCCTTGCCAATGATTTTTTAAGCAATCTCAAACTCATTTGTAATTGTGCTGCACAACATCATCTTGTAGCCCCCAAATCTTTTAAGTGCTTGCTAAAGATCTCTTGTTGAAATACTTTGTCTCATCTGTTAATAAATGAGCTGTCTGTGCTGATGGTGGGAGGAATTCCTTCCCAATATCCCATCTAACCCTGCCCTCTGGCAGTGGGAAGCCATTTCCCCTTGTCTGTCACTCCTTGGAAATTGTCTCTCTCCATGTTTCCTGTCAGCTCCTTCAGGCCCTGGAAGGCCACAGTACAGTCACCCCAAAGCTTCCCTTCTCCAGGCTGAACAATCCCAACTCTCCCAGCCTTTCCTCCCAGCAGAGCTGCTCCATCACTCTGATCATCCTGGTGTCTCCTGTGGACTCTCCAACAGGTATTTGTGGTAACTGGCCTATTTTGGAGAACACCGCAACCAATACTTTAATTAGACTGCATCAGTTTCATTATCTGGCTGTTTCTGGAGGTGCCTTGGATGTGACAGAGGGAAATGAAGAGAGAAAAAGAGTAAAAAACTCAAACATATAAATGTGCATGGACAATGCTATGGTCAGGACAGGATTAGGTGAGAAAGCTGGAGAGAAGAACCATAGATTAATTTGAAATGCATTTTCTCCTAGACTGGAAGATAATGAATCTTGTATGAATATTGCTGTTAAATAATATGCCTTTTGCTATTTCTCCATTGATAAAATACAGATAGTGATCATTATGCTTTATAAAATCTCCTGCAATCTAATACTGCTATATAAATACACATATCTGTATGGAGATATGTACATCTTTAAAGATTGTAAATGAGCATGGCAGTAGATTGGCATTTTATGCATAATATGTTTTCAATTTACTTTCTTAAATGACTTAACTGTGATGATGATCTGATGTGAAAGAGTCTAATGAACTGATGAGGGCCAGCATGACACCAAACCTATCAAAAATAATTACCAAACCCTTGTATATGTGATGAGTAACTCCAGAATAGAGTGACATTTCAGGAACACTGCCATGCCGGTTCAGGAATTTCCACTCCACAAATGTATTTCAAGTTGAACAACGTATGCACTGCATTTTTCAGTTCCTTCCCTGATAAAATGAATCCTCACCCCTTTATTTCAGAAATCTCCCTCTCTACCTTGAATTGCTGGTTGCAATCCAGGACATTAATCTAAAAGATGTAAAATAAGCTTTTTTTTTTTTTTTTTTTTTTTTTTTTTAATCTCAGCATGTTTTTTAAAAGCTGCTTTGAATCGGGGCATGGAGTGTTCTTATTTCTTCCCCTGAAAAGCCCATTCCAGCAGGTGCAAACTGCACTGCTTTATTCAGGTGTTGCTCCCATCCCTTTGAACAGATGTCAGAGCTTTCCCTTTGTGCAGGACACTGGAGGCTCCCATATGTTCTGTGTCACTGCAAACCTCTGATAAGGCACTTTCTACTTTATTCTGATATCACTGGCTGCTATTTCAAATGCAACCAAGTTGTAAGTCTTGACATTATAAATAACAGCTGTAGCACACGAATTCTGTTCTGATTTTCTGGTCTAGGAAAAAAACCCAACCTTCCCAACCTCCTGTTTGGTTCATCTGCAGCTTTGATCCCCACTAGACTCTTTTCTCAGAATGCTGGGTACACTTTGGATATCATGATGAAGACTTCTTACTACGGTTTATTTGCCTTTGAGGCAACCTAAAGAATTGTATTTAAATTTAATCTAAAATTCACCAATTTGGCTCACCACTCAAAATTCCTCTCACATTTTGGTGTGCTCTCTGCTACTGAACTGTGACAGTGGCACTTCTGCTGCCCTGTCACCAGTTTTGTGTGGTCTGTTCTAGAAAAAAATGTTCCTTAAGCAACTGAATATTTACTTTCCTAAGTTTGGGGTTTTACCGATTTTTACTGTCCTGTATCTCTTGAGGTCATGAATTCCACTGGAGCACAAGCCACCACCAACCCTGACCTGTCCAATATTAGTGAGCAAGGGGTGTCTCTCCCCTGGATAAGGATCTTATCTCCATGCCCTCCAAGGATGTCCTACACTGCAGCCTGTTGTGCCCCTTTCCCAGGATCCAGTGCTGTTGAGTCCTCCAGCAGGATCAAGGATATCTAGAAACTTCCTCTAGGTGTAGGAAAATCTTCCAGGCTGCATCAAAGGAGTCATGGAAACAAATTCCTCTTCCTCAAGAATTTTATGGAATCCCCTGCACAGTTAATATGTTTTTCAGACTGGTGGTGTGAGGAATTTTAAACCAGGGGTGTTTGATATCTTAGAAGCAGCCCCAGGTTGAAAGAGCTTTCACTTCACAGGGAATTTGAGAATAGAAACAATAAGGCAAATAGATTACAGCATTATTGCTACTGTTGTTGCTATTATTATTATTACTAATATTATTATTAGTATTATTTATTCAGCTCCTTTCTAGGAACTGTCCATTGAAGATCCTCAGCTGTCAGATCACACTGGAGACATAAAATGGACACTGGCAGCTAATTAAAGTGAGGGAAGAAACAAATAACCCAATAATAATAATGTGAGCAACTTCTTGCAGAAAGCTTCCTTCTGCAGACATCTCAGCTAATTGATCATTTCTGCTGCTTTAATTTCTTTGATTATTATAAGGCTACATATGGTAAGTGGCTCCTGGCCGTGCTCCTCATCCCCACAGCTGCTGGTAAGAACACAAAATGAATGAGTCCATTTGGAAAATGGGATGAAAATATGAAGGGAAGTGCTCCAGGGGCCCTGGCCATGGCAGTGTGTGAAGGGAGGAGGCTGTTCCTGTGGTTGTGTGTAATTTCCTTGGCTCCTGCTCGTGTCCATTTTCCACTGATCTTCAGAAACCCTCATGCACTGCCTTTCAGATTTGGGTTTAGCCTGCTTGCTTTTGTTGATCTCTCATTTCTGCTATGACCAGTGGCTGAAGGTTCTGTGGACATCTGCTAAATGAGATTTTTGCAATTGTCTCTCTTGTGCCTTTTTTTTTTTACCTTCAAAGTGACTTTTTCCACTTGCTCTCAAATCTCAGCCACATTCTTCAGCTATTTATATGTGTGTGCATTCAGGTTCTAATTTACTTTTTGCTTTGCAGAATTCTGTTTCTTTACAATAAATGTCCTTAAGCCAGCCA
The DNA here is from genome assembly GCF_020740725.1 of Corvus hawaiiensis. Lineage (NCBI taxonomy): Eukaryota > Metazoa > Chordata > Aves > Passeriformes > Corvidae > Corvus > Corvus hawaiiensis. The sequence goes on along the minus strand of NC_063221.1, from coordinate 3,538,664 downwards.
TTCCCTCCCATTTTGGATTTCTGTTGTATCCACCAAGTTTTGCCAGAGCACAGTGATATATCCCCCATCCCTTTGTATCTTTATTAATTGCTGCACTTATCAGAGACTGTTACATACTTAATATTTGCCTCTCTGAATATTGCTTGAGAGAAAGGAGCCTTATTGTGAATGGGACTTCTTTTCCTTGGACTGGGTTGAAATTCAAGCAGTTCTCTCCTAAGGTGCACTTGAAATGGGAGTGTTTTAGAGCATCTTTACTTCTCCTTGAAAGCAGGAGAGCATCCCAGTGATTGCACCACCTTCCCTGGCATACGGAGCCTTATGGCAGCTTTGTTAATTAATCTGTGTTATTTCTGGCTCCTTTCTTAGGGCTCTGATAAATATGTGTGGAAGCCTCATCATCACAACACCCCGGCATTCCCAGCAGCACTTTTCCTCAGAGACTGCCTTCCACAAGTATTTTAAGCCTCTTCCTTGACTTTGCCCTCAATGTGTGAGGATTCTGCATGGAATTGTGGTGGCTGCATTTCTTCCTTACTCAGGAGCTGTACTCACTGATGAGAGACTCAGGATTTAATTCTTCCCAGTCCTTGCTCATTGCTTTGCTGAAGATCCATTTTTGACCTGTCTTACATCCAAACCATTTTGGCTGGAGGTTACCTGGGGGCTCTGCTTCCATTCCTGTGTGAAAGGTGTTCTGTAAAAATACTCTCTGCTCTTGTTTCCAGGCTTTTGATGTTTTCACAGCTAAAAGTGCCTGGGAATAAGATATAACTTCCCATATTACATTGCTGCATCATTTAAGGATTGGCTTACAGAAGTTTGGAGTGGTTTTTTTTTCCCAATAATGGTATATGATTCCCTATATACTGACTCAAGAAGAGAAACAACAACCAAGAAACATCAAAGTAAATTGTTGTCAGGCTGGGAGAGGAAATAAAAATCACATTTACTTGCCTTGGAAACAGTTTTTTTTTAAAAAAAAGTCAAAATAATCCTGTGGATTCAGACATTAAGTGAAGCCTAGAGAGGTTAACATCCATTTTTATATTAAATTACTGTTTTAAGGATGACCACTCTGGCCCATCATTGGGCCATATCTAGCCCCTTTAGGGCTCAGTTATTTTGATGAGATGCAACACAGAGGTCCAAAGGATGGTTAGGAACACACTCATCTCAGGAAATAAAATCCACCAAATATTTCTAAACAAGATAAAACTCAGCTGATGCTCCTGAGAGGTCAGTAGGGAAAGTAAAGAAGCTCTGCAAATAACATATTTCCTAAACCAAAAGTGTTAAATATGGTTGTATTTCTTTGGAGATGTTTTTGACACAAATGTCTGTTGCTGTCCCTGTTTCAGAAGGATGAAAATGGAAGGCTTGAGGCAGTGACTGAATGGCTGAAGGTTTTTCATTGTGCTCAGGCAGGCAGTGGACAGAACATCTGATCAAACCCAGCTTTAACATCCCTGCAACAGAAACATTTCTTTTCTTCTCCCACAGTTCCCACATCAAGAAAATCCATTGATCTACTGAAAGATTAGAGCTCCAAAAATCCTTTTCTTTAACTCACAGTGGACTCAGACTTTTGTTAGGTGATACAAGCTCTGTCAGAGACATTCTGTATCAGCTTTGGAGTGTTTTTGAAAAATACAGACTATTCAGTTAATTATGAATTATTAATAATTACCATGAGAAGGTTTAATGCCCTCTTGAATTAATCAATATTCACCTTGAGCACCAGCATTCTTTCATTTTTTCACCTTGTTTTCATGAGTGTTGTCCAGCAAGATTTATTAGGGGAACACATGCAAAGATAGGTGCAAATTTTGGGGAAGTGCAGTTCTCAGAGGACAAATAATGCTCTTTAGGACTCCCAGGCTGTGAGGGGAGAAAGTGTGATGGGGAAAGAACTTGTCCCACATTCCTGACAGGGTGTGAGAGGAAGGGACGGGCAGAATGATAACTGCTGGATCTGCTGGACGAAGCGCTGGTGATGAAAAGCTTTGGAGAGGACAAAAGCAAGGCATGATAAGCCCAGCTGGGGTAAGTAGGACAGAGGCAAAAAGCAGACAGACACGCCTGCTGGTTGGCTTCTTTTCTTTATTTAGAACTTTGGTCCATGCCAAAGCCTGCAAAAAATACCAGCTAATAGTGGAGATGAGCAAAAGGAGGGCAGATCCCAGGCACATTCAAGCACAAACCCACCAGAGTCCTGCAGGATTTATGAGGCCTGAAGTCAGAGCCTGCAACAAATCTAGGCCTTTGTTTAACTATTGAATCTTTCCCCACACTTCTGCACCCTATTTTATGGATTTGTGTTTGTTTTGGATGGAAAAGGCTTCTTTCCTCCTAGTGGGCAAAGATGCAGCTAGATACAATGCGTGTGGACTCGAGAATGTGTGTTTTAATTCATTCTGTTTCATGTTTAAAGACCATTCCTTGCCTGATAAAAATTAACTGACCTAATGGAAGCTACAGGACCAGATCCATCAATACAGCCATCCCATGGATGTGAAAAGAGCTATTGTACTGTGGAATTAGGTTATGATAAACATGTATTTTTTGCCTATATCTGTACACACATTTGAGCATATTTTTATTGATATCCATATTTCTACTTATATATATATATATGCAGGTACCTTTGCATTACTTAAACATGTTTTTCCTGCAGTGTTATAGATCATTTATTTCCAAACTGTGTGGCTGCAAGTAATAAGAAAAGAGATTCTGAAGCAATTTATCAGCCGTACTTCTGCAGGAACTGAGTTTCTCGAGCCCAGATAATGACTTTTGTTTTTCTAAAATTAGAAGCTAATTCTGCCATCCAAGGATTTCAACAACTACTTCTGTCTGAGGTGGATTTAAATGTATTCACTGAATGTTCTTCTGTGCACTGCAGAACTTCTGGAAAATTTTAGCTGTTTTTTCTTAAAAAACATCTATTTCTAATTCAGGAGAAGGCTGTGGTGAAACAACACAGGAGCAGTGAGGGTGATAACGTATCTGGTCGTGGGTAGTGTGATAACACAGCTGGAAAAGCACACTGTCACATTCTCAGCCCTGATATCAGGAATCAGGAAAATGGTGGAAACTCCAATTGTGAAGTCTGTTATAAAGGGTAGGTTAATACAGGTCTTTTGCCCTCAGTGAAATATTCACTTTGGAATACTCCACATAGAGCTGTCTCAGGACAATCCAGCAGGATGTGCCCAGAGTTACCTGGGCAATGGACAAAGTTGTGTGCAGAGGTGGCTTCTGCAGGATTTTGGTTGCAGAATATGCCTTTATATCAGATTTCCAGCTTTTCTGGCTTGCCATGAGCAGCTGGTAGCATCCAAAGGGTGATGTGTTTGGATGCACCCACTAATCCTCTCTGGAAGACAGAGGCACTGCCTCCCAGCTTGGCAATGCTCCTGAAGCTGCAGTGAGATATAAAATCTCTGGTTTATCCCTTACCAGCACTTTAATCAGTGATCTCAGGGAAAATTTCATCACTGACATAGTGGTCAAGCACTGGGAGGGGCTGCCTGGGGCAGTGGTGGAATCACCATCCCTGGAAGGGTTCAAGAAATGAGTACATGTGGCACTTTGAGATACAGTTCAGGTTTGGTTGAAGGTTGGGCTGGATGATCCCAGATGTCTTTTCCAACGTTAATGATTCTGTGATTTTATGATTAGTTTATTAGTTGGTGTTGGGTGTGAACTGAGTCATTCCCTAGTTGAAAGAAACAGCGTCTTCTCTGTCTCCCATGGTGTGAACAGGCAAGGGAGGCAATGTCACTGTGGTGAAATACCAGAAATACCAAATGTTGGTGTGGATTCTGCAAAACTGGAGCTAACAGACAAATAATAATGAGGAGCAGGATGTTCATTTGGCTGGCAGTTTAGGTGGAGAAATGCAGTGCTCAAGGCTGAAGGAGAACCAGCCTGGGCTGAGAAAGGCTGGGAACCATCAGCATCTGTGTCTATCAGGGTAGGGGAGGAGAGACTCCAGGGCCAGGAAGGAGGGATTTCAACCCCAAATCCCACTGGCCTTGGCAGCTTCTTTCCCATAAGCAGCAATTCATCAAAGTGAGGTTGCTGAATATAATAAAAAGTGACTCTGTGGTTAATGAGAGACTGAGATGGATCTGCTGAAGATTTTGCTTCTCAAATATGTTGTCAATCAATAAGAAAACAGGAATTAATGCAGTTAATAAGGCAAAATGAGATAAAGTATATGGCAGTAACTGAATGAAGAACTGGGCGAGCAGAGAGAGAAGAGGGAGACAGATACAGTGTAAAATGAAGATGGTCAGTGCTGTTTGCTGGTGCCCAGGAGCAGTAGTTCAAGGAATACATAACAAGGCTCTCAATAAAACCCTCTGTGTCACACACTACAGGCTGCTGGCAAACTGAAAGACAAATTCATGAAGATACAGCTGGAAGACAAATGGATGATGGCGCTGCAGAGTCTTGTTGGGGCACTTAATACATCCACAAAACACAAACAGCCACAGCAACAGCCTCTTGTCACATCAAACAGCTCAGCAAAAAAAGGGATTTTTTAAAATGTAATTTCTACCTACAGTGTACCATCACAACAGGCTTGTAAGAAAGGATCAGTCAGATCAAATACTAGTGGAGGTGTTCATAAAGTCTAATTTTAGTCCTGCCCCATCAGGTGTCCTCTTGTGCTCATGGCAGGAGCTGGTGCCTTCTGGGAGATATTCCCTCCCCACGTGGAACTGAATAAACCCTGCTGAGCACTGCTGCCCTACCCCTCCTCCCTCAGACCACAGTGACCATCCCCAAACTGCTGCCACCAACCAAACCCTGCCCAGGGCCTGGCACTGTGCTCTGGGACGTGGGCCAAAGTGACGCCAGGAGTGTCACCTGACTGCCGTGGACAAGAGGCTGAGGCAGTGTTTGGAGGACACCCAGGAAGATTAACTGTGGCTCCTGTGAGGTGATTATCCTGTCCACAGTCCTTTTCATGCAGGCTGTGATTGTCACTGTCTCTCTGGGCTCTGACAGGAGCCAGTGAGTGATCCCTGTCATCCATCCAGAGGTCAGGCTGCACATTCCACGCTCTTCAAGTTTCAGTGTAAATGAAGGATGAACCACGACAGGACCCTGGCTTTGCCCTTCAAGCACAAGAGATGAGCATGGGATGGAAGGTACAGCACTTCAGCATTCCATTTATCAAGTGTGGGCACAGCAGCTTTCTGGGAGGAAATCACAGCACCATAGAATGGTTTGGGAAGAAGAGACCTTAAAGATCACCTAATTACAGCCTTTCATTATCCCAGGGTGCTCCAAGCCCTATCCATCCTGGTCTTGGACACTTCTGGGGATCCAGGGGCAGCCACAGCTTCTCTGGGCACCCTGTGCCAGGGTCTCCCCACCCCCACAGGGAACAATTCCTTCCCAATATCCCATCTATCCCTGCCCTCTGGCAGTGGGAAGCCATTCCCTGTGTCCTGTCCCTCCATCCCTTGTAAACAGTCTTTCTCCATGGTATGATCCTGTAGAGAACTGGAAAGTGAGAAAAGACTCGGCCACTGCTTTTCTCCACTTCCGAGGCAGCACTGCTGCTAATTAACTGCAGCAGTTAATTTGGGCTCCTAGAAATGCTGAAGGAGACCTTCCAACAAGGCTTGTTGGGGTTGTGAATCTGATGGGGAGAGGTCTCCAATGGGGAAATGGTGACTTGGGAAGAGCTTTACCCTCTTCAGCTGAAAAACAGACTTGAACCATCTATGGAACAAAATGAGAATGGCCTAAAGGGACGTGTCAGGATGTTTAATTGACCTCACTCATTTACAGCGGCCTTTGGGGAGAGCTGAAGTGATGTGGCACCATGTTACTGACATCACGGTGACACTGAAAATACATGTAAAAAATGCATGTGTCAAGGAAAATGTCATTGTGGCAGGGCTTTTTTTGCTTTACAGAGAAGATTTTTTTAAAAAGGAAAAAAAAAAGAGGATTAAAATAGCAGGTGCTGGGTGAAACACTGTCTCTATCTAATAGAATCAAGCAAGGATAAGAAATCCACAGATCCAGAATGGTTTGAACAGCTTCCCAGGTGAGTACCACAGTTAATTCTTCCAGCCAACCTTCACACAGCCACTTTTCCCCTGGACATAAAAGCCAAGATTTTGGCTATTCTAACTCATTTCAACTCCATGAGGATGTTTTTAGGGTCACCACTGCACGGAGGCAAGGGAACATATCTGGCTTTTGTGACTGTGATGGAAATAGTTGGTAAAGGTCTTAGATCTCTGTGCAAAGTGACCGAAAGGGAAATGACAGTGACACTGCTTTCTGCATTTTCTCAGCAGGCTGAGAGCCCTGGCTTTGAAATGCCCAGGCTGTGCTGGAGTCACCTGAAAAATTATAGATGTGTGGATATTTGTGTGTGAGTGTGCACACCCAGCTAAAGCTAACCCCTTGCTGGGAGAGCTCTGTTTGGTTAATACCCACTCATCCCTTCCAAGGCATCTGTGACTTCCAGGGCTCAATGCTGTGCTGGGATCACGCCTTGAGGATGTGCAGAGCTGCTGGGATGATGTGAGTCACACATTTCCCAAAGCCAGAGCAGGGAAAAGCACCAGGAGTAGCATGGGCTGCAGGTGCAGAACCCACCCCCTGTCTCACCAGGCTGTCAGAGAAGGAACTGCCTTGGGAACAATGAGCTGTCAGGGAGGCACCGTGGGCCAGCAATAATTACGGAACTTTGTCCCCAGAGACAGCAAAGAGTTGTGACAGGTAATCCTGTCCTTGGCAGGCACACAAGCTGTGCTCTCTAATCCCCTTCCCGAGCCTTTCCACGTGGGAGATCCTCTCTGTAAGCCTCCCCTCATCTCCTTCTCCATTAATTGCATGGATGACAGCCTGTGGTTGCTTCCACTTGGCATCACTCTCTTTACATTCAATTAAAGTAGAATAAAAGGTGCAGATGTGGAAACAGCCACTGATAAGACAGAGGCTCTGCACTGCCCTGTGACTCCTTTTTGGGAACTTTCAGATCAGCTTGCAAGCGAACACATTTACAAAAGATCATTATTTTCACTCGTGTTGCTCCCAGTCACACCTCTATGAAATTCAAATCAGATTTTCTGTGTTCAATTTGTGGTTTAGGGGAAATATATTCCGTGCCTGCGTATACTCTTCTTTACTTTTGTACTTCTAGAAGGCACGTTAATATAAGTGCAATAAATTATGTAGTCTCTGGGAGTTTGGGCTGAATAATGAATTCAGGATTTTCGAATAACAGTAGTATGAGGAATATCTCATCAAATGGTCATTTTAAACCCCCCTTAAGCACAGCAGTGCCATGACCCATTTAGTAATGGGGGAATAAAAGTTATTTAATCCTAATCACTTCATTGTGGCTCCACTTCCTTAGAAGCCTATTTATTACAGAGGTCATCTTTTAGGCAATATTAAAAAAAAAAAAAAAAAAAAAAAAAAGATTCAGAGCACTGCTTCACCCCCAAATAAGCTGCTGTCTCCTGGGACCAGCTGGCATCAGCTGTCTTCATGACCCTGGAAATGCAGGCAGGAGTAACCAGCAGCAAACAAACTCAAAATTAAAACTTTAGGCAGGTGCTGTTTTCTTTCTAAGATGAACTAGATCAGCCCCAGGTAGATCTAGAGCTTATTTCTATGGCTTCTCACCAAATTAACTATTTCTTGACATCTAAGTCTTCCCCTGGCTGTGGCCTGAAGAAGGGCTATAACAATTTATTGCATAGGCTGAGCCAAACTGCTTCGTCTTCACCATTTCTCCTAAACCTAAGCCCATCCATAACCCAAGACTAAATGTGACTTTAGGGATTCACATTTCCCACTGACACCATTATTGCCCTGGGGACCAAATAGCTTTTTTTATTCCTTCAGTTCCAGAAACACACAATATTAATTTTACCTCCTGAACTCTGAATTTTCCTTTCCTCTGAGTCTGACTTGGAGCATCAGGGTCTTTCTGTCCAGGCAGCTCTTTGTGCTTATCCAGCACCAGCTCTCTTCCAAGTCTTTTGACATGGAGCACTGAGGTCCTTTGTGAAGCTGCTGCTTTTTTATCCCAAGCAACATGTACATCCTTAAGTCCAAACAGTTGCCATGGGAGACAGCTCCTGCTCTTCAGTCAGCTGTTCTGTCTCAGGTCCAGGTAAACTGAATCCCTTCCTCAGCCCTCAGACTATCAACACACCTGAAGAAAATCAGCACTTGAACCTTGAGTTTGAACCTTGAGTTTTCTTGACCTTCACTGAAATCTTAGCACTGAGGACTTCGAACTGAGGGTGCTCAAGAAAAACCACTCTTCCCATCTAGCAACCCCTAAAATACACAACAGGAAATTCTCCTCTTGAATCTTAAATTTTCCCTGCTAAAAGAAAACACTTAAAAATAGGTTAATATTTTAATTCACTCCCAAAGTGCTTTTCTGTGGCTTTCTATTGAGTACTGAGTGAGCAGAGGAGAGCAGGTGTGTTTTGGCTTTGATAGCTGCAATCAGCTCTCATCTGGAAAGGTAGATTTGGTAAAAACCTGATTAGGTAGAAGCACGCCTGGCTGTATTTGCTGTTATAATTCTCTTTCTCTCTCTCTCTCTACTTTGTTTTTTCTTTTTGGCAAGTTTCAGTTTTCGCTTGAGAACGCCATAAATTTCAGATAAACACAGTGCAAAGCATTTATGACTTGCCATAAACAACACTTAAGGATGTTAGAGCCATATTCTGCTTCCTGTTCGGAATCTGTTTTGTCTCTGGTGCCACAACAATCTGTCTCACTCCTGTGCACAGCAGCACTAATTGCCCTTAATTGAGAAGAGTGGAAGCTAATACGCTCCAGTGGGTTTCTGCCGGATTTGGATGATGAGGGAATCCAGCCACTGGAATTATACCTGCCTATTGCTGCTTGGACAGTCACAAACCATGCAGCCTGAGAGACCCCCTCCCTTTATAGGCTGTATTTCGAACCTCACATAATTGTCGACAGTTATCTAAAGGTTTTAATATTCCCTTCCATCTTCCCGACTGCTGAAATGCAATCCCAGTGAATATAATGAGGAGGAAGCAAATTGGTTTCTTTATGTGGAACTAGTTTCCCTCCACGTTTCTGCTCGCTGTTAAGAAATAAGGGGGATAATAAAAATATTTCTGCCAAGGAAAGTTGATCTGAGCAGAGTTTTACATTCTCCATATTTCCCAGGTGGGCATATAAAGGAAGGAAAAGATGGAGTCATAGATCCAATGGTTTCCACTAACGCACATTAAAGCCTGATATAAACACAAGCAATTTCAGCCAAGGATGATTTGTGTGGATACACTCAGGTTATGGTGGCTCTCAGGAGGAATTTCTTCCCAGAAAGGGTGGTCAGGCATTGTCAGGGCTGCCCAGGGAGGTGGTGGAGTCCCCATCCCTGGAGGGGTCCAAGGGAGGCTTGGACGTGGCACTCAGGGACAAGGTGGGAACTCTGATCCTGGACATCTTTCCCACCCTTAATGATTCTGGGATTCTGCAGTGGGGGCAAACTCCAGTTGTCCTCAGTAGTCTTCGAAAAATAGGTTTCAATACCAGGACCATTTCTGTTGATAACAAATTCATCCTTTCCTCTTCTACATGTTGGCTACTCAATGTGCACTTTACTCATGGTAATTTGCCAGAGAAATTTTATTTTTATTGCTGATTCCACCACAGGAGCCTTTGCAGCTCTGAAACACGCAGATATTGCCAATCACATATTGCTATGCTTGTTTTCAAGTTTGCATCCTGCTCAGCACTGTGACAATTAGGACAAAAATTCTGCAGCGTGCCCTTCTCAACACCTTGATAATGACAGGGTGGGAATGTTCTCAGAGGGATCTGAGCGTGTGACATGCAATGTCTGCAGGAGATGTTGTCTGTGATGCCTCAGAAAGCACCAAAAAGCCAAAATACAGTAAAATATGTGTTTATATGGAATATGAGAATATACCAATGTAATATAATATATAAGAAAAACCAGAAGTTAAAGCCAACAGTAATCCAGAATTGCCCAACTTTTCCTAGGCAACTCCTCCAGTGAGAGACCATTTGCTGGTGCCTGCTACAAGCAGTAATTGCAGAAGTTTTCCAGCTCCAAAGAGGATTCATAAATTGATTCTCAGAACAGAAGGTTATCATCTCACCAGAGGGATGAGCATTTGGACTGGCCTAAGTTACAGTATCAATTCCTCTGGCATTAAATAACCTTTCTCTCCCTGACAGACATTAATGGCCTTTCAGGCAGTGGCTTGGAGTTTTCCCTGCCATTTCCTCTCCGAGAAAACTCTTATATTGTTCCCAGTTGTTACAACTCGGTTGAAATCCTGCTCCAGATAGGGTAAAGACAGATAAATCATCCAGTCAAAGCCCATTAGAGACCCAGGGGGTAGAAAACCAGTGCTGAGAGTGCAGGGCTTTGCTTAATTGCTCGTTTGTATCCCACCCCAGTGAGGGAGGGGATATTTGCTGTGGGAAGGTTCCTACCTCTGTGTGAGGAAAAAACCCAAAAAACTGGGGAGAAAAGTCTTTGGGAATTTGGAAAGGGCAAACAAATAATTTATCTCCTAGGCATGGCTCTGGTGCAATCTGAAATCAAACCACTGGGCCCTTTTGGCAGATGGAAATGGCATGTAATAAGCAGGATATAGCAACAAGGATGGAGTGAATAGGTTGCATTAAAAAATAATCCAAAAAAAGACTGCTAAAACACCATACAGTCTGATTTAATATTTCCTAGGGGATGCTCATGGAGTATGAAAACATGAACTGAAAATTCTGTAATTCCTGAATCTACATTGCAACGTGATACATCCTTTCTTAATGATATAGGGGCCAAAGTTACCAATATACTGGAGCAGTAAAAGAGAAAATAAAGTATTTCTCAAAAAAACCCGCAAAGGTGAAAAGAAGAGATCAAAAAAAAGGTGGGAAAAAAAATCTTGAACAGCTTAAAATTCTCTGTTCTTCTGTCACTTCCTATTTGCTTTGGGGGGACTTCAATTAGCAAATCTTAATTTTAGAAGTAATAAAAGATTACAAGGGCCTGGAGTGACAGGACAAGGGGGAATGGCTTCCCACTGCCAGAGGGCAGGGTTAGATGGGATATTGGGAAGGAATTGTTCCCTGGGAGGGTGGAGAGGCCCTGGCACAGGGTGCCCAGAGAAGCTGTGGCTGCCTCTGGATCCCTGGAAGTGTCCAAGGTCAGGTTGGACAGGGCTTGGAGCAGCCTGGGCTAGTGGAATGTGTCCCTGCCCATGGCAGGGGGTGGGACTGGATGGGCTTTAAGGTCCTTTCCATCCCAAACCAGTCCAGGATTCTGGGATTCCGGGACTCCGCTCCTTAGCACTGGATTGGTGCAGGAGGTGCTCAGCAGCCGCCTCAGTGGGCTGCAGGTCCCCTTTGCCTGAGTTTAGGAGGATTCTCCCTTTCCTTTGCAACAGCCTGGCAGACACGGAGCCTTTCAGCCCACACCATTCCCCCTCTGGGCGAGCACCAAGACATTCAGAGCCTCGCAAGGCTGCGTTGCCACCCCACGTGCTGCAGCCCCTGCCAGGCCTGCTCAGGGAGCCCAGGCAGCTCTGCACACATCTCCTGGCAATTGCTCATTTGGGAGCAAGCAGGAGCCGCACACTGCACAGACACACCAAGCATCTGCTTTGCTCTGAACCCCAAGGACAGGCAGTGTCCAGCGTGGCACTCTGGGCCATCCTGGAGGTTTCAGCTGCACACTGGCTGTTGCCAAGCACGTGTCCTGCCAGGCTCCTTGTCTCAGGAGATTTTCACCGAGGCAGCAAGAGCTGCACTGGCAACTGCATTTTAGTGCTGCAGCACCTCTGGGGGCACCTGCCCCAGCGAGTGGGATCCAATGTCCTGGCAGCAAAATGCCTGTGTGCCTCACAAGGAGTTCCACAAAACGGCCTGGGAGCTGCTCCCCTGCACAACAGGGACTTGTGCCACATCTCCTTGCCATGACTGAGAGCACTCCTTCCTGCAGAGATCCTACACAATCATCCCTGCACCAGGGCAGCTCTCGGCGAGGAGAACTGCACCCAAAAAAGGGGCTTTTGCATCAAACAACCGCCCTGTGCCCCAGGAGTCACAAGGACTTGCTGTCCCCGTGTCCCTCTCGGCCCAGGCAGCGCCTTTCTCCTCTGCCCCACCCAGCACACCCTGCAACGCCCCAGAACCAAAAGGCTTCGGGCTCCAGCATTTCCCCCCAGATCAACGACCGCAGCGCAATGAAAACAACAAGCACTTCTGATTTACCAATTCAATCACTTTATTCAATCATTTTATTTCAAGGAAATCATCTTATCTATATCCAACCTGTTCTAACTGAGCAACAGCTACAGCTCCACTGCCTAAGGAACATATTCCAGAGGAGCATATTCCAGACCAAGTGCTGAATAAGATTATCTCTCAGAAACAAAAAGAGCTTCCTACTCCTTTTCTTTGCAATTTAATGTCCAGTTTAAAGCTTCACAGCTCTCTAGCTTCAACACTTGTCTTTCTTATGTTACTGCCTATGCTGAGCCCCAGCTTGTAATTTATTAATTAAACAGGAACAGAAGCCATGAGATGGCCTTTATCCTGTTATCTTAAATACTAGCAGGGAGCACTACTAGCATCTGCTCCTACTTTCACCTACAGAATTTAACTCTCTTAATTCTCCTATCTTTATTCCTCACATTCTTGAGGCAGTAGCTATATTAACACTTCTATATTCTCTTATCTAAAATTCTAGTAGAGAGCACTAGGAACATCTACCCCTAACTTCCCCTACAGAATTGAACTCTCTTAATCCTCCTAGTGGAGGAGTTTTGCTCCTCCAATCCTTGGGGCAGCAGCTACAATGGCACCTCAGTCAGGAGCCTCCTGGCCCTCCAGCAGATTGACACTGCCACTGAGCTTGGTGTCATCTGCCAAATGACTGAGGGTGCCCTCGATCGTCTTGTCCAGGTCATTGTAGAAAATGTCAATTCCATAGTCAGGGTTTTGGTTACTCAGACAAAACCCCTGATTCGCTTTGGCATTTGCTTTGCCAAGTCTTCTTTCCTGGTCGAGTCCATGTGTCAAAGCCAAGGCATCCACTTTGTGCAGGGCCTGGCTCAGGTGCCTGTGCACAAACACACGCGGTGTGGGGAGCACAGCAGAGGGAGGACAGATCCTTCCAGTGCTCATTGCAGGGCTCATCCCTCCGTGGGTGTTCCACCATTGGCAGCACGGAGCCATGGTGGGACGGCCTCTATGCCTGGAGCACTGGAATGAGGTGTCTGAGGCTCCCGAACGCCCTGCACAGGGCCCTGAGTGCCCTCCTGAAGGGGGACGGCCACCGCATAGGGACAGCTTTCCCCGCCTGTGAGGGGCTCTGCTGGGCAGAGCTGGGGCTGGGCCTGTGGCTGTGCACGGGTGAAGGTTCCTGTGCTCTGCCCATGCCTCGCGTGGCCTCACAGGGGGCCTCTCTTCTTCACTTCCCCAGCTTGGATCTGTTCCCTCTTCTCCTTGGGACATTTCTTGGGGGCTGTCCAATTCCCAGTCTTCTTCGAGGAGGACGCAGGTCCTCTCCTCAATCTCTGGTGATGGCCCACGGCACAAAGGACCCGGGAACGCTGCTGGCCCCCAGGCCACTCCCCAGCACCCGGCACTCGGACAGCGGGGCAGGGGGCTCAGAACCAGCTGCAAACCGGCTGGAACCAGCTGGAACCGGCGGGGACAGGAGTGTGTAAAGAGTGCGGTGACAGAGCTGTCACACAGCTCCTCGCAGTGACAAATCAGCCACTGCCAATGGAAGCCGTGGATGTGCCACAGCTTTTTAAAAGTGTGTTTTCACATCAGGCACCGTGCTAGAGTCATAGAAGGCATTGCTGCAGGCTGAAATGTCTTTAGAAAGAATTACAAATGAGAAAGAATTGTGGAAAGTGTTCAAAACAATCCAAGAGCATCGTTTTGTTGGTGTCTATTACGTGTGATAATTGCACACTCAGCCGAGAATTCCCTTCTAAAATCAGCACAGAGGGCCCACTGAAAAATGCAGAGGCTCTTGCACAAGGAACATGGGCAACACCAAGTTTAGGATCGAGACCTGGGATGTGAAAATCCTGGGCTCATTGGGAAAAGGGGTTTCCTTCCACCACAGTTAAGAATTCCATCATTTGCCCCTTTATAATGCAGAGTAAACCACAGGAGAACTCAGATGGTTCAGGAGGCAAAGGAAAAAACTCCAGAGATGAGCTGTTGGAAGAGAATTTCAAGCATGGCTGAAATGTTGACATAGCTCCAATTTCAACTGGGAAATTACAAGAGGAAATAAGGGTGAATACTTCAATTTAGGAGGTTTAGATGGGATATTGGGAAGGAATTGTTCCCTGTGAGGGTGTCACTGTCAGGGGGATGGGCTTTTATACCCCTTCCAACCCAAAGCATTCTGTGATTTTATAAAAAACCAGATGTGACAGTGTGAAATGCTATTTTATATAGCTTGGTTTTGGGGTTGGGTTTTTTTCCTGTAAAAGCAATTTGATATCACTGGCATTTAAAATCCCACTTTTAATTCTGTCCAAATGAAAATTTTTGAGCATTTGAGGCTTTTTCCCCAGGAAGAAATGTATTTTCAAAATTATTTCAAATTTGAAGAAAAGATAGTTGGAAAACTCACACTGCTCCATAAGAGAATGCATAAAATAGGATTTTCTATGCTGGATAATGCTGATAAGTACCTGTCATTCTGTATTTCTGAATTAAGAAATAGACTCTCAACATGGTGAGGGAAAAGATTTCATAAAAGATATGTGTATCCCTGCTTTACCAGATGTCATAAAGCAGGGAAATAATTTTTATAAAAGCAGTTTATATTGTTGGTCTGTGTTTTGAAAGCAAGTGAGAGATCACACGAGAATTTGGTGTCCGTTTCTAAGACTAATTAAGATAATGTTCCTGCCTTCTATTGCAAAGCAACGTGAAAAAAATGTGGGAAGTTATTAATATGTCTCAGACGAGGATTCTCCCTGTACAAGTCAGGCAAGATAAATAGGGCAGTGCTCAATAAACAGAGATAACGGGAAAGAATTTGTTCCTCCACTCCCTGGTGAACAGGGGATGCTTCACCCTACACAACGGGAAGGTGTCCATTGGGACAGGAAGACAAAAAACCCTCTTCTCTTTCCCCTGCTTTTTTTTTCTTGGTAGGTTATTCCAGCTAAAATTTTAATCTTCTATATCCAGGTATCTGTAGGGAGAAGAGAAAACTCCAAATGCCAGAGCTCCGGGAGCATTTGGAGAATGCTCCCAGGGATGCACAGGGTGGGATTGTTGGGGTGTCTGTGCAGGGCCAGGAGTTGGACTCCATGATCCTGGTGGGTCCCTTCCAACTCAGGATATTCCATGATTGTATGGAGGTGTTTTTCTGCTGCAGCAGTGAACGGTTGAAATCAAAATGAAATCAAAACTTGGATGCTTTGTCAGCACGAAGTTTGTTTCAGGTAGAAACATTGTGAGGCAAAAAGGAAACAACAGCATAGCAATGAAACAGAATATGCTGCATTAAATACAAATTCTCGCCTTTAAAGCCCCAGTCATGCAGAAAAGTCACCAGAGATGTTGGGGGAATTGCAGAGGGAAGGGGATCATTTCTGTGTTTCCTGACCACACTGAGGGCCTGAGGCTCATGACTTTTAAAGGTCTTTTCCAAGCTTAATGATTCCATGGTTCTGTGAGTTAGGCATTCCAGAATTTGGCAGAATGGATGACATCACAAAGGCATATGCACTACTTTTAAACAATTACTTTTTTCCAGAAAAATTCTATTGTCCCCATTTAGAGAAGGGGGTGGATCTCTAGAGGCATTTCCATGTTTTTCTGAGCTATGGGAACAAATATAGGGGAAGAGGAAGACTAAAACTGCCAGAAACAAAACATCCCTTTAGGAATAACTCTGGCTGGAGAATGTGGACACACAGATACCCACAAAATCCAGTGCACAGCTGGAAGTTATTGGCAGTAAACAGGGAAAAAAAATCCTGATTCTGTCCTTGGGATCTCCTGGCCTCTTCCTAAAGAAAGCAAAACTGCTATAAAGGATGCACTGATTTTCTTCCCAACTCATCCCTTCCCATGAATGATGGCTGGATTCGGTGGCAAAGTCCATCAAAGGAGATGTCTGGAGTGAAATCCTTGGGACCGGCTTTGACCTCACATTGCTGCTGAACGAACAGGTGTAAAACTGGCGTGAAGCTGAAGAGAAGCTGATGCCCCTGCCCTGGTTTGGTTTTACTCTCTTGGCCAGGTTTTCCTTAAAATTCCAGAGGTACAACTCCATTTTTAGAGAAAGGTTTTTTCTTCCCTCTCTAGTAGTTCTGAGCTTTACCTTGGCCATTTGCCTCTCCAAATTCCAGGCTCCGTATCTGAGTCACCGGGATCTTCCCTGAAAAATGATCCTTTGGGTGCCCCCCGTCAAATCCAGCTTGAAGTGAAAAACCTCCAGGGGTTTTGCTAAAAGGAAAGGACAAAAGCAATGAAAACACAAAGCCAGAATTGTTTTGCTAAACAATTTTATTTATATTCCTCTAGACACATAATATCACAATAAAGTAAATCTTGTGTGAAACTATGACTTGATTTTTAAAGCACAGATCACCCTCTGTCTCAAACCTCTCAAAAGAGAAAACTGTGATTCCATTAACTTGATGTTACCAGTGAATGATTTATCAGAGGGTTAAACTGAATCCAGCGGCATTCCTCTGGCTGAAATAAGCATTTTCAAGTCACAGTTGAGAAGGATGTTGGTCAGAGTCCTGGCACTGCAAGACCAAACACTACAATAATCACAGATCCCCAAACCTGTGGTAATTAGAGAACCCACCCAGCCCTAAGAACAAGCCCTGTGTTTTTAAGAATGACGGATGTGGGATGAGACAGGGACTGAACAGGGATGCCCTGGCACACAAATCAAACACCAAAACCTAAAGTTCACCTACAAGCACAACTGCATGGCCCACCCTGACCTGCTAAATGAGTGTTTAGGACTGTTAGCTTGTGACTGAGGATAAACCAAGGTTCTGGTCACAGCTCCAAAGCATCCAAAGAACTTGGCAACTGCTGCCCTCACTTTGAAACTGGCACAGGAGCTCAAGTCCTGCTGAAATTCCCTGTTCTGGAAGAGTTACCCTTTGATCAGTAAGTCTTATCAAAATTCAGGTATTTCCAAAAGGGATTTCATCTCTAAAAAAAAAACCTCTCTTGTCCTATCTGACAAAGAGTCTTCATAATTTGACAGGGAATGCTAATGACTCCCACTGCAGAGACCCTTTAAACACACTTCATGGATCTTCTTGGAAGCAAACCACGGAATCACCAGATCACGGAATGGTTTGTGTTGGAGGGGACTTTAAAGATCATTTAGTTCCACCCCACTGCCATGGACAGGGATGCCACTCACTAGACCAGGGTGCTCCAAGCCCCATCCAATGTTCAGATGGAAATGGGAGTTCCAGATACAGTCCATTAAATGATGCTGGTTCTCCATTGTCCCAGGGAGTTCAGTTGAATTTTGACAACCAAATAGTTGGGGTTTTTGTTTGGTTTGGTTTCAGTTGGGGGTTTTTGTTTGTTCGTGTTGTTCTTTTCATTTTTTAAATTACATTCGATTCCTTTTTCCTTTTGCCAAGGCAATGATTAAAAAAATGGTATCTCCAAAACGTGAAAATTGTTTGGAAGAGAGCATGGAACAACATCAAGGAGAACCAAGCAGAACCTGCGCTGTGCAGGTAGGCCTCACACTGGAATCACCAAGCGGGGTTGAGCAGCAGGAGGAGTTTGCTCCCAAAACTCTGTCAGAGGTGGGCTGGGATTCAGTTTTTTTCCTTGATTGTGTTCTGTGGTGCATGGGAGGCTTTTTGTAGGTCATTCACAAATTTTATCCAACAAATTCCTGCTACTTTCATCTTTCCTACTCTCCTACTAGGGATCCGTTCAGAACCTGAAAGACCTGACAAAAAAGATGAAGAGATGCTATTTTACAAGGGTCTGGAGTGACAGGACAAAGGGGAATTAATTCCCCCTGCCAGAGGGCAGGGATAGATGGGATATTGGGAAGGAATTGTTCCCTGGGAGGGTGGGGAGGCCCTGGCACAGGGTGCCCAGAGAAGCTGTGGCTGCCCCTGGATCCCTGGAAGTGTCCCAAGGCCAGGTTGGATGGGGCTTGGGGCCACCTGGGCTAGTGGAAGGTGTCCCTGCCCATAGTGGGGAGTGGGACTGGATGGGCTTTGAGGTCCTTCCATCCCAGACCATTCCATGGTTCTGTGATTCATTGCAATTTCAGTTATGGCCTCCTGATGTCTTCAGCCTCTCTCTCACTCTGCTCATTCACTGCTCACTGCTGGAATATCCCACTTGGTTTGCAAATATACAGGAAAGTGGACTCAGAAAAGGAGTGTTTTCAGCCACCTCTGCTTCTGTATGTGTCTCCACTCCACTAATGGCCTTAAAGTTCCCTCAGGAGTTTTGATGTGGGTAAAAAACCCTGGAAAACAACCTGGCCCCTGTTCCCTCAGCCCCACAGGCACTTGTGAGTTAAATCTCCACTGCTGCAGATGGCACCATTTCCATGAATGAGCCTCTGCGTGTGCCTGGATGCTTTTCATTTGAAATATTATCTCATGCTCCACTGGCTCTGTGTTTGCATGTGCTGAGGCCCTGTTTGGTCCTGACTGTTCAGCTTTGTGGGAACTCCTGCAGGGAAAAAATGGTCATGAACCGTTTTTCTGCATCTGGTGCCTATAAATCTACCCTTGAGCTAGGAGAAAAATTGTTTAACTCAGGGAGGTGTCCTGGTAAACTCCAAGGAGAGTCTTCTGCTTCATTATAAACACTTCTGTCCTTAAAAGAAACACTCATTTCTGTGCCTGCCAAGGTCTGGGAAAATCCTCCCTGGACTCCAGTTGTTTGGGAACCAGGATACACCACAGTGCTATTGTGTTGATTCTCATTTTTCTCAAAGAACATCTTTTTCAAAAGTTCATTTCATATGCCAGATACCTTGAAATGAAATATCTGGCTAAATACCTGAAGTCTTACTCCCAAGGATCTGTCATCTGTGAGAAAGGATAATCATAGAATGGTTTGCATTGAAGTGACCTTAAAGCCCATCCAGTGTCACCCCCTGTCATGGGCAGGGATACCTTCCACTAGCCCAGGTGGCTCCAAGCCCCATCTAGCCTGGCCTTGGACACTTCCAGAGATCCAGGGGCAGCCACAGCTTTTCTATGTTCCTGATATTCCTAATGCTATTTTTAGTTGTTAATTGGTGTTTCCTTTTCCTCTTTCATCATGTTGGATGGAGATCCAAATAAGAAGGTAAGGCAAGAAGGACATTCACAGTGTGTTTTACTGCCTCTATTGTCACACTTAGGTCATGTCACCAGCTCTGAAAAAGGTGGTGAGCACCTGGACTGCATTTTGAGCGTGGTCCAGTTTTGAGCTTCATTCTTCCTCAGCTGGGTAGAATCCTTTGAACCCAATTCCACTTGCACTTGAAAAATCCCAGTGGATTCAAGGATTTTAATCACACCCAGGGGACATTAGGAACATTTTAGCTGCAGTTTCCTCTCTGAATTATACTGTAACAATGAGATCCAGCCAGGCTTTGGTTTGCCCTCCTCCTGCTCTGCTTGTTTCATGGTTCATGGCTGAGTACTTTTCTCTCTTTAGCAGAGCACGGGGCCATGCAAACAGCAGCCATCCCTCATGCTGTCAGGCCTTTCACCCCCAGTCAGCCTTGATATTATTTATATTCTGCTTGGTGAATGAAAGTCTTTTTCAGCTCTCCTATTCCAAATTGAGTTCTGCGTTTGTCTGGAATGAAAAGTGCAAAATCCCTTCGTTAACATTTTTAGGACAACGCATCCAAAATACCTCTCCAAACCTGGGTGTTGTTTTCAACCCTGGGATAAAAGTCTGATTTCCAAATATTCTGTGGAGCACAGGGGCATAAGGCAGGGCAAGGAAGCATGGGGGGAGCCCCAGAGCCCAATCTCAGATCTGGGAGGCCATGCCGGTGGCACTTCTTGCCATGAGTCACCTCTCCCCAGGTCACCTCACATTCTGAGGGCATCTCTGCCCAGGGGAAGAGCTTTTGGGGATTGTATAAGATTTATGGGATGTTTAGGAAAAGGCTTGGGCGCTTGCTGTATTTTTGTAAAGCATGGAAGATATTTCTGAGGTGATATTCTTGCCTTATTTTTACATGGAAGTGTGGCACAGTGGGAAGAAAGGGAGAGAAAAAAAGAAGTTTGTTTGCTTTTGAAGAGCTGAGGGCTCCTCAGATAATGAGCACTTCCAGTCTATTTGCATCTGTGTAGGCAGCCCTGCCAAGGCTCCACAGTCTGCTGCTAGAACCAGGATCACATTTCTCAGCCTGCCAGGCTCTAAATCTGAGAAACAGCACCCAGCACAAGGACCCAGAGAGAGGCAAACAGGACTCTGTAAATCCACCAGGCTGGAAAGGATGGGAAAGGAGGGACTGGATTTGCATGTCGTGAGCACAGGGTACTGTTCTCTGCCCTGTGCTTTGTGATTCAGGGATTGCCCTGCAAATATTTCAGAGTCATAAAAGGGAGAACACAGCAGTGCCGAGGGCATGGAGATAAATCTGTATCGGAAATCAGGGAATGCTGAGAGATGGAGCTGAGATAGACCCGAGTATGGAGATATATAATAAAAACCTGACAGAAAGCCTGCTCTGGATATGTACACTGGTGTTAGAACAGCTGACAACGTGAAAGCCATTTATTGTTGATAACAGCACGGGGAAATGCAGCTTTTGTCCGTGCCAAATTACTCCTTTTACACAGCAAAACAACCCGTGTCAGCCAGTTCAAGACACTTTTGTTTAAAAAATGCCACTTGGAGACAGTGTACACACACAGAGACACCAATCTGGGCATGGAATTGCCCTGCTGATGGAACAGAATTTAAAAGAGGGACATCCAACATCAGTCTCATAAAAGGATGGCAGCAGCTTTTGGATGGTGGGACTCATAAAACTTACATTTGGTGTGCATTCTGCCAGCTGTTTGACAGAGTGCTGAATCAGGACTGAAATTTTTCAGGAAGGCAATGGAAAGGTTGGGACACAATACTAAAAATAATTGTTTGCCCCATCTGGATCTTATCACTTCCATTCCCTGCCTATATAATCTTTTCCTGATGAATGTATTATACAAATGCACTCCTCAAGCTGCTGTTTGAAAAATCAGACGTCTTGATGCTCTCTGACCTGTCTGACAGCCTCCCCTTTCCACAGAAAGTGCAGGAGGAGCAGGGCAGGGATGGGGCAGCCACAGCTTCTCTGGGCACCCTGTGCCAGGGCCTCCTCATCCTCCCAGGGTAGGATTTCATCCCAATATCCCATCGAAACCCTCTCCTTATGTTTGATGGCATTAATAAAAGCAGCAGAATGTGGCTTGGCTAAAGCACAGCCGAGCTGTTCAGCCCTCACGCAATGAGTGAGAACAACTTGGCTCATTATCACCTCTGCTCCTCTGAGGTGCGAGCTCCCCTCTGCCGCCAGGGCCTGCAGCAGCTGATGGTCTCTTAGGGGAGTTGATTATGAGTTTACACTTCTTTTGGAGAAACAACCTTTACGTATTTGGTTTTATTTGCTCACTTAGACCCCAGTGTTTATTTGCATACATAAAACAAACACAAGAGGCAACCTTGCAGCCGATTTTCCTCTGTGTCAGGTCACACCCATTCCACAGAGTTTGGTGTCACGGGGAGAAATGACAGAGCACTTCATATGTGGTTGTCTCACTGGAGACGGGATGGGAGGCTCAGAGATAAGAACAACATCTTCCAGCTATCAAGTGAGCTCAGGCTATGATGCAAGTAATTGTTACTGCCATTATCTTTGAAGGCAGATGTTTGGTGTCCTGTGAGGAAAAAATAGGCTCTCTCTAATACTTCTAAAAACCCTTGTTTTCCTACCTTGTAATAACTCAGCAGACAACGATATGACTGAGCTGAAATATGAAGGGGGAAGAAAACATTTCTATAAATGACAGAAAGGATTAATATAATTCATCTCCTATTTATTAGTGGTTGCCTGTTGTTGGGAAGCGCTAAAAAGTACACATCAATGGAAACAAACTGTAAATTATCTCAGCAACGTTCTGTCAGGTGAACCTGATAGGAAAACTCCGGAATAAATCACCTGGCATGTTTATAAAGCAAGCAAACAACCAAGCAAATCTCAGTGGAGGCAGCATGCAGCTGTTTTATTGCACTGATAAATGTGGGACAGGGCTGGGAACAGCACCGAGGCAGGTCAGGGGCTGAGCTTTCCCTGGACTTGACACCAGAGCTGAGGAAAGAGGGCAGCACATCCATCACAGCCAGGAGGATGGAGCTGGATACGTTCAGCTGCAAGTGGAGAAAATAGAAGGCAAAAAAAACCGCAAAAAACAAACCAACAAAGAAAGTCTCCAAACTCATCTCCACAATGTCCACAAACTTGGAAACATTAATGGTGAGCTTTGGGAATGTTATCCTCACTGGCTATTCCAAGCCAGACCCTTTCCTAAGGACCTGAGGATCTTGGAGGCCTTCTCCAACCTTTCCGATTCAATGGGACGGTGGCTCCTGGTGGGTTATCAGCCACCACCTGTCTAGAGGGGACACCAGGACATGGCTGGAGCCTGGACATGTCTGTCCCCATCGGGCTCTTCACCCCAACAGCGCCTGGCTCTGGGGATCCTCAGCCAGTGCCTGGCACAGGAGAGGAACACTTGGATACCTGTTGGTCACAGACATCAATTTACCAACAGGGCTCTGCAAGGGACAGCCTTGGGAGCTGCTATCCCAGAACACCTCAGTAGGAATCCTAAGGCTCTGCTTGGCAAAGTTCTCATTTTACAGCTCCATCATTAAGGGCAAAGCTTGGCTCTTTCCATCCTTATCTCAGGACTGTTGTACCATTTCGCACCATCTTCATCCTAACCAATAATTTGGGAATGTGACATTATGTCAAATATTTCATTGAAGTCAAGATAATTTACTTCATTTCCTAAATCTGAAGTGAAATAAGAGACATGCAATGTCCAATAGTTTATTTTAAGTATTTTACTTGACCAACACAAGGAATTGTTTCAGCAACACTTGAATAGGGAGAGGTTTAATACATGTCCTCTTTAAGTCTAATAATTTTCTTTCTTGTCCATTACTCTAAATAGTTTTCTTTCAGAATTATCCATTTTGTTTAGCTCTCATTTTGATTCACAGCTTAGACCATTTTTGGTGTGTTTTGACCAAGATGTGCAGTCCCAGCTGGAGTGACAAAAATAACCAAGGCATTTTAGGTCAGGATTGAAGTGCTTTAAAGCTGTTTGCAGGCATTGCCACGATACCTACTCAAATTGGCCAGGACTGAGCCTGAAAGTTCGACTTCCAACTCTCCTTCCCAAACTGGAACAATCATTCCTTCAACATCTTGGGGCTGTGTACTCTAAATTACTCAAATCCCAGACTGAAAATTTTAGAAATTAGATGGTTGAAGAAAAAGAAAACCCCAAAAGTTTTCAAAGTCTGTGCCACCATACAGAAGTGCCACGTTTTTTTTTTTTACAGAATGGCTCAAATTTTGTCAAATCTCCTTTTTCCCTTGGTTGCCTGGTTTCAATTAAATTTGTGATTTGTGATGAGTTTCAACAAGAAAAAGAGAAGTGACAGGGTTTTACTGCAACTCCCACACAGTAAATTATTTGTAAGACAATCCAGTGGCTGCCCCCCCCAAATTTTTTAAAAATCACAAAGCAGTCATTATTTTAATAGCTTATTTAGGGAATTACACAGTCAGAAATCATGTGTGACCTGCAGGGAGGAATTATTCCAAGTCCTCTGAGAGTTGTTCCATTGCTGAGGACTCTGGAGCTGCAAATCCCCGAAGTATTTCCAAAATAAAGTGCAGATTTGACTGCCCTTTGCAACTGTTGGTGCTCTTACTGGTTTTAAATCTCTGGCAAGGACTAGTGATTGAAAAGTGCTTCCTCAAATTGCAGCTAGAACATGAAGAGATCCTTAGAAAAGCCTTTGGAGGAGAAAATAACTCATGAAGTTTTCTCCCTGATTTTAGTTCACCAATTTTGACACCATCAGAGTGTCATTATGTTGTTAGTGTAATTAAGGGAGAAACAGATTTAAAGTTTTCCTCCGTTTTTAGGGTATCTCTAAACAATTCTCAGTGCAGAAAGGGAATTACTGAGAAGGGAAATTCAGGTGCCTTTCTGATTTTTGACAAAATCCTGTGCTCTGCTTCTGCCATTACCAAAGCTAGGAGCCTATGAAGGTGGGAAATTGGTTTAAATGTCACATGTGACTGACAAAGCCAAACCTCCAGCTGGCTGTAGCTTGGTGTCATCCCCATGCACAGGCTCAGATCCTGGATATTAACCCTGCTGAGGAGAGGCTGTGTCAGGATCATGCTGTTCCTTTATCATACACGTGGATTTTAGCTTTAAACATGCAAACATAAAAAATATAAATACGTTGTTATTCAATATCTGCATTGATGACACAGACAATGGAGGGCAGCCTCAGGTTTCAGGTGACACCAAACCAAGGGGGCAGTGACACCCCTGAAGGACAGGATGACATCCAGAGGCACCTGGACACGCTCCAGGAGTGGCCCATGGGAATCTCAGGAGCTTTAACAAGGGCTGCACCTGGTCAGGGCAACCCCTGGGATCAATCCAGGCTGGGGATGAGCAGCTGGAGCAGCCCTGGCAGAAGGATTTGGGGCTGCTGTGGGTGAGAGCTGGACCTGCCCCAGCCCAGAACCCCCCATGGCCTGGGCTAAGCCCCCAGCGTGGGCAGCAGGGAAGGGATGGGGATGCTGCCCCTCTGCCCCTGTGCTCAGGTGAGAGCCCACCTGCAGAGCTGCCCCAGCCCTGGGGCCCAGCACAGGAAGGACCTGGAGCTGCTGGAGAGGCCAGAGGAGGCACCAGGATGATCAGAGGGATGGAGCAGCTCTGCTGGGAGGAAAGGCTGGGAGAGTTGGGATTGTTCAGCCTGGACAAGGGAAGCTTTGGGGTGACCTCACTGTGGCCTTGCAGTGCCTGAAGGAGCCAACAGGAAAGATGGAGAGAGACAATTTACAGGGTCCTGGATTGGTAGGACAAGGGGGAATGGCTTCCCCCCACCAGAGGGCAGGGATAGATGGGATATTGGGAAGAAATTGTTCCCTGTGAGGGGGGGGAGGCCCTGGCACAGGGTGCCCAGAGAAGCTGTGGCTGCCCCTGGATCCCTGCAAGTGTCCAAGGTCGGGTTGGATGGGGCTTGGAGCAGCCTGGGCTAGTGGAAGGTGTTCCTGACCATGGCAGGGGGAGGAATGGGATGGACTTTAAGGTCACTTCCAGTCCAAACCATTCCATGATTCTGTGACACGTACAAGCAGCAATATGAAGAACAGAATTAGACCAGGCCCCCATTGAACTGTTCCCAGCATTCAGGCAGAACAAAGACTGATTTAAAGGCTCCCTCAGTGTATTTTCAGGTGTTATGGTATTTGCTCTTTGAGCTAGAAGACAGATACAACTGCCCTTTAGCAGCTTAACCTGTAGACTTACAAAAAATTAAGGAAATGCCTTAATCCCATCAAGAAAAAACATTTTCTGTGCTTATAGATGCAGTTACATTTACGCTTTATCAGTATTAGTATTAGTATTAGTGTTAGTATCAGTATTAGTACTACTTCTCTGGTGGTCCTGTACACTTCTCTGGTGTGGATTTTACCAACCCACAATAAGAGGTACCTAACCAAAAGGGTTTAAAAGTGCTGTAGAAACCAAATAGATGCTATGAGAGGAAAAAGAGATGCAGTTTGCCCTGAGTCAAAATGAGTCCCTGGAAGAGGTGGAATTTGTTTCTGGGAATGCTGATCTATGCAGCTTTAGGGCTTCTCAATTTTTCTATTTCTTTTACAGTTCCCATTGGGCACCTTGCATTAAAAGGAAATACGGAGATATAGAATCCCAGGATCATTAAGGTTGGAAAGATGTCCAGGATCATGAAGTCCAAGTTGTGCCCAATCCCCACCTTGTCACCAGCCCAGAGCACTGAGTGCCACATCCTTGGACACCTCCAGGGGTGGGGGCTCCAACACCTCCTGGGCAGCTCCTGCCAAGGCCTGAGCACCCTTTCCATGAGGAAATTCCTTCTGGTGTCCAACCTGAGCCTCCCCTGGTGCAGCCTGAGGCCGTTCCCTCTCCTCCTGTCCCTGTTCCCGAGCAGAGCCCGACCTGCCCATCTCCATGCTCCTGTCAGGTTATATATCTGGAAATTCAGGAGGTGAGGTGGAATAGTGTCCTGGTGAAGCCCATCTATTTCTAAACATCTCTGACAGCTGAGCAAGTGCCTGATGACAATTATATTCCATTTGCCTCTGAAAGCAGAAATCTGCTGCTCATGGACTCCTCGCTGCTTGTCCTCGTGCCATTAGCAAGATGTGTTCTCCTGCTTGCTGGATTTTCCTGCAGACAGCTCCCAACTCCACCAACTGGGCTGCAGTTAAATTCTATCAGACAGCTCCCAGTTACTTCCCTTCCAACCAAGTGCATTTTCCCCCGCATCCTGGTTTAACAGGAAAATTGGAAAATATTTTAAGCAAGTGTTGTTAATAGAGCCCCATTTGGCACTTACATCCTATATTAACATATCAAACACAGTTTAACATTCAAAATCTCTCCTGTCTGGCAGCCAGGAAATTATGCCATAATGTTAATGTACATGGCCTTATTAAATTTTGCCTCTGTAACAGGGAGTCTGTTATAAGGCAAAGGGAAGAGCAATATATCACACGATATTGCAACACACACCAGCACTGCAAAGATAAAATTTCAAATAAGTACTTATGCAGCTGCTATCTGAGTATCTTTATTTTGGATATCTTTATTAAATAACTTCATTTTTCCTGAAAATAAACCAAGAACTCAGTAAGCCACTATAGACAGGTAGTGCAGGCACCTGGGGAAAGGGGGTGGCAGGGGAAAAGTAATAAGGAATGAATGCCATGGGCACATAAAACAGTGTAAAACCACATGAAACTGGGGCAATCCTGCCTTCCTTCTCCCTGCACCATCTCTTCCCACTGCTGTCCCACACTTGGATCAGTGAGGCAAATCAGTTCACCGACCTGATTGGAATTTAACTCTGGAGAGGAAAATGCTTTTTGCCCACACATGGAACATCTCTGCATGGTTATCTTAAAAATCCCAAGGAAATAAGTGACAGAGACAAGGGAGTGGTGTGGGGGGGAAGAGGGAGATAAATCCTTCAGCAGAAACTGGTTGTGAATGAAACTCACAGTAAGGAAATGCAAGCAGTTGTAGAAAAATCCTCAACAAAACCAATTGAAACTTGAAATTCAAATTTTGCCAGTTTAAAGTCATATAAACAAATGCCTACATTTTCTAGTTTCAGTTTTATTTTTAATTTCCAAGCAGATTATTTATATATTCATTTATTGATGTTGAATTGAGAACGTCCTTACAAAACCAACTCAGAGAAACCTCACTACATTCCCACTCCTGCGGCTCCTAGAGCCCCTGATGAGATGCAAACATTGGGAATTAGCATCCCAACTGCCCCTGCTTTCTGCAGGATAATATTTCTCTGGAATCACAACATCTGGGAGCTGTGGAGTCATATTGCTCCTTCTGCTGGCAGTGCTGCCAGGAAGCTGCATGGTTTGGGAATGGAATTCACCAGGAAGACACTGCAAGGAACTTACACCTAATTCTCTCTATAAAAACATCTATTCCCTGAGACTTCCATAGCAATCCAAGAAAGGAGAGCCCAACCATTCTGGAAAAGAGGCAGGAGAATAAATAGCTGGGACATCTGAACAAAAGTGAGCAGTCTCTAACCAACGTTCACAACAGAAGTTCAATTTTCTTACTCTTAGGAAATGGGAAAAGGGGACCTGGTGCGTCCTGTACCTGGGAAGGAGAACTGCACCCACATTCCTGGCTCTTGCCAGCCTCCTCCATCCTCTGCCTGTGGTTCCTTTGCCTGGCTGTTGACAGTTTACCTCCAGAACACACTGGTTTTGGCATCATTTAAAAATAAGCCTGGATAAATGAAGCCTTGCTGCTGAATTTCCTACTCGTGGACTTCTTGGGCTGTTCCCAGGACCCACAAAAGTCAACAGAATTAAAGCTTCCCCCTGAAGTCACTGGAGCTTTAGATCTTTCTGCTGCAGCTAATTAATCTTGTTCATTAGTTGCTCCTCAGCTTCCCTTCCCTCTTCCTCATGACTTCGTGCTGGTGCACATTATTCTTGTCTTTTAAACATTAATTGTTGCTGTGCAGGCCCTTCCTGGAACGCATTAAATTAAATCCCCCCAGATATCCACCTTCCTCCTTTTGCCAGTGCCTTGGAGGCCGGGGAGCCGGGATGTGGCAGGTGCAATACAGGCCAATTAAAAAGAAAATTTGTGCTAACTGATGGGTAATCTGCACTGGGAACCACCAGTGACATTAGGGGGTGCCTGGGGAAAATTGTCATTAAGCAAATTCCTCCACTGCTGGCACAGCTCTGACACCTCCACATGTTGTGGCTGTCGCAAGGTGAGTTCCCTACACTTTCACCCTTGGAATTTTTTCCTGCTCTCCCGGAATCTTGTAAAAACCACTGACCAAGGGACAAAAGGAGGCAGGGGTGAAGTGAGTTAAACCAGCCATTAGTCTGCTTTTTATTTACTCCCTTTTTATAGCTATAGGAAAAAAAACAAACCCAAACCAAAACAACAACAAACACACAAAAACCACCCCCAAAAGCAAGCCCACAACTCTTAAATTTCTACTTATTTAACAGATACTACTGTTTTATGTGTTTATATATATATATATATGTATAGATTTATATATGAGAATGAAATTCATATTCACCAAATGGCAAAACAAGGGTGGCACCAGCTGAGCTTGCGACCTGCTCAACTGCACAGCTGAATCCATACTCTGGCACCTCAATATATTCAACATTTACCATATTTTATTGGTATAGATGATATATCATATATAATATATGGTATATGATGAATAAAGGTTCTATATTAACATAGAGCAGACAATAAATAGTGCAAGTGCCTCTCTTCTCTCTGTACAATCCAACACTGGGAATGTTATCTCAGATTTGTACCGCACAAAAGCAGAATGAAATGGAATTGTGTGAGCCAAAATCCTTACTGAGTGGCAATTTCCACTTGCAAATATTGATCCAAGATTAAATTACTTTTCCCCCTTCATTGTGTGTGTATCTTCAGAAGATGTTTCCTCTGTTTTATTGCTTTGAGAGAGCATAAGAACCATACAATCTTGACATGGAGACTTCCAAAGCTCAGAGTCTGTTTGAAAATGCTGCAGCTGACTGAGCAGTGCTCAGAGGAAATGCCCTGGATGGTGATCCTGGAGATATCCTATTTCTTATGAGGGAGAAATGCAGTGGCCCAAAGTTCCCTCACTTAGGCAAGGTAAAGGATGAGGATTAAATGTGTTTATGTCTGCTCAGGCATTTGGAATCCCTTAGCAGCCAGAATGAACCCTTCCCTGTGTTTCTTTTGCAGGTGTGTCACCATCCTTCTGGAGCACACTTCTCTGCAATTCCAGCATTCCTTGGCTCTGTGTGGGGACAGTCCTGGAGAGACAAAATCACTGGGGAGAGCCTGGCATTGGAGGTTTTGGAGGAACTGTACAGAAGGTTACAAAAAAGGCCAAGAAAAGCCAAGCTCTCCAGGTGGGGATCAGAGGGATTCCCCCAAATTCTTGTTTAGGTGATCTTTGCAGAATCACAAAATCACAGAATGAGCTAGGTTGTAAGATCATCAAGTGCAACCTATGACCTAACACCTCCTCATCAACTAAACCATGGCACTGAGTGCCACGTCCAGTCCTTTTTTAAACACCTCCAGGGACAGTGACTCCACCACCTCCCTGTGCAGACAGTTCCAGTGCCCAATCACTCTTACAGTGAAGAGTTTCTTTCTCATGTCTAACCTAAACTTCCCCTGGCACAGCTTAAGACTGTGTCCTCTCGTTCTGTCAGTGGTAGCCTGGGAGAAGAGACTGACCCCCACCTGGCTGTGACCACCTTTCAGGGAGTTGTAGAGAATGGTAAGGTCTCCCCTGAGCCTCCTTTTTTCCAGGCTAAACAACCCCAGCTCCCTCAGCCGTTCTTCACAGGGCTTGTGTTCCAAGCCCTTCACCAGCCTTGTTGGCCTCCTCTGGACTCCTCCTGCCAGGACTGACATTTCCAAAGGCAAAGTTCGCTACACAGCTCATCTCTTCCCTCTTGGCTGTGCTGCAGGAGACAAACCGAGTGGACTTTGGTGCCCAGGGGATCTCCTTGCTGGATGGCTGCTCCCAAATCCCAAGGGTCACTCAGGTCACCTGTGCCCTGGTCAGGGCTGGGGGTCATCAATGGGGCAAACCCAGCCCTTGTTCTCTGGAGTCACACCACAGTCACGCTTCCCTCAAATCTGAGCAGAACTTTGAGTCCATCCAGCATCCATACCTGGACCATCAATCCCTTACTCAGCTGCCAACTCTCTCCTGATGGAGGTCTCCCTGCTGGAAAGAAGCTCAGCTCTAATAAAATAACACCCTCTAGGAGAGAGGCTGTCCCCACACAACAAAACAATCTCAGACAGAATCATGGAATCCTGTAATGGTTTGGGATGGAAGGGACCTTAAATTCACGCCATTCCACACCCTGCCATGGGCAGGGACACCTTCCACTAGACCACTTTGCTCCAATCTGACCTGGAACAGTTTTAGGAGCAGACACAGCTTCTCTAGGCAGCCTGTGCCAGGGCCTCACCACCCTCACAGCAAAAATAGCTGTCAAATATCTGTAAAATATTCGGCATTAACACATTTCTAAATTACTCTGTATTTTGCTACGTGGATATAATTAAAGAGTGCTTGTTCTCTGAATATTGCTGATCATTTAGCAAACAGAGGGGCTCAGTTTATAAAAACGAAATACAATTTTCCAAATGCTCAGTGTAAGTTCACGTGGTTGTGACAGTGGCCATCAATATATAATGTTATATCTATATGCAGGGCTGGATTTTAGGCTGGATTTAAGGGGTTATGCTAAAAAGCTGAAATCTGAGCCAAAGATTGGTGCTGTTTGTTTTGACACACTGTGCCTACATAAGAAGCAGCCTGTGTTTGTTTTACAGATGTATTTTCCATGATCACAAGCACCAGAGACAGGGAATGAAAAGCCACAGAAGTGTTGCTCTTGTATTTGTTTTACAGATCCATCCAATTTTAGTGGTGTGTTTTATTAAAGAGATATTTTGAAACAAAGCAGCATCTCAACTGCTAAATCAGCTTCAATACAAACATCTAAATTCTAATTTGAACCTAAACCTGAACAAACCCAACAAAACTGCTGCAGTTTTTAAGCAAAACCAATGTATTGAGTGCCAGGATCTGATCTCTTTGTGGTTAAATTATCACACTCCATCATTTTCCTCTCTTATTACGTGGTTCCTGAGGCTGGGGGAAGCTCAGTATTTCTTTCCTATTGGAGCTGGAAGGCAGGAGGAAATAAATAACATCTTTTACAATCCCATGCTGTCGATACAGATGCCAGATTAATAGCTCTGGAGAATGATGAGCTCTGATACAATCGAGGGGGGAGAATTGTGTCTGCAGGAAAAATAATAGGAGCAAAGTGCATTATCTGCCTTTCTTCAGTATTTCTCAACTCCTTCTTGCCTCACTGGCTGGAGAGAGATGGACTTGGGCATAGGATGGCAGGGGAGCCATCATTTGCATAACTTAACATAAACTTTGACAAGGTTTAGCAGTTCTCTTTTCTGTGCTTTTTAAATGCACATAGAAATTATGGTTTATATCAGGTGGGTTTGGCTTTGATGTGCCTGTGGGGATAATGGTTGTGCTTCTGAAAAATAACTTTAAATCAGGACAGAAATCCTGGAAAGAGTTTTCTTGGAAAATCATGGGAAAGACCATCAAGTTTTCATTTTCTTACTTCTGTCTCCTTGAATGACCCTTTCAGGAGATGGATCATACTTTTTGTCCCTGAATAATAATTTTCCCTTCTCAGACTACCCCATTATATCCCAGAGCATCCCATAACATGCTGCCACTTGGTGGTTCCTTGTTTTATTGGCAACGCTGCTCCTTTAGTGTCAGTCTGTGAATAACAACACTAAATACCTGGAACAAAACTTTGGCATCAAAAAAGAAAAAGTCAACTAAAATATCAAACTTTTACAAGGAGGAGAAGAAAGCAGTAAAGGATTTAAATGAAGCCTACAAACCAAGCTGTTATACACTGTTAAAAAAACCCCTTCTGGCTGCAAACCTCAGTGATAGGTAATTATATTTCTAAATGAGGCAATCATTGTTAAGCTATGAAGAATAT
This sequence comes from Corvus hawaiiensis, assembly GCF_020740725.1. Classification (NCBI taxonomy): domain Eukaryota; kingdom Metazoa; phylum Chordata; class Aves; order Passeriformes; family Corvidae; genus Corvus; species Corvus hawaiiensis. Next base: position 3,506,194 of record NC_063221.1, on the reverse strand, counting down.
AATTAATTTTATAACATTCTGTAGTGTTGTAGTCAATACAGATAATAGACTTTTTGAGATATTAGCTGTCCAAACACATCCAAGTCATTTAAAGAATCTCATTGTGCATTCTCTTAACCGAAGTCAACAGTAATAAAGCCCTTTTCTGTCACTCAGATAGACAGGGGCTGAAATGAATTAACTGAGTTTAAAGAAAGGGGTGCAGCTCCACTTCACAGACATTCCACCAGCTTCCAGCTTTATTTCAGAAGTTTTTTGGTTTGCAAGCACAGCACACTTGAGTTTGCAGTGGGGCAGATTTGCCTGTTATATAATCACACCGATTCAAGCTAGAGATTTATAGGGGAGGGGGAAAAAAAAGAACTAAGCAAACCAAAAATCTAAGAAACAATTATTCTTTCAGATTAGGGACCATCAGAGTCACTCTCGTGGATCTTATCAGGGACAACAGAGAATCCACCAGAGGAATATTCATGAGGTAAATTGGAAATGTGTGAAAAAAATTTAAAAGTGGAATTACTCTTTAGACTTCCGCGAGGAAAGTTCTGAGATCCTAAACCAAAAGATTTGTCATGTAAAAATATCCTTCTGCTTGCAAAAAAAGATTGATTCTGGTTCCAAGATCAGTCTATAGCTACAATCTCTGAAAAATATAGAGGATCACAGTTCAAACAAGAAGCCACCAGTTCACATCTTTAGAGAAAAGCTGAGGTTTACAGAGAGTTGTGCAAACAGAAACCTTTGGAAGCAAGAAATGTTTGGAGAGAGACCAAGGAGGAGCAGATTGCTCTGTGTCCCAGTCCCCACTCCACAGCTCACACTTCAGAGAGGGTCTTTTCCTCTATTTTAACACCACTGAAACACAGGACTGCCCCACACCTGAGTGCTTTAGGGTGGACAGGGTGATGCTCAGGGAGAAAAAGCAAGTGTTGATGTGGCACACAGCTGCTCAGGACAGGAGTTTGGACCTGTAAAAGAATGGTGGGGTTGTGTTGTGTAGGGCCAGGAGTTGGACTTTGAAGATCCCTGTGACCTTGTTGGTGAGATGAGAAGCCTCTGGCAGGGGCTCACCTTTGGGTGTTTCCTGACACAAGAAGACACACTCCACTGGAGAGGGTGGGCTGTGCTATTGGCTCTGTGTGGGAGCACAGATGTGACATCAGGGCAGAACTGGGTGGAGGGGACCAAAATGCCCACACTGTTGCTTCCCAGAGAGGCTTTTTGGTGACAGGAAAAATGCCACCTGTTTGCATTTCACAGCAACCCCTGATGACAAGGTGTGTCCACAGGACTTTACCAGCCTGTGCTGTGCTACTGGCAGAAAGGTAAATACTATGGGATCATGGAATATCCTGAGCTGGAAGGGATCACCCAGTCCAACCCCTGGCCCTGCACAGACACCCCAACAATCCCACCCTGTGCATCCCTGGCAGCGGTGTCCAAACACTCCTGGAGCTCTGGCAGCCTCGGGGCCGTGCCCATTCCCTGGGGAGCCTGGGCAGTGCCCAGCACCCTCTGGGGGAAGAACCTTTCCCTGATCTCCAGCCTGACCCTCCCTGGCCCAGCTCCAGCCATTCCCTGGGTCCTGTCCCTGATCACAGAAAAAAAGTGGAAAGAAACATGGAGTTTATGTTTTCCTTCCTTTCTCCACTCCCTAAAGTTAATTTAGGCCCTGAGCACCCTGATCTAGTGAAAGGTATCCTTGCACATGGCAGGGATTTGGAACAAGGTGAGATTTAAGGTCCCTTCCAATGCAAACCATTCCATGATTGTATGAATTTGTGCAGGTACAATATTCAGTAAATGTCCACAGGAAAGTTTTGTGGGATGGCAGAGAAAATAGCTGTGGCAAAGAGCTTGTCTACCATGCACTCACTGCTATTTCCTGTGGATTAAAGTGGCAGATTGACGTAAATCAATCAAATACTCATTGTGTGCTTATAACTTGTGGAAAGGAATGGAAACCAAGACTTTTTTTGTGACTTTTATTTTTCCCCACTGCAATGACAGTAATTGGCAGGATATCAAAGGACAATGGGCTGTTTCGTGCAGTATTTTGGCTCAGCAGTGCTGGATTCTCCTAAGGAAGTCAGATACCACCAGAGCACACCCCTCTGTTGGAATTCAGAGCAGGGATCAATGTTATTCCTGCTGCCCTTCACACTATATGTCCATACTGACTGATGTCAGGGGCAAAACAGAAGGTGCTTTCCAAGCTGATGGGAAAAACAGTGTGGAAATGGCTCTGCATCCAATTACCAGTGTGAGGGGAGACTGTGAATGCAGAAAAGAGTGCAGGTCTCTCTGCCACTGCACAGCTCGTTCCTGAACACAGGACTCGTTTGCAGAAATGATACAATTATTTTACCTCCTTATTGCACAGAATATTTTAGTCACAACAGGAACAAGGTGAACTTCAAACACATGCACATTCCTTGTGAACAGACCTAGAGAAATGCTGCAATTACAGACTGCATCACAGTTGTAGGTATTACAGGGAAATAAGGCTTAATTTATTTAGTTATTTCATCCTCAGCTAAATTGTGTTTTAAAAATAATTGGGGTTTTATATTTATAGCACTACCCTTGTCATGGGAAAGTCTTAAGACATGAACAGGAACCATGTCTTTATCACACATAACCCTCCTGCTCTGCTTCTTTCCTTCAGGAGAAGAGGAAAGAAGGGGGAAATGAAATAATAAAAAATCCCACTGAATGCTAAATGCAAGCAAAAATTCACAAATGGAATGACTTGGGCAGGAAACACTGAGACGGAGAGGCTTTTCAGAGCAGTGTGGGCTCGTAACCATTAGTTACAACAGCAGCTGAAAAGCCTGGTGACACAATTATGCTTAAAATCAAAATGTTAAGCACAGAGTTTTGTCTTTTTGGCTTTAGCAGTTTATCTGTGTCAGCTCCAGTTCAGGCTTGGCTGGACCCAGCAACTTCATCCTTGTTTTCCTGTGCAGCCCCAGTGGGGTCCAACACGACTGGTGCATTCCAGGTCCCTGGTTATCTTCCTTCACATTATTAACAATCCTTTTGCTTCACTGATCTTTTCCAGCTCTTCCCTCATTTATAGAGGACCACTTGTGACAGATACCCCATGATCTGGATGTTTCCTCCACCACCTTTTTCTTCTCCTTCCATGTAAACTCTTCACTCCTTTGTTTAAAACCTTCACTTTGCCTCTTAATTGTACAAGTTTGGAGTGGAACAACTGAATGCAATTTAATAAAGCAAACAGATTATTAATAGAGAGAAAAACGAGAGACATTAAATAATAGTCTCAGCAATTAGATGAGGAGAGGAATTAACTCACTTAATTTGAGGGCCTTAGCATTATTCACTGTAGAACTTAATTTGAATTAATATGCAGTGTACACACATTAATAAATGTCATATATGGGTGGCTCTTTAATGAGGAATATTGAAAGTAATAGCAAAAAGGATTAATCCTTACATTCTCAGTAAAAGTACTTATTTAAGGTCTGGCAGACTACTGCTCTAATGAGAAAGTTATAATGTAGAAATAGAGTGCTGTGAATGAAACAAGGTTCAGCTGTTGGACAAGCTCTTAGGTTCAAAGTGAAATAAATGTGGTTGTTTATTCCTTTTTTGCTGTTATTTTCCTGTCATCTGGGCCAACCTTCTGGTGCAATGGCCATTCTGAGCACGGGAGTGTAACTGGAACTATGGGGAATGTCAGGCTTTTCCACAAGCTGTTCTACTCACTTCAGTGCTGCATTTTTCAAAGGTTAGGCTGGCTGGGGCTGTGGAAATTGCAAGGTCACTGTGTTGTATTTCTCCTGCTTTCTGGAAAAAAGAAAAGTTTGTTATTTTTTGGCTCGTTTCAGAAGTTCTGAGGCAAATGGTCAAGGTTTATGAGAAAAGTGGGTTTGGGCCATAGCAAAGTGGAATTTTCTCTGTTGGCTGGGGCTGAGAGGCTCGTTTAATAACAGAAATATTTATATACTTACCTGATCATTTTTGAGCAGCTTCTGGAGGCAGATTCTGAAGTTGCCCAATTAAAATGTATTTATTTTTAAATGAATCTAGCAATCAATCCCTCAAACAAAGACTCTGATTGTAAATCATGCAATACACCACCCAAAGGAATAGCCATTGTCTCCCTCTTTTCCCAAGGAAAAGAAAGCCAGATACCATGAAACTGTTGGGGCTGGAAGTGTCCTTCAGATTCCATACTCTGACCTTGAGTGACTTCCTGAGTCAGTGAAAGAATTTGGGTCTCAGTATTTGCAATCTCTCTTTATTGCTGAGAATCTGTGAAATTACCTAATGACTTGTTTTATAATTTCACCTCTTTTGGTTAGATTCTGTTGCTATATGTGTAGTGCAGAGATTTTTTTTTTTTTAATTTTCTGGTGGATACTCCCCCACAAAACACCAGTGATAGCAAAGAACCAAACCCAGAAACTGAATATTGCTCATTCATTAGAAGCTCCAACATGATTTAATGACCTTGTTACAACAGCATTTTCACAACTTAACATTTTATTTCTGCAAGTGCTTAGTCACTCAAGTAAACATTCAGTCTTTTTAATAGCATTTTCCCAAGAAATATATTTCATTGATATTTCACAGCATAAAAAAGGACCTCATATTGGCATAATTTAAACTCCTATACATGAATATCAATATTTTTTTCCTTGAAATCCCAGTAATTATACACTTGCTGCTCTTCTAATTGGATATGAGTGTCATCACCTACCACAGGGCAACTGATTGCAGGAACAGCTTAAATGTTCCGTCCTGTTAAAACCCTTTAATGGCAAAGCCTCCACGAGCACAGGAAAGTCAGTTAACAGAACTCTTATGCTTTTAACAGCTTGTCAGATTTTATTAGACTATCTGAGATTCTATATTTGCTTTTTATCTCTAAACCACTGAGTTCTTATCAGGACTGACATGTTTTGTAACAAAACAAGTAACTTGCAGTGCTGTGGTGGAAAGGAGGGAAAACTGCAAATGTATTCATGTGAAATAAGTCATTGTATAGAGGTTTTTAAAGGGAACTAATGTGATGTGTATTTACACAAGTACCTGGTTTTTCTCTGTTTCCAGGCTTTGGCAGTGAACCAAGGAATTGTCATTCCAGTGCGTGAGGCAGCTTTACTGAACACATGGCTGTGCTTCCACATGGAACTAAAATTGTGCCATTCCACCCTGTTTACACGGTGGAAAATAAATCCTGGGCCTATTTTTATAAGATCTCAGCTGTGCCCAAAGTGGCACAGCAGAGCAGCCCTCTTTCATAAAATTTAAATATTCAGGATGAGCCTGTTCGAGCGCTGGGATATTCGCAGTGAGGATGTTGTTAATCCTGAGAGAAGCTGGGATAATATTTCCCAAAGGGGCCAAACTTTCCCTTTCAGGAGTTAATTAGGTGCTCCGGGGTCTGTGTGTCAGCAAGAGGGAAGGTGAAAGTTAGGTAGAAAGTTCTCATGAGACAGCAGTGATAAAGTGCTGCTGTTCATATATTTTATATATACATATCTATGTATACACATGTTCAGTGCTGGATAGAGAAATGTGCTGATGTTTAATGTCCCTGCCTGCCTGAAGAATTCCCCAGATTCCCAAGCTTTTATCCCATAAAATGCCATGCTTCGGGAATGTTCCAAGCAGCTTGTATCTCTCCAGTGATGAGTCCAGCCACAACCAAATCTATCAGACAACAGCATTGAGCCAGATGCATTTCAGTGACAAATTTAAACTCAGTCATAGTAGGTTGATTTTATTATCCTTTTATAAGTGGGAGGACAACCCCAACAAAGTATTTGCCATGGTAGTCCAGGAAGAAGGAACTTCTTAGGTGTTTGACATCATGCAGAGTAATGGCAGGGCTAAAATGTGGAAGCTGCAAGTGAAGGTTAACATCAAAATCTGGATGAACATTAATGCAGCACCATTTCACAGCTGGAGCTGGGCCAGGGAGGGTCAGGCTGGAGATCAGGGAAAGGTTCTTCCCCCAGAGGGTGCTGGGGCACTGCCCAGGCTCCCCAGGGAATGGGCACAGCCCCGAGGCTGCCAGAGCTCCAGGAGCGTTTGGACACCGCTCCCAGGGATGCACAGGCTGGGATTGTTGGGGTGTCTGTGCAGGGACAGGGGTTGGACTTGATCCTCCTGTGGGTCCCTTCCAGCTCAGGATATTCCGTGATTCTGTGATTTTGCCAGACTGCAGTTGTTAGCAAATTCAGAGTAAGTCAAAGCTCTGTATCTACTGTGCATAGCTCCTACACACACAATTTTTTATGGGTAACTTTCTCTTGGCACATTTTCCCCATCCCTTAAATATGAGTACATGTGCACACAGGATGTGTCCAATAAAAATAGGATAAGAACTTTCGATTCTATTCAAAAAGAATCCACAGGCTGCTTAAGAACCAGCCTTTCTTTGATGTTCAGGAGAATATTTCTGGGGAAGATGCAATATTCCATCCTTAGCTCAACTGAAAGAAAGGGATGGGGGTGGGAAGACTTCTTTAATTTTCTTTTGTTACTTTGCTCCCACGCAAACATGCAAAAATAGTGTTTAAAAGCCATTTAACCCCAGGATGCAGGAACAAAGGAGTGTATTTTTGCTGTTTATCTCAATCTAAGAAGAGAGCAGGTATTCCAGACTTATTGGTGTCCTTATTGGAATACTTAGGGGTATATTAAAGTAGACAACAGCCATTTGTCCCAATAAAGCAGCACAAGTATTTGCCAATTTATGTAGTCCAGCAGCAATTTATATTGAAGCCAAAGAAAATCTTTACTTTTGCCATGTGTTTTTGTATAAAAATTCTCCTCTTCCCATCTTTCAGCCTTCTTGGCAATTTCCAGGCAATCTCCTACTAGTCCCCAGCAAAGGAGCAGTCACTCCAGGATTGTGTTGGATAATTTGGGAACACAGGTGGAGGAGAACACAAGGTGTGCCAAGCACATCCCAGATTTGTCTGCAGACAGAAAAGCACCCTCTGAAATCCCTTCCAGCTCTCTCAGCTGTGTGTACACGTTTCTACTTCCATCCTGCAAACACTTCTGTGCTGGAGACACACAAAGATCTTCTTGGGAATGGCATCTCCCTCCAATTCCCAAAGTGTTTTGTCACACATTCCCTATGGCATCCAGAAAGGCTTTGGTTACAAGGGAAATCAGACCTGTTGGGTTCCACATGGCAGAGACAGGGTGAAAATACACTCGTGGTCTAGATGAGCATGTGGGGTTATCTGCAGCTGGTATTTTTATCAGCAGATTTTAAATCCAAAACTTTATTCTTACATGGTATAAAATAATCCAGAAATTTTGGCAACAAAAGCTTTGGACACAAATTCAAGGAAAACTTAAAATAAAAACCAGTCCATCTTCAAGATACCAACAGCAGTGAGATTTGTGTTCTTGATTTTAATCTCCACAGCTCCAGCTTTGCTCCCACTGCTTTGAAAAATACAAAAATGCTCTTTTTGGTTTTTTTCTTCCTATGGTGGCGAAATTTCAGCGTTACTGACATAGAAATATGAAAAAGGAACACATCCGTTTCATATTTCTTTTAGCTATTATTCTCCTCAAAACTGCATTGCATTTTAGTGTCACTCTTTAGTGACACTCTGTACTTCCTTGTAAGACGAACTGTAGCTCGACATTGTTTACATGAAGGATAAAATAATTGTTTTCTCCACTCTCTAAAAGCCATTTTGTCTGTGAGACTTCGCTGTGCATGGAAGGAAGACAAGTTAAGGGGAAGGGGGGATTTTTCCTTGCTTTAATACTTCCAGAGGATGGAAGTGCTGACTATTTAAGCACAGATGTGAGAATAACTTAAGGAATAGTGTGTCTGCTCCACCTCCTCATGTATTTGTCTTGCTAGGAAAGCCCTTCACAGGGAAAAATGTGATTGATGGGCGAGTTAGGTAGGGATGAGACACCTGGAATTTAGTGCTTACATGGTTTTAAGAAGTCATGGATGATGTGTTAATTCTGCTTGTGCTTATCCCACAAGCCTGGGCTTGCATACAGAAATACAAGACCAGACAAAAGCACTTGAGAATGCGCTAGAAAAAAACCAGTGTGATGGCCTCTTTTCCATGCTCTTATGGGTGTCCAAAATAATCCTGTACTTTAGCAGTTTTGGAATTATTGTTACTAATTTTTATTCAGGTGCCTCATAGCTCTGTGATCAATGTGTCATTTTCTGCAGGTACCTATTACTGCCATGTCAGGACAACAGAATCACTCTTGGCCTCAAAATATATCGGACAATCTCTTCCATACTGTTTTTATCGTGTAAAGCATTAAGAAACAGGTTTTCAGTTGATCACTCCCCAAATTCCCATGGAGTTTTTCCTCACCAATTTTTCATGTGAAGTATATTTACACAGCTACTCTGTGTGTCAGTAAAATAGCTAGGAGATAGGAGAAAGGGAAAATCTGGAAATGTGGGAAGGGCCTCACCTCTGCTCTGTCTTATCCATCCTTTAAAGTAAAAAGTGAAATAAAGTGATTTTATCATTCTTTTGGTGGTGGCATTGTAGCAGACAGCTGTAAGGCTGTGTCCTGAGCATGTCCTTCCACACCCCAGGAAAGACTGTATGCTGGGAATCAGGCTGTCAGCTTCTAAAAGTCTCAGGAAATACTTCAGGGAAGTGTAAAACTGGCTGAAAACATCTTCAACTTCCCACTGGATGCAAGTTCTGCTTCTCTGGATGTGCCCATCATCCGTGTGACACTGGATGCCTGGCCAAGGTGTCTCTGGCTGAGTGAGCCCAGGATCAGAACCTGCATCCTGGGAATACCAAGAGCTCTGCAAGGATGCACTGAACCATCACAGCCCACTGTGGGCTTCATTAGGGATAAACCTGTGTTTGGAAAAGGGATTAAAAGCTTTGGAAAAGCCTTTGGAGAAAGTGTCCTATCCACCCCTGGGATGGGGAATGGTGGTTTTGGGTGTAGAAGCAAATTGTTACAACACTTATAGTCACCAGTAAATCATAGAGGAATCACAGAATCATGGGATGGTTTGGGTTGGAAGGGACCTTAAAGCCCATCCAGTCCCACCCCCTGTCATGGGTAGGGACACCTTCCACTAGCCCAGGCTGCTCCAAGCCCTGTCCAACCTGGCCTTGGACACCTCCAGGGATCCAGGGGCAGCCACAGCTTCTCTGGGCACCCTGTGCCAGGGCCTCCCCACCCTCCCAGGGAACAATTCCTTCCCAATATCCCTCTAAACTATACTCTCTGTCACCCCTGAGCTCCTCTTCTCCAGGCTGAAGAATCCCAGCTCTCCCAGCCTTTCCTCCCAGCAGAGCTGCTCCATCCCTCTGATCATCCTGGTGCCTCCTCTGGACTCAGTCCAGCAGCTCCAGGTCCTTCCTGTGCTGGGATCCCCAGGCTGGCTGCAGTATCAATAATTAAAGAAATTAATTGACGTAAAAGAAACCAAGGCCTGTTCCATCACAGAGTGTTGCTCACACATTGATGCAACATGGTAAAACACAGTTTAAAAATGTCTGTTAAGTTGGAGTTTGGATGGTTTCTGTCAGGTTTAAAGGGACTAATTCACTGCCAACTCACCATCAGGTGAAGATTCCGAGTTTATCGAGTCTCCTGAAACAGTGTCATTAGAAATGCCAGATGTGTAGCTCCAGCATGCTGTAGACTTAGACTCTAATCCAAACATGTCAACAGCTTTCAAGGTGTTTGTGGAGATCAAGGGAGAGGAGCTTTTCACTTCAGCTTTTCCTTTCTGTTCTGCTAATAGGGTTAACACGTGTTTTCCAAGGACAGGGAACAGGATCCTGGTGCAGACAGTTGCTTAGAAGAGTAAAAGACAGATTGAAGTTGGCAGGATATTAAATAAAGTTAGGCACTTTCAGGTTCCTAATCAAGCTTACAGAAAGTTTACAAAATATTTATGAACTTACCTTTCCTTTGAAAAGGCTTTTTGTTGTTGTTGTTGCTCCAAATATAGAACTGATTTTCTGACTGAATTTTTCTTCTCTGTTCCAAAGGCTCTGACCTCTCTCATCAAGGCATGACTTTGCTGCAGTTGTTATGCAAGAGCTCTGAGTCATATAAGAAAGGAGAAAAGGCAGCAGGCTTCCTCTTTTTTTTTTCTGATCTTGCAAGAGTCTGACGAGATACAGCTTAACAACAGCTTATTCGTCTGTCTAATTGGGATGCACAGTGGACAAAGTCAGAGATATTTTAAATCAGAAAGTAAGAGAAGTTAAAAACTTCCCAGGCAGGAGAATACAGGACAAGGACAGTTTGAGGAGACATTCTATCATCAAATTTTCTCATTGGCAAAACATTTTAGGCACTTTATTCTATTTTTTTTTTTTTTTACCTCATAGACATCAAGGGTACTCAGACAAGCAGAAATAATGGCCTGTGGCTAATGATTGAAAGGGAATGTCAGAGAACTGCTAACCCAGACACATGTGCCTGATAACAAATTTCCCTCTTCTCCTTGCTTTCCTACTCCATCCAGGACAAATGGTAGCACTGGATATGCTGCCATATCTTGGAGACAGAGAATAACATTATAGGTTGGGAGGGGCCTCCAAAGGTCACCAAGTCCAATGTCAGTCAGGACAGGTACAGCTACAGGAGGTCACTCAGGGCCTTTTCCCGCCAGGCTTTGCTGTCGGCAAGTATGAAAATTTCACAGTGTCCCTGAGAAATCTGTGCAAATACTTGACCACACCACTGGCAACCATTTTTCCATCTATCTAATCAGAATTTTCCATGTTTGGCTTGTGCTGGTTGCCCCTTTATCCACTGGGGCACAGCTCTGAGAATAGTCTGCTCTGTCTCCTCACCATCCTCCCATTAGGCCACTGTGGAGAGCAATATTTTCCAGTTTATGACCAACTGGATGTGTTTGCCCTGGGCTCTGGCCACTTCTCCTGGGATCACAGCCCTGCCTTTCAGTGTACCAGGTCACATCTCAGTCTGACACTCTCTACAGACCTGCTGAGGATGTTCCCTGTCCTGTCATCACAATAGCAGTACCAATCCCTGGGGGTCGTCACTAGGACTGACCACCCACTGGTTGGATTTTGTACCACCAATCACCACTCTCTGAGACCAGTTTTCCAGCCCATTTTCTGCCCACCTCGTGCCTGTATCCATCACACGTCTCTCCACTTAGACCAGAAGAATTTTATGGAAGGCTCTGTCCATGACCTTACTTTAAAAAGGTAAACAACACCCACTGTCTTTCCCTTGTCCACATGGCCCCTTGTTTCACCGTGGGAAGTGATCAGGTCAGATCTGGTTTTCCCTTGGAAGACCCTGGATGAATTTTCCTGGTCTCAAACTGTTCTGCATGGGCCTGGATCCTTAAGAAGATGAGGAAGCTCAAGGAATGAGGTGAAGCTGACAGGTTTGTTCTTTCCACAGGCTCCCTTGCCCTTCCTTGGCCATCCTGTGTAGGATGTGACTTTCTCCTGTCAGTTTCCTGCATCTCCTGGCACCTCAGAAGTGATGGAGATGGTAGAGAGCAGTTTGCTGTTACAAACCAGTGTTTGAGATTGCTTAAAAAATCATTGGCAAGGGTGTGAGCAAAAACCAGATTTAATATTAAGAGAAAGCATGACAAGTTCATGGGCAAGATTCACTCTACCACTTACAGGACAGTTAAGGCACAACAAGGAAAAACAAGCAACAACAGAACTAAATAAAATCCAGGCAATCAAAAGAGAAATGAACTGAGAACTATCCATGTGTGCGTGTGTGTGTGTGTGTGAGTGAGAAAAGACAGCGTGAGGTCAAGGATTAAAAGGAACACGGCCCAAAAGCTTAACAGCACTCAAACTTAACAGTACTTCAACTTAACTTATACCTTAAACCTAACAATGTTACAAAGGAACAACACTTAACTTATACCTCACTTAACTTATACCTTAAACTTAATTTATAGCTTAATGTTAACAACTTAACAGAGGAATGACACTTAACAGCATTGAACCTAACTTATAACTTCAAAGTTATACTTAGCAACTTAGCAAAAGAACAACATTTAGCAACACTTAAATAAGCTTATACCTTATGTTAAACTAAGCAAAAGAACAACACTTAGCAGCATTTAAGTAAATTTATAGCTTAACTTTCCTTACAGGCCTAACTCACTTAGATATCCAGGGTACTTAAACATCTGAGAGAGCAGCGTTTCTCCCAGATTTGCTCCAGCACATGCACGTGTGCATGCACACAGGCACAAAGAGCCAGTGCAAGCAGGGCACCTGCGAACAATCCCCCCCAAGGCCAGTGAAAGGCTCCCTTCGATGCCTTTGCATCTCCCGCCGGGAGAAGGGTCAGGCCTCGAGGAGTGAGGGCATCGGCCCAGGACTCGGCGCTGCTCGGGGATCCTCCAAGCAAACGTGAGAGCTCCTGGCTCTGAGAGGCCCCCTCAGAGGGAGCTTCTGGTCACAGCCCCCTGCGGCCCAGGAGAGCCCCAAGGGCCCCATTCTGGACCGGTGCTTATGGGGCCCCGAGAGAGGGGCTTTGGTCACAGCAATGTTTCATCCCGGCCACAGCTTGGGTCGGCACTTTCTTGGAAAGTGTGAGAACAGGAATGTTATGCTGCTCAGGCAAGAAGAATATTTTCTAAGGCTGTTCCTAAGGAAAAGAGGAGCTCGTTAGACAGCAGCAGTTGCTGGGAGCAGAGAGTGTTTGTGGTAAGCTCGGGAAGAGCTGAGCCCAGGGGCTGTTTGCAAGGCTGAGCCCAGCGAGCATTTCTCAGATGGCAGAGCAGGGGGAAGGCACCACCATGTTTGTAACATCAGCCACTCAGTCTTTCCCGTGTCCTTCCCCTCTGTGTGCTGGCATCCAGGCTCCCTGGGTCCTGCCACAAAGGTATCCTGAACTCCAGGGCTGTGGATGTGCTCCGTGATTTCTCTGAGGTTTTTAAATTTGCCACAGGTGTTGGCTGCTGAGCCACAGCCACACTTGAGTTCTCAGATTTGACCCGTTCTTCCCTCCTTGCCTGGAACAGCTCCAGTGAACCAGCTCCCACTTTTATCTTAGTGATAAGAAGAAACGTTTTAGAAATGTCCTGGACTGACCCGGAAATATCAGAGGAACATGAGCTGCTGCAGGAAAGATCTCAAATGAAGGCAGAATGCTGGTTTTGAAGCAGATTGACTGGTTCATCAGCTAGATAGATAAATAGATAGATAGCTAGAAGAGAAATTAGAATATGATGGACCACTGTTTTTTGTCTGCCTGATTTCTCTGTCTTTATAGGAACCCATTTGCTTTAGAGAGAAGAATATCTGACTGTTCTGTGGAAAAATACACCTCTGAGAAACAATGCATAAAATTATGCCATAAACAAATATTATCTCAATATTTCCTATATATTATGTATTACTTATTACGCATATAATGAGATGGGCCACCTCTTTCTCTGAATCAGACATGCTTCAAATAGTGATCATTCATTATGTGACCTGCAGAGATAAAATAAGCTTTACAAATTTGTTGGTTTTATAGTTAGGATAGCCAATGCCTCCTGGATTTGTCGTGTTTTGTCCTTGGTGAGAAGGGCTCTTCTTTTCCCCTGTGTCTTATAAATGATTTCGATATGCTTGCAATTTTCATTAAATATGATTAGTAGAGGAGTGTAGGTCAACAAGATTGACCAGGGATGATCTTGATTTAACTTAAGCTGAGAAGAAAGTCAGTAGCGCAAATACTGGGAGACGACAAAGGCAGATCAATTGGATTATGATTTTCGGTGCTCTTGGCTGAGTGATTAAAATGACCTGGAGAAGAACAACCCTCAGCACTGATTCCATTTCAAAGGTGAGGAGAAGGGCTCCCATCATGTGTCAGGAATTGGTTTGTGGCTCTGACGAACACTTTCTGTATGCGTCAGGTTATAAGATTAGAGACCCTGCAGGCACCTGTGTTTTAACGGGATTTGAGAAGACATGAAGAACCTGACTCTTACTTTTTTTCCTAGATCAGAAGGGATGTTTAACCAGCAGCTGTATTTGTTTTGAAAGATGCAATTGGATTTAACCTAATCCCAGAGACAGGGAGAGAGAGCCTGGGTTTATTAGCTGCTCTGAAGGGAGGCACCTGCCTGAATCCAGGAGCACTTTGCAGTGCTTCCAGCACCCGGAGGAGCCAGAAAGCTCCGACTGAGTTGTGCTGTTTATTCTATAACAATATGTTCTGATATATTTCCAAATTGATGATCCAAGGAGCCAGGCACAAATAGTGATTTACAGCACTGTAATGTTGCTATCCATTTCCTCTCAATCAGCAAGGAAATCTAGCACAAAGTGCTTACTTGTATACCAGGGAGAAACTTATTTACATCTACCTCAAAACCCACCCAATTGTAAACAGATTGTGGCTGAACACAGGGAAATGAAAAGCACTCAAACGTTTTCTCTCAGCAATTTGTGTCTAAGCACACAGTGGAACCTGTGGTGCAGCTTAATAGGTTGTTGAGAATTAGCACATTGTGGGGAAAGGTCTCTGTGCTTGCATAAATGAACAGCCTTGAACTGGGTTTTAGCAGAGCAACGGGAGACAAACTTTAAATAAACAGGAGGGGTGTGCTTTTTGCACTGCTCGAAATATTTTACTCTTGCAAGGTTAGTGTGAGGAGAAGAGTGTTTGGTCTTTCCAGGGACCGGAAGAAGGAGGTCTCAGCTCACACTTAACTTCTATCCTTAGTTGTACAAATGCTTCCCCACCTCTTACATGGGTCAGGAATTACCAGGGATGTTCCAGAAACTCAGCCCTTCTCAAATTGTTTTGAGCTTTTCCTGTTGGAGGAGACAACAACAGTGTCAAAGTTCAAGTGCTTCAGGTGTGTGTTGGTTTTGCAGGGCCTGGTTTTTGGCAATGGGGGGGCCACAGAGGTGGCTGCTGTGAGAAGCTGCTGGAAACTTTCCCCATGTCCAACAGAGCCAATCCCTGATGGCTCTGAAGATGGACAAGCTGCTGGCCAAGGCTGGGCCAATTGCAGAGGCTGCTAACACCTCTGTGATAACAGATTGAAGAAGAAAATCAGAACAGTGTGCACGGACAGTTTTTTCCTGGCCAGAGAAGAGGAGCAGGTGAGAACACCTGAGGGGAACAACACGGAGGCACCGGAGTCAGTGGAGAAGGAGGGACACGAGGTGCCCTGGGCACCGGAGCCCAGATTCCTCTGCAGGCTTTGGTGAAGATCGTGGTGAAGCAGCTGTGCCACTGCAGCCGATGGGGATCCACGGGGGATGCAGAGATCCACCTACAGCCCCTGGGGATCCACGGGGGATGCAGAGATCCACCCACAGCCCCTGGGGATCCACGGGGGATGCAGAGATCCACCCATAGCCCACGGGGGAGATGTCCATGCCAGAGCAGGTGGATGCCTGGAGGAGGCTGTGCTCCAGTGGGAGACCCGATGGAGAGAGGGTGCCCCGCTCCCAGGCTGGAGCAGCCTGGCCTTGGAGGAGTGCACCCCGTGGAAGAGTGACCCACGCCGCAGCAGTTTTGGGAGGACTGTGTGCCCGTGGGAGGGACTCACGCTGCAGCAGGTTTGGCAGGACCGCTGCTCGTCAGAGTGGACCCACGCTGGAGAAGGTCACGGAGAACTGTCTCCCGTGGCAGGGACCCCACGGGGCAGCAGGGGAAGGGCTCCTCTCCGTGAGCAGTGGAAGAAAACCTCGTGTGGCAAACTGAGCAAACCCCCACGCCCTTTCCCCTGCGCTGTCGCCGGGAAGGAGGGAGGGCTTGGGGGAAAAAGGTGCTTTTCTTAAGGACTTCTTTTACTTCTCCTTATCCTCCTCTATTTTGTCAGCAATAAACTCACTTTGTACCTCTAAGCTGAGCCTGTTTTGCCCTTGGAGTGTTTTCTCCCGGTCCTTATCTCAGCTCATGAACCCTTCATTAATTTTTTTCTCTCCTCTGCCCAGCTGTGGCAGGGTCAGTGAGTGAATGGCTTTTGTGGGTGCCTGGTGTTTTGCCAGTGCCAAACAACAACAAAGTGAAAAAAAAAATTGAAATAAACCAAAACCCCACATTTCTCATGGTTTAGAGAAGGCATTTTGTGTTTGCTGACATAGAGAGGTTATGGAGAAAAAGGAAATGCTGAAAACAAGGATTGAGGTGGACAAGTGAGGAGGGTGAGCAGGGTGGTGGTGTGTGAAAGATGGGTGGTGTATGAGCAGGAAAGGATCTTTAGAGGTCATTCAGTCCCACCCCCTGCCATGGGCAGGGACACCTTCCACTAGCCCAGGCTGCTCCAAACCCCATCCAGCCTGGCCTTGGACACTGCCAGGGATCCAGGGGCAGCCACAGCTTCTCTGGGCACCCTGTGCCAGGGCCTCCCCACCCTCCCAGGGAACAATTCCTTCCCAATATCCCATCTAGCCCTGCCCTCTGGCAGTGGAAAGCCATTCCCTGTGTCCTGTCCCTCCATCCCTTGTAAATTGTCTCTCTCCATGTTTCCTGTCAGCTCCTTCAGGTCCTGGAAGGCCACAAAGAGGTGACCCCAGAGCCTCCTCTTCCCCAGGTGAACAATCCCTATTCTCCCAGCCTTTCCTCATTCAGAGCTGTGCCCAGAAACAGTAATGTCCTTAGTTATCCACAATATTTGCTTTGGTGAAGTTTAGTAAAGAATCCTAAGCTTTTTTTTCTTCACAAAAATACGTACTTTATGATGCACATTTAGGTCAACTCTCCAGGTTTCTTGTAAATTTTGGACTATTTCTAACATGAACTGTTGGAGAATTTGCACCATGGTTCAAGGACAGGCTCAGTTTCCATCTGATGTGCATCTTTCAAAATTCTGGAATGATTTAGCTCTCAGTTTTTAACTAAGGGAGTTACCTACAAGAGAACGGTCGATACTTCAGTGCAGCCGCCCAAAAATTGAAGATGATATGAACATGGGAGATGCAGACAATATTTCCACTTTCACTTATTTTCATAATTCAGTTCCAACAGGTTCTTCCTAGCCCTGAATTTCCTGGGTGTTTATTCTTCCCTTTTTATCCTCCTTGGCTGCAGTTATTATAGTGGATGGCACATTTTCCCCCAGCAGGAGCTGCATTTTGGGGGGGTGTGAGATGATTTTCCCAAATATATTCACTGCTAATTCTACCAAATTCGATACCTTTTAGACATCAAATATATTAAAAGCAAAGCATACAGCAGCAAGGTTTTTATGCTGACAACATCATAAAGAAGAGAAAGATAAACCAAAATACTTATTTTATGACACCCAGAAAATCTTATTGTTTCCACAGTTCAAGGAAAGATTAGTTAGCACTGGCTGGAAGACCAGAAAATGTCATTATTTTAATGGACACCACATTCTGCACACACACTAAGGCTGGGGAATGGCAAAATAAATCAGGGAAATATTTCCATCGATATCATCTTGAAAGTCCAATTTTTTATCTTTATATCGGGTGGGAATACCTCAGGAAGTAAATATTTTCTTTATCTCTCATTTCACTTTTAACAGCATTCTGTGTTTATCTTCTCTCTGTATTGCCTGAGATTATTTCTTTTGAAGAGGGAAGATGGAAAACAAAACCAGACATTTTATTTTGTGACTTTCATCTTTTATAGCCTTATTATCTGGATGGCTACACCTCCTTGTGCACCGTGCATACACAAGAGGTAAAGTAACTAAAGATTTTAAACAAACTGTGCTTTTAACAAGGAAAGTTATACACACACAGAAGTATGGGATTTAGTTCTTATTTTTAAGGACTCTCTTATTTCCTGAAGAATTGAAATGATTCTGCTATTGATCTCTGGGAGGTGATAGGGTATTTTTGAGGTAACACATGGGCTGAACAGAACAACAGAAGAAATCATAATGTGGAGATAAAAGTTGAATTTCTGGAAGTGCCACTGAATGTGCAGCAGTAAAAGTTTCAGTCTTATTAGAGCCCAAAGAAATCAATGGACCAAACAGACCAAACTCCACATGAGTAAGGCCTGGTTTTAAGCTTTTGAACACAACTCTCCAGAGTTCAGACCAATTCACCTCAGTTCATACTGCAATTAAGGGCATGTTTGAAGAATGTGAGCATCATCTTATGCAAGGAGCAAAGAACCTACATTATTTTTTAGGATTTCATATACATTGAAGGTCTAAGGTAACATTTCTCAACAGCCTTTGTAAGAACCTGAAAACACACTTCCAGCTCTCCATCAAAAATTTCCCAGTTTATTAGTAAAAGGTTGCTATAGGATACATTTAGGAGTACATTTATCACAAGTCCTGTTCTGGTGTATCCTTGTTTTAATATGCTCTTTACACAGGGAGGAAAATATTTACTATAATACGCAATTTTTATTCCATAATGGCTGCTCTAATTCTCCCTGATAAATTTGACTTTGCCTTTCCAACTCTGCATGGTGCCTTTTTTGGTGTCTGGAATCTTGTTAACATTTTTAATAGAGTATCACCTCATGAAATTATAGACCTGAGGGGATAAATTAAGGTAAAATAGCAAGTAAAAGGATCACTGAGGTGTCATTGAAATTGAAACAAAACTTTAAAGGAAAAGCAGTGTGCTATTATATCCACAAAGAATTATTGCTGTGGATTTGACACCCCTGAGTTTTCATAAGTCCTGTGTTCTCTCAATTCTGGTTTACATAAATTTCCTCAAATGCAATGAAAAACAATCTCTGCTTACAAACAAACTTCAGTAACAGCTGTGGGAAGGAGGAGAGGAGGAAGGAAAGCAGTGTTTTTCCTATTGTGAGTCCTTATTATTCTGGATCAGCTGTCTTACTAAATGTGGATTTTCTTCTGCCAAAACTACCAGAAAGGGTATGCACCTCATAGGAATAAATCACTGCAATCTGTCCTAGCTCAGAATTCAGAGCCAATGGGATTTAAATACATCAAATATACAAAAAATGAGTATATGTGGCACTTAACAATGTGGGGATATTGGTCAAAGATTGGACTTGATGATCCTGGTGGTCTTTCCAACTTTAATGATTCTGTGGAAAGGTAAATGCTTTCACACATCTGTCATCTGTGCATTTAAAATTTTGATGAAGTCTCCCATTTCTATTACTCCAGTTTAAATTTTCAGTGTTTAACACAAGTAGCTGACAAACCTCTAAACATCAGGTATTTGTGTTTTGCACTAGGATGAAACAATTTCAAAAGCAGTTTAATAACTAAATCTTTAACATTATTAAAGATTGCACTACTTGGTCTGCACTATGATACACCCGGAAAATGCCAGAAGTCAGAAGACAAAAGGGAACTCTTGAATGCAAAGTAACAAAGAGATTTTGTCACTCTCTGGTATTTATTCTGGCCCTTGTTTGTAGTAAAACACCATTTTTTTGGGTGTGTGTCTCTGATCCAGGTACAACACAAAGTACCTGACATCCTGTCACTGAGATAGATCACAAACTAAAGAGCCATATGGTTTAATTATTCTTCATTTTCTCCCCCCGTCCTTTCTGCAGCCCACGTTCCCCAGCCAAGGATGGGTGAGAAACCTGCTGCCCATTTGCACTGTAACAGAGCTGAGCAGCGATGTTCCCATTCATTTTTATTATTTGGGATATGAACCTCCTTCCCCAGGAAGTGTAACAAAGAAGTGCCAGTAGTAGTGACAAACCTCGAGTTGCACTGTCAAGAAAACCTCATTCTTCTTCATGCCAGCTTCTGCGGGGTTTCTTCTGCTGCTCCGTTGTTTCTGGGGATGACATTTGTTCTTTTGTCTCTGGAGGGGTAGTGTAGAATCTACAGGAAGGGCCAGAGAAACAAAAGGAAGGTGTTTTTCCAATGCAGAGCTGCTGACTGGAAACGTGGCTCTGGAATCTGAAAGGCAGGGATTGTTTTCTCCCATGATAACTCTGAACACACCAATTCAGAGACTTCTCCCTCCTACTCCGAGCTGTTGAAATGGGTAACTAATGGCACCTGAGTAAGCATATTCGAAACATCTAAACTCTGAGTTGGCAAGGCAACCCTGAAGAGGAGCTTGCTCTATCTGCAGTCACAAAATGATCTTCAGTGTTCCCCCTGCCTTTCGTGTTCCCCAGGACACCTCTCATCTCATCACACCTGGGGACCTTTCTACTCTGCTAGGAATAAAACAAGAGTTCTGATGCCTATCAGGAGCAATTTCTGACTTGTTAACATTTCCTCGTGCTGCATGCCGGTGTTTAATAGCCATTCCCACCCAGATCCTCCTTCCAATTGACCCTCTCTGTCCCATTACCATTTGGAAAAGGTTCCACAGGCCCCCATCCTGCCTCAGTCCGTGGTGGTGTCTAATGGATGCTCTTTTCCAGAGGGCTAATCTGTGCCCTTTTACTCCTGGCTCCACATCTTAAGCAGCTGACAGGCCATGCTTAGGAAAGATTCCTGAGCTGAAAATAAGGATTTAGCTTGATTACAGCTCCCTTCTTTGCCTGTTTTGGGGTGGGGTTTTTTTGCTGTTAAACATTTCTGCCAATGGCTTTGTTATTGCTAAGGCACAGGGAAACTGGAAGCTGTCAAATGCAGCAACATGAATTGAAAAACATCGCTCTGTCTCTAAATCTGGGTCATAATTATGACCAATTCCTTTTGCTCCACAGATAATCTCCTGCTATCTGAAGCAGGGATATTAGAGCAAGAAAGAACCACTGATATTTGCGGATGAATTCTGACGAAAAAAGGGTTAATGAAATCACCTGATTAGCAGTGCCATATTTATATATTTTAGAAAAAGGCTAATTAAAATGGGGTGCATTTAATTACCATATAAATTCCAAGTTGTCCCAGTTGAGAGTGGGAGGAACATGAGAGAACCATACCATTAAGCAACTGAGTAGGTGAAATGAGGTACATAAAATGCTTATTTAATCAGTGTAGGTACAAACTGGTGAGAGCCTGGTGGTGTTTTACAGCGTTTCCACAGCCAGGCTGACTGGTTTGGGTTTTTAAAATTCTCTGTAGGTTTTTGATTTTCCCTTTGCATTAGAACATCCTGCATCAGCCACACTGTGGGATATCTCTGTGCAGCAGTCTAACCTTATCTCCTGCAACAGCATAATGATATGAATAACTCTGGTAATTGTAGGGCCAGTGACAAAGAGAGGCTGGAGCAGGGCAGGAATTAGAAAGCATCAAGCTGCAAGCACTGATGGAGAGGAAGAATCACATCATTGTGATTAGGGATGCTTCCCAGCCCAGAGCCAGCTGCCATAGCAGTGTGGGAAGCACAGCTGGCTCAGGAGTTGGGTGACATAACTGCTCCACACTGCTAGAATCATCCCCTGCTAAACCAGTCAGGGCTCCTAGAGAAAGATTATGGGGATAACTGAACACCTGCATGGGTCTAGGAGCAGAATCCATAGCTTGCCTCCCATTTGGAGGCAACTGCATTAGGAGATGTAAGGATAAGTTATGTCCTATCTGTCTGAAAAAGTGTGCATCAAGTGCCTGAGACGTTTCTGGCATCCTTGGATACCTCACCAAACGTCTTTGTGCTCTCTCAGCCACCTCCAACAGCTGTTCCTCATTTATCAGGAATTTTGCATTGCATATTAGTAACAGAAAACCATCAGCAGAATCTACCCTGCAAATAATGGTGCAAGGAAGAACAAACTGTTACAGCAATTCACAGCAGCAGAGAGACACAGAGACAGGAGCTTCCTCAGGCAGAGTGTCTGGGTGTTTATGGATATAAATGTACATCATGGATCATGGCAAGGCTTGGGGGGGAAGGAGCATTAAAGTTCATCTCATCCCACCCCCGCCATGGGCAGGGACACCTTTCATTATCCCAGATTGCTTCAAGCCCTGTCCAGCCTGGCCTTGGACACTGCCAGGGATCCAGGGACAGCCACAGCTTCTCTGGGCACCCTGTGCCAGGGCCTCAGCACCCTCACAGGGAACAATTCCTTCCCAATATCCCATCAAAATCCACCCTCTGGTAGTAGGAAGCCATTCCCCCTTGTCTTGTCAGTCCAGGACCCTGTTAATTGTCTCTCTCCATGTCTCCTATCAGCTCCTTCAGGCACTGCAAGGCCACAATGAGGTCACCCCAAAGCTTCCCTTGTCCAGGCTGAACAATCCCAGCTCTCCCAGCCTTTCCTCCCAGCAGAGCTGCTCCATCCCTCTGATCATCCTGGTGCCTCCTCTGGCCTCTCCAGCAGCTCCAGGTCCTTCCTGTGCTGGGCCCCAGGGCTGGGGCAGCTCTGCAGCTGGGCTCTCACCTGAGCACAGGGGCAGAGGGGCAACATCCCCATCCCTTCCCTGCTGCCCACGCTGGGGGCTCAGCCCAGGCCATGGGGGGTTCTGGGCTGGGGCAGGTCCAGCTCTCACCCACAGCAGCCCCAAATCCTTCTGCCAGGGCTGCTCCAGCTGCTCATCCCCAGCCTGGATTGATCCCAGGGGTTGCCCTGACCAGGTGCAGCTCTTGTTAAACCTCCTGAGATTCCCATGGGCCACTCCTGGAGCGTGTCCAGGTGCCTCTGGATGTCATCCTGTCCTTCAGGGGTGTCACCTGCAGCACTGTGCTTGAGAATGAGAGGAAATATGTAACAAATCCCCTTTTCAAAGACAATTACACATTGAGATGACCTTTTGTAAGAGGGTCTGTGTAATTATTAATTGGGACTGACAGCTTCTTCCCACAGCTGGGAATCGGTGCACACACCAGTCCCTCCCTGTGGCGGTTTGATGCTGGTTAGGCGCAAAGCACCATGAAAAACTACTCACTTACTTGCCTCTGGTATAGCTGAGCAGAGGCGGGGAACTAAAACTTCATTTTCATGAGGTAAAATAAGGATTATTGAGGAAAAAGGAAAACTTCAAGGCAAAACAGGTCCAAACTTAAGTAGCATAAAGAAAATTTATTACTAACATAATTAAAAGGAATAATGAGAAACCAAAGGAAACTTTCAGAACTCT
The DNA here is from genome assembly GCF_020740725.1 of Corvus hawaiiensis. Lineage (NCBI taxonomy): Eukaryota > Metazoa > Chordata > Aves > Passeriformes > Corvidae > Corvus > Corvus hawaiiensis. The sequence continues at coordinate 3,483,288 of NC_063221.1, read as the reverse complement.
TTTCTCTTCCAGCACCTCTCTCCTTCCACCAACCCGTGCAAGAGAAACAAAAACGGGGTTTTGGTCAGTGTTTCGTATCTTAAGAATCTTTCTTTATGGAAAAGAGTTTCTTCTGCTGTGCCGTGGGATCCCTCCCACAGGAGATAGTTCTCTGTGAGCTTCTCTAGCGTGGTTTCAAACTTCACAAACAACAGCCTGCCCAAATCTGCTGCAGTGAAAAGTCTCTCCCACGGGTCCTCCCACAACTGCCAGCGTGGCTCACAATGGTTCATGGGGTTTTAGTCTTTGAAGGGTGAGCTGTTCCAGCCTGAGAGCAAAGGCTCTCTTCTCCAGTCTCTAAAGCCTCTCAGCATCTCTGCGCTCTGGCGGGAGCGCTCTTTTTCACGGGCTGCGCGTGGATCTCTGCACTCCCCATGCACTTCAATGAATGAAAGAGAAACAATGGCTTGCAGGAGAATCTCAGCTCCGGTGTTTGGAGCACCTCCGTCCGTCCTCTCCCTTCCCCACCGACCTTGGTGCCGCCACGTTTTCTCCTCACGGCATCTCACTTTTCCTTTCTCTCTGACTTGGAAGAAAGTCAGTGTCTGTAAGTTGCTGCTGAGAAATTGATCTTGTCTGGGCTCTGCATTGGGGAACACTCGCCATGTCTCTCGTTGCCGGCTGTGAGGTGTTTTTTGCCTGGTTCGGCGCGAGCCAAGCCAGCTGCGTGGAAGGCCCGGCCAGCACTGCGCAGGCTGCGCTGGCCCCAGAGGCCTGCGCCACGTGGTCCCGGCTGCCTGTGGCTGCCCATGGCTGTTCAGGGCTGCCCACGGCTGTTCAGGGCTGCCCACGGCTGTTCACGGCTGTTCAGGGCTGTTCACGGCTGTTCACGGCTGCCCACGGCTGTTCACGGCTGTTCAGGGCTGCCCACGGCTGTTCAGGGGTGCCCACGGCTGTTCACGGCTGTTCAGGGCTGCCCACGGCTGCTCACGGCTGTTCAGGGCTGTTCACGGCTGCTCACGGCTGCCAGCGACTGCCCACGGCCATTCACGGCTGCCCACGGCTGTTCAGGGCCGTTCACGGCTGTTCAGGGCTGTTCACAGCTGCCCACGGCTGTTCACGGCTGCCCACGGCTGTTCAGGGCTGCCCACGGCTGATCACAGCTGCCCACAGCTGCCCACGGCTGATCACAGCTGCCCACGGCTGCCCACGGCTGTTCACCGCTGTTCACAGCTGATCACAGCTGCCCACAGCTGCCCACGGCTGATCACAGCTGCCCACGGCTGCCCACGGCTGTTCACCGCTGTTCACAGCTGATCACAGCTGCCCACAGCTGCCCACGGCTGATCACAGCTGCCCACGGCTGATCACAGCTGTTCACAGCTGCCCACGGCTGATCACAGCTGCCCACAGCTGCTCACGGCTGATCACAGCTGTTCACAGCTGCCCACGGCTGATCACAGCTGCCCACGGCTGCCCACGGCCACTCGTGGCTCCGGGCTGGCCCCTCCCAGCGGCCCGGCCTCTGCCGTCGGCCCGGGATGCCCTCGCAGCCCGCTCCAGGACAGGGCCCAGGGGCCCCTCCTCGCCCCCCTCGGCGGGGAAGCAGGAAAAGGAACTTTTCACGGTTCCTCCGTTCTTAAAATGTCATCACAGAGGCGTTTCCAGCTTGTTCACTTGGCCTGGTAACCTGTCCATCCGCTATTGGCTCTGTGCCAGTCACAGAAGTTTTAAGCAGCTGTTCTTCCCTCTTTTTTTTCTTTTTCCTCTGCCCCTACAAACCAAGTTTTTGCTAACCCACCACACTCCCCTTCTCATCACAGTACAGGCTGCTTTTTTGATGCCATGATGATTTTTTGCCTTTTCTCTTATATACCTTTTATATAACTTTTATGTATCCTCAGTGCTTTTAGCATGCATACTTGTAATTCCTTAAGCCCGATAATTTAGCATAGTCCTAATATTCTGTTAATCCAGGAGACCAAACATCCTGGAGGCCTCGCAGTTGGAGGCCAGAAAGTCCTACGCTATCCTGAGAAACCAAGGTCCTCTCTAGAACACATCCTGTAAACTAAGGTAGGCCCATGCAGAGGGGATATCACGCTATTCATTCAAGCCTCCTCTCATTGGGGAATCTTTGTTAGATATGCTAATTTGCAAGGCCTATTAATTGTATATGGAATCTATCGTGTGTGTGCATTTCAGCACATTCCGCCTGGGTGAAGTGGTGCACCGTAAGGATCCTTATTAAATACCGACATAAAAACCCCTTTTTCCCTTAACTGTGTCTGGCTCTTAATTTTAACACCAGGAAAAGGCAACATTTTAATATTTATCAACGATGCAGAGATGTTTTATGTGTTTGATTATTCTAGAAATGTTGGCCCCAAATCTATTTATTTATTGCTTCCATCTCCCAAGCTGTTCTTGTCACACCAGCCTTTGTGCATCACTATACAAAGATCCAGCAATGATGTTTATGAGACTTCTCTTCCTTCCCATCAAGATTTTGTTATCTCAACTTCATCCTCTGCCAGCTCAAGTAATTGAACGAAGTCCTTACTTCTTTCTTGGGTTCATTACTCAAAATAGAAAAGAATAACAAAATAATTGTGAAAACATCAGTGTTTGAAAAGGGTGGAAGACACAAAGAGAAAGAGAGTCTGCATCCTTAAGTGAAAGAATGTGGTGTCTAACATTTCTCAGCTGGATAGAACTTAATGGTGCTTCCCCTAAATGAATGTGTTAGATGTGAAGAGTTTAGGAAGGATATACGTTTCTAGGCTTTGAAAAGGAAAATAGATTTCTATTTGTGCAGTTCTTCCTTGGTGTTGTTATCACTTGATTTCTATTTGTGCAATTCTACCTTGGTGCTGTTATCAGTTGTGTGTGTTTGGACGGGGCTTGGAGCAACCTGGGCTAGTGGAAGGTGTTCCTGCCCATGGCAGGGGGTGGAATGGGATGGCCTTTAAGATCTCTCCCAACCCAAACCAGTATGCGATTTTTTGTTTAATAAGCACAGAACCTCTGGAAGCTCATGGAAATTGGGAAAGGATGGCTGGAAAAAGCAAATATCACTTGATCTTCGTGAAGGACAAGTAGGAGGATTTGAACAAGCATAGGCTGGTTTGCCCCATATCAGACCCTGGGAAGGTGAGAGCAAATAATCCTGGAACCATTTCCAAACACAAGAAAGATAAATCCAGCAGTCTGTAGGAATTTATGAAGGAAATAATTAACCTGGCAGCCTCCATGGGCTTGGTGGACCAGGCAGAGCAGTGGATGGTCCAGGCTTGATCACAACCAAGTATGTGCTCCACAGAGACCCAGGGACACAGCCATGTCTGTCCAGGGGGCTTGGACACCCATCTGTGTCCCCAGGTCTGTCCCTGCTGCCACCCAGAGCTGGGGAACCTTTGTTTCTGCAGTCACATCTCCTGTGCACACCCTGACACGTCTTCGCTGTCACCTCGTCCCACCTGGAGTTTGCTGTTGGTTGGACACAGAGGTCTGGAATGTGAAGCACAACAATGGGAAGGCAGTTGGAAATAGGATACAATGTGATCAAAGGACCCAGGGCAGTGATCGGGCCCACGGCTCAGCCAAGTGACACCTCCTTACACAAAACTTATCCCTCTCATGCCCTTTTCCCTTTATATTCCCATATTTACCCTCTCCAATCCATTTTGTTGTCTCCTTTCCCCTGCCTAGGGGTCCTTCCCTAAGCATCCGTTATGAAGTCTCACACATCTCCACACTGCTTTTAAAACATGCCATAAGAAATTTTACAGTGTCTCCAAATGCCCTTCCCTGGCATCCCATAAGTTCTATCCTCCTGTAGGCTGTAACTCCCTTTATTTTTCATACCTTTCTGGGGAGGAAATTTATTTCCTTGACTTCACCTCACATCAAGAGCACAGGGCAGCCCCTCAGTTGTCCCAGGAGGTGCTTTAAGCTCTCCCTGGTTGCTGCCTGTTGCATTTTCTTTGTGTTTAATGAGATTTACCATTAGTCAGATAGCCTGACTCCAACTCCTGGGAACCAGGCAACATTTCAACTCAAAATTCACTTCCCACAAGACACTAATTTTCACAGAAAACTGTTCTTCTATCTGTAATTAGGAAAATAAAAATGACCCCTTTTGCTTTGAAGCTGGCTCATCCTGCATGGAAACATTGGCAGGTTTAATTCAGCTGGAGGTATTTAGGGTGGTGTGAGTCCAGGTCTGCTTTAGCTACTGCCATGCCATGGTGTCTTGGCGTGACTTCATGATGCTGTATCCCCTATCGCCTGTTCCATGCCCAGACATGAATCCTGTGCCTTCCTGTGGTTTTAAGCTGGATCCAGGAGAGGGGGGAGAGGAGCCAGGCGAATTCTTCAGAGCAGTTTTGTGCTCAAGGACACGCACACTCCCCTGTGCTCTTGCTGCTGCTGCAGACCCAAGGAAAGCACCTTCCTGCTTTTCCCAAGCTCTCGGCTCCTTTTCTCAAGAGAGAGACAGAGAGTCAAAATTCTTTGCTTTTTAGCTAACCTACTAGCTGAGGCAAGAACTTTTCCTGGAACTGTTTCAGCTCTACTCTGGTCTGGATCACCATCATGGGGACACCCACATGGTGGCCTGGAGGGGCCCACGCTGAACCCCAGCTCCAGAGAGAGAGAGAGCTACACCTACAAAGGACTCTGAATCTACCCAAGTTTTTCTCCACAGTGAGAGGTTTTATTATCTAATATTATTCATCCTTTTTTTGGTGCCTGCGTGCACCCTGCTTGTTAAATAAATAGGGTTTTTTTCACTTTCCTCCAAGAAAAATTCTTTCTGAACCTGGTAGGGGAGGGGGTGCTGAAACCTGCCTTCTATCAGAGGACGTTCATTTCAGATGTTTCCTCCAAATTTGTCTCAAACAGGGATACATGGAAAGTTTATTTTCTGACAGTGAAGTGGCCTTTATTCCTATTTTACAAGGCAGGTTTCTCTTATGTTATACTTAATATACGTATAGTCTCAAACATATAGAGCAAAATTCCTGGGTGTTATGGGCAGTAGAGTATAAAACTACCTAGGATAAAGTCCTAAGGATGCTCCTGAGGAACCAGGCAACGTGAGCCAACCACTCATAGAATCATAGAACCATTGAGGTTGGGAAAGATGTCCAGGATCATCGAGTCCAAGCTGTGCCTGATCCCCACCTTGTCATCAGCCCAGAGCACTGAGTGCCACCTCCAGGCCTTCCTTGGACATCTCCAGGGATGGGGACTCCAACACCTCCTGGGCAGCCCCTGCCAAGGCCTGAGCACCCTTTCCATGGAGAAATTCCTCCTGGTGTCCAACCTGAGCCTCCCCTGGCCCAGCCTGAGGCCGTTCCCTCTCCTCCTGTCCCTGTTCCCTTCGAGCAGAGCCCGACCCCCCCCCGGCTGCCCCCTCCTGTCAGGGAGTTGTGCAGAGCCACAAGGTCCCCCCTGAGCCTCCTTTGCTCCAGGCTGAGCCCCTTTCCCAGCTCCTTTAGCCACTCCTGGTGCCAGCCCTTTCCCAGCTGAGTTCCCTTCCCTGGACATGTGTGAGATGTACAACAAAGGAAATAAAAGCAGAGAAAAATGAAGTACTTAGCAGAAGTTATGCCTAACAAAATATTTAGACGAGTCAGTCATTATCTCATAATTAAAAAAAAAAGTCCAAAGGAAAGCAAATGAAAAGTTGTCTTTCAAATAGGTATTACAATGCTAATGTTTCATGCTTCTAATGAAGGTTCTAATAAGAATAGAAGATGAGAGTGATTGTAACGGGTGAAATACCAGTTCCCATTTTAGCTGTCATTCTAACAACATCATTCTGTGGTTCTGTCAGCTTGTTGGAGCTCTGTTGATCCCAATGTGTTTCATTTCCTGGCTGAGTGTCTGCCTGTGTGAGGCAATATTGTTCCAGTGTGAAGTGTCTTCATCTCTGTGCAAGCGCTTGAATTGATCTTTAATCTTTTCTCCAAACGAATTTTTTTCAAAATTATTTTTGAATGAGCTTTTAGTGCCCATGGAAAGTGTGAGATGTATTTATTCACATTTTTTTCCTCTTTTTTTTCTCTCTGAGTCAGGACATGAGGTGCATATCTCATGCCAAATGACAATTTTCTAGATAAAAATGTCTCTCCCATAATATCTGAGGCTGCAGAAGTGCAGATTTCCCCATATTAACTATTATAGCCCAGACTATTAAATATCTCAGCCCCTCACAGCTGTAATGTTTCCTATGAGCTAAATAATTTCACAAACGACTTTGCACATTCATGAGAATTCCAGACCCACCTTCTTCCACTCTGTCACCTCCAGCCTTAAATTTGATTTGCTTTGCATTCCTTCTCCCTTCTAATTGGCACTGATTTCAATCATTTTCCAGCAAAGAGTCTTGCCCATGAAAATATGAAGTGAAATTTCTATATTGTTTCAAAAGGGCAGCAGGAGAAATCCAGGAAGTTTAAGGCTGTCCTAGTAGAGTTTGGTTTTAACTGGTAAGCACGGTACTCCATATGGATACTCTCCTGTTTGGCTGTTCAAGAGGGGACAAAACCCACAAAGAATCCCCAAAACACACAGAAAATCCTTATTTATTTATTTATTCATAGCAGAATTTTCAATTATTTCAGAATTGAAGTTTAATACTAAATCTTCTCAAAAAGGGGCATCCAGCTGCCAGTGGCCAAGGAAATATAATGGGACTAATGGATTTTACCATGATTCCAGTTGGATGGGACTGAAATGTTATCCTTTCCTGAAAATTTCCTGTGACTGTCACACCACTTCCCTGCTGCAGTTTTCCCTTATTTTTTTTAAGTAAACAACACTTTCTCATGCAGGGACCATTCATCCATATTGAGAGAACAAAGAGGGGAAATTTCTATTAGTCTGGGAGAATGAAAAACAAAGGAGGTAAGTAATGGAATTCCAGAACCCCAGGATGGTTTGGTGTGAAAAGGACCTCAAGGCCCATCCAGTGCCACCCCCTGCCATGGGCAGGGACACCTTCCACTAGCCCAGGCTGCTCCAAGCCCTGTCCAACCTGGCCTTGGACACCTCCAGGGACCCAGGGGCAGCCACAGCTTGTCTGGGCACCCTGTGCCAAGGCCTCCCCACCCTCCCAGGGAACAATTCCTTCCCAATATCCCATCTAAATCCTCCTAAATTGGACGATTCACCCTTATTTCCTCTTGTACTTTTCCAGGTTAAATAGGAGCTACATCAACATTTCAGCCATGCTTGAAATTCTCTTCCAACAGCTCATCTCTGGAGTTTTTCCTTTGCCTCCTGAACCATCTGAGTTCTCCTGTGGTTTACTCTGCATTATAAAGGGACAAATGATGGAATTCTTAACTGTGGTGGAAGGAAACCCCTTTTCCCAATGAGCCCAGGATTTTCACATCCCAAGTCTCGATCCTAAACTTGGTGTTGCCCATGTTCCTTGTGCAAGAGCCTCTGCATTTTTCAGTGGGCCCTCTGTGCTGATTTTAGAAGGGAATTCTCGGCTGAGTGTGCAATTATCACACGTAATAGACACCAACAAAACGATGCTCTTGGATTGTTTTGAACACTTTCCACAATTCTTTCTCATTTGTAATTCTTTCTAAAGACATTTCAGCCTGCAGCAATGCCTTCTACAACTCTAGCACGGTGCCTGATGTGAAAACACACTTTTAAAAAGCTGTGGCACATCCACGGCTTCCATTGGCAGTGGCTGATTTGTCACTGCGAGGAGCTGTGTGACAGCTCTGTCACCGCACTCTTTACACACTCCTGTCCCCGCCGGTTCCAGCTGGTTCCAGCCGGTTTGCAGCTGGTTCTGAGCCCCCCACCCCGCTGTCCGAGGGGTGCTGGGGAGTGGCCCGGGGGCCAGCAGCGTTCCCGGGTCCTTTGTGCCGTGGGGCCAGCAGCATTCCAGGGTCCTTTGTGACGAGGGGCTGCGTGTGCCCAGAGCCCCTTGTGACGCCGGGGCCGCGCCCTGGGCAGGAGGGTATCAAAGGGGGCAAAGAGCCCCGGGGTGCGCACTCCCAGGAGAGCAGCTCCGGCAGGAGACAGCATCTCCCTGGGTTCTGCAGCGTCGGAGCGACTCGGACATGTCCACGGACATGGAGAAGAGCGCCGACGTCAAACCGAAGAAGATGTGGCTGCGCTGCCTGAGGAGGCACAAGGTGAGGGATGGGGCAGCACGCAGCTGCCTCGGGGCCCGGGCCGGGCTTGCGGGCACGGAGGGAGCTGCTGTGCCAGGGCAGCCCTTTGGATGCCACGCGGCCGCCGGGTGCTCAGCCTCGGCCTCCTCCGTGCAGGGGCGCAGCTGCGAGTCACGGGCAGCCCCGCAGGAAGCTGAGGAGCACCGTGACTCCTGTGCTGGCCCTGGCGCGCAGGCGGCAGCAGCAGAGAGCCGGGCAGCGGCCCCGCACAGCCCCAGGGGCTGCGGGCAGGCTCTGCTGCACTCGCTGCGGCGCGGCTCCCGGGCCATGCTGAGCAGGGTGGCGGCTGTGATCCGGCGACGCGGCCAGCAGCCGGGGACACAGCGGCACCTGGACCAGGGCACGGGCTCAGGGACGGCGGCAGCGGCCCCCGCAGCAGGGGCACAGAGCCGGGCAGCTGCCCCGCACAGCCCCTGCTGCGCCCCCAGCCCCTGGCCCGGCCAGCTGGAAGCTGTCGCTTGGCAGGGGGCAGGGGCAGTGCTGGGAGGGCAGCTGGAAGGAGACTTGGAGGTGGACAGCCTCCAAGAGCGGTCCCACGGAGAAGAACGTGGAACAGATGCAAGCTGGGGAAGTGAAGAAGAGAGGCCCCCTTTGAGGCCACGCGAGGCATGGGCAGAGCACGGGAACCTTCACCCGTGCACAGCCACAGGCCCAGCCCCAGCTCTGCCCAGCAGAGCCCCTCACAGCCGGAGAAGGGCCTCGACCCCATACCCGGCTATGGACCGCAGCTCCCCCAGCCCCTCGCCCAGCCAGCTGGAAGATCTCGATGGGCAGGGGGCAGGGGCAGAAGCAGAGCTGTGCCTGTCAGAGGCACCATCTGAGGAGGGGTCCCGCTCCAAGGAGCTCAGGTCTGTGTGCAGTTTGCCAGGGCTGTCCACAAAGTGGGCAGAAGTCACACACCTGAGCTGGAGCAGTGAGGAGGAGAGCAGCTCAGGGTCCCCTCCATGTGAGGAATGGCCAGAAGACACACAGCAGAGCAGGAGCGTTGGGGAAGAGAGTGGCTCAGGCTCCTTCCCATGCGGGTCATGGGCCGAAGACATGCACCTGAGCTGGAGCAGTGAGGAGGAGAGCAGCTCAGGGTCCCTCCCATGTGAGGCCTAGGCCGAAGACGGAGACCTGAGCGGGAGCATTGCTGAAGACAGCGGCTCAGTGTCCCTCCCCAGCGAGTTATGGTCGCAAAGCAGCGACCAAACTGCAGCTGTGCCCATGCCGAGGCCGTCCCTCTTCAGGAGGGCGCTCAGGGCCCTGCGCAGGGCGTTCGGGAGCCTCAGACACCTCATTCCAGTGCTCCAGGCATAGAGGCCGTCCCACCATGGCTCCATGCTGCCAGTGGTGGAACACCCACGGAGGGATGAGCCCTGCAATGAGCACTGGAAGGATCTGTCCTCCCTCTGCTGTGCTCCCCACACCGCGTGTGTTTGTGCACAGGCACCTGAGCCAGGCCCTGCACAAAGTGGATGCCTTGGCTTTGACACATTGACTTGACCAGGAAAGAAGACTTGGCAAAGCAAATGCCAAAGTGAATCAGGGGTTTTGTCTGAGTATCAAAACCCTGACTATGGACTTGACATTTTCTACAATGACCTGGACAAGACGATCGAGGGCACCCTCAGTCATTTGGCAGACGACACCAAGCTCAGTGGCAGTGTCGATCTGCTGGAGTGCCAGGAGGCACCTGACTGAGGTGCCATTGTAGCTGCTGCCTGGAGGATTTTAGGAGGAAAACTAGGAGGATGAATTAATTTGTTTAGGTGTAACTAGGGGTAGATATTAGTAGTATTCCCTGCTAGAATATAAGGTAAAAGGCGATTGAAATGCTGTTATAGCCACATCATCAAGAATTTGAGGAATAAAAATGGGAGAATTAAGAGAGTTAAATTCTGTAGGTGAAAGTAGGGGCAGATAGTAGTAGTGCTCCCTGCTAGTATTTAGGATAACAGGATAAAGGCCCTCTCATGGCTTCTGTTCCTGTTTAATTAATAAATTACAAGCTGGGGCTCAGCATAGGCAGTAACATAAGAAAAGACAAGTGTTGAAGCTAAAGACCTCTGAAGGTTTAAACTGGACATTAGTTTGTAAAGAGAAGGGGTAGGAAGCTCTTTTTGTTCCTGATAGATAATCTTATTCAGCACTTGGTCTGGAATATGTTCCTCTGGAATATGTTCCTTAGGCAGTGGAGCTGTAGCTGTTGCTCAGTTAGAACAGGTTGGATATAGATAAGATGATTTCATATAAAATATGAAATAAAAAAAAAATGAAATAAAATGACTGAATAAAAGGATTGGATTGATAAATCAGAAGTGCTTGTTGTTTTCATTGTGCTGCAGTCGTTGATCTGGAGGGAAATGCTGGAGCCCGAAGCCTTTTGGTTCTGGGGCGTTGCAGTGTGTGCTGGGTGGGGCAGAGGAGAAAGGCGCTGCCTGGGCCGGGAGGGACGCGGGGACAGCAAGTCCTTGTGACTCCTGGGGCACAGGGCGGTTGTTTGATGCAAAACAGCTTTCCCTGGGGCTGAGCCTCTGAGGAAGTGTGACAGGCTCAGAGGAAGTGTCAGGCACCAGTTTAATTTCTGAGTGCCATTTCTCCCTCCCCAGCTCACAGCCAAGGTGTGATAACCTCTCTCAGAAGTGACAAGACCTGAACGTGCTGACCTCGGGATAAAGGAGATGCTTTGCTACCTGCTTAACAAGAATCCCAGTGAATGGCAGGCTTTTATGGCACTCCAGCCTGATCCTTGAGGAGCTTGGAGTGATGGCAGAGGAGCGATGTCCCGGTGTAGTGTCACAACACACAGGTGGATGGGACAGAGGAAGAGAGAGCAGCAGGGGAGGATGTTATTTAAATTTAAATCCTATGTCTTCCCTCTTTTATACAAACAGTGGCTACAGGTTGATTTCATCTGAGTTAAATGCCTGATTTTTTTACAGATTTTATGTTGACAGAACCAAAATTCCTTTTTCCATTGCAAGGCTTTGAATTTCTGATAGTGGTGTTGAGAAGCACTAAAATCAGCATCCATTATTTTTGAGGAGGCCTGGTGTTCCTCACTTTTATCAGAGACTGGCCATGCATGAGGTGGGTTCATGAAGCCCTGAGTGCTTTACAAAGACCTCACTAAGCCACAGCAGTGTTTCTTCTTGCTTATCTAAATCTGTCTCTTTTTGGTACGCATATTCTCTCCTTTCTGATGCATATTCCCTCATCCCTGGAATAGTCTACCTATTCCAAACGGGAAGTGGGAAACTGCTGTAGGAAAAGGGAACTACTAGAATCTCTGTTCAGTGCCCTGGTTCCTTGTCTTGCAGCAATTCATGTTTCTGAAATGGGCTTCTCAAAAGGACACTGCGGTTCTGACCCAGGTCAACCTTGAAGAGAAAAAAAAAGGGAACTGAATATTTACATGCCCAAGACACCAGAAATACTCTGTAAATTCATGTGATTTCTTATGAATCATGTGTTTAACTTGGCCCAAAGACGCTGTACCACCTTTGAAAATGTATTAAAAGGGAATACAGGGATAATTTAATCCAATAAATGCACCTCCCACATGAGGCAAAAGTGATACTTGGTTTCATTCTCATCCGTTCTTGTCTGCACTGTGGTTTTCAGTGATTTCCTAAGCTGTACCTGCTAAAATATTACTTCATACATAGATATTCCAGGTTTTTATTTAGAAACTGCTAAAATAAACCTACCATGGGTCAGTATGAATTAGCACATGTGAGGCTATTGATAACAAACCCAAAGGCACAAACAAAAGTACTAATTGGTTGCTTTCAATTTATTGATTTAAAATATTATTTAGCTTTTAAATTGTGAAGTGCTCACCTGAAAACCTGGTCTTTCCTCACAGATATTGAGAGAAAATACTCACTTCTACTTAAAACTTCTAATTCAGATATGTATTCTTAAAATGATTATAGAGATAAAACGATAAGAACAAAAACCCCCTTTAAATTATTTATTGTAATACACCAGCTGGGCTTTTTCACTACAATTCTTACAAAGCAAATAAAAGTCAAATGCACTGAAAATGTGAAATCTTTTTTAATCTTTTGAGTAATTTCAAGTCATTATAAACGGAGTTCAGTAAACCCTGCAGACAAATGCAGAGCCCCTAATCAGTGTGGTGTCTGAGAGATGGGTCCAAACCCCATTATTTGGTAAGATTAGATCCAAGAGTGCTTTCAGGGCTTTTTTTTTTGAGGTCTTCACGTGCCTTTCAGTCCCATGGATAAGCTCAAGCCACACTATTTAAACTTCATTTTCAAGTACAATTCCCTTGTTCATCTCCTCCCTCTGTCTCCCGTAGCTCTGCCTCTGCATCAGTGCCTTAATCTGTCACTTCAGTAATTTTGGGAAAAGGCAGCCAGACTTGCCTAATTTAATTTTCCCCCTTGAAGGCCGTGCCCCTGGCTGTGCCTTGTGCTGCTCTTTCTCGCTCTCCGCCTTTCATCCTCACATTTCCCTCAGCAGTTGTGTTATTTTCATAGCCACTAAATACACTTCACTCTGCTCAGGGACCAACCTGAAAGAAAACTCTCTCTCAGATCACTTTCAATGGGTGCAGAAATGTACTTTTCTGAGCAATTCAGGTGACATTTTAAGCTAATTTTAGCAATCTCCAGCCAAACGTGATTAAAAAGTGAAGCACACACTTTAACTCAATTTCATATTGAAGTTTTGGGGGATTTATATACATTTTCTAAATCGGCATGTAAGGAATATTGCAGAGGATGCTGACTAAACATAAGTAATTTAAAATTTCTTCTAGTTCATCAATTATGGTGCTTTAGTGGTTGTGGCTTCTGAGCTGTAACTAACACTGACTGCTACAGGATCAGGATCAGGATCAGGAAATTCTTTGATTTAGTCTTACGAAATGAATAGCCTTTTGAGGGAAACTAAACTTAGGTAACTCCTCAAGCAAAGGAAAGTTAAAAAATAAAGTTAAAAATAAAACACCACAAAAACTGACCCAAAGCAGTAACAAAATATTTCTATGTAGTATGTGAAAGATGTTCTGTTTACTGGAGCAATTCCCGTATGAGGAAAGGCTGAGGGATCCGGGAATGCTCAGTTGGGAGAAGAGGAGGCTCCATGGGATCTTATCAATGATTATCAATATCTGATGGGGAGGGGCAGTGAAGAAGATGCTGCCAGAGGTATCCAATGACAGGGTACGAGGTAAAGGGCACAAATTGAAATAAAAAAGAAGAAGTCTGGACATAAGAACCCTCTTTTACCTTGAAGGTGGTCAAACAGTGACGGTTTTCACCCCCAAATTTCAGTCACTTTGAGCATAGGGGCAATCAGTGAAGGGATCCTGATATCTGATTCCTTTATCTCACTTCTGTAAACAACACCTTCTGTGTGGTCACAAGGGTCTGCAATTTAAAGTCTGATTTAAATTGCACTAATTTGAAAAATGTGAAATTAAATGCAAGTTCCTTTATCTCTTCATGATATTGCAGAAGTGCTATAATACATTTTAAAAGTACTGGGGCAGCTACTCCCTGAGGCTTTCAATTCCACTTGGAATCACATAAAAGAGATGATAAAGGACACATTAAAAAAAATTACACAAAGCTTGTTTGTTATTACTTGGGAAAAGATAAAATACACCTTAGCTGTTTCTCATTTGAATGTGTTATATGCCTTTTTGTTTCCCCTCTGTAAAACATTTTTATTTTCTTCTTTTATTTCAGACCATGGATAGACAAATATTTTTCACTAGGCTACAATAAACAATATAAAAAGATTGGGTGCATTGCTTTGATAGTGTGCAATATAAATGTATTTCCAGGGTAGCACTGGGAGAATGGAGTGAATGGGTCTTTCAGCTCTCCCTAAGCCAGAAGGTCAAAATAATGCGTAGTGAAACGATACTTGGTAATCAATTTGGACAATGACCTTAAAGAGTTTCAGGTGCAATGAATTGCAAAGGGCAGCAGCACACCGTTTAGGAATTTTAGACTCTTTTCCCTAGAACTCTGTATGGTTTCCAGACTGGCAGTAAAAGCCGTGAGTCTTTGAGAACCCAAAAATGACCCCAGGTATGTGTGGTCAGGCTGCTCCCCGGCTCTGCCACACACCTGAGGATCTCCAGTCCCCAAAGTATTCAAGAACGCATCAGAGAACCCTTGAGAAGCCAAATGTTCACCAAAGTCATATCTCACTGCTGCTGAAAAGAGCAACATGTGCAAAACAAAGGCTCTTAATAGGTAGCTTGCAAGATTTCAACACAGAATGTAAACCTGAAGCCAAAATGTACTTAAAGGAATGTGTAATTTCAGCCAAGTGCTCCTGCAGTGCCCTTGGTCATGTTAACCACTTGCAGGTTGTATTTTGAGACATCAAAAGGTCAAATGGCTAAAAGAAGTGACAGAGTGAGCATATAAATTCAAATGGGCTTATTTGGGGAGAGTCTGGAGTCTGGACTCATGGAAAACACTGAAGAAGTTGGACTTTTTGTACAAAATCTTTAGGCTGTGCTCATTTTAATGCGCAGTAGCTGTGCTGAATCTTTAATTTAGTGCAAAACACAAACACCTCCAGCTCACTTGAGAAAATGGTAGAAGGCGGTAGATTTAGTGCACACCTGTGTGGCAAAAGACTATTGCAAGAGTGTGTATTTGCAAATAATTAAAACATAATTTTGGAAAAGCTTCCCATTAAAACACCTTTCCAATTCATTTACTCTTGCCATCCTTTACTCCAAGATCAATTATTCCACAATAGTGTTGTGTGTGGTTTTACGAGCGCAGTGCTGAATGGAGATTTAAAGGTGGGTGTTGGAGAGTTTTGAGATTATCTGTTATTCCTCCCTGCAGCACTGCAGGGAAGATAAATTAAAGAAGCAGAGGCAGAAAAGAAAGCAGTGTTTCAAAAGAATATCCACCTTTATGAGGAAACCACTCAAACATCTGGAGGTAGGACTTTTGACTTCTTTATATCCCTGTTCCCATTATCTGCATCCTGCAAGTGCTTCAGGATCATCAGTTCACAGGATCAGGAAGAAAAATAAACTTTCTCTGCAGACACAGAAGATGTGTCTGTACAGAGAGAGAGAGAGGAAGAAGTGGGTAAAAAAACGCTTTATTTTTGAAACCTCAGGGAGCAGATTGTGATCCTCATCCTGTGCAGAATGCAAAGACATTGCAGATACTCATTCCTTCCTCATAAAAATGCTCTCTGCAACAACAAACCAAAAAAAACCAAAACGCCAAACATGCCCTGTTTAGAATAGAAATTAATTGCAAATTGTGGTAGCAGTGTTCCCTCTATTTGCCAGCACAAAGAATAATCACCTTATTCTAGAGGAAATTAATTTTGATTCTTAGACATTCATCTCACACTTCCTTCCTACACAGGGTCAACCCCCTTTTTCCCCCCAATCTCTTCAACTCAGCTGGAGATCAGCTGTAAATTCTTTTCCTAAAAGTAGGAACATATAGGAACTGCCATATACCCTGTGGGTTAGAGCAGAGATCTCTCTGGCTCCAAGTCTCAGAATCCCAGAATCCCAGATTGACTCAGGCTGGAAGGGCCCTCAGTGGCTCATCTGGTGCCACCTCCCTGTTCCAGCAGGGCCATCCCAGAGCACAGGGCACAGCACTGTGTCCGCACAGCTCTGGAACATCCCCAGGGAGGAGAGCCCAGAGCCTCTGTGGCCAATGTGCTCAGGGCTGGCCCTGCCCAGGGCAGCAGTTCTGCCTCCTGGGCAGGGCAATTGCCGGGCTCAGGCCCTGCCCGGTGCTCTGGTGCCATTGCTGGGCCCCGGAGCAGAGCCCGGGCCCTGCCCTGAGCCCTCCCTGCAGCCAGGGACAGCCAGGGCTGAGGGCCCCTCTCAGCTGGGGCTCCTCTCGAGGCTGAGCAGCCCCGGCTCCCTCAGCCTGTGCTGGGCACGGAGCTGCTCCAGGCCCTTCCTCAGCTGCGCAGCCTCCGCCGGCCCCGCTCCAGGAGCTCCCTGGCCCTGCTGGGCTGAGGAGCCAGAGCTGGGCACGGCACTCCAGAGGTGCCTCCAGGGCTGGCCACAGGGGCAGGATCCCTCCCTGACCTACTGGAAACACTCTCCCCAGGATCCTGTTGGCTCCTTGGTCCCCAGGACACTCTGCTGACTCAGGGACAGCTTATTGTCTCTCAGGACCCCCAGGTGCTTCTCCACAGAGTTGGTCCCCAGACTGTGCTGGGATATTTCTTCCCCAGGTGCAGGACCTGCGCTTGCCCTTGTCATTGGATCTGTTTTATTGCTGGAAATAGCCACTAGTGAATGCCTAGGGGAGCATGGGAAAACAGGGCTGGCACTCCCCAAAGCACTTTGGAGGTTTCTCAGACAAATCTACTGCCTGGGAGGGGAACCATCCTGGATAGATTTTGTTTTCATGAAAATAGGAAGTCCTGACATAGCTGGTGGCAGTGTAGTAAATGTGATACATCACTTAAATATGGCAGGTTTTAATGGAATGGCAACTAATTTTGTGTCATCCTCAGATGAATTAGATCTGGTTTGGAGCAGGTTATCCATCCATGAGAGTATTCTGGCCTGACCAGATGCAGTCTTGGGCAACCTGTCCGAGGTAGGTGTACAAGAGGATGTCAGGAGATCCCTTCCAGCCTAAACAGTCTGTGATGCTCCAGCAATGAGAGTGGAATCGAAACATCCTCCTCAACAGCTCCGTTCAGCTCAACATACTGACACACCTTTGATTTTGGATGTCTCACACCAGGCCTCAAGGAAGGTTTTCTTCTGCTGGGGACCTTCCTGGGATCAGCTTTAACCAGGTTGCTTGTGAACAGAACACACCCAAGGACCGATGGCTGCATCCTCCAAGGCCTGCAAAATGAGGAGGTGAGCAGAGCCCCCCAAAAATGTGATTCCTTTTTGTTACCCTTTAGTAACAGGGAAAGGTTTCTGGCAGTTTCACTGGAAAAGTGAAACCTCAGGAGCCTGGGTTGCCCCAGAGGCAGAAGGAGGGTTGGTTGCTGCAGAGGCTTTATATTCTCCACTTGTTCTCTAGTTACAGCATAGATTAGGTTACAGCTGGGTTTGGGAAATGAAAGCTCCAAGAGCTCAGTTTTCTACTTGATTTCATACTTCCCACCCCCCAACTTAGATGGAGAGCTTATGCTGGGAATGTTGGACTGAAGCCTTTGGGAAATAAGCTTAAAGAAGTGGAATTGTTCAATTTTGTTCAATTCAATTTTGTATCATTGCCAGAGACAGGAAGAGGCTGGTTAGAGCTGGTGGTTTGCAGTGGTAGGAAGCCTTACGGTGCCTTTCCGAGTTACAGCCAATGTGATGATTTTAATTAAGGTTCGGGGTTGGAAATCTGAAAGTGGCTGTTCCACAGGGCCACAGGAATAAAGAACAGGGAGAAAAACAGCACATCCTTTTTGTGGTCTGTGTGGAATAGAATGAAGGTTGCTGGTAGCAGTGTGCTCAAGAACAGGGCTGGGAGCTTAAAGGCCACACAGTCACCCTCCTCCTGAATTCTCCAAGTCCCTCAGGGTTCTCTCAAGAGAGAACAGTTTCACTTTCCTTACAGCAGGATCAGAACCCTAAATCAGAGCACCTGGAGCTGAGATTTAGGAAGAGGTTTAGCCTGGGATGCTGTTAGATTTTCCTGGGGTGATGCTGCAACGTGAGGTCACTTCTGTTTGACCTTCTTGTAGATATTTTCCCTTGTTTGTGATGCAGTTGGGAATTGTGATTAGTGCCAAGCCCTTTTTAACAGCATTTTAATGTAGATCACCAGTGGGGGAAAAGACTTGCTTTCACTGACTGATGCTTACATTTAACTTTCTGTAATCCACTGCCCAAGAAATTATAGAATAAGTTTATCCACATTATAATCGAAGCCAAAAGTTCATTTCCAGCAGTTTCATCATGTGCCATTAGAGCTAAATGAAAACTCTATATCTTTAAATAAGTTCTCTTTGAATCTCTAATGTTTCTTTAAAGCCTGAGAGATGTAAAAAACTTATAATGAGATTATCCTAATTCACCCCCAGTGCCTCTTTCCCTAATACCAATTAGCACCAGGCATGGTGTGGAGTTAGGGATAAAAGGAAGGTCACAGCCCATTTCCTCACTTTCAGGATCCAACAGCATCTGGTAAAAAGTGTTTCTGAATATGGATAATCGTGTCTTGGGCTGCCATGTTGTAGTAGGGCTGTAAGGCTCTGATGATACTCAGCAAGAGTCTTTTTTCTGCCTCTGAGGGGTTTTCCACAACTGACTGCACAATTTTGATTCCAAAATATCAATTCTAACCTTAAGTTATCAATAAAATAAGATGTGGACTTTTAGGTTTTCTCCTAAACCAAGATTAGCCAGATCCATAACCCTCCACTGGGAATTTTAGCCACTTGGCTGTAGTAAAAAAACCCCCATATTTTGATCTCTAATATCCACCAAATCATTCCTTATCACCAAAGCCCTTGCAGAAGGCTGCAATAAACCTTTAATCTTTCATTTTCCTTAATCTACTCTTAATGCTGATCAAATTTTAGAGCTTCATTACCTCTCCACTAATCCTCTTCCTACCCTCAGGAATTTGTAAGCACAAACTGGGCTACAGAACCTTTGTATTTCCTATTTGGGGTCATAGCCCAGGTCTGCCTACCTGTACCAGAACTTTTCCCTAAATCCACGCTTGGACTTACCCCGACACTGAAGGCTTTCAGAATCCATATATAGTGTGGGATCCTTAACCTTTAAGTTCTAAAACCCTTGCCATCAAAAATGTAGAGCCCAAAGCCTTATCTAGATACTAAAAATAGGCTTTGGTTCATCCAATCCCTTTGGAGTTCTCATGGTTGTGCTGCATCCGAGGGTATAAACTGATCCTTCTGCATTTGGCTGCTCTGATCTGACCAGAGTCACATCAATGGGGTAAATGGTAAATCTAGAAGATAAACGGAAGAGACAACAGAGATACTGGCAGAGATAAGAGAATTTCCAAAGTGCTGAGCCCACGAGCACCCAGCAATGGATACCCAGCACCACCACCCAAGCCCTGGCCTTCATTTCAACCTGAGATTATGCACTGGAAGATGTGACCAGGCTTAGGCCCCAGGAATCCTTTGCTGATTCCAGAGCATCCAGCCATGATCAGGGCATGAAATCAAAGCTGTAATTACAGCTATGGAGGCAGCACCTACAGCAAAATGCAACTTAAGGCAGTGGCTCCCCATGATAACCTTTTATCTCTAGGTGTTGGATAGGGGAATCTGATAGAAAATGTCTTCTTCACATCCTCTTCCCTCAAATCTTAACCCTAAGCAGAGTTGTCACTCAGCCTTGAATTACAACAGGGAGCTGATAGCTCCAACAAAACTGGGTATTTGATAGAAATCTTTAAGGGCAGCAGCTTTCTTCCTGTCTGTACACACTGAGTCCTGCTTTAATCTCAGGAATTCCAGCCTCTTTTCACAAGAACTGCCCCCAAAACACCACCTCCACACACAGCTTACACTTCCCAAAGTTTTTTAACAGTTCACCCTTTTATCTCCTGTGACATAACCTGAAAATCAAAACAAATTGAGCTAATTGTGCTTCCCTGTCCCTGCCCCCCCCCCAAAAATGCAAGAAGAACATCTTTGTTAAAAAAATAATTAAAAAGTGCTAATCTCTCCAAAACTTCTGTGACTGAGGATAAAATACTCTGAATTTCTTTCATAGAGCTACATAAAGACATACATTACCTCAGCTGCAAGGCATGGATGAAATGCACTCCTGACTCAGTTTTCAGTACATTCCCTGGAAATAAAGCCTGGAATTTCCAGCCAGGCCTTGCTTGAACTTCAGCACTGAAAGGACCAGCAGATAAGCCTACTAAACACTTGATTTTTATAAAGATTTTCTGTGTTCCCAGAGGAAAAAATCCCTCAAGCAGCAACTATAATCTGTTCTGCAGGGGGGAATCAATAATCGGCAGGAAAGAAAATAATAAATAACACTGTCCTGCTGGATGGGGAGAAATGGAAATAAGAGTTCTAGTGCAAATGAAGAATGACAGAAACAAGGGAGGGAAAAAACAAAACCTGACATGTAACTCCATTTGCAAGAAAATGGGGTTTGCCTGCAATCTCACCGTGAGAGAACAAAAACATGACCAAAACACCTCTGTGACACACTCGGAACAGAGTGGGTTTTCCTTAGGATAGAAACACAAATATTCAGTAAATTGATTTTATTCCAGTGCCAGAACTTGGACAGGCTGCAGTGCTGCTCATTGGACTGGTACAAATTGTCTCATTGTCAGTCACATGGCAAAATTCAGAGCAGTGGTACCAGAGCCCTGATGAAAAGAGTTATTTGGCCTTAGAAAGTGCATTATTTTGTGAGATTGACCCAGAAAAGACATTTCTTGTCCCACAAAGGCTCAGTGGCTTCAGCACTGCAAGGTGAAAGTCACCTTAAAACTCAATCCTGCTCCAAGCTTTTCACTTCCCATCCCTTCTCCTTTCTCTATTTGTCGCATTGGGTGGTGCATATAACAACATGGTAACATTTATTCTCATAAATTAATGCTGATAGAGTGGTAATAATGCCAATTACACTTAATTCCCTTGCAAACCGTAGATATTTCTGGTGCAGGCTGGAAGGTGCTGCTCAGTGGAATAAAATATTCTGATTTTAAATTCAGTAGCCTTGCAGTCATTGCAATTAGGATTCATTATTTCTAACATCTCAGCTAGTTAGTGTGGTACATTTTTACACCGCAGACTCTGAGAGTCTCCAACCCATTAAGGCAACACAATTGAACAGATTTGTCCCTTACCTCTTCTGTTTTTATTTTTTTAAAGGAGGCCACCATCAGAAGCTGGGATTGCCAAGAGCAGGTCTAGTTGTGCATGTCTGATTAGACTCAGTGTCCGCCCAAGACTCTTCTTGGACCAGAGCAGAGTGGTCAGACCTTGGCAGGGTCAGGCTCTAAAAATAAGAGCAGACCTTAGGCATCAGAAGCTGGGAGTGGCATCTGAACACAGGTTTTATGGCATTATAGCTCACTTTTCGGTATTCATGCAATATTTAATATTTTTCCAGGAATAAAACCCTGCTGTTCCTTACCAGGACCCATATCCGCCTGCTAAAGTTTTTCAGCAAAGGTGCGATCACTCAAACAACATCGTGAGTATTGAGAAGGTCAAAATGATAGCTTACAATATGACAGTGCTCATTTTGGACAATAACTTATTATTCTTTCTCCCCAGCACACAACATGAGTCAACATTAATCCATTCTTCTGAGAAAGTTTACAAAGAGACTGGAAATTTTCACAGGATGAATACAGTGACATTCCAAGATTCACACCTCCAACCTACTGACACTTCTTTCTGGATGTAGCTCCATCTTCCTTGGCTCACAGCATATAAAATTATCACTTGGATTATCAGAAATAGAGCTGAAGACTTTCCCAAAGTCCGGAGTTCTGGGAGTTCGTGCTTATTAAAAACAATAATACTCCTTATTAATTTGTCTAAGACAACACCAACCTCTCTTGCTGGGAATAGTGAATGGCAGGGGAAGTCATTGCCAGTAAATCTTGAAAAATATTTCAAGTTCAAAAACATGAATTGTTCTCATATGTAACAAAGTTAGACACCAAACTTGAGAAACTTGATACAAAGCATCTTCTCTGGATTGAACAGATTTCTGTGTGTGTGAAACACACCCCTGAAACTGGAGAGTTATAGAAGAGGGAAGGGGGAAGAGCAGAGGTTTTCTCTACAAATAAGACAAACATGTATTTCCTATAAATTTATCCTGCAAATGACCTTTTTTTTTCTGCAATAACTAAAAAATAAACCAAAAAACAAACACAAAACCGTGAAGCTTCTTCCAGCTTGTGGCTGGCAACCCTTGCAGAAGTGGCTTTTGGAACAAAAAAAGCTCCTTGAAACATTGTCCTGACACACCCATCCAAGCGTGGGAGGCTCTGGGAAATATCCTCCCACAAGTTCTCTTACGGTTTCTTTTCCATCCCTCCGTGGAGAAAAATCCTGGCGTCCTTTGCCGATGGAAGCTGCACACAAGGGTACCTTTTAAGAGAAACCATGAACCTGCACCTCTGGGTGACCTTCTGGTGTCACACCCCACCCCAGACCTTCTGGACTGGTCACTGGTTCTGGAGGACAAAAGCTTCTTTGGGATGAATTCTGCCGCTTTGATCTCAGGAACAATACCAGAAGCAGAGAGGAATATTCCCTGCAGGAATGGCTGAGAGCAGGGCTGGGAACAATGTCGTGGTGGTGACAGGATAGGGAAGGCAGGGTGGGATGAGGCCTGGCATCACCAGCAACACAAAATACTGAACTGTTTTCCTTGTAAAATGTCCCCATTTTGATTCCTAGCCAGGAACTGGAGCTCACGGAGATGAGAACAGATCTCAAATCTAATTTCATCGAATGAAGTGAATTCATTTTGAATCAAGGAGCTGAGCTGAAAGCTATGACAATTTATTACTTGCTCCAAATTAATTAAACTTCAGGGAAGGAGAAAAGACCAGAAAATTGCATGTTATTGACATAATTAAAATGCATCGTTTGTTCTCCTATTTCATTTTTTGTTTTGCTAGGGAACAAAAAAAAAAAAAAAGCTTGGAAAGAAAGAAGCTTTTGAGTGAGCAGTTAAAGTAATTAAAAGTCATAAATTCCAGTATGTTGAGATGAAGGTATAGATCACTTGTTAAGGAGGGTACACAGTGTCATTTACTGACATTAGAGGAGATTTGGAAGCATCACCTGAAAAGTGAAAGCTGGCAAAAAGCATCAGCCAGTGCAGAGATTGATTTCTCAGCAGCCTCCTTCAATTTAAACACTGTTCAATACTGCAGGAAAAACAGTGTCTCATGCAGAGCTTTGAGAATGGACAGAGAGCAGGTAAAAAATCCCTGCTAGTGTTTGGGAAAAAATGGTGTTGGAGCAACAGAAAAATTTGGAAAACATTCATTTATGTCATAAATACGTTCAATTTAAATCACCTGGTAGAAAAAAGAGCAATAAATATCAAATTATACAACAGCCTGTAGTAAAAGGCATATTTGGGAGGTGAGCTCTTTCTTCTTAGTGGTCAATTGAACCACAGTGAGCAAGGTGAGGTCATTTAAATAAATAGAAACACTGTAAAATGGAGGAAAAAATGAGAAAATCCAGCACCAAAACCAGCTTAAGGGTTATGGAACAAGTTCTGTGGGATTGCATCAGACAAAACAGGATTTGCATCTTGCTGTATCCTCCACTTCTGACCCCTTGATGTATTATTTCCTGTATTTAAAATATTCATTATCAAAAATATAGGTGACCTTTATATTTGAGCACAATCTTCTCTATTTTCAAACAGCTGAGTAAATGCATTTTGAAAATAGCAGGAATTTGAAGATCACGCAGGCCAATCTCCCACACTCTGCTGGTGGTGAGACTTTTCCAGATGGATTCCTCAGGAAATCATCAGTGGGTGATACAAATCAGCAGACAAAGGAATCATAAAACATGCCCAGCTACGAGCAAACCTCTTTTTCCAGGTGATTCAGCCTTTCTGATGTTCACATTGTGTCTGCAAGAGGAGACTCCAGTGAAGGAAAGGCAGCAGGAATGGAAAATCAGCCACAGTCATGTGGATAAAACCAAGCAGATGTTCAGGTTTTAGTGATATTGAATTCTGTCACTGCTAAGAAATAGCAAATGAAAGACTGTGATAGAAAGAAGATGGAAGGTTGCTGCCAGACACCCACCCAGCTGCTTTCTCCCTTCCCTCCTCAACAGGATGGGAAAGAGAATTTCATGGGAAAGCTCAAGATGATGACAAGGACATCACTCGCCTATTACTGTCATGGGCAAACCAGACTGGACTTGGGTAAACAATTTAATTTATTGCCAAGTATTAATACAGTAGAGTAGTGAGGAATTAAAATAAATCTAAAACCAACTTCCTCTCCCTCTCCTTTCTTCCCAGGATTGAGGAAGAACTTCTTCCCTGGGCAGTGACCAAGCACTGCAACAGAGACCACAGAGGGTGTGGAGTCTCCTCACTGGGGATATACCAGAGCCATCTGGACACACTCCTGTGCCTGTGCTCTGGGATGGCCCTGCTGGAGCAGAGAGGTGGCACAGATGAGCCTGACCCATCCTGGGATTCTGAGATTCACTCCCAACTGTTTTATGTCCTCCCACATGGGGAACGAGAGTGGTGGTCAGTCTATAACACTTCATCTCTCCTGATTCTTCTTCTACACACTCTTCCCCTGCACCAGCATGAAGTCCTTCCCATGGGATACACTCCTCCAGGAACAGACTTCTCCCAGCCAAAGGTCCTGCCAGAAAACCTGCTCCTGTGTGGGTTCCTCTCCATGGGACACAGGTCCTGCCAGGACCTGCTCCTGTCCGGGCTCTACACAGGCTGCAGCTTCCCTCAGGACACATCCTGCTGCTCCAGAGTGGGCTCCTCCAGGGGCTGCAGGTGGATTTCTGTGTCCCTGGGGACCTCCAGGGGCTTCTGATGCCTTTTCTTGGTCTTAAAATCAAGAGTGAAACACGGTTAGAAGGGGAAAAGGGATTTTACCTTGGTATTTATTTTAAGGATCCTTAGGTGCACATGTCCAGGTCGAATGCACCTCCATGCCCACCACAATGCACACCCACAAAAGATCTGGTCTAACATTATAGGTGTTACTAATTAGCAGATCTATCAAAGATTCCCCAATGAGAGGCTCAAGTGAGCCCCCCTCCCCAGGGAACCTTCTCCTGGATGGTTCTATCTTGGTTTACAGAATGTGTTCCGGAGAGGACCTTCGGGTCTGGGGCACACTGATCCCTAGCTATGAAGTCTAAAATGTTGAGTCTCCTAGCTTGACAAACAAGTCCAAGAATGTAGGGAAAAAGCACTAGGAATACAGAAGTTGTAAAAAGGTATAACAGGGTTTTAAAAGAAAAGGCATAAAATCATCATGGCATCACTGCAGGTGGATTTCTGTGTCCCTGGGGATCTCCAGGGGCTGCAGGGGCACGGCTGCCTCACCGTGGGCCACCCCACGGAATCTCAGGGGAATCTCAGCTCCAGCACCTGGAGCAGCTCCTGCCCCTCCTCCTGCCTCGCCCTGGGTGTCTGCAGAGCTGCCTCTTCCACATTTCCTCATTTCCACCTTAAATAAGTTATCCTAGAGGTGTCCCCAGTGTCACCAGCTTGGCTTTGGCCAGAGGCAGATCCTTGGACATGGCTGGAATGAGCTGTGTCCATCACGGGACATCCCTGATCTCCTCTCACAGCATCACCCCTGCAAGCCCCCCAGCTGCCCAAACATTGCCACACCATCCCAAGAAAGTGTCACAGCCTGTGTCACCAATGCCACAGTTCTCCCAGGTCTGTGCCACCAGCACCTGTGAATTTAGTCTCAAGCTACTTCACGTTTTTTAGTTGAAACCTGGCCTTGTTGTCTCCATAAAAGAGTCCAGACATCATTTTGGTTTAAAATGCACTTCTGTCCCCCAGGGCAGCAGATGAAAGTTGGAAAGTGTGAATCTTAACAGATCAAACAGCAGAAGCAAATTAAAATGGAATAAGTTGCTGCTTTCCGAGCACATGGCCATAAAGCAAATCTCACAATTAATGGCTGTTTTCCATTAGCCCATTTCCCACACCCCAAGAGTCAAGATAAAGCCCCACAGTGTTATGTCCATGACATCCTTCAGCAGTTTCACACTCATTAAGTATTTCTGGACAGCACTGCAGTTTTATTTCAGGAGCAGGGAAGGGCTGATGGAAAAGCAACTCTGATAAAACCACAAACTCCAAAAACACTCTCACCAAGGCCTCTTACACTGTGTTTGATCCTGAATTCATCAGCAACAAGCAATCAGGAATACTGGGAGTCATTATGTTGTGTTAACTCTTACAGAATGCATTTGAATCTTTAGATCAGACTTTGCAGGGGCTAAACAAAGCCAAAAGCAGAGCACTGAGACATTTTCAGTGCATTCGGAGTCTGCCTTAATTGTCACTCAGCTCCATTTTCAGTGCAATGCCATGTGAAAAACACCCACACCACATCTCACTGAGCATCATAACACAGGAAACAGGGCCTGAAAGGAAGAATTTAAACCATTTCAGTGTGGATTCACAATCCCTGGAAGTGTTCAAGGCCAGTTTGGAGCAACCTGGTCTAGTGGAAGGCATCCCTGCCCATGGCAGGGAGTGGAATGAGATGATCCTTGGTCCAACCTGACCTTGAGCACTTCTAGGGGTGGGGCAGCCACAGCTTCTCTGGGCAACAATTTCTGACCATGCATACTGAAATCCAAAGGCTCCCTTCCCTTCCCTTCCCTTCCCTTCCCTTCCCTTCCCTTCCCTTCCCTTCCCTTCCCTTCCCTTCCCTTCCCTTCCCTTCCCTTCCCTTCCCTTCCCTTCCCTTCCCTTCCCTTCCCTTCCCTTCCCTTCCCTTCCCTTCCCTTCCCTTCCCTTCCCTTCCCTTCCCTTCCCTTCCCTTCCCTTCCCTTCCCTTCCCTTCCCTTCCCTCCCCCTCTCCCTCTCCCTCTCCCATCCCTTCCCTGTACAATTTGTCTATGATCCCTGCAGCTGGAATTTCAGAGCTATGTGAATATGTGAAGCATTATCATTCCAGCATCACAAGAGAAAGTAGTTGAAACCTCTGATTAATGCTGAAGGGATGTGCAGCCATGGCCCTTCCCCAAAACACTCTGCTGCAGAGAGAGGAGCTGCTCCTAATGGATTTTATAGCACTGTGCATGTTAAATCTGTCAGGGATAACTGTGTGCTTTAGCTTTGGATGATCCCAAAAATCCCCAAAAGCTGGGGGGCTTCATGTGTGTTCATGTACAAACCAGCCAGGATTGATGGGCACCTGGTGGATGGGAGAAGGGGGGATATGCTCACAGTCTGGGAATTCCAGGTGCAGAAATATGGAGTAAGATGGCCAGAATTTATAGATAAACTGTTGGGAAACTGTCAAAAGAGTCTCACAGCCATTTAATCATAAAGGGAATGCTTGATATCAGCTTTTGATACAAGTTCTCCCTATCCACTCTAATTTATAAATGGCAGAACAGTGGCATTGAATCCCAGAATTCCAGAACCACTAAGGTTGGAAAAGTCCTCTAAATCCAGTTGTCAAAACAGCACCAGCACCATGGTCACCACTGATCTGTGTCCCCAAATGCCACATGCACAAGTTTTTTAACAATTCCAGGCATGGTGACTCCACCACTGCCCTGGGCAGCCTGTGCCAGTGCCTGACCACTCCTTCCATGAAGAGATTTTTCTTCATTTCCAATTTAAACCTCCTCTGGTGCAATTTGAGGCCATTTCCTCTCATCCTGGCAAATGACAAAATGGTAAATACGAAAGTATTTAATTTATTATATATATTTAATTATAAATACAAAAGGAATAGCTTAAAAAACTGGGACTGCTTTCACTTGTTTCATTTCCTTTGGATTTCATGGGAGTACTTTGGTACCTCAGGCAGGCCAAGGTCTCACAAGCCACAGGTGCTTAATTATTAAATGTGAAACTTTAAAGGCTCTGATTGTGCAAGTTTGTGTCACACAAGATACACACATTCAAAGTTTGGAAGTTGTGGAAATTAATTTAAAAATGATTCAATTATTTAATTAATTGAATAAAATTTTAAAAAGCATCAGTATCAAGAACAACCAAAGAACAAGCATAAAGTCTCTCTCCTTCAGCTAAATAAGCCAGAGGTTGAAGGCAGCAAGGAAATGGTGCCTTACCCACTTACCCTGTATTTGGTGTCCCTCCTTACCCAAAAAAAATGCGATGTATGAAATAAAAAGAAGAAAAGACGATTGTTAATGGCAAATACTGATGTGGAATTATAAATTACCATGATCCCAAAGAAACATCTAATGAGCAGTGAGAAAAGGAGTCTGTTGGGAAGAGCATTGTAGAAAAGGAGTGATGGGAAATTCCTTCTAAGGTGCCCATAGTGTCACTGCCATAATGGCTGTACCAGGTGAGTTCAGTCTAACGTCCTGAAATTAGGATTATTATGGAATCAAGACAGGTCTCCAAACTTTTCTATTAAAAAAAAAAAAAGCAGAAATAAATTCTCTCAACAAAACCCAAAAATGTTTTGCCTGGAGTTGTGCCAGGGCAGGGTCAGGCTGGAGATCAGGGAAAGGTTCTTCCCCCAGAGGGTGTCAGGCACTGAACAGGGAATGGGCACAGCCCCAGGGCTGCCAGAGCTCCAGGAGTGTTTGGACACTGCTCCCAGGGATGCACAGGGTGGGACTGTTGGGGTGTCTGTGCAGTGCCAGGGGTTGGGCTGGATGATCCTGGTATGTCCCTTCCAGCTCAGGATGTTCTGTGATTCCGTGCAAGAAAAAAAAAATCAATTTTACATGAAACAGAAATGTTAAATTTTGATTCTGCAATTTCAGCATCTGCCTTGCTCACTGTCACATCAGCAAAACTTCTTACAACAGGAATCCACTAATTATCTGAGGAGCTGATAACAAAGAAATTCCCTTTCAGTAGAAATTCTGAAAGCAAACAGACTTTTCCCCAAACCTTTTCCCAATAAAAGCCAAAATGCCAAAACAACCTGCCTTTCACATGGACTTTCTTTTTCTATATTCTTTCATTTCTCTCCTCTTCAAATACATCAGTGGCTTGGAAGAGAAAGGAAGGGCTTGGAAGGACAATCCCAAAGGTGTGAAAGGAGGTGAAGGTGGAATAACAGAATTTACATGTCCCTGCATAAGATTTCTGCCCTAATTCTGTTCCCCACTGGTGTGTCCCCCACACACCTCCACAAGTGACACTGATTTTTATGATCAACACCTTCTCACTGTGGCTTTTATTAAGGTTATGTCAAACCTTGCACGTGGCTGAATTTCATTTTATTAGGAAGAAATGATAAAGCTCTTTCGGCTTGAGTAGATGAGAGAGGTTCAAGGTCATTATTAGTAGGTACTGAGTGAGAAGAGTCAAAGATTGCCATGGGACCGTGTTAGTTTTCTTCAGACTTAGCTGGGAATAGCTAGGAGCTCAGCTGGAAAAAGGCAAAATGGATAATAATAGAAATTATTAAGAAAAAAAAATTAAAACATTGAAAAATACACCCAAAGAAACACTTGCTGAAAGGTTTAGGGATTCAGTTGTGAGTCTGACTGTGCAGCTCTGCCCTCTTGCACTCTGTAAACACCTTTGTTTCTTGAGGGAAATACTCATTCTGCAGAACCTTGGAATCTGTTAAAAACCCAGGTATTGTCCTACTAGATAAGCTTGGTTTTGCATAATTGTGAATGGGAACATTATGTTACAACAGCAATTCCAATTGATGGCTCCAGTTTTGTGTTTTGGAAGTTTAAGCCAATTAGTTTGGGATTCACACTCAGAAAAGGAGGAAATTGAGGCTGAAATAATTCTTAGCTCCTTAGGATTCCCCCAAATTCTGTATAATCCCATGCTGGTTGCAAGGCATTTTTATTCTTAGGAAAGGGAGTTTGATCAGAGGCTGATTTGGCTGTGAACTCCAGAAGGTATTTTTTGGGAGGTGAAATAATTTTAAATAATTACCTCTTACCCCAGGCTTGGTAAATCTGGATGTGATTGAGGCCTCTCTTTGTTCCTCTTCTGCTCCATGAATTTTTTGTGCACTGAGGGACTGAGATGATCAGAGCCTGGCACATTTTCCTTAAAGAACAGTGTGGGGTTTATTTATATTTTCTCACCTTTCAGCGAGTCTATTTAAAGTGGTTTATTTTTGTAAAAGACAGAAAAAGCACCTTAAATTGAAAAAAATAATCCCTGGAAAGGAGGATTTAGGAAATTATTGCAATTCATCACAGAATAATGTGCTACCACAGAAGTAATAAATAAGACCAACTGAAGAGTGGATTCATGGAATTGCTGCTGCTCCTGCATTCCAGCTGCACGAATCCTCTCCAGGATCCCAGAGAGGGAACTGGGGCTATGGAAACAGCAGGGCTCAAATCAAACAGGTGGGGCCTTCCTTCCTATTTTTTAAAAATATAATACCTGAAATTAAGAAATAATAGTTTGTTTCGAAGGCTTTTCCTGTGTCCAAGGCTTCAGTCAAGGTGATTTGCACTGAAAAGCAAAGAGCTTCTACCCCAGCAACAGAGAGGCAGAGTCATTTCAGAGCAGTAGGACAATAAAAAAGAGGCAATGGGCCAAGCTGGAAATTGGGGAAGTCCAACTAGATGGGGAAAAATCATCACCAAACTTCAGGTGCCCAGAGACTCTGTGGAGATACCCAAAGTCAACTGGACAAGGCCCCTGGAGCTCCCTCCAAAGTTCATTTCTTGGTCTTATGACCTTTATCAACTCATGAAAATCAGTCCTGTGGAGGCACCACAGACATTTCCTTTTACCAGAGCTAAAACACAAGGAGAGAAAATCTAATCAAGTTTCTATCTGAAGATTGCACCTCTGCTTCTCAGGTGCTGGGGGTATCAGGCACCAAGGATGGAGGAATCTGATGTTCCCTCTGCCTCTGGAATGGCTGCCTGGGGAAGGAATAGTGGACAGGAGAGAGAGAATTGAAAACAGAGACTAATCCCAAAACTAAAATATTCATGTGGCAATACAGGTTCATATTTTATTAGCATGCCCTAACGTGGCATTTGACACTCCATAACTGAAGTTATTCCTTTGTGCTAATTTTATTTCTGGCTTGACTCAGATGTTCCCCTCATTCTGTGCAGCACCTGCTTCATAACTCAGCTCCTCACTATCAGGGAAAAGAGAGAGGATGAGTTTTAAAAGCCAAATTTTAAATGCCAAAAAAAAAAAATTAACATACAAATGGGAGCAGATGTTGCTTTCATAAAGGTTCACAGCACACACAGAGAAAATTCCATGCTGAATCTCTGCTCTCTCTTCCACCTCTCTTTTTTAAAATTTGGCAATAATTTTAAATACATTTTGGGATTTCAGGATAGATGGCCATCAGTTTGGTAGTCTGTCTTTTACTTTCTTTTTCCTTTCGATACATTTACTCCCAAAGAACCAGCCCAGTTCCGACCTAGGACATGTTCTAGTCCAGGATCATGGAACTAGTTAATCCTAGGGACTGCAACGAGTTTCCAGCTTAATTCTATGTACTATGGCAGCATTCTTCTCTCACAATATTTAAGTCCAAGTAACAAAGTGGGAAGATTTTAAGAGAAGTGCCAGCTGATCCAGTCTGTCTTTGGTCCCCAAATTTTAACCTAAATGGAAGTATTTTTCCTTTACCAATGAACAAATTGGAGAACACGTCACTTCTCTTCCCTTAATGATGGATGATTGGATTTTCCAGCTCCTGCTGACATGGCATCCCTACAAACCAGACTCACATCTCTGTAGGATTTCCTGTGGAAATCAGCAGATAAATAATTAAACATGTTTGCGTAGTGGAAGTTAATGAAAGCAAATCAGGAAGCGTTCCTGAGCATGGAACTGGGGCAGGATTTTGTCTTTTAATCATTGTGAGCAGAAAGGAAACAGAGGGAAAGGCACCAGAGAAAGAACAGAAAGTTAATTAAAATGCACAACCTTCTGGTGTTTCCAAATTACAGATTGACCTGGGGCAAATTTCCTGTTCCATCCACCAGGACATTCTGTAAACACAGACTTACAGAGGGGTTGTTCCTTCAAAATCATATGGAAAGGCTTTTTTTTTTTTTTTTTTTTGGCCAGCTGAGTCGTTTAAAGAGGTAAGATTCTGCATTTTGCCATTTACAAAGCTCATTTGTCATCTTCTCTCACCAGTTCATTTAGAAATCGTTGGTTTTTTTTTTCCCCTCCAGAAAATAAACCCATTGCTAAACTTCTCACATAAAGGAAGGTGGCTTTGGAACCCATAAAAACACATTTGCTCCTGACAGCCTTCTCTGTGTCTCTAAGGTAGGTCGTATTTCCCGCTTAAAAGGTATTAATTTCTTTATCACTTCACATGCTCCAGATTTCTGAACTTTCACTGTGACATTTCCTAAAGATCACATTACTCAAACCCTTCTATCATCAATCCCTTCCAAAATCAGCTGTTAGAAATCCCCAAAGAGGAATTTATATCTTATCCAGGAGTACGTATCCCGGGGAGGTTTTGTTCATCAGGGCTCTGGTGTTATAAGGACTCCTCTCCTGGGTTCTGCCTGAGCCATATTTCTCTACTTCCAAGGAATCAGATTGAAATTTCCTTGTTTGCTGTCAAATGGGAGGGTCTTCTGTAATTCCAAACATCCATAAAACTATCCAGAAACAAGAAATGTAAATCCTCACAAATTATTTTCTTTTGGTGGAAACAGTTTTGTCAAAAGGAAGAGGTATTGTTGTATGTAACTAGAAAAGTGACTTGGTTTGCTCCTGGCAGGAATAATCAGCAAATTAATTGTAGAATTATGGAATATTCTGAGTTGGAAGGGGCCCACAGGGATCACCAAGACTGACTCTTCAGGGAATGGCCCATATCGGCATCAAACCCTCCTTCCATGGGGGGAACACTGGACTGCAGTGATCTTTGAGGTCCCTTCCAGCCCAAACCATTCTGTGATTCTGTGAAATAAGCCCAGAGCTCTTTCTGATCACCAAATATTGAAACAATCCTAGAGTCTTTTTGTTAGACAGTTCCAAACACAGAATCACAGAGCCCCAGAGTGGGTCAGACTGGCAGTGGCTCATCTGGTGCCACCTCCCTGCTCCAGCAGGGCCATCCCAGAGCACAGGGCACAGCACTGTGTCCACACAGCTCTGGAATATCCCCAGGGAGGAGAGCCCAGAGCCTCTGTGGCCAATGTGCTCAGGGCTGGCCCTGCCCAGGGCAGCAGTTCTGCCTCCTGGGCAGGGCAATTGCCGGGCTCAGGCCCTGCCCGGTGCTCTGGTGCCATTGCTGGGCCCCGGAGCAGAGCCCGGGCCCTGCCCTGAGCCCTCCCTGCAGCCAGGGACAGCCAGGGCTGAGGGCCCCTCTCAGCTGGGGCTCCTCTCGAGGCTGAGCAGCCCCGGCTCCCTCAGCCTGTGCTGGGCACGGAGCTGCTCCAGGCCCTTCCTCAGCTGCGCAGCCCCCGCCGGCCCCGCTCCAGGAGCTCCCTGGCCCTGCTGTCCTTCCCCAGCAACGAGAGTCATTTGGGAACCATCATGAGCCAGGTTTGTTTCACCCTTCAGTCTGAATTTTTCACCACAACACCCAACCAGAACCACTTTGCCTGTGCTGAATAACTGAGACAGAACAGCCTAGAAATGGACCTCTGTGTATCTTCAATGAATTGGAAAGCCAGCTGCTGAAACACTGGAAGGTGTGAAAATAAATGTAAATAAATAAAGCCCATGCTCTGTGTGAAACCCATTCTTCATGTAAAATTTAAAACCCTAAAATTTTGCATGAACACAAAGGGAGATAGAAGTGAGAATGCTTTCACCTCATCTCTTTGCCCATTTTTTCCTTTGCCACATGCTGGATGTGGAGTCTAAGCCCTGAACTACACATGCATCACACAGGTATTAAACACAGAAAGCCTGCAGGGATCTTTTCCTTTGCTCTGCCAATTACCTGCCTTCAACAGAGATAAATATTTAAAAGTTTTAGGGCTCTCCACTGAATAAACTGGGGAAATCAATCTGTATTTTGAGGAATATTTATTAGCCTTGTTTAATAGAGGTTAAGATTATTTTTGTCCTAATTTGGCTGAGCTAAAGAGTAGAATAATACCGATAATATCTGCGGATAGACAATGCCTGTAGTGCTTCAAACAACACTCCCTTATTTAGAGATTAAGGAAGTGATTGGATTCCACCCAGACTAATTAATGGTAATCTACAGAATCATTCAAAGGCTTTAGTCTGGCTCGAAAAAGTGCCAGCTCTTATTCCTTTCAAACTCTTTCAAACTCAAATCACGCAGCCAACAGAAGTTGAAAACCTGAGGAATGATGGCATTGCTAAAACCAAACCAGACGAAATTCCAAACACAGTTTACTTGCTTTAATCTGTATTTTTCTAGGTGGAACACGATGAGTTGGTGATTAATAGGGGAGGCAAGTTAGTAAGACTAGCTTCAGCCACTTAGAATACAAAATGAAATGGAATGAAATAAAATAAAATAAAACATAAATAAACCACCTTGTGTTTGAAATGTTAAAACACAAGCAGGGAAAAGAATGTATTAGGAATGTATTATTGGTTCAGGTTTCTGGAATACAGGGTTTCAAATCTGTGAAAGCCCCCACAAAACTCTAAAATATCTGTGCCTGCTATATATAATTATATGGTTATAGGATTACAAACACATGCAGAGAAATATATTCAGAGAGACACAGAGGCTTAACTGTGTAAGTTTTATCTCTCTGGAAACATGCTTAGGATGAAATTCCTAATTTGCCTGATCTAAGTAAACCAGCAAGTTTAGAGCACTCAGTTCCTCTAGTTTATATTTTATTGGGCCAGATTTGGTATCACAGGCAGGAGTAGAACTCTGAGAATGTTGCACCTGTGATCATGAGAAACATAAAGTGTAGCAGATGCAAGATAATCCATGAAAAGTGGCTTTTTCAGGGAGTAGGGTGATCCCAGGAGTGACATTGGGCAGAAAAACAGGACCTGCCTGACATGTGGCTCTTCCTGGGACTCCACGCTCTGGAATTCCTATAATTCAATATTTTGACCTGGCTTCAGACTTAGAGAAGAGGGAAAAAAAACCCCTCTGCCACAGATTTGGAAGGAAGGCAGGCAATATTTTGGGGAAATTAAAGATTTTCTGTAGTTGGTTCCCCTCTAATTGTGTTGTAATTGCTCTGGGCCAACTTTAAAAAAGAGGCTGTCCCAGAGGGAGGAGGCACTGGAGAGAGGGATGATAGGAGAAAATGTATCAGAGCTGTGTAAATGAATATCCCTGAAAATTAATAAAGGAAGTAGGGGAGGATGGATGTCAGGGTCTCAAAAATGCTGCAATGGAAAAATACAATAAAAAGGGAATTATTATCTTGGGAGTGACTAAAAACAATATAAGATTCTTTAAATATAAAAAGGGAAAGAGATAAAGGGCTGACAAGTGAAATAATTAGTCCACTAAGGGATTAGGGAGAAACTTAATATGAAGTGAACAGGATAAAGTGGGAAAATTAAATGAGTTTTGCACTTCTTAGTATTCATGAGGGAAATCTGAGCTGAAAGAGGATAAATAAAGGAACCCTATTCTCCAACTGCTGAATGGTTCAAGGTAAAGGGTGTCACTTGGACAAGTTAAAAATCACTAAAACCAGATAAAGCTTGTAGGAAAGGGGTTATCCCTTCAATAACTGAGAGGAACAAAGACGGAATAAGAAAGAGACTGAGGAGGTTCTTTGGAGAGAAGGAGTGTGCAGAAGAAATAGAGAAACAGTAAAGGAGGGACTCATCCAGATCCACAATTCCAGTTGTGATGGTGCACGATGGAGAGCTGCAAGGTGAAGAAGTTAAATGCCCTTATTTTATCAGTGTGAGATTGATGGCCTTTAAGGAATGGATGACTTGAAGTCCTGTTTACCAAATATACTCCCCATAACAGCATAATTATTGAACAATTACCTATATTTACTTTCTAGGAAAAAACAGTAGAAAAAATTTGAGAGAAGAAACTTAAAGGCAAGAAATACCATTTTTGTTAACATCAGTCTGAACATCAGATATGTTGTTTACTAACAATGCATTCAGACTTTTGCAGCAGTTCTGGTCCTAATTACATGCAATTATTACACTGCATGCAGAAGAAATATTCTGCAAATTATCCTCTTTTGTATTGTCTGTGTTGCAGTCTAAAGCAATTGTTGTGTATTATTGATAAATAACAGAATTAAAAGAATGACAGTACCTCATTTCTGGACAAAACTCCTTATAAACAGAATAAAATGAGTATTCTGTCTAAAGAAAACTCAAAAAAA
This sequence comes from Corvus hawaiiensis, assembly GCF_020740725.1. Classification (NCBI taxonomy): domain Eukaryota; kingdom Metazoa; phylum Chordata; class Aves; order Passeriformes; family Corvidae; genus Corvus; species Corvus hawaiiensis. The sequence goes on along the minus strand of NC_063221.1, from coordinate 3,447,202 downwards.
TGGGGTAACACTGCTCCAGTCACCCCACAGGTTGTACTGGTACCAGTCTAGAACCTCAAGCACAGAGATAATCTTCAGAAAATGATCTATAATCAACTGATTACTCTTTCAATGCCACTGAGGTCAAAAACTTGCCTTCCCCTTTAATTACTAAATTCATAATATTTATTAAGATGCACACACTTATTCGAGTGGCAGCAATTAGATAATTTACCACATAGGTGCTGCAATTTCAGTCCAAAAATTGATTGTATAAATTGTTACCTATAAACATCAGGAGCTGCCTACGTAAATCCAGGCCACTCCAGTGCTTTAAGAGAATACTCACTATACAAAAGCATCAGTGCTTTTAAAAATCAAAGGTTCTTCTTCCATTTATTCGGTACAGAGTGCTATGCTTAACTACTTTGGATGTGAAATTGGGAATAGTTAACCTCTCCAAAACTGGTTTTCAGTTCTGGGAGATGTCCAGAGAGACTGCAGGGGACCAGGAGGGACATTAATTCATAATCACAGAATCCCAGACTGGTTTGGGTTGAAAGGGTCCTGAGATTTCATCCAGTCACCCACCTGGGCAGGGACACCTTCCACTAGCCCAGGCTGCTCCAAGCCCTGTCCAACCTGGCCTTGGACACTTCCAGGGATCCAGGGGCAGCCACAGCTGCTCTGGGCACCCTGATAATGTGGCAGAAATTATATAATTATCATTACTTATGAGCCATCTGAGCAGACATATAACAAAAGATTTGTAGATATATAAACATGTACATTCTGCTCCTTACAACAGAAACGAACCCCAGCAGCAACACCCAGAAATGGCTCAGGTTTCAGCACCTGAAATTAGATCCCACTCTCCTTAGTTCATAAAAATTGAATTTCAACTATAAAGTGGAATTTTTTCTTTTTTTTAATAATCCTTTTCCATCAGTTTGGTTGATACCTGCCTCCATTAGACTTGAGGAATCACATTAGGATAGGATCTGCTTCCTCAAGAAGTGACACCTCTAATTATTCCTTTGCTGCGTCTTATTTGGTAACAAGAAATGTATCTTCAGAAAATCCCACCTGCAAACAAAGTCTTTTTTTTCCTTTTCTTCTTTCCTTTAGTATGGATTTGTCTGAATGCAGGAGAAGGAAGGTCTGAGCACTTTCCCTTGGGAATGGCTTTCAAGGAGAACGTCAAGGTACACAGCCTCCTGCAGTGCCCTCCCAGACTGGGATCCAAACCCCCAAAATTGCAGAGCCTTACTGTAGACAGTTATTTTTGGACCACCTGCTCTTTGTCCTATTGCTGAAGTATTTGGGTAATTCAAGCGTGTGAGTCTCTGTTTCAGCGAGCACAAATTAATGACCTTTGTTCCAAATATTTTATGGATTCTTTCAGTCAATTAATTTTTATTCTTTCCATACCTGTGGACATTATGGACTGGTTCTCAGGTAATTAATTTTAATGGCACCGTACATAAATGGCAAGTCCACCTTCCAAAAGGGGGGAATTTGGGCCTTTTTTTTTCCAGGTTTCTCTGCAGGAGCAGAAAGGATGCTCTCACACCTCAGGAGCACAGCCTGCCAGAAGATTATTAGGAATAACATATCCTACGGATTTCCTGGCTACTCCTGAGGGGTCACCCATGTCTTTGGGGAAGTAGTCACAAACAGGAAGCAAAAAGGTTCCATCTATCCTGTATTTCTGCTTCTCCTGTGCACACACACACAGAGACACAGAATTTCAATAAGAGTTCATGGAGGAATAAATTCGACTGTTTCTTATAATGAAAACAGAAATTATTCCCTTTATTAAAAAGATTAACTGAACCAGTTTCTTATGAGTCGAAGGGGCTGGATTGCTGATTAAAAAAAAAGTCGAAATAGGACATTTTTAGCTGTCAGAAGGTGCTGCCAGCCTGACAGACTTCCCTCAGAGGAGGCTGTGTGAAACCTGGGTGCTGCAACACCAACATTCTCCGAGGGAGTCTGAGATTAGTGTTGACTTGGGGTTAGATGGAGTTCATAAATAATCTTGTGAAATGTTGTGAATTAGGCCCTTCTCACTTTTATTTTTCCTTTCTTACATCACTTTTTCACCAATCTTAGCTCTGTTGCCAAGTGCCAGTTACCTCCCAGGGTCTGAGCTTCTGTCCATGTGCTGTGTGTGACAAGGCCCGTTCCTATCAGACAGCTCTGCCTTTCAGAATTACTGCAATCAAGGAGAATCCCACTTTTACAAAGAATTGAAATGCTTTATTTAATGCCCTGATTTCTGTCCCTCCCCAAAGTGCTGGAGCAGATTCATCCAGCTCCTCCAAGCAGGAGGGAACAAATTTCTTCTGAAAGGGCCCTAGGTAGGAAGGTAGGAAACGTGGTGAATTTTTCCCTTTACCAGGAAGGGGAAGAACCACAGAATCACCGAGGTTGGAAAAGACTTCCAAGGTCATGGAGTCCAACCTTCAAAGGAATCCCACAGTTTCCCACCAAACCAGATCACCAAGTGCCATGTCCACTCCTTCCTTGAACACTTCCAGGGATGGGGACTCCACCACTGCCCTGGGCAGCTGTGCCAGTGCTTGACCACTCTTTCACTGAAGACATTTTTCCAATATCCAACCTGAGCCTCCCCTGGCCCAGCCTGAGGCCATTTCCCTCTCCTCCTGTCCCTGTTCCCTGCGAGCAGAGCCCGACCCCCCCCCCGGCTGCCCCCCCTGTCAGGGACTTGTGCAGAGCCACAGGGTCCCCCCGAGCCTCCTTTGCTCCAGGCTGAGCCCCTTTCCCAGCTCCCTCAGCTGCTCCTCATGGGAATTTTTCTGTGCAAGGCTCTCAGTAATTTGGAGAGTGCTGACCACACCACAGGGTAGCACTACAGACTCTGATTTCCCAGTGCCTGAGGAACTTAGAACTCCTACATTAAGCCCCAAACCATTAAGCCCCTACATTAAGCCTGGCTTAGGTACAGTATTTCTTCCTGAATATTCCTTCCCAACCCCCATTAGTCAGAGGCTGCTTATGCCCTGCAGGTTGAACCTTTATTTTCTCTTCCAAGACATGTGTTTGTTTATTTATTGAGGAAGAGGAAATGAGTCTTTGTTTAGTCTTTGCTATGATGACTCATGGATCACTGTAATTATCCAATTGATTTTTAAATCCTGCAGAGCTCTCAGCCTCGCTGATCTCTGGCAGTTTTGAAAGGAGCACTGAGTTATAATGAGCAGTGTCTTTACTTTTTAATGTAACATTTCCCAAGAATTCCACAGCAAGTGCCGATCTGCCTCTCTGCTCTGTCCTTGAGAACAAGGTTAAGTAGATAACCCACTGGTTTTAAGCACTTTTAGGAGTTTCCTGGGGGAAATGAACACCTGCTGCTGCCAAATTTATCTCCTTGGCCATGTCCTGGGAAGCTGTTCCATGTTGCCATGTTCGAGCCGTCACGCAGGATTTAAGAAGCTGTGCTGGTGCACGTGCATTAATCCAGGCTTCTGATGGTTTTTCTTTCTCTTTTTGCACTTTTCTCTGCAGAAATGCTGTGAATGCTCTGCCTCTGCACAACCCTTTCTATTTATCAGGTCTGAGATGTTCACTTTAGAGTGTTTTCTAATCCATTAGAAAATGTACTGACATTCTTTCCCCACATGAATTTTAAATTCTGCCAAGAGAATGTCCACCAGTTCTGCCACAAACTTTAGTATAACTAAACTGCAAAACACTCTTTGTGCCTCCATGAAACTTTCTTGCTACCAATGAGGGTGCATTTTGCTCTTTTATATAGAAATTACATCAAGGAGATCCATACTGCCAGCAAAGACTAAGCTGTAAAAAAGGACAATTTATTTCTTATTTAGAAAGAACTCTGACACTTTTTTTTCCTCCTGGAGTCAATTTTTAGTGCTGGGATTTCAATGACATCTAAACTATTTTCTGTATTTGTTTACTGATATATTTCAGTTCTGCAGAAATTAGAATACAAGAATAATCAATAATGACTAATTAGGATCAGATTCAGTCACTTCAGTGGTCTGTATAGGACCATGGCTGTGTTCACCTACTGCCTTTCTTCGATATCAATTCTAATTTTATAAATATGAGTAGAAACCTTCATTATAGTCATTTGTAATGATTACTGGAAGTTCTTCTATGGCCAAACAGATGGCAAAATCAGGGATGGGCCCCATCATCTGCATTTAACCTAAAAAAATTAATATTTTGTACAGCAATCCCTTGCAATTTCCTGTATCTTTTTTACGTAGTCATCATTTTAATAATTGAAACTTTGGGGTTCATGCAGCTGCCTGAGTTAATTTAATTTATGCATGCAAATATGCTAAGGAAGAGTTCCTGAAGGCCAACATTTGTCTGATGAGGCTTATCTTTCTTTCTTCCCTCTGCAGTCATGGAGAGGATTAATCAGGCTCATCACTCTCTTGATTGCTGGAACTTGGTTTCTTTTCTGGGTTAATCTCTGCACTGACCAGAGCTGGAGCCTTGGAAGGGAAGGTTATTTAAAGTTGCTCAAGATCCCATGTAATGTATGAATTAAAGCCTTTTCCCGTTTCCATGTTAAGTCCAAGGCCGCTAATGGAGATATTTGACTTTTAGGAATGTGTGTGCTCATCTACAAACATGCAATTGGAAATTCCTGTTCCAAATTATGTGGCAGCAGTGAATTAAATGAAGGGAGGGATGGAGAAGGTTGAAACAGCCTCATTCTGGAACACCAGATTCCAGTGAAAATAAAATAGCAGTTGGCAACAAATACACTTGTTTCATGTTAAAGCGTATGAATTTGGCTTCTCCTCCCTCTGATAAAAATCCTTTAGACTTCCCTTCATAGGAATTATAGAATTCCAGAATGTTTTGGGTTGGAAGGGACATTAAAGGCCATCCAGTGTCACCCCCTGCAGGGACACCTTCCACTATCCCAGGTTGCTCCAAACCCCATCCAACCTGGCATTGGAATGCAGGTCCCTGTCCAGAGCAAAAACATTTTGATTATTCTGGATTGTTTCATCCCAGGGAGCTTTATTTTTGGATGGTGGCAAGGAAGGTGAAGCATCCTGACTATGAGAGAGTAAAGAGTTTCTGGTGTACGGAGCTGCCCCAGCTCGTTGGGCTGGACACTAAGCCAGATCCACCCTCTCCACACAGAAAGGATTCAGGAGCTGCACGTCCACACTTCTGCATCCCAGATCTCTCAGGGAGGTGCCAGTCCTCAGAGCTGTCACAATCAAGATCAGAAAGGATTTCCCCATGCCCATTGCTCTGACATTTAAAAACATTCTTTCTGGTAAATGTGGAGGTTTTTACAAGCAGCACACACTGGGGTGTGCACATCAACCCTTGATCTCCGGGGTTTGGTCTCATTTCTTTACAGAGTTTTCAATCAAGGTCAGGGGTTTGCTTCAAAATCTCAAAGCAGCTCAGTGCTCTCATCCATTTATCTCCAAGCTGAATAAAAGAGTGGCCAATTCCACTCCCGGGCCATGACAAACTAAATTTAGATTCAGACTGCATGTCAGGAAGGAATTCCTCGCGGTGAGGGTGGCACAGGGTGCCCAGAGAAGCTGTGCAGTGCTGCCTTTAATGTCATTGCCCAAATACGAGTCTGGTGTCACTGCAGCCAAGCTGGCACTGCTGGTCACCCTGTTAGAACAAAATGTTTCTGATAGTCTCCACTAAACTTTTCGTGTCCTGACTCCATGGGGCCTGAGGGAAGCAAGAGGTCAGACCTGTTGATCTTGGAGGTTTTTCCCAATATAAATGGTTCCATGGTTGAAAAAAGATGATTATTTAATATTATTGATATTGATTTGGACTTTCCTACCCCTTCATTCATTTGTAGGGCAGCAAAACCTGTACATTTCAAACTCTGCTGCTTTCTAACAATGCAGAAAATATAAAAAGCTTTGCTTCGGGTCATCAGTCCTCTCTTAGAGAGTCATGATTACAGGTTTTAATCTAAAATATTGCACTAACAGGCCACCATTTAAAAGCCATGTCAGGCATCCAGAACAGCCCCTCTGTGCCCCTGATTTAGCTCTGTGCCTCAGGAATATGGAGCCCATCATTTTCTCCCTGGCTTCCAGGGATGGCGCTCACCCACGCCTGGAGTTTGGGAATGAGGCTGTGCATCCCTAGCCACCAGTGCAGGGATGGACACCAGAGCACTCATCCCCAGGGATGGGAGGGAAGAGGGCCCAGTTTCTGTTAGAGAAATCCCTCAATTTCCTTGATTGAATAGCTTTGCCACGAGTATTTTAAATTGTCCCTAATTTAGTTTTTCCCCTTATTGATTATCTGACTTCCCAATTAATGCATCCACTGAGAAGCTCCTATGTTTAGTTTTCAATCTCTTTTCAAACGAGACCACAGAACACATATTTCAATTATAATAGACTAGCTAAGTAATTAAGGAATAATAAATGAATAAAAATCCCATCATAGCAGCCTATTTAAAATGTCTAATTAAAACTACAGCACACATATAGAATCAGGGAACCATTAAGGTTGGAAAAGGCCTCCAAGATCATTGAGTCCAACCATTAACCCGGCACTAAACCATGTCCACAAGTGCCACATCCACATCTTTTGAGCACTTCCAGGGATGGTGACTCCACCACTTCCCTGGGCAGCCCTTTCCAATGTCTGACCAACCTCTCCTATACAAGCAATCAGAAATACACACATTAAGCATTTGCCAGCCCTGCATTTTCAGTTCCTTCAGGAAATTCAGGGTGAAAAGGGAATGCTGAGTTGTTGTTTATCAGTGCAAACGCCCCAGCTGACTGAGAAAACTCACAGTTAGTGGTGTCCATTTCTCCAGATCTTTTAAGAATAGGAAAAGGCAACCTCTGAATTGTGTCACTGTTTTTATTTGACCTGGGAGCCAGAGGGACATCTCTGTGTCAGCAAAACACAAGGCCTTGGAGACTACCAAATATCCAAGATTTCCAATTATTTCAGTGTTCAGAAGGCTCATTTTTCCAATAGGGCCCACAAAGGGAAAATCATTTCTCCAGTAAATGTTTATTAGGTGAAGAGGGTAAAGTAAATCCTATCTCAGCAGCATAGGTTGAAAATCTCAAATAAGAAGATAAAAAACCATCCTCTTCCCCATTCCTAGGCCCTTCCTGAGTTGTATCCCTGCAATTAGAATGATGGTGATAATGGTAATGCTTAAACTGAAAGATCTTAATCAGAATTATTTACACAGTACAGGCAGCTGTAACTAATACGGTGCCTTATTTATTGAAGCAATGACATCAAAGCTAGAAGAACAGTTATTAGGGAGAGATTGATGTCACTCCCCCATCCCAGTGACCAAATCTCTTTCCTCACCCTCAAGGAGTGACCTTGAGGATGTCCCCACTCCAGGGAGGAATCTCCACACACTCCCAGAAGGGGGTGTTAGAAGATCTTCCCATTAAAAAGTGGGGCTGGGCTTTGACGGCATAAAGTGACTGATGTCAGATGTCCCAAGCTGGGTCAGATCAGTTGTCAGCCCTGTCACCTGTTGGTTCCTCTGTCAGGATCTCAGGAACATTTCTCCTCAGAGTGTTTAACTTTGGGATGGATGAGTCAGGCTGGTCTCAGCATCCTTCCACCCCAAAGTGATCCCCATCTCCATCCCTTGGCAAATGGAATTGTCTGAGCTGTGTTTACCCCATTTAGGCAGAGTTCACAAGAGGAAATTTCTGTAGAGATAAGCTCAGTGTTTTAAGGAGAGAGTCCTCCTGGAAGTGCAGTCACATGCAGTCATCCACCAACACTCTCCTGCCATGGTAAAGATCTATAAAAGCTGAAGCAAATGTTGATTTACAGACTAAAAATTCTCCCACCTAAAAGCCTGTGTCTTTCCGTTACAAAAAAAGGGAATTGAGGATGTTCTTACATGGATTTTTGAACTTCAGAGTCACTCCTGATTTTTTTGTTTTTTCCCTTTCCTGGGAATTTTTGCACACGTAGCAGTTTTTCAAATGGAAGGTGGAGGGGGAACCTTGATCAGATGCTTCTTCGAAAGACTTTTCACAGCAATTCATCTGTCAAGTGTGGAAGACAGGTGAGTGAGGAAATTGCTTATATTTTATGAAAGGTTTCTTATTTTAAAGGAGAAAAAGGCAGTTATGAGTCACCTCCAGTGCAGACAATTATCTTTCATGGAGACTGGGCAGCAGTTTTGCAACCTTTCCCATCATGTGTGTCCCTAAAATGTTCCCAGAGACTCCAGCTGGGTCAAATTAAGCACACTGAGCTTCATAAAAATTTGAAGCTCATATGTCAATAACCTTTTGTGTCCTCTGACTCCAAACTTTTTCTATTGGCAGGCTATAATCTGAAGCCTGCCTGGCTGCATAGCAATTGTATTATCTGGTTGAATTTCCTGGCCACACTGGAATGAAGTAATTTGCACCTGAGTGGGGACATCCCCACCAACTGCCCAGGTAATTCCATCTGCAGTCTCAGCAGAAGGGCTGAAGAGACAAAAAGACTGTGCCAAGAGCTGTTTCCTGTGTCTGGAGAGGACCACAGTGGTGCTGCAGGCAGGAGCTGTCCATATCACCAATGTCTGGTCCGTGCCTTTTCTGTTCCATAGCTGGAAATTCATTTTTTTTTTTTTCCTTTTGTGCACCTTCCACCCAGTATCAGAAAAAAGCACTTGGATGCTGCGTCTCCATTTAAGGCTTTGATGTTTGTTTAGAAGCTTGAAAGAGGGAGGAAAAACAGAAAAACAAAAGACCTTATAAATCTTTAGAAATCCCTAAGTTTTGGGCTTTTTTCTTTTGCTACAAAGAAGAACATCTATAATGTAACAGTTAAAAAATGCCTTTAAAGCTTTATGCTTTTGCCTAAGTTGAATAAAACAAAGCCACAGAATATCTTTAAAAGGCTCTAAAGAAGGAAGCAGTCTTGTGTCACTCCGTGATAAACTATCTACTTAAAAGCTTAAAAGGAAATAGCCTGAAACCCGTGGAAGCACTTCGGTGTGAAAAAAGAGGGCTGAATGTTCAGAATTAGTCTCACATTGTGAGCAAACTCCCCAGGAGCTCACTTTGGTCCACCCTTCATGTGAAACCAAGGGTCTCCCGAAAAGAAAAGGTGTGAGGTTTTTTTTACTTTAGGTGAACAGTTTATTATGGGTTGGTAAAAAAGGTTTGCCCTTAAGCCCTGTATGCACGAGTAGGACTGCATGAAATACAAGCCAAAATGGCTAATTGGAAAGAAAATGCAGATGTTTTATTCAGTTGTAAATGCTGGCCCTGCTGCCTGGAGGAGCCACTGACAAGATTTCATTCTTTTGTGACTACAAAGCAGAGGTGGAGAGAGCAGGCACTGACAGGGGTCGGGAAATAAAGGAGAGGCTGTGCACAAAATGTATTCCAGTGCCAATTCCAACATTTCACCATCTCAAGCTGGAATTTGCATGACAATGGAGAGCAAGAAACCTTTCAGCAGCAGAGAAATAAGTGCTCCCTCCAAAACCCCTGCCTGCCCACACACAGACTTTGCTGTGCTTGATGAGACACATTTCTCCAGTCTGATCCCACTTCATGGCTCATTATGGCTCTCTGTAACCTGCTCATATCTTCTTTTGAGGCTAGAAAACAAAGCAGGGCAGCTTTAATATCACAAGATGGGTTGAGTTGGAAGGGATCTTAGAGGTCACCTCATTCCACCCCCTTCCATGGGCAGGGACACCTTCCTCTATCCCAAGATGCTCCAAGCCCCACCCAACCAGGCCTTGAACAATTCCAGGGATGATCTTGGAGGTCTTTTCCAACCTCAGTGGTTTTATGATTCTGATTTGTTCAAAACTGCTGATGGATTAAGTTTTAGCCAGCAGATTCCCTGACAGATCGAATCCCACCAGCCCTGCACAGCTGGCACAAAGCCATTAAAGAGCAAAAACCCGACACAAACTCTCTGTTGGATGATATGGCTCATTTAACACAAAGGCACTTCGATCCCAATCTATATTTGTACGCAGGGAGATTTGGAAGTGCAACAGATTCCATATTAATCACGGAACTCCAGCTTGTCTTCCTGCATAAAAAACAAACAAACACCAAAACACCCAACAAAGGGACTAAACAGAATCCTCTCATGTCCTACAAGACAAATGACACGCTGCCTCTACCTGGTGCTGGCTGGCAGCTCCTTGGGCACCTCGGGAGCACGTTCCCAAACAACAGCAGCTGGGCCGGGCTCGTTGGGATCCCATTCCCGAACAACAGCAGCCGTGCGGGGCTGCCCAGTGCTGGGTTGCCCCAGTTGCAGAATGTGATTGATGCCCACTCAACTTGGTGGAAGCAACTTACTCACTAATTAGTTCCTCCTTTCAGCACATTTAGCCCAGACTGGCAGGACGAGCTTCCTGGGAATAAGTTCCAACGGATTGTCTACAATTATTCATCACTCAGCATGGATGGAAGGAGCTTTTCTTTCTGGCAGTGCCCTCCCACCTAAGGCTGGATGCTGAGTCTTCTTCAATTTCTCTTTGCTGAGACACTCACAATTAATATATTGTTATTTGTGTTTTCCATGCATTATTTATTAAATCACAGATAAACCTGAGGCTCCACAAGCATGTCAGGGGAACTTATTTTGCCAAGGGTTGCATGGAATCCCAGAACGGTTTGGGTTGGAAGAGACATTAAAATTAATTTCATTCCACTCCATGCCACGGGCAGGGACACCTTCTAATATCCCAAGTTGCTCCAAGTCCCATCCAACCTGGCCTAGGACACTTCCAGGGATAAGGCAGCCACCATCTTCCCAGGCAAAGCAAAAATAAATGGAAGAGTCATTTGTCTCTGCCACATCCCAGTCTCCAGACTGGAAGGATCAGATCAGACTGACACAGTCATCTGTCATGTGAATGCACCCGTGCTGAAAAAAATAACCTCAGCTGATGATAATGAGACAGAAAATCAGAAGGATTAGCACATGTGGGCTGCTCCAGGAGTGCAAGGTGAGCAGAGTTGGTTCAAAGCCAAAAAATTACAGGAGTGATTTTGATAAAAGACCAGTTGTGGCACAAAGTTGGAATGAGACAACAGAACAGATGAGGAGTCAGAACTTTCCTGCACAAAATGGGAGATGGTGAGCACACCCTGATGGGACAGGTACAGGGGACTCCCTTGTGCAAGGGACATGGAAGGAGGAGCACAGACAGACAAAATTGTCCATTGTAAACAACAAACCAAAATTAGAATTTTTCAATTCTGTCATTTCAAAAGATATGCCTAGTTCTTCATTATTAACTTCTGTCCAATTGTTTAATTACCTCTTAATTGTCAGAAGGCATGCCTTGGTTGGCAGTCAGAATTAAACATGGGTTTGGCACTTTCAGAGTGCAAGGTTATATATGAAGTACCAATAAAGCCCTGAAAGACAGCTAAATAATATTAATTATGTCTTTCTTAAAAGAGAACAACTGAACACATTTTTTTCTTGTTTTGGTGGTTTTACCATCTGAGTATTTTGACTCTTATTTTCAGAGGAGCATGAATACAAAATTAGCATCTGCTTTCAGAGCTGCCTTAGGTTTATTGAAAATGCTCATTTATTCAAACCTGGTGACAAGTGGTGATGACTAAATTAATAGGCAACTTGGCAAGGGGGATATTTGATAAACTGCTTGGAGAAGTGTTAAATACCTTTCTCCAGCTATGGAGGAAACTTTAACTGAATACATATCTTAAAAAAAAGTGATTAAATAGAAGAGTATCTAAAGCTTTTGCACGTAATGATTGAACACAGGAATTTTCTGAGGGAACAATGGCCTCATATATGCTGTCATTAGTAAAACATGGTATATAAAATTAAAATACTGGTCCACTAATAACAACCCTTTAGGAAAAATTTATGAACCATGAGTGATTTTAACAATAAAGTAACTGTTTAGCCTGAAAGATTTAGAAGGAAATACTTGTAAAGCAATAACAGTTTCCTACCTTTCCTGTCAAACTTAATAACTCTATCAGATACTAATTATTCTAAAATAGTTGTAAATAAAACCATTAGAATTTTATTTAATAGAACTAGAATGTCTTTGCATAAATCAGTTTATTTCCCCAGGTAAAGTGTCCTGATGTTTTTAAGTGGGAGTTCATTCCTTCAGCTTCAAGATAATGAAAGGCTAAAATTCAAAAGAAAAGCCAGGTATGAATGAAGCATAAAAATGTGTGTTAAATGTTCATGTGGGGAAAATATTTTGTTTGGTATCAGGATGTGATATTACTAAGGGACAGGATTTGATGCTATTGGGAAAAATTTCCTCACAGAAAGGCTGATCAGGCACTGGGACAGGCAGCAGTGGAGTCTCCATCCCTGGAAGTGTCCAAAAAACAACTGGATGTGGAACTCCATGATTTGGTTTAGTGACATGGTGGGATTCAGTGGAAGGTTGGACTTGATGATCCTGGAGGTCTTTTCCAACCTTAATGATTCCATGATTCTATGGAAAGGTCGTATTGGAGTTTATACAGAATTTTCTAAAGAAAACCAACAAAACCCAACCAAATAAACAAAATCCCAACCACCACCACCATCCCCTCCCACCCCTTTAAAAAAAAAAAGACACAAAATTTTGCATTTTAATTTTGAGGCAGAACCTGTTGGGTTTCAGAGGGGACTTTCCCCAGGCCAGGACAGAGGCTGATTTCTGCCCTCGATCTCAGCTTGAGGGCAGAGACCTGAGGAATCTGCCCAGGGAAGGTGGAAAACCCTGCACATGTTGGATGTCACAAACCATGGCTTCCAAAGGATCCATCCCAGAAAATACTGAAAGGTTCCAAAGAAACTGGAAAAAATAAATCTCGCTTTCAGTCTTCACAAGACCAAAATCACTTTTCAAAATAAATTTTCAGCTCTTCAGTTTGTCTAATCTGCTCAAGACATCACAGCTCTTCTTTCCTTCCCACACTTCTGATGAGGATACATCCCAGCTGGATCTATGGTAGATGGAAAAGGGAGTAAGAGCAAATCCAACACGGCAAAAGTGAAGAGGAGAATTAATTTGCCATAGTTCTCCACCAGAAGAGGTTTGGAATTGTGAGCACTCAAATATTTTTGAAGGTGGTGATAAGGCCCTGGCATAGGGTGCCCAGAGAAGCTGTGGCTGCCCCATCCCTGGGAGTGTCCAAGGCCAGGCTGGACAGAGCTTGGAACAACCTGGGCTAGTGGAAGGTGTCCCTGCCCACGGCAGGGGATGGCACTGGATGATCTCTACATTCCCTTCCAACCCAAACCATTCCGAAATTCTATGATTCCATGATTTTTACAGCGTGTTCAGATGATCAGTTCACTACCAGTACTTTTACAGCTGTAAACCCAGGATTTTCCAAGGCTCACAACTGCTCCTGTGGTTTCCTATACTAAATGCCTTAAATCTGCAGCAGAAAATGAACCTTTTAGGCAGTGAAGGAAAAGATTAGAACCTGTCCCAGTTTTGGGCAGACATGCATATCATTTACCCTATTTTGCTGTGTTAGTCCATTAAAGTTTATGACCCTCCAAGTTTTATTTTTTTCAGAGCCCCAGTTAAAGGGCTGGGATGTTCTGGTGGTTTGATCCAGAAAATAGACAGACTTTGCTGCTGACAGCTAGCAAATGATCCACCAGATGCTTGGATCTGCAGCTCCGGAGCCCAGCCAGGGGCTTAACGTGAAGAATTAAAATCTCTCTCCTTCAGCAGCACCGAAACGCCTCATTAGTGCTGTAAAGGAAGAACTGAGGGTGCAGCACTGCTGTAAATAGGATTCTACGTCTCTCGCTAGCACAAGTCATTAATAGCCTTGGGAAGGAAGGAATTTCCAGGCTGATGGATACGGGCTTTATGTCCACACGACTTGGGCATGTGGGTTGTTTGGCAGTGTTCTCCCTGCTCTTCATCTGGCCTCATGTACTTCTCAACTCCCTACCTAAGCCAAAAAAAAACCACCTTTGAAAAGTTCATCGATTCCTGGCTTAAAAAAATAACAAGGCTCTCGAAGAGAACAAAATCAGCAGTTCCCATGGTTATATTTTGCTTCACTTACCTACGCAACACTTCTGTTCTGGTGGTATTTGTCCCCAAATGGCACAACTTTTCAGATTTCCTCCCCCAAACCTTAGGCTAAAATTGCCTTGACAAATACTTAGCTCAAATTTCAGGAAGACTATTATCTTTTGAAAAGAAAGTCTTAATTCTCAGTGAAATTGCCATCTTTGGGTCCCTAACAGAGCCATTTCTCCCTTTCAGAGAGAACCGTGGTGGAGCACAGAACATCCTGAGCTGGAAGGGACCCCCAAGGATCACCAGCTCCATGGAGAGCTTGACTTTAATACCAATGCTTCCACATTTTTTAATATCCTCCATCAGGGCACTCCTTTCCAAGGACAATTACAACAATAATTTCTACTTGCTTATTTAATTGGAGGTAATAACTTTTAATATATCCTAGCTGAAAAGTAGTATTCTGAGTTTATTTGCCAGAGCACTGTTTAAGTCCTCCCTAAGTGTGTATTTTTATGCATGATATGTACTTCTCATCTACAAAAAGGTGTAGCTACTACAACTTAGATCATTATATAAGGTGATGTTGCCTATGCTACAGAAAGACCTTGTTTTTCCAAGTTTTCTCCTTCAAAGCTGTCTGAAAGGAATAAAAAAATCCCAAAGATGTATTTAAAATCTTCTCACATCAGATTTTTCACTTCACTGTGAATTTGAGTGCAATGTGGAATGAGAAAGTAAACAATGTGGTTTTTATCTCCAAGCATTGAGCTCCAATTAAACATCATAAATTAAGCCTGTTGCACTCAAAGCTGACTAAATCAGGAAGAAAATGGATACAGTTGTGGAAGTCTTAAATAAGAAGCTTATATTATGCCACCAAGATCCTTTTCTGTGGGAGGAATTGTCTCAGCCTTGTGAATCTAAAGTGTAACGTGGACTTTCGTTGTTAATTATTAAAATCCACAGATATTTGGGATGTTGCTTTGTTTATGAAGTCTCTTATTAGGCAAAAGATTAACGAAGATGTGACCCACTGCAAGCTCCTTGGGAAAATCTCAGTTTAAGCACTTTAAATTTGATAATCTAATTTCCTATATCAACAGAAAAATTTCAGGAATGTGTCCATCAGCTGTTCTATGGGCTGAGTGCCAATAAAAAATCAAATCCCAGGAGAAAAGGCTTCAATCAGCAAATGCACATGTCCTGTGCTGAATTATGATATTCCAGTGGCTTTTCGGTTTCATTCATTCCCATTCAAATTTGAAGTATTAATATTAATTCCGGTCTTACCTAAAGTCAGGGGGAGCTTGGCCAGGCTAACAGTGGAGCTGAGATAATGAAGGACCTTGGGATTTGACCTGTACTGCAAGATTCCATGGATCTCTGAAAGGACAAATCCCCTACTCAGCTCTTTCTGAGCCGGGATTATGAGGTTTGGCCCATGTTAATGTCAAAGCCCAAGTTTGAGTCTGGAGAAATCCAGGAAGATGAAAGCAGAGACTGAAGTGTTTTCCACCGGACTTCAGTGAACCTGGGACAGTGAGATAAGATCTCATTTTCTGTGTATTCACATATTATTGCCTTCCCAGATCTAACAGAACACCTGACTATAGGAAAACTTCAGGCTCTTTATTCCCAAAGGCATTTTTTTTTTTTCTATTTTATCAACCTCATTACCATGGAAAGTCAGTGAATATAAAGACATTTTTCATGTGGCAGAAAGACAAAAACTGCTTAATTTTTTATATTTATCAGCAAATATTGAAACCTGCATATCAGGGATTATTATTACCAATTTATATCACTGTAAATTTGTTGACCGAGAAGCACCTCCACCAGCTTTCAACACGGCAATGAGTAGAGAGTGGGACATGGACATCTTCTGATTTATTTTTCTTTCATATTCAACTATTCCATGCATGATTTGCATCACCATTTCCAAGGCTATCAGAAGATAAAACAAACAAGAAAAGTCAGCTGCAAGAGCTGATAATCTATATGCAGTACAATCAAAGCCCCTTTGTATGAAGGCCTCTCCAGAAAGCCTGAATTCCAAGAAGATTGCTTGAAAGGCAGGGAAGTAAAACAACTGCTGTGCAAGGCAGCTGAAGAGGAACCTGCTGGAGCAGTGACTGAGAGAAGCAAAACAGCCCCACAGACCAGATTAAGGCAGAGTTAAATAAATCACTCACACAGCCTCATGCTGGACCTGCAAGGCTCTGCCTGGAAGGTGCAGCTGAACTAAACCCAGAGGTAGATCCGGCTCCGTCTCTGCCAATAACCAGTGGTAGATGGGTTGGAATGTCAGAACTAATTAAGTGGATAGTGATTCTTCCCTCTGATAATTTCATTACTCCACGTGCAGTGTTCCACTCATTGTAGGTTTAGGACTTCTTGCATCAGTTCTGCTTTTCCGTGTTTTAATTCTGTCACTTTGTCCTGTTTCTCTTTCAAAGAAAGACTCTTTCAGTCCAAAACTTCATTAAATCCGGTGTGAAGATTCACCTCTTTTGCTTTATTTCAAAGCTGCTATTTTCTAGTTTCTTCTGAAGTCCCCTAGATCTGGTGAGAGATGAACCGGAGAGCTGCTCCCAATGGATCCTGGACTCCGGGAGTGATGGATCTGCTGGGACAGCCCTGGGAGGGACCTGGGCAAGGTGATTGTTCCGTGGGAGTCCTGGTTTTGGAGCCCCAACTCCACTGTGCATCCTGAGCTGCATTGGATGGATGGGGCTATAATGCACTGATGGCCCCTGGGCCAGGCCTTAGGCTGGAATTTGGGCTCACCCTCCTGCTGTTCCCTCCTGAAGCTCCTCAGGGACCCCATTCCAGGTCCCTCCCAGCCCAAACCATCCTGTGGTTCTGTGAACACCCCTCTGTGTTCAGAGAACTCCCTGGGATATCTTGGAGAAGAGATCAGAAATCCAGGCACAGCATTCCCAAGGAGCTGGGTTCCTCTTGGGTTTTTAAGTAGCCTAATGATGTTTTGATCCTCACTCTTCTACAAATTATTCTCAATATTTCAATTCTTTTTTCTGACAGTGACTGAGCACTGAGCTGATACTTTTCTCAGAATTATCCAGTATAACCTAAGATCTCATTCCAGAGTACCAACAGTAAGATTTCAGTCCTTCATTAGGACTAATCAAATTAAACTCTCTCTCTCAATGTGTTTTATTTTACTTTTTCTTACAATGAATCTCACCTGCAGCTGAACGATCCTGTCATTCCCTCAGCAATTCCTGCTGCAATCCTTATCCTGCTTTTAACTCCCCACTTTCTCCGTGTAATGTGTAAATTCTATTGTGCTCAAATAAATTGCCAAACATCCCAATTGCATAAAAATGTATCAGAAATTTAACAGGTGAAATATGAAGGGCCAAGTTTGACTCGGGTTTCAGAGAGCAATTCTACATAGATACAGAATGTTTCCTGCTTTCCTATTTTTCTCCAAGAAAATAGAAGTTTTATTTAAAATTTGGACATAATGTAATTATCAGATATTTAATAATAATTTGTTCCTTCTACAAGGAGAACAGCAATCTTTCATAGCAGTTTTATGAATTAACAAGCATTTAAGAGAGTGTAAAAAAACTGAATTTGAAAACAAGTTGTATTGACAGCTCCTAAAATAACAGTTACTCATGGAGAACCATTTCAAATCAGTTTCTAATGGCACAATTCAGCTCCAGGTTTGGTATATGCTGAAAGCTGCACTTCTCTAAGACAAATATATTTTATCCACTGATGGGGAACAGTTTTGATAGAAAAGTGATTCCAGTTTGCAGGTCCCAATATCTGTAGAATTAGAGAAATGTGCTTGCCTAGAAAAAGACAAAGAAAACAAGTGCATGGCCGTATCAGCATAAATGTGGGTTTAAGGCTGCAAAGATGATTATCTCAATTTTCTTTGGAATTGTATTTATTTGTTTTTATTAAATGGCAGTCGCTTGGATCTGACAGTATCTGGAGATGCAATCTAGTAATGGAAAATTAAAATGTGCAGTTTCAGCTACAGGGGCTTATCTTCAATAATGGAACTATCCAAGCAAAACTTGCCTTTATTGAGAGTTTCACCAGCAGATGGTCTCTGTCCAAAATGGAAACCCACTGAAGGAAGAACATTTTTTGCCATTAATCAGCACAAAACTTTCTATTTTTTATGCCCCACCTTCAAGTCTCATTAAATTTCTGGAAGTCCTTTTTCCTATCCATTCACCACAAAAAGACAAGGAATATCCAGCAGACATTTTCATTAGTGCTTGACAATATTTTATGCCAATTTCTTTATGCTCTTTGCTTGACTGTTAAGCAACAGCACAGATTATACATAGATTAAAGAAATCAGGTTTAATTAGACTGCTGATTAAAGCAAATATTTTCCTGTGCCTTAATAAACAGGGCCATTAACACACAACTTTCTGCTTGAAGGTGATGACTTGGTTTCAGTCACGGTGTGTTTGGAATAAAGTGTGATTGGGATTTGGGAAAGGACAATGGTTTCCTGAGAAAGTGAGAGGAAAATTTCTTCATGTCTAAAATGCCAAGATATGAAGTCAATTCACCAAGTTTTGAAAGAAAAACAAGCAGAATACTGAGAAATACTCAAATGACATTGGCATTTTTCTCCCTGAATATTTTTTTTTTTTTTAAGTGTTATAATAAACAACATTCATGCTGATAAACTCCTGCAGGCTTGTTCATAGTGAGCATTGGAATAAACCCTGCTCCTGCTTCCATCCCATCCATATTAAATGGGAACAGAGGAGCACAGACAGACAACAATCACACCCACACATCCATGTTAAATTTCAGGTTATTCTCATTCCCAAAGGAGCAGCACCAGGCCAAATAAAAATCTTTCATGTGCCATTTACTGGTGTTTTTCTCAGAAAAACAGCATTTATTTACATGAACCTAATTTACTGTAGATGGAAAATTCGGTAGCAGCACTGGAGGCTAAACAGAGACGTGAGGCTGGTAATAAAACTTGGAGTAAAATTCTGTAATTAAAGCTCCACTGAGAATATGAAACAATCCGTGCATCCATCTCCATGTATATGATTACATATGTCCAGTGTTACCTCATAGACATATGAGCCACCAAAATGAAATATCAGTGCTGCCTCGCTGAGTGAGGGAGAGAATTAAACCTTCATAGCTGGATTTGCCAGAGAAGCATTGAAATCAATCTCTTTAAAAGACATTTTAAGGACATAAACAAGTGTTGTATATACCCGCAGCAAAATTAAATGTAAAAATGTATTGCCTCTGAGGCAGAACAAAATAGTTGCTTGCAGTGAACAATATTGCACAGTCGCAGCATGGGCTTGGAATTCTATTTCAGGGAAGAAGGTCTGAAAAAGAAAAACACATTAATAATAAGCTTCTGCCTGTGATAATGGAAGTTTTGAAATCCTTGATTTTAGTGTGCCATGTAAGTGAGGAAAATTTTTACGGGCTTTTTTTTCCCCCCTTTTCCTTTTCTTCTTTTAGTTCACTTAGTGCACAGCACCAAAAAAGGATAGGAGCTTGTTTCTTGGGAAGTGTTTCTCTCTCCCTCTCTTCTCCTTTTCCTCCATGAGCTGATTCCTTACATGCACCAGGCGATACGTAACTCCACTGAACCAAATAGAGGAGCAGCAATTCTTTCTAACGATTCCCACATGGACAATAGGAATCTGTGTCAGATGGAAGCATTATAAACAATATGACAGCACAGAACCACAGCAGATTTCCATAAAACCTGGTTATCATTTGCCTTTTATTTTATATTTGCTAAGCATGCCCACTGTAACTCTTCCCTCATGCACTGCCGGTGAGTGATTCCTACACTGGTAGAAGGAATTTCCTCCCTCAGACTGAATTGTTAGCACTTGGATGAACTCAAATGTAGCTGAATTATTTGGGAACAAACGTAGATCTTACAGGCCCCAAATATTCAGTCATCTTGCAACAGGCCATGGCAAACAGTCAAATGAGAATTCTTCCCATTTCTCTCAACAGGACAAGAGGAAACGGCCTCAAGTTACACCAGGGGAGGCTCAGGTTGGACACCAGGAGGAATTTCTTCATGGAAAGGTTTGTCAAACATTGGAAGGGGCTGCCCAGGGAGTTGTTGGAATCCCCATCCCTGGAGGTGTCCAAGGAAGGCCTGGAGGTGGCACTCAGTGCTCTGGGCTGGTGACAAGGTGGGGATTGGGCACAGCTTGGACTCCATGGGCTGGGAGGGCTTTCCCAACCTCAGTGATCCTCGGATATTACTCTACATTTCTAGGATTCTTTATTGTACCACCAGGATGGATGGATTGAGTAAAGTATTGATTTTGCTCATTTCCTAATGGTAGCTCTTCTGGTGTGCAAGATAATGAAGGGAAGGAATTGGAATATGCAGAAGAAGAGCTAAATGTACATAATCATCCTGGAACTTCCCACTGTGACAGATTATCCCGATGCTCTGGAGCAGATGTACTATATTTACTTTAATATCTCCAGAACAGCATGGATACAGCGTTGTACATTCTGCAGTCCCCATAGGAAATCATTATAATTTTCCTTAATTTTTTCACTTTTTAAATCTTGGAAAACTCTCACTTTTATATCCACTTCTCCAGCACATCAGTTCCTTCGTTTTTTAGAGCCACTGTAACTCCTTTGAGAAGTGTCATATTCAGTGTTCTTCCACTGATGAGAACTTGAATTTTGATTTTAATGGAGACTTCTCTGGTGGATGCAACAAGAATAATAATTACTGTGTGACTAAGCTTGCTTTCCTCCCAGACAAAAATAAATTTCCAAGGTCTTAATTTACACTGCATTTTGTTTGTTCATTTATTTAATTTTTTTTTTTTTTTTTACAACTTGTCTTTTCCATAAGTTTGAGTCTTATTTTTTTAATTTGGGTGGATTAAATGCTTTTAATCCACACACACACTCCTTCTTCATGCTGTACATATTTCCCTCAGAAATACTAATATCTGCCAGTGGGAAATAACTGCTGAACAGCAGCTTCCTTTGTGCTGAGCTAATTTAGGAAGGTATTCACCTTGTCCTCCATGGTGTTAAACCAACTGCTGGTCGGAGGGCTTCACCTTTTATTTCTAAATATAAAAATAAAAATGTCAAGGCAGCTGTAGGGAGCTGATTAGAAAATTGCCCTTCCTGGGAGACAAGAGAGAACAACCAAGCCCTAAGTAGAGAAAATGCAAATTAATTGTCCCTTTCCTTCCTCTGCCTGTTAATAGCTGCTAAGAGAGAATTCCAGACTTTTTCCATTGTCTCGTGTTTAGCATTCACACGGAACAACACAGCCAAGCTCCTACATGAGATGATCTCAAAGCATTGTGAATTGTACAAATTAATTAAATCCAATCAGGTCCCTGAAGAATCAGCCTCTGGGACTCCTGAGGCACTTTGGCTTCATTCCCTCCAGCGAGCCCCGTGAGAGGAGCAGCGCATGGGCAGCGGCTGGCAGTGGAGCGGAGCCGCACCCAGCCGAAACGCGCGCTGGAGCAGGGCGCGGGGGCATTGTCGCTCGGGGGCCCAGCTGAGACGTGGGCACGGCCCCAGGCAGCGGCAGCGAAGCTGCGACCAGAGGAGGCGGCAGTGGTGCGGGGGGAGCTGAGTGGCGCGGCCCGACCTGGCCCGCGTGGCCCCCAATGCGACCCCTGGAAGAGCGCGCAGGCAGGAGCAGCCCCGACGGCCCCATCAGCCCTGGCAGCTCCAACGCGGGAGTGAGTGAAAGCAAAAGAGAAAGCAAAAACTCAGCGAGACAGAAAACGGCAGCCACTCGGAAAAAGGAAAAAAATCACCGTAGCTAAGGTTTTAGGAATAGTAAAGTGGTATAATGTTAAACAAAATTATGGCTTTATAACGAGATGTGACAACCAGTAAGACATATTCGTTCATAGAACTGCTATGAAAAAGAATAATCCTGAAAAATACATCCGAAGCTTAGGAGATGGAAAAGTAGTAGAGTTCAAAATTCTGCAAGGTAGAAAAGGGTTACAAGCATCGCAGGTCACTGGGCTTGATGGTGTTCCTGTAAAAGGCAGTATATATGCTAAAAATCGTAGTCATGTTAGACAATATCCACATTATAAGCCCCCCCTACAGTCTCCCTTTCCTAATCCCACCTTTCCCTTTTGCCCTATACCGTATATGAACCCTTTCCTAAGTTTACCCCATCCCCAGTTTATCCCTAATCCATTCTTTCACCCATGGTTTCCCTCACAAAACCATGCCTTTGCCAATTGTTTCCCCAAAAATCCCTCTCCAATGATGATGGGGGGATGAAAAGGGGGAGGGAAGAAATTAACTATTGTTGTTTGGAGTTCCAACAGGTACAAATGGAAGAAACCCTCTCCTGCCTCAGTTTCCCCACAAACCATGCTCAGAGTCCTGTCTCCCTTCTGTCAGCCCTAAGATGTTCCAGAGAATCTGTTTGGACATTTAAAGACTCAGGAGGGTGGCTTGTTTTGTTTTAAAACTGTTCTTGCTATGTTCATCCAGTTGTTTTCAATGTTAAGTTTTAAATCTCTTTTTGTTAAAAATAAACGGGTGAAATGTTGGGGTCCCTTCCCCCCTGCCACGTGGTCCTGGGAGAGGGGCCCTGGGAGGGAGGCACGGGGTTTCTCTGCCCCTGCTCAGCCTCGTTCCCATTGGTTGGTTTGTGTTCCCTGCGCGGGGAAGGACCCTCGGGTCCCGTGACTGAGCAGTTCCTCAGCAGAGCCCCGTCCATGCAGCTGGAGAAATAAACATCTCTCTGAAACATCTATCAAGAATCCGTCCATATGTATTTCTTTTCCACGGGCCTCGTTGTCTGATACACGTGTTGCAGTGTCCCTGCTGTAACACCCTACCACTGTTTTATTTGGGAAATGGTGCAAAGTCATGCTAAATTAGAGTGGTGAGGCATCAACACAAGGCTGGAAAAAGCTCTTGTAACAAAGATTAAAGAGACAAGGAATGGGCAGGAATTTTCCTTGTAGAAGCAGTGTGGGAAAGCCACTGGACATCACTGGGGAGGGATTTGAACTGTGGACTTGAAGAGAGCTTTCAGAGCACACTGAAGTTACAGAAATCCCAAATCATTACACCTGAGTTCTTTCTCTTGGGAGGGGTGAAATCTGTACTACAACAGCAAGTAGTGGCTAATCATTGTCAAGGAAGGAATGATTTTCTGAGGCGAGCCTCAGAAATCACAGAAAGATTCCATATGTTGTCAACATTTGCACCAACCTGAACATTAATATCTATATTTGCATCTTTTCTGTGCACCATTTTCATTGTTAGGTTGCCCAAGTAGGTCCCCTCAAGCTGGTGAGGCTGTGACTTCAGCCTCATCTGAAGTCAGAAGGAATTTTAAAGCTGATGTTTTCACTGCCACTATTTTATACTCTAAATATAGGTGATTCACACTTTTAAAGCTGCATTTTTAGTCAGCAAATCCATTTGCTTAGGAGGCTCTGCTTGGTGAAATACTGGATGAAGACTCCTTGAGACCAAGATGAATCAATTAAAGAAGAAGAAAACCTGGCCTCACTTATGACATTTTGTGAAGGGTCCCTTTTTCCCATGAAAATCCTGCCGTTTTAGAGTCCAGAAGGCACCAGTGTTTTCCACAAGACAAAGAACCCTTGATCAATTGACTTCCTCATTTATCTGTGTGCTTTTCCTCAGCCATCTGCAAAACAAGCAGGAGGCAGGGGCCCCTGACATTCCATAATAAACTACTTCTATCCCAGAACATGTTGTGTCAGAAACTCCTGTACAAACTTTCTGCTATCTCCTCATAAGTATTTTGCTCTATAAGTGCATCTGGAAGTTCAGCTGTTTCCAGTTTTGGTTTTGTTTTTTATTTTTACTGAGCTTGCATTCATTGCCACTATAACGAAAACTTCCATGGTTCATTACCCCTGAGTGATAAATTTAGGCAGAGAGTTCATTTGTCTAGACAGGAATATCTGAAATAGATGAACCGAGACCCAATTTTACTGTAGTTCATGAGATGAAGGCTGTGCACACCAACAGGCACTCAATTTTCAAAAAGAAATATTTTATATTTACAAATGATGTAAATAGGCTGAAGATTTGAGACAATATCAATAGATCATACCCAAGCATGACTGGGTTGGACACTTATAGATTTTCCAGTTCAATACTTTGTTGCCCAACACGAGAAGCATTTTAAACACATTACAAGGGCTCTTTAACAAAATGCTGCATTATTATAGAGGAAAGCTGACACCATTCTCTGCATCACCTTCAAAATGGAGTTGTTTTCTTAAACTTATTAGTTATTCATTCTTTAAAAGTCATTTGCCTCACTTAGACCCTCAATATTCCATCTGTGTAAAAGCCACATGCCCTGGACTCTTGCCATTTGCAAGTAACCTCTGCCACTGCAAATATGAGCAAAACCCCACCAAAAAAAAATCATCCTTTCACATGTGTGGATCATGTTTCTTCACTACTTCCCCAGCCAAATCTTGTCTTGGCTCAGTCCTTGCTCCCAGATTAGGAGTGGGGAGTAAACTCCTCATGGGGATTGTAGGACTCCAAAAACCACACTGGAAGATTATTCTTGTTTAGGCAATGTGTCCTTCGGGGTTGTGTGTGTTTAATCTCATGGTTTTGCACAGACTGAAGACATCCTGCAGACAGACCAGACCAAATGTGTGTCTTCAGTTTTCCAAGCAATCTCCAAATCCCAAAAGGCTGAAACATCCAGGTAAATCCCTCAGATTCCCTACAAGAGTAAAGAATATACTGCTGAGGAGAGGCTGTCTGGGAAGAAAAGGAAGGGAGATTTATTTCTGCATGAGTAGGGGCAGCACTGTGCAGGGATAGAAATCCTCAGGTGCAGTCTGAGATACGGGACACTTCTCCAGCCAGGGAATTCTCAGCTTCCCTGTACCCAGCCAAGCACATATAAAGCTTTCCCTTCTCTTGGACAATCAACAAGGTGTTATTTTATACATTTACTTTAATTGTCGCTTTTTCTTTTTCTTTTTTTTTTGAAGGGGACTGTTGTGTAAGAGTAAAAAAAAAAAAAAAATCGAAACAACTATCCAGACACCAGTCCAAACGAATATTTTAAAATCTCAAAGCATTTTTAGACACAGACTTTATGTCCCACTCATGTTTTCTACTCCTCCATTTCCTCCTAGTTGCCAGCTAATATCCAGAACAATCATTTCCCAAGTGCAGCCACCTCAATTATAATGTGCTATGGACAGAGGCTCTTCTACAAGATAGTAAGGGTAGAGGCTTAATTAGAGTGTTGATGAAAGAGCTATTTGAACTCTCCTCACTTCTCAAAATTATTTCTCTTACAGACCTCAGTGGGCTTCAAAAAATCTCTCACAGTATCTGGGGAAAAAAACCCTCGTGGTTTGGTATCTCAGGTTTCTGTGGCCGAGGGTAGGGAGGAGCAGTTCCTTCTGGGGCGAGCTTTTCCTTGGAAAGACAGAATCATGAAATGGTTTAAGTTGGAAGGGACATCAAAGCCCATCCAGTGCCACCCCTGCCATGGGCAGGGACACCTTCCACCAGCCCAGGCTGCTCCAAGCCCCATCCAGCCTGGCCTTGGACACTTGCAGGGATCCAGGGGCAGCCACAGCTGCTCTGGGCACCCTCACAGCAAAGGAATCCTTCCCAATATCCCATCCATCCCTGCCCTCCGGCAGTGGGAAGCCATTCCCTGTGTCCTGTCAATCCCTTCCTTGCCCCAATGTCAGAGATTGAATCACCGACACGGACCGGCAGGGAATCCGAATCGTTTATTCAAAGGAGTGAGTTGGTTTTATACACTTTTCTAAGGCACAGCATTTCCTTACATGGTGTGACCTATCCTGTGTTGCCACATCAGCAACACACTTCGTAGGGGTCTGCCCTATGACACCTCCTCCCCCCAGGGCCCGGTGGAGACAAGCCTCTCTGTGCCACCATGTGCTCCTTTGTGCTGCCATGTGCCTCTGCAGGCAGGTTTTACAGCTCACAACCCAATTCTATCTTATAATTCCCCATATCTCAAGTCCCTCTCCAGCTCTCCCGGAGCCCCTTTAGGCCCTGAAAGGGGCCCCGAGGTCTCCCTGCAGCCTTCCCTTCTCCAGGTGAACACCTCCAGGTGAACACCCCCAGCTCTCCCAGCCTGGCTCCAGAGCAGAGGGGCTCCAGCCCTTGGATTAGCTCAGTGGCTTCATCTAGACTTGCTCCAACAGGCCAACATTTCCAAATCTTGGGCTAGCAAACTTGACATCAAATACACGTATTCAGCTGTGTATTCTGCACCCAGACATCCCAGCAGGAATTCCAGCAGGTATTTGAGGTCTCCTGCATGTTTTTTTCAGAGGCCAGGTAAATGCATGTTGCTGGGATTTGGTGTGGCTGGCTGCTGGAGGGGAAACATCAGGATTTTGCCAGTTTGCCTAGCAACAGCTGTGATAACTCTCCAAACCAGCACAGTCCTGCTCCTGCCTGGCCAAGAGACTCAGCCAGACCATTTCTATCACGTGTATTTATTAAGCTGTTTACATAATAACCAGCCAAAGGCTCCAATAATAGGGACAAAGTGGATTTCATCCACATGGCATTTCCTCTACACCACTTGCTTCAGGTGGAAGCATTAACAGGAACTCCAGCAAATACAATTACCAACCTTCCTTAATCTAAAGCCTTGATAAGCATAAATTAAGGAATTTTAAGCCTTTGGAAAATTGTGTATTCATAGGCCCAGCAAATTAAACCTTTCCAGTGAACCCTCAAAAAACTGCTGCTAATTTAAATAGCAAGTCTGCAGAGGATGCCAATCCCAGCGGTGCAACATAATTTTATTAAAATACTGCTTTTGAGGCAGCACACCAACATTCTTTAACCTCCAGGTTCATTAAGTTATGATCTCCTAATAGAACTTCCTATTAAAATTCCAAACAGGCAGCGAAAAACTGGGGGAAGGTGTAAAGAACTGTGAATGGCACAAATCAGAGCTTTGGAGTTACAAGATTTGAAACAGAGCATTCAGGGATGACTTTTAGAAAAAGCAGAAGCTTACAGTGAGAAATAGAAAGGAAATTTTATTTCAATCACATGTGGTTTTTTGCATATTTTAAGCAGGTATTTTCTTTCTGAGCACTGTGAGTGTTGCAAGCCAAGTGGGTGAAATGAAGTAACTCCAGCAGACACAAGATGAGCTCCTGCCTGTTGCCATAAGACTTCCCAGCAGGATTGTGTGTCCTGCCATCCAAGCTTTGGGGATCAGTCGGTGCCAAGCTGTGCCTTATTCAGAGCTGTGGATCCAGAGGCCTCCTCTAATTCCTGCCTCTCTCTATTCAGTGCAGCCAGTTCAAATTTGGGTTTTTCATTCTTTCTGTTTGCCACGATGATTACAGTGTCATCCAAGCTGGCAGTTAGAGAAGGAAGGATTTCATATAGAAGGGTAGGAAAATGGCTGGATAGGACCAGAAGTGATGACTGAATTGAACCTTGTGTTCAGAGGGAGGTTTCTCTGTGGCTGTGCAATTCCAGGCAGATTATTCCTTAACTGATTTCAGACAAATGCTCCAAGTACTATTTGGAGGATGTGTGGATGTGAATATTGGGTGGGAAACACCAACATTCACCACAAGGATCAGTAAGGAAAGAGAAGGGATGGGATTTGGGATGGGGATTCTGCCCCTCTGCCCCTGTGCTCAGGTGAGAGCCCACCTGCAGAGCTGCCCCAGCCCTGGGGCCCAGCACAGGAAGGACCTGGAGCTGCTGGAGAGGCCAGAGGAGGCACCAGGATGATCAGAGGGGTGGAGCAGCTCTGCTGGGAGGAAAGGCTGGGAGAGTTGGGATTGTTCAGCCTGGAGAGGAGAAGCTTTTGGGGTGACTTCATTGTGGCCTTGCAGTGCCTGAAGGAGCTGATAGGAGACATGGAGAGAGACAATTTCCAAGGGATGGAGTGACAGGACAAGGCACAGGGAATGGCTTCCCACTGCCAGAGGGCAGGATTAGATGGGCTTCTGGGAAGGAATTCTCCCCTCTGAGAGTGGGGAGGCCCTGGCACAGGGTGCCCAGAGAAGCTGTGGCTGCCCCTGGATCCCTGGCAGTGTCCAAGGCCAGGTCGGACGGGGCTTGGAGCAGCCTGGGCTAGTGGAAGGTGTCCCTGCCCATGGCAGGGGGTGGCACTGGATGGGCTTTGAGGTGCCTTCCAACCCAAACCATCCTATGAGTAATTTTATAATTCTATGAAATCTTGTTTTTGAAGTTGCTGATGTTATTGCAGCTCTTTAAGAGATCAAAATCTCTGAAAGAAAAACCCTTGCACAGTGTTCACTGATGGATCAGGCGAGTGCGTGCCAGGGAAGGCCATGAAATATATGTGCATTTTTACTGGAATGTGCTGGGTTTATAGCAGGATTTTGGGTGCCTAATGAGAAAAGCTATGGCTGTCAGATGATCAATAAAAGATGAGAAAGATTTTAGGATTAGCATCAGAAAACTCTTAAAAGGCAGCAGGAGAGAGAGAAAAAAAATACAACTTTCTTATGAATGTAAAATGGACAAATACACAGAGGAGCTATTGCTCAGGTGTTGCTCTGCCTTCACTTCATGTTTTCTCTCTGCATCATTTTCCCTCTGCTCCAAACATTCAGCAGGAAATGAGTTTCTGTTTCCTCAGCTGCAGAGTCTGGTGGAGACACCGAGACAATTCCTTTTCCTGCCTTGGTGCAGTTGGATAATTCTGTGTCAATGAGCATTACTTGTCATAAATGAATTGTCAAAAAAGACATGGAGGAGAAGAGGAATAGAACATTTTGGCAGGTTAAAAATTCCATCAGGTACCTATTAGTGCCCTCTGGAAAATATTCTGATTCTAAGCAGGCACTGAAAGCTATGAAATATTGTCAGTGTCACTCTGTAACACCTGAGGATGTCACTTAACTCTCCATTAACAGAGAAAATTGTGTTGATCTGTTGTTAAAAAGAGTCAGAAATCAGAACCACTTTGCTAAATAAAGCCAACTGTGTGTGTTTATTCTGAGTGTGAATGAGTTCTGGTTGTCCACACTGCAATGCAGCAGTGGGAGGCACATCTTTCAACCTTTGAGGAATCATAAATGATTAATGCATTCTCATACTGAGCCAAGAACTTCTTAAGTTAAATAAATCTTCATTGATATGATCTTAAAATCCAATTTGATTTTCATTGATGTAAATACTAATTAGTACCAGAGAAGTCCGTGTTTGCAGCAAATACAAGAAGTGAAAAGAAGGGTTTTATTTGAATCCCTCTGTTTCTGCCAGGAGTTTTAGCTGCACATAACATGTATCTCAAAAAAAGAGCCATCATATGAAGTAAAAAAATAGTATTTTATTTATCTCCAAGAGTGGTTGAAAATGCTACTGGAATTATTATTTTCTTTTTTTTTAGGGTGAGACAGGTAGAGAGGAAGCCATGCACCTTCCCCTGTTAACTTTCAAGGATTTGTTCAGGTGTAATGAGTGTGAGTCCAAAATTTCTGCCACCTCCAGCACTTCCCTGGGAGCTAATCCTAATGGAGAGAGAAAGCCTTGCTCCTGCTGCTGCTGATCCTATTCCAAGAAGGATGCTCAAGAATAAATGAGCTTAGCCATGGAAATCAAGGAAAGAATTTTAAAGAAGAATTTAAAGCATTAATAAATACATTAGGTGGCATTCATTACTATTTAATCCACAAAAAAAGTAGGCAGGAAATGCTGATCCTCACTGAACGTGGTTGTCTGTAGTGTTCAGTCCTCAGGCCCTGGGATGGATCTGGCTGGAGTCCCCAGGACTGTCCCCCCAGCCTCAGCAGGCATGGAGCAATCAGCACTGGGACCAGTGTCCCACCAGCTGTGGCCACACTGGATTTGGAGAGTGGGGCACAGACTGAGCACAGACACAAAGGAATCTGTGGCACTCGGCTTCAATTCAGGAGATGGACACATTTAGCCCAGGTGTTTTGGAAGGGCTCTGGGTAAAACATCTTGCTCAGCCTGGGTTAGCAGCAGGAATGAACTTTGCTGTAGGGGAAAATGTCCCTTTTTAAATGAAAGGAAAGGATCATCTGGTTAAATACTGAATTAATATTAAACAGCTCTCTTCTGGGGGAAAAAATGGAGTATTGATAATATGGACCCCAGCCCTCTATAAAGCTACAATTCCCTGTAGACTTCTGCTCTGAGCAAGTGGCAATTTAAGCACTGGGCAGCGAAATATTGCAGATGCCTCAGAACACATCTGTGAGATGCTGCTTTTAATGGAATAAAATAAATGGGAGGTAAACCCCAACAAACCCCCAGGAAATAAAGTTATGGTTGTGCTACGAAAATCAGGCGGACTTCTGGGCACCACCCAAATATTCCATGTGATATCACTTGGAAAGGTTCTTCCCCCAGAGGGTGCTGGGCACTGCCCAGGCTCTCCAGGGAATGGGCACGGCCCCGAGGCTGCCAGAGCTCCAGGAGGGTTTGAACACCGCTGCCAGGGATGCACAGGGTGGGATTGTTGGGGTGTCTGTGCAGGGCCAGGGGTTGGACTGGATGGTCCCTGTGGGTCCCTCCCAGCTCAGGATATTCTGTGATTCCATGAAAGAAGTTTACTGAGCCAACAGCCTTTAGCTCCCAGCTGGGTGTGAACAAATGCTCAGGAAACCACTGCTGGGTTAGAGACATTCTCCAGGACTCAACCAGCAAACCTGGGAAGGTGGAAGTACAATGAACGTGATCCCAATGTACCTCTGAGATTCCTTATGAACTATAAGGTTTTCTTTTTTGCTTTGTTTTTGTTAAGGCTGAGAATTATGCCCAACAGGAAGACATGGGTGGGAAAAAAAATTCTTTGATATTCACTGTTAGTGCAGTTTCCACTGTGATACCGATGATAAGGGAAGCAAAATATTCCATGGAAAACTTATAAATTGGTAAGTCTCCTTACAGATACATACTTTTTTTTTCTGTCTTTGTTTACAGAAAGCATTTGTTCCTTTTTTCCACTTCCTCAGCCAAGCCCAAGATGACTTTCAGAATTAACCACTATTTAAAAACTGATATCCTCAACTAAGGTCTCATATTTCCATGGGCCAGCTGTCAGTATATCCTGTCATGCTTTAAATGGGTTATTGCACAGTGATTAAAAAACTTCTACTTGTTCTCAAATAGCCATAAAATTGTGCATTTGAGCAACAACTTCCATTTATACCACACATAATAATATTATACAAGAGCCAAAGCTAAAGCTACACCAGAGAAATATCACATCATTAACAGTGATCCTATGGTACAACACCATCTACTCCCAGCCTTGCCCTAGGGAGGAGTGTAGAGGCTGTTTTCTTCCACTGACTGTTGAATAAAACCACATTTTGTATTTCTCGAGCAGCTGTTAACCTGCCCACTTAAGCTGTTCAAAAAACAAAGAGCTTTTTTGCTAAAACCTGAGGTCAGGAAGTTTTCCTTCTCTTTTTCTGGTGTAACATCACCCCAGCAGCACTGATTATTCTGGAATGCATCAATATGGAAAGAGAGAAACTCGAATTGGCCCAAAGGGCATCAAGTGTCTACTGGAGCTACTTAAACCTCACAGCTGGGCAGCATCCAAGCTCGCTCCAGAAGAAAATCCACCAAACTAGACTGTGGTTTCAGAGGTTTTAGGAAGAAAAGTGTAATGTTAGGCAAACCAGGTTTGGAAAAGAAATATTTAGGAAAAGAAGATCCCTCAACTCTGATTCGGGTGGAACATTTTGCATTAAAAACACATTTAATGTCCACACATTTAATTGAGAGAATCACAGAAAGTAAGGCTGACAGAGGCTTCACCAGGTGGAAATTCAGTACTTCAAGAGAAATACATTCCACGGAGGATGTTGTCTTCATAATGTCTTCACCAATGTTTCCTTGTCCTTTTCCTGACTTAGTTATTAGCCCATTAGTCTTGACTAATTCACCTCAGAAAAGACATTTTTTCCTGATTTTTGCAGCTTATTGCATGTTTTTTGACTGTTCCCACATCTTCCTTTAGTTTTCCCTTGTCTAAGCTACCTTGGCTCTTTTAATCCTTCCTTGCAGGTCCTGTTTTCTACATGTCTAATTATTTTTTATTGCTTATCTTTCTGCTTTACATTTCATTAAAAATCTGAACACACCTTTCCATTATAGATTATTTCTACTCTACTACCAGCTTCCTCCAGGGAGATGAGTTGGAGTAATTTTTCTCCTGCTCTTTCCACTTTCCTTAATATTATCTTACTTGGTTTATTATTTTAGATTTATTTTAACTGCTTTTCTAACCTCTGCTTCCTTCCCCCACCCTCTGTGGATGGCTGGGTGTCTTTGAAAGTTTCCTTTTCTATTAAAGAAATCTGAGGAGTCAGCAGTTCAGTGAGCCTGATATACAACAGCTTTCAAAACTTGGAAAATAAATTTGAAAGCGTCTTACTGTCACTGGGGAAGGAAGAGTAGAGTCAGTCAGAGGAGTGAAAGTTCTGAAAGTGTGTATTTTATCTCATTTCTATCATTTTATTCCTTTTCACATTCAGGATATTGCAATTTAATTGTATTTAGGGTACCAAATGGAGAGAGGCTTAGAGAAAATTGAACTGAAGGCAAATAAAACTTGCATGTAGAGTGAAGAACAAGATGAAAAAGGAGAGAGAGCTGGGAAAGGAAACATTTTCTCCTCAGCAACATTTTAGTATTTGAGGATCTTTCTCATCCTGGATCTGAAAACCTTTCAAAAAAAACCTCTTTCGACATAGCCCTTTCTCCCTACGCCAATAAACTGATAGTTCCCTGATCAGGAAAGGGGGCAGGAGCTCTGGTTTGCAGAAAAAAGATGGAAAAATACTTTAAAGGATCAGGTCCTGGACTGCTGTTGCCTTGCATGGTGTGGTGTGGGGAGCCAGGACAAGCCTGTCAGGTTTTAAAGGAGAAATTTCAGAAATTTCATTCTGGCCTTGAGGATAATCTTTTATGGCTGAATATTTAGCAACATGTTCAATCTAAATCTCCTTTTTCATTATTAAATGTTGATTCAAAGCTACCTCAGCAGATTCCCCCTGGCCATGAAGCGCAGTTTGATGGAGAGAAACAAAGGAAATATCTTTGGGGTTTTCAAAGCAATGGCCATTCCCTGGGGAGCCTGTTCAGTGCCCAACCACCCCATTGGGGGAAGAATTTTTTCCTGATATGCAGCAAAACCTCCCCTGACAGTTTCATGTCACTACATATATATGTAATATAGAAATACATGAAGTATTGATGTACATGTAACCCAAGCAAAATTGGAAGTCTTTTCAGAATGATTTGAGGCAAAGCTTCCCACAAAATTAATAATCTAGTGGTCTAAAACATCAGAAAAATATTTTCTTTGGCTATGAATTATTCAGGCAAATATCAGAGACCTTGTATTTATAAATTTTGCGAATGACATCATCTTACACTGGTATGAGATTGCATTAAAGCTGCATTTGGATTAAATGAGCCTTTTTACTCATAACCTGCAGTCAAATATAAGATCTGAAATAAACACCATGGAAGTCAGGTCTTTAAAAATCATCTGGAGGAAAGATAATACTTTTAGAGACAAGAGAGTATAACTGAGTGAGTTCAGTGGATGTTGCAGAGGTCACAGGGGAGACCACGCTGACCTGGGACCACGCTGGCAACATGCTGCAATTGTAACCTTGTCATTTAGGAACTGGCTGTCCAAAATCAGAGTGACACTGAACTACTGCAGCTGCCACTGTGGCTCCCATTCGTGCCCCTCGTTACCAAGTGCCTGCTTTGTGCGGGGCTCTGAGGGCTGTCATTAAGTGGTGGCACTGCCAGCACCACTTCCTCCTGTCCCTGCAGATCCCTGTCCTTCCTCAGTGCACCAACTGGGTCCCTGTTTCCCTGGGTTTGCCCCAGTCGTTAAGGAAAGTCTGGTTTTCCTTGTTCCAGGTGAAGTGTGCAGCCCAGGGAGTGGTGGCAGTAGTGTAAAGCAGTAAATGCATTGTTGCAGGTCCTTGCAGCCTGTCCTGAGCTGACAGCACAGGCTCCTGAGCCAGCCTGGGCCTACCTGCAGATTTTTTTGAGCTTGTTTGGCTGTGGCAGCAATCATGTAACCACCAGGTGAGCACTGCCTGCATTTCCATTACCTGGATTTATTGACTCATGTGACATTTGCTGTGTTGGTGGAACTTTACCCATCAAAACCAAGAATTTATTCTGCATAGGCTGAGTCATGCATGACCCAAAATAGACACTTAGAATCATGGAGTCATTCAGGTGGGAAAAGACCTTTAAGACCATCAAGTCCAACTGTTAACTCATCACTGATCAAGGCCACCACTAACCCATGTCCCCAAGTGTGGGGTATGCCCAGCCACTGCCCTGGAGGGATGTCTGCTGAGATAAGGGGATTGCTCAATCTTCCAGCAGGACTCCCTGGGAAGGCAGCTAACCAGTCACTTCGAGAAAAGACAGACCCAGAATCCTCTGGAAAACCCTATGCAGATCCTTTGTAACCCATTGGCCTTTACCCTCTGACACCCACCCCCTGTATCCCTATAAAAGCAAGCCCTCTACCCCTGCGAGAAGAGAGCTCTCTTCCCTGGCTTTCCCCTTCGCCGGAGGGGACCAACGATAAAGCTCCTTCCGTGCAGAACCAGCCACACGAGCCTCTCCTCTCTCCCAGGTCTGGCCTGGAGGCTGCCCTGCAGAGCTGAGCTGGAATCACGAGCTGACAATCACTAAAGAGCTGACAGCCTCTGCACGGGCCCTCCTGGCCAGCAGCTGAGGGAAGACACCGGGCCGTGGGAAGGCGATTCCTTTCGGGACCATCTCTCCAGACCGGCCACAGCTTCCTCGGTCAGACCTACTGACCCCTCTCCAGCTGTAATACCCAAGTGCCACATCCATATGGCTCTTAAATCCCTTCAGGAATGGGGACTCCAGTCTGATCTTGCTGTTAAACACTGAGGCAAAGAAGGCATTAAGTGTTGCAGACATGTAAAACCGTATACAATGCAGGCCTTGTTGCCTTTGTAAAATCATGGCCTACTCCTGTTACTTCGGCTGAGTAGAAAAGGATTCTGGGTGATGACTCAGCTGGAATAGAGGTAGAAAGCAAGTTATGTAACCGTAGAAAACAAGTTATGTAACCATCACGTGTTTACATTGTGGTTTATGGTGGTTGGGTAAATTATATTTCTTGTATTTTAAAAGTATGCAGCTGATAGAAGCCTAATTGCTTAAAAAGGCCTTTTTTTTTGCAATAAACGAGCTCCCTTTTGCATCTGCCTGAGGACTCTGCGTTGCTTCTTATCACAACAATTAAGCACTTCAGCCTTTTCCTCACCCTTTGTGTCAATGTTTTCTCCATACCCAAGAAAGGATTGAGACTCCTCTTGGCCCTCCTTTGTTTATGTATTTAGAGAAACATTTAGCATATAAGACAATGTGTGTGAGAGGCCTAGAAACTCCAGACAAAGGATGAGAGCAGAGGGCAGCAAATGAACAGCTCAACAGTCACCAAAGGAGCTCAGCCTTGGATAAAACTCACTCTGTAGGTACAATTCAAATGGAAGATGGGCTTAGGACAAAAAAGACACATAAAAGCATGTTAAGATGTGTAACAGCAGGTTAGCAACAAATACAAATCAAAATGAGTCCAAAGAATATTATAGCAAAGGGCAAGAAGCTGTGAACAACAGGCTTCCCCTGGCAAGGGCCTCAGGGTGACACCACCATTAAAATGCCCTCCAGCCCCAATCTGAAACCACTGAGAACAAGTCTTAGGTGAGCAATGGAAAAACAGGATAACATCAGAAGATTCTGAAGAAGTCTGGATACGCACATAGCATTTTAAATGCAGTTTTAGAATTATTATAACATTACTTGTAGTAATGCTCTGATTAAGCTTCTAAGATTTTGACTAACAACTCAGAAAATCAAGGAATCATGGAATGGCCTGGGTTGGAGGGACCTTGAAACTCATCCAGTGCCACCCCCTGCCATGGGCAGGGACACCTTCCACTAGCCCAGGCTGCTCCAAGCCCCGTCCAACCTGGCCTTGGACACTTCCAGGGATCCAGGGGCAGCCACAGCTTCTTTGGGCACCCTGTGCCAGGGCCTCCCCACCCTCAGAGGGGAGAATTCCTTCCCAGAAACCCATCTAATCCTGCCCTCTGGCAGTGGGAAGCCATTCCCTGTGCCTTGTCCTGTCACTCCATCCCTTGGAAATTGTCTCTCTCCATGTCTCCTATCAGCTCCTTCAGGCACTGCAAGGCCACAATGAAGTCACCCCAAAAGCTTCTCCTCTCCAGGCTGAACAATCCCAGCTCTCGCAGCCTTTCCTCCCAGCAGAGTTGCTCCATCCCTCTGATCATCCTGGTGCCTCCTCTGGCCTCTCCAGCAGCTCCAGGTCCTTCCTGTGCTGGGCCCCAGGGCTGGGGCAGCTCTGCAGGTGGGATCTCACCTGAGCACAGGGGCAGAGGGGCAGAATCCCCATCCCTTCCCTGCTGTCCACACTGGGGGATGCAATTAATCCTTGCCTTTGTATTCCAGACGTGTTCCTTTTGCCATCAGAGGGATTATAAGCGTAAGAAACTTGTGGGAATTCAAGCAGCCCAAATTCTGTAACTTGGATACAACAAATTGTCAGTGCTGGACCTTCTGAACTGAGGCTCCAAAGCCACCTGCACCTGCTGGGTGCTTTAGACAAGTCAGGTCTATCTCTCTGTGCCTCATTATTTTCCACCAGAAAAATGAGGGTAGGGAGACTGACCTCTACTGACAGAAAGCACTGGAGAAGAGGAGCCAGGGAGTGCGAATCAATCTTAAACCAGCAGAAAATTCAGTGCTGGATTTCAGGATTTGTCTCCCTGAGGAATTTTTGATGCCCAGAAGTTCACAGGTTATCAGACAATGTCTCTGGAAGTGCTCCAGTTTTAGTCTTGCTGTTGACTCCAGAGTAATGAGAGAGAGGGGAGAGGGTTGGGCCTGGATCCATTTCTCCAGCGCAGACAATTTGCTGATCTCCTGTCAGCTCCTCGGGAAAAGCAACTGTAAGAAAACTTCTCAAGGGAAAAAATAGAAGCCACATGTAAAACTAATGTTATTTCTCATTAAAAAAAATAATTTAGGCACCATGATTATTATTAAAAACTACTCTCACCACTGACTGAATCTATACAACCTTTACTGCACGAGAAACATGAGACACCTAGTTTAGTCCACCTACTTTGAGTTCATAAAATGCATCTATTTCATCTCATCTATATGAGTTCATTTATAAAAAATAAAATAAGACACACAGTATATCACTTGACTAAATTATTAAATCCTGTTAACTGACTTTGTAAAATAATGTAGCATCCAAGCCCTTAAAGACTGCTAAAAAAAGGACAAAATATCACTGAATGATATGAGTTTCTTCCTCAACATTAAGTCACATTAAAATAAAAAAAAAATTACAGGACTTCAATGTATTTCGTAATTTTGATTGAAATTCTTTTGGTGATTGTGGGTTTTTTGTAATAAGAAAAATAAAAATAAGGGAAAAAAGAGAAGCTGGTCAGATATTTTATCAATGATGGGTACTCAAGTAATTTCCAACTGTTCTCTCTCCTCTTTTTACATCTAAAAATCTGAAAGAAGAGGTAAACTGAAGGATTAATTTCTCTCCTGTTTCAGATGGATCATAACAAATTTGAACAAAGCTGAATATTTGGGACTCGAAGTTCAGCAGTTCCATTATAGAGCAAATTGAATTTTCCTGATGAAGACAATAATGCTGACACACCTCTAACAACCAGTGTCCTAAAAAAGAAGAGCTACCTGTGGAAGTATAGTGTAAAAAGTCAGAAAAAAATAGCTTTACTCTTTCTTAAATCTCAGGAAATCATCACTGCTTCAAAAGTTCCTCAATGCATTCCTGTATTTCCAGCCTAAAAGAAAATAAAAATAATAACAAAAACCAAAGAACTCCCCAACCATCCTTTGTACAAAATAAAATGACAAGAAATGGAGAGAAGAATTATTAAAATGAGAAAGAAAATGCCTTTAAATAACAATAGAAATTAGCATGATATTATTTTGCATTGAAACATTCAGGTCTTGTCATCTTGTCCTCCATTAAAGTGACATGAACTGATAAATACTGATAGAGTTTAACAAAAATGTCATGTTTGAATAATTATTAGGAAAACCAGAATTTGATTTCTAAAGCTATCTTTTCACACAAGCTTCTATGTGACTCAACCCTTTTGATTTAGTAGTAACAGACTGGAGATGAGTTCTCCTGGGGAGTGCTGGACTTTGAAGGACAACATTTCTAGAACTGGAATAATTTGTAAATACTGGAGGGGTTTTTCCAAAATATTTTTCCATAGGCTGGTGCTTTGGGGTGAATTTATGATAATACTGTATTCCCCTATCGTGTCCTTATTGCCCAGACATGGGTCCTGCAGCTTTAAGCTGTGTCCAGAAGAGGAGGGAGAGAAGCTGGGCAAATTCTTCAGCCCAGTTTGTGTTCAAGGACTCACACGCTCCCCCGCGTTCTCACCGCTGCAGAGCCAAGGAAGCACCTTCCTGCTTTTAGCCAGCCTGTTAGCTGAGGCAAGACATTTCTCCCGGGACTGTGGCTTCTTCTTCTTCCTCTTCTGGAGCTGTTCAGCTTTGCTCTGGTCCGAAACAGCAGAACATTGCCAGAAGCCCCACGCTGCAGGGGAGGCCCTGGGACGTCGCAGCCTGGTTCCGAAGGACCTCGGGAGAAGCCGAGCAGGACTCTAAAAGCATCCACCATCTTTCTCCACAACGAGAAGGTTTATTATCTAACGTTATTCACTTTTATATTTTTTGCCTGCGTGCACCCTGCTTTTTAAATGAACAGTCTTTTTCCACTTTCCTCCGAGAAATTCCTTTTGAACCTGTGGGGGAGGGGCTGCCGAAACCTGCCTTCCATTAGAGGACACGTTCATCTCAGGATGTTTCCTCCTTATTTGTCTCAAACCAAGACAAAAATATTTGGCACCCAATGTGGGGCTGGAGAAAGTGAAAACAAACTGTAATAATTTTGGTTTTAATCACTTTGTATTGGGGTAAAGCAGCCAGTAGTCACCATGTGGTTTGAGGTAATTATGTCTCTCTGGTCCCTAGGCCTGTTTGCCTATCCACAGAGAGCGCCAATTTTGTCCCTGGCATGTAACTTTTACAGAGCAGGGGTACGAATCAGGCTTCCTATACTGATGTGCTTGGTGATAATGATTTATAGAAGGTTAACACAGGTACGGGGAGTTGTTGAAAACGTGTATGGGCTGTTGTTTCTCCATCCTAGTTTCGGTGGCCTGCTTTGGGGGTTTATTAGTAATTACACTCAGTCCGTTAGAGGAGAAGTAGGGGATGAAGTTTCCCAGCCTTTCATCTCCTTCTTCCCCTTCAGATCTGGTATGTCACCTTTTGAGGATGTTCAGTATCCCCTGGATGTTAAAGAGACCACCTTCCTGGTGTTTTATCTGGTCCATTTCCTCTATAAAGTCTGCAGCTTTTCTAGAATCAGGGCTGAGATGTCCAGAGGGACTGACCAGACATCTGCCCCAGGCGTGGAAAATCCTGAGTGGTGTAGGGAATGGAAGGATAGGGGCCAAACCCTGAAGGAATTCTCTGCCCCGATAGCTTGGAACTTCCCCCCTGAACAAATTCAGAACCCAGCTGAGGTGGTGTTGGGGTTTTAGTTTAGTCTTAGGTTTTCCTGTTAAAGGAATTTTCTCCCATATGCATGTTGCTAGGGGACAAATAGCTGTACTTAAGAAAGACAAAAAGGGGAGTGGGGCGGGCCTGGCTACTCTTTTGTCTACACCTGGGTGTGGGGACAGTTCGCTCTGAGCGTCCGGAGAGAGAAGCTGCAGAGAAAGGAGCTGCTGCTGCTTTCTTTTTGGCCGTTCTTTCTTCCTGCTGGAAGCAACGCCGGGACCCCAAAAGCCGTTTTCCCTGCCCTGCTGGAGACCGAGCTGTGGCTGTCCTGCCCCGCTGCTGCTTCGAGCTTTCGCTACGCTGTAGCCCTGCTCACCCTGCCTGCCTGGGCCTCCGTTTTCCCATCTGGATACATCTCGCCTGCCACCCAGGATTTGCGTTCGTCCCTGCCATTCCAGCCTGCTGTTCCTGAGAGCCCGGGATCGGCTGCCCAGCGGTTTGTGAAGCCTTTGTTCCATCCTTCCCGGGATCCCAGGGCCGCGGGTTTCCCGAGCTCGCTCCGGAGCGCCCCCTGCAGCCGCGGGGGAACCATCGCACCTGCCCTGCTCACCGGGAGCCGCCAGCGC
The DNA here is from genome assembly GCF_020740725.1 of Corvus hawaiiensis. Lineage (NCBI taxonomy): Eukaryota > Metazoa > Chordata > Aves > Passeriformes > Corvidae > Corvus > Corvus hawaiiensis. The sequence goes on along the minus strand of NC_063221.1, from coordinate 3,406,909 downwards.
CCCTGCCGGCTGCGAGCGGAACTGCACCCGAGGGGAAAGGGCCTGACAGCCGAGAAGGCTGGCACTGGGTTTGTGATTGCTGTTACTGCCAGAGTTGTTGTTGTTTTGTTTGACTGGTTATATACATATATATATATATAGAGTAAAGAACTGTTATTCCTATTTCCCACACCTTTGCCTAAAGGCCCTTGATTTCAAAATATAATAACTTGGAGGGAAAAGGGGTTATATCTGCCACTTCAAGGGGGGCCTCTGCCTTCCTTAGCAGACACCTGTCTTTCAAAACCGAGACAGATCTTGGCGCCCAATGTGGGGCCTGAGGGCATTAAGAAATAGAGGTGAAAAAGGAATAACAGTTCCTCGATAACTTTATTTTGTGTGCTGGATATTGGAACCTTGTTAGGCAGCACCATGTGGTCTAGTTTACCCTGGTTTGGGTGGCATGTAGCCGTGGCTATATTCTTCCCCTTTGCAGCTCCTTACTTGAATATGGGTCCTCTGACTAAGGCTACCATTGCTGTTATCCAGCTTGCGTTATGGGTCGAGAAGGTGAGGAATTCATGGGTTTTTAACTTCCTCTGGAATGTGGGCACATGGATAAACAGCTATCACACACTGAGCACATGTTTTTGGGGTTATGTTAACAATGGTACCTTCTGTGAGGAAATGACACCCGGGGAAGTTTTCTCCCAACCCCTCAACCAGTTCTTTGGGCCCACCCCATCAATTTTCGAAGGGTTTAAATTCCCTCTGAATACTAACCATCTGCTGCTGATAGGCCTACTCTATTTAGCATTCAAGGATAAGTTGAGATTGGCTTGGATATCTACCCGGACACCAGCCCCAGAGACTAGAGATCCTGCCCCAGAACCTGACATGGCCCCAGAGAGTAGAGTTCCTACCCCAGAGCCTGATCCTGCCCCAGAGCCTGACACGGCCCCAGACACTAGAGATCCTACCCCAGAGCCAGAGCCTGCCACAGCCCCAGACACTAGAGATCCCGCCCCACAGACTGATACTGCCCAACAGTCCACCTCAGAAATGGACTACCCAAACTGGGTGGGGGTACTGGCAAAAGGGATGCAGGAGATGTGCCAAGAGATGGGTCAGGTGCGCCAGGGGATATGCCAGGAGATGGGTCAGGTGCGCCAGGAGATATGCCAGGAGATGGGTCAGGTGCGCAAGGAGATGTGCCAGGAGATGGGCCAGGTGCGCCAGGAGATATGCCAGTTGCTAAGGGAATACACCTCCTCAGCTAGTGAAAAACCCTCTCCCTGCCCCAAAGAGGGTGAGTCCGATGGTGCAGCAGTGGAACCCACGGATGTTACAACCGTCCAGGCTTCAGCTGAACCACAAGGACAACCACAGCCAGCAGCAGTCGCCCCTGTGCAAAGGAGGAAGTATAAGACCAAATCAGTACGACCAGTTAATGATGATGGGCAACCAGGGCCCTCACAACCAGCAGGAGAGCCAGAGCCAGAAATCATTACTGAGTCCCTGTCGCACGACAGTCTCCGTGCTATGCGAAACGACATTGTGCGAAGGGGGCGTGAGCCTTATACCACCTGGCTGCTTCGGGTTTGGGACCTTATGGGCACAAGTGTGCAACTGGATAGTGGTGAGGCAAGGTATCTGGGATCGTTGACCCAGGACCCAGGTGTGGACCAGATATTTGTGAGGGAGCCAGGGCCTCTCTCTCTCTGGGAGCGGCTCTTAATGAGTGTGAGAGAAAGGTTCATTCACAAAGAAAGAATGCAGGAGTATCATCATAGAATGCAGTGGAAGACACTCGAGCAAGGGATCCAACAGCTAAGAGAGGTGGCAATATTAGAGGTACTCTTTGGGAAGGATGGACAGCATGATAATGACCCCGATAAGGTCAGGTGCACAGGACAGATGATGTGGAACCTGGCAAGGCTAGGGCCATCGCAATACACCACCTTCATTGCAACGATTGATGCTGACAATACCCGAGAAACAGTGGGCTCTGTTGCCAACAGGCTCAGGCATTATGACAGCATGATCAATGGCCCGCTGAAAGCTCATGTCTCTGCTGTGGTCCAGGACCTCAAAGAGGAGATGAAGGAGAAGATGGAGGAGATGAGGGAGGAGATGAGGAGGGTCAGTGTGGCACCAGTGCGAGTCACAGGCCCCCAAGTCAGAGCCCGTCGTCCCCCTGCGAGAGAGAGAGGGTACACCCCACGAGCTGAGCTGTGGTTTTTCCTGTGTGAGCATGGGGAAGACATGAGAAGGTGGGATGGGAAACCCACCTCTGCCCTGGCAGCGCGGGTGCGTGAACTCAAGGAGGGAGGCACTAACCGAGGGGGTTCCGCTAAAGTGAAGGTAGCCTCAGCCTCCCGTGACCGAGCTGCCAGGAATTACAGAAGGGAGGATGATATGTCGGATCCCCTTGAAGGTACCTCGAGCATGTACGCCCAGGGAAAGAATGATAACCAGGGCTAGAGGGGCCCTGCCTCTAGCCAGGAAGAGGCACGGGAGAACCGAGTTTTCTGGACGGTGTGGATCCGATGGCCTGGCACATCAGAGCCACAAAAATATGATGCATTGGTTGATACTGGGGCACAATGTACTTTAATGCCATCGGGACATGTGGGGGCAGAACCTGTATCCATCGCTGGGGTGACCGGGGGATCACAGCAGTTGACCCTTTTGGAAGCTGAGGTGAGCCTGACTGGGAAGGAGTGGCAAAAGCATCCGATTGTGACCGGCCCAGAGGCCCCGTGTATTCTGGGCATAGACTTCCTCCGGAATGGCTACTACAAAGACCCAAAAGGACTCAGGTGGGCATTTGGGATTGCTGCTGTGGAGGCAGAGGGCATTAGGCAATTGAACACCCTGCCTGGACTATCTGAGAATCCTTCTGCAGTTGGGCTCCTGAAAGTGGAAGAGCAACGAGTGCCAATTGCCACCTCGACAGTGCACCGCCGGCAGTATCGGACAAATCGAGATGCTGTGATCCCCATCCACAAGATGATCCGCGAGCTGGAGAGTCAAGGGGTGGTCAGCAAGACCCACTCACCCTTCAACAGCCCCATCTGGCCTGTGCGCAAGTCTGACGGGGAATGGAGATTGACTGTGGACTATCGTGCCCTGAATGAAGTGACTCCACCGTTGAGCGCTGCCGTGCCGGACATGTTGGAGCTCCAGTACGAGCTGGAGTCCAAAGCAGCGAAGTGGTACGCCACTATTGACATTGCCAATGCATTCTTCTCCATTCCTCTGGCAGCAGAGTGCAGGCCTCAGTTTGCCTTCACCTGGAGGGGTGTGCAGTACACCTGGAACCGACTGCCCCAGGGGTGGAAGCACAGTCCCACCATCTGTCATGGACTGATCCAGACTGCACTAGAAAAGAGTGAGGCTCCAGAACATCTGCAGTACATTGATGACATCATTGTGTGGGGGAACACCGCAACCGAAGTGTTTGAGAAAGGAGAGAGAATAATTCAAATTCTCCTGCAAGCTGGTTTTGCCATCAAGAAGAGCAAGGTCAAGGGACCTGCCCGAGAGATCTAGTTCCTGGGAGTAAAGTGGCAAGATGGACGACGTCAGATTCCCACTGAGGTCATCAATAAGATCACAGCAATGTCTCCGCCGACCAACAAGAAGGAAACACAAGCTTTCCTAGGTGCTATAGGTTTCTGGAGGATGCACATTCCCGAGTACAGCCAGATCGTGAGTCCTCTCTACCTGGTTACCCGCAAGAAGAATGATTTCCACTGGGGCCCTGAACAGCAGCAAGCCTTCGCTCAGATCAAACAGGAAATTGCTCACGCCGTAGCCCTTGGCCCAGTCAGGACAGGACCAGAGGTGAAGAACGTGCTCTACTCTGCAGCCGGGAACAATGGTCTGTCCTGGAGCCTCTGGCAGAAGGTGCCTGGTGAGACTTGGGGCCGACCACTGGGATTCTGGAGCCGAAGCTACAGAGGATCTGAAGCCAACTACACTCCCACAGAGAAGGAAATCCTGGCAGCTTATGAAGGAGTCCAGGCTGCCTCAGAAGTAATCGGCACAGAGGCACAACTCCTCCTGGCACCCCGACTACCGGTGCTGGGGTGGATGTTCAAAGGAAAGGTTCCCTCCACGCATCACGCCACCGACGCTACTTGGAGCAAATGGATTGCCCTCATCACGCAGCACGCCCGAATTGGAAACCCAAGTCGCCCTGGGATCTTGGAAATAATTACAAACTGGCCGGAAGGTGAGACTTTTGGGTTATCTTCTGAAGAAGAAGAGGAGCAGGTGACACGTGCCGAAGAAGCCCCACCATATAACGAGCTACCAGAGAGTGAAAGACAATACGCCCTCTTCACTGATGGTTCCTGCCGAATTGTAGGCGCTAGCCGGAAATGGAAAGCCGCTGTATGGAGCCCCACACGACAAGTTGCACAGGCCACTGAAGGAGAAGGTGGATCGAGCCAATTTGCTGAGCTCAAAGCTGTCCAATTAGCTCTGGACATAGCTGAAAGAGAGAAGTGGCCAAAGCTCTACCTCTACACTGATTCATGGATGGTAGCCAATGCTCTGTGGGGTTGGCTGGAAAGGTGGAATAAGGCAAACTGGCAGCGCAGAAGAAAACCAATCTGGGCTGCTGAAGAGTGGAAAGACATTGCCACTCGGGTAGAGAAGCTATCCGTGAAGGTCCGTCATGTAGATGCTCACATCCCCAGGAGCTGGGCTAATGAAGAACATCGTAACAACAAACAGGTAGATCAGGCTGCGAAAATAGAGGTGTCCCAGATAGACTTGGATTGGCAACATAAAGGAGAACTGTTCCTAGCTCGATGGGCCCATGATGCCTCAGGCCATCAGGGCAGAGATGCCACCTATAAGTGGGCACGAGACCGAGGGGTGGATCTAACCATGGACAGTATCTCCCAGGTTATCCATGACTGTGAGACATGCGCTGTGATCAAGCAGGCCAAGCGGGTGAAGCCTCTGTGGTATGGCGGGCGATGGTCCAAATACAAGTATGGGGAGGCCTGGCAGATTGATTACATCACACTGCCTCAAACCCGCCAAGGCAAGCGCTATGTGCTCACAATGGTAGAAGCCACCACTGGGTGGCTGGAGACCTATCCTGTGCCTCATGCTACTGCCCGGAACACCATCCTGGGCCTGGAAAAGCAAGTCCTTTGGAGGCATGGCACCCCTGAGAGAATCGAGTCTGACAATGGGACTCATTTCAAGAACAGCCTTATAAACACCTGGGCTAGAGAACATGGCATTGAGTGGGTGTACCACATCCCTTACCATGCACCAGCAGCTGGGAAGGTTGAGCGGTGTAATGGACTGCTTAAAACCACCTTGAAGGCACTGGGTGGGGGGACTTTCAAAAACTGGGAGATGCATTTAGCAAGAGCCACCTGGTTAGTTAACACTCGAGGTTCCACCAGCCGAGCAGGCCCTGCCCAATCTGAACCCCTACAAACAACAGACGGGGATAAGGTTCCAGTGGTGCACATGAGAGGTATGCTTGGAAAAACTGTTTGGGTAAAGTCTGCCTTGAGCAAAGACAAACCCATCCGTGGGGTTGTTTTTGCTCAGGGACCAGGTTGCACCTGGTGGGTGATGCAAAAAGATGGAGAGACCCGATGCTTACCTCAAGAGGACCTTGTTTTAGGGTGAACTACCCATGGCTCTGTACTTGTATCAGTATCAGCATGTATATTTGTATATAATTTGGGTAATGCATAGATTTATATGGTTAAAAAAAAAAGTTAAGTTTCATGTAACATGTTAGTATGGGAAAAAATTCGGGGTGGATAATGTTGGGGTTTTAGTTTAGTCTTAGGTTTTCCTGTTAAAGGAATTTTCTCCCATATGCATGTTGCTAGGGGACAAATAGCTGTACTTAAGAAAGACAAAAAGGGGAGTGGGGCGGGCCTGGCTACTCTTTTGTCTACACCTGGGTGTGGGGACAGTTCGCTCTGAGCGTCCGGAGAGAGAAGCTGCAGAGAAAGGAGCTGCTGCTGCTTTCTTTTTGGCCGTTCTTTCTTCCTGCTGGAAGCAACGCCGGGACCCCAAAAGCCGTTTTCCCTGCCCTGCTGGAGACCGAGCTGTGGCTGTCCTGCCCCGCTGCTGCTTCGAGCTTTCGCTACGCTGTAGCCCTGCTCACCCTGCCTGCCTGGGCCTCCGTTTTCCCATCTGGATACATCTCGCCTGCCACCCAGGATTTGCGTTCGTCCCTGCCATTCCAGCCTGCTGTTCCTGAGAGCCCGGGATCGGCTGCCCAGCGGTTTGTGAAGCCTTTGTTCCATCCTTCCCGGGATCCCAGGGCCGCGGGTTTCCCGAGCTCGCTCCGGAGCGCCCCCTGCAGCCGCGGGGGAACCATCGCACCTGCCCTGCTCACCGGGAGCCGCCAGCGCCCCTGCCGGCTGCGAGCGGAACTGCACCCGAGGGGAAAGGGCCTGACAGCCGAGAAGGCTGGCACTGGGTTTGTGATTGCTGTTACTGCCAGAGTTGTTGTTGTTTTGTTTGACTGGTTATATACATATATATATATATAGAGTAAAGAACTGTTATTCCTATTTCCCACACCTTTGCCTAAAGGCCCTTGATTTCAAAATATAATAACTTGGAGGGAAAAGGGGTTATATCTGCCACTTCAAGGGGGGCCTCTGCCTTCCTTAGCAGACACCTGTCTTTCAAAACCGAGACAGGTGGGGAAATATCTGAAAGAGAAGTGCAATGACAACTCTAATGAGAAGAAACTACACTGATAGAAAGATCCTGGAAAATTTAGGTTTTTGTAGTCTGAGGGAAGTAAGAGCTCTGACACTTGAATTTTTCCATCAATTACAGCCAACTTCTCTTTGCTCTACTCATGCACCTCTGCCTTCTGCAACATAAAGCAATTTTAAACAATTCCACTTCTCCTTTCACCTCACACAACTGGGAATTCTATTATCCAAATCCAGGTCCTCAGCATTTGACTCCATCTACATTGGACCACATTATTGAAGTTTTCAGATCATTAAGAAGAGGCTGAGGGGCTCAGGGTTGTGTAGTATGCCATGATAGGAAAAATTCCAGCAATATGGAAAAAAAGGAAAAGTCAAATGGGAGTGCCTTGAAATTAAATTCAGTAACACGAAGGGTTTTTAAAGAATTTGTTAGAAGTGAACAGTGTTTGTTGAAACAACTCCATCTCACTGATCCACAGAATTCTGATAGAAAACTTCTCTACCTTGAAAGAACAAACTTCACTGAAAATGAGTTTGTTTTACATTAACACCCCTTCAGTTTGTACATTTTCTGGCTTATTTTATGTGCACTCAAGTAAGAAATCTCCCACACATCAATGAAAGATGCAGGACCTGTAAAGCAAACTTTCACAAGAATCTGTTCAGAGCTCAATGAATACAGAAATACCTTATTAATATGGAAAAGATTTGTTTAGAAATTAATTAGTTGCATCCTGATGCCATAAATGAGAGATGAACTTTCTTGAAGATCTGGGTTCCTCTCTCTGAGAGCTCAACTATCCCCTTCTAATTTCTAAACTATTGCCTCGATTAGTAAGGTTTTCCTTGATTTAAACAACTCAGAGTAGAGCTTAATTAATTTTGACTTGTGAACCATGACTTTGACCACAAATTAGAAATTTATTCCAGTAGCTGTAAATCCTTGGAAGAAAACTGCTTTGGAAAAGCCCAAAGAAATGTCCTTTCTCTTCTTCCTTGAGATCTATTCTGCCTTATGAGTTACTTTTGTTGGAATTAGAGTGAGGAGAATTCCTGAAAACCTGGAACTAAAACTTGGAAGGAAATCAATGCTCGTCCAAGGATAACTTCTGGATAACAGGTACAAAAATATCCTCTGCTCACATATGACCCATGGTGTAATTAAATCAGATTTGCCTTGAGAATAAATTCATCAATAGAATAAATTTGTCCACTTAAAAGCCACGGTGATGAAGGCGAACCAAGGCCCAGCTGGAGAGTTTAATGGAGGGGAGGGATGTGAGCTGTGGATCTGGGAATCCAGCAGCACTAATGAGGGGGGATGCAGGGCTTCCTGAGCTCTGAAACTTGAAAGACTCTGGGTATGCAGGAAGTTTATTTGAGGCTCTATTAAGTGAAGGGTCAGCCAAGACACTGACAGATCGCTTGTGGGAAATAGCAGCCGTTTCACAAATACACATATTTCAAAGAGATTGATTTGGGGAGTTTGAAAAGGCTTGAAAAACTCCTCAGTCAGATGAAAGTTGGTAACAGCAGTAAAAAAAAACAAAGGCTCTATAGACATTAGAAGAAATTCTACAACATTTAATCTTTTTTTCCCCCCAACTGCGCTCCTTGCTTTTAGGACAGTATCCTTAGCATTCTTATTTCTACCCTTTTGCCTCCAGGCCTAAATTCCTATGCTTTATACTTAGGGATGTCTCTTTGAGGTGATGGAAGCATCAGCATCTTCTTTTCATAGTGTGGGACTGGAGAGATTTGGAAATTCACCAGCAACACCCTTGAAAACTCCTCAGCCATTGCTCTTTCTAGGGAGCATTTCAGCAGCTGCGGACCACCCTCTTGCTCCTGATGTGTCGAGGAACTGGAACCAGGAGTGTGAGAGCCTGAAAGCCAGGTTTTGGATGGAAACCTCATACATTGGCCAGATTTTTGAGAAGCCACCTCGGCTTTCTGAGCCTCATCTGGGTATCTACAGCTGCCACTAAGCCTTTGGGAAGGCCGCTGTGAAAACTATATTCTACGGTTGGAGCAGTTTGGGCAGCATTAAATAATCCAGTGTGTTGCACAGGAGCCCCCTCACTTGCAGAGCTGCCTCCAGCCCTGGAGCCCAGCACAGGGAGGATGCAGAGCTGCTGGACAGGGTCCAGAGGAGGCCACAGAGATGCTCCAAGGGCTGGAGCCCCTCTGCTCTGGAGCCAGGCTGGGAGAGCTGGGGGTGTTCACCTGGAGAAGGTTCTGGGGAGACCTCAGAGCCCCTTGCAGAACCTAAAGGGGCTCCAGGAGAGCTGGAGAGGGACTTGGGGCAAGGGCCTGGAGTGAGAGGACAAGGAGGAATGGCTTCAAGCTAAAAGAGGAGAAATTTAGATGGGATGTTAGGAAGAAACTCTTCCCTGTGAGGGTGGTGAGACCCTGGCCCAGAGAAGCTGTGGCTGCCCCTGGATCCCTGGGAGTGCCCAAGGCCAGGCTGGATGGGGCTTGGAGCAACCTGGGCTAGTGGAAGGCGGGGACAGGATGAGCTTTAATGTCTCTTCCAACTGAAACCATTCCATGATTCTGGGATTCCCCATCTTTCACATAAGCTAATTTCAGATAAAATTTCTATGAGACTCTCCTTTCTGATATCCTGACACTGTTCTTCAAAAAGGAGCTACTATGGGTCACATTTTTCTGCATGTATCATTAAAAGGCAAATGTCTGGATTTTTACACTGATTTTTACGCTGGCCCAGCTCAGTCTCCCTCCATGATCCAACCACCCTGAAACAACAATCCCTGCACTCTGTTAGTAATCAACACTCAGAATTGCCAAATCTGACATGGAATTACAGAATCCCAGAATATCCTGAGCTGGGAGGGACCTACCAGGATCATCCAGTCCAACCCCTGGCCCTGCACAGACACCCCAACAATCCCACCCTGTGCATCCCTGAGAGCGCTGTCCAAACACTCCTGCAGCTCTGGCAGCCTTGGGGCTGTGACCACAAAGGGATTTCGGTTCTGCACATCCCCCCAGTTACAGACCATGCACATTCCTGATATGGCCACGTCCTTTAACAAGGGAAAAGATGGCATAAACAGAGCAAAAATTACTTAATCCACCTATGGATTCCCTGAACCCTTCCCCCTGTTTCACATTGATAACAAAGGCAAGCCTTGATGCATGGATCATTTCTAATTTCTAACTACAGTGTTTGTTACAGTTACAGTAATTTGGAATTTTTGAGATTATTACACTTCCTTTGATGAAGACCTTCTCCCACGTGTGCTGTGGCAGCTAGCACACCATGGTATATACAATTTCTGCTGAGTGCTTGGGGACAGTTTTTGATTCTCCTAAAAACAAAGAGTGACTCAGATAATAAGGAAGAGTTTCTGAGGGCACAGCTGGTAATAGCAATGAGAAAACTGCACACATTTTTCTAGGATCCACATATTTTTCACTATTGTCATGGACTCTTTCTTGTCCAAAACATGATTCCTCCCTGGTTTGATTCTTTATTGTTAAAACTGCTGGTATTTCGTCATTTCAATCAAAATGAGTCTAACTGGCAAAACAACTCAAAAAGATTCTTCCTTCTCTCCACTCAAAACTTCAAAACTTTGCAACGAATTGAAGAAAAGATTGAAATGAAAAACTCATATGAAGTGAGAGCTAGAGAACTGAAACCCTTATCCTTGGTAAAAGGGAACATTGGTATTTTTCTTAGGAGGAATGAGGGCTGACTGGAGAAGGATTGCAATCCTGGGGAAACATATGCTCCTGTCTTCCCTGGAGGACAGATTTCCCAGGTGGGGACATGTGAAAAGGAATTGTTCCCCAAACAAATAAATTCATTGCTGAGGAGCACTGCCACTTGTCTCCACATACTCCAAGAGAGATTGGTCTGTCAAAAGAAATCCTTGTTTGGAACTGATGAGGTTCCTCTGTCATTTAAGGAAAGTGGTTAAAAGTGAGGAAAGTGGTTAAAGTAAGTGTTGTCGAAAAAGCGACTCCTACTTCTCACTTAATGAAAATCTGGTTTCTATTTTTTAACATCAAACCTCAAATGCAGCACAACACTATTTTAGCAAGTAGACCATGCTAATAATATTTAGAATTTTATATAAAAAGTAAAAAAGGAATGTTAATTCTGTTGATTAGACAAGGTTCATTGTAAAACTGCTGTTCTTCTTAATTACTTTTCCTCCAGGAGCAGTTGCTGGGGAATGATCCTGAGCTGAAGGAAATAGGAGTTTTCTCTCCTGTCCTAATAACAAAACCTTGCTCATATCTTACAAGCCGTTCAGTTAATTATCTCCAAGAAAACCTTGATTAAGGCTTCTCTTTCTTTTTCTTGGTGCCTTGGCTTTGTCAGAGAAGTGCATGTTAACGAAGTAACACCCAAATGAAGCCTCCTTTATCAGGAAGCAAAGCCCACAGATGATAGATGAACACTTCATTACATTTTCTAGCCTTGCTTTCTTTTGACTGAGAGATAAACAGTGTAACAAATTGCAGAACAAAAAACAAATAAATATAAAACCCTGCTTATCTTCACTAGCCAATAATTATACATGAAAACCTTTCAAGTGTAATGAGAAATGAGGTGAAGTGAAAAATATTTGGATCTGGATGATGCTTAAATAAACAGGGAAAAAAAGAGCAATGCATATTGAGAATCTTTCCTCATCAATCAGAGCCTAAAGACAACATTTAAATGACAGAACTGGGTGAACTCCACTGTTACAGCAAGTTTTAGAAGCTGGAACAGAGCTGAGATTGCAAGATTAGGTTATTTCTGAAACAGTGTCCTGACAAGGGAACATTTTGAACTCAATTTATTTCTCACCTAGGCCAGACTATTAAAACTATACCAATTTAATGCAACTCTCTGGTGCCTCCAAGGATCCTCCAAGGATAAGGTGCCTTATTCTCAGACACACCATCACTGCCCACAGGCCTAAAAGGCCTGAAAACTCAAATTACACTGACTAAAAGACAAAAACTACCCTATTATAATTGTGTGCTTGACTAAGAGAAACGCTTCTGAATTTTTTTTTTACAGAGCACACTTCTCATGATGCAGCATCACAACAGCCAGGACAGGAGGCTCAGTGGGAGCTCAGAAGGAAAAGGCATTTGATTTTAAACCAGAGCTGATTTCACCCACCAAAGCAACCCACAAGCACCAAAGAATGTGGGGCTGGGTGGTTTGGGGTAAATGCAGGAGCACAGAGGAGAGGTGGTGCTGATTGCAGAGTCACTCTCCCATCCCTCACGTTCTCCTTGAACTGATAACTCCAAGTGGGGTTTTGGATGTAACTTTTTGCGTGATTCAGGACTTCATGATGACTCTGATATGTCCTTTGTTTTAATCTGAGGTTTAATATCTCTCAGTCCTGACACTTCCACACCCAGACTCTCCCATTCATTCTTCAGTCACGTGGATCCTAGTGGCTGTTACAAATATCCGTACAAGGGCAACCACACTGGTCATTCACACCTAAAAATAACAGGAAATATAGAACATTACTTAATAGGGTTTAACAGCAAAGAAGAAACCAGCCTTTGGCAGGTCTTCATGTTTTCATGTGTAAAACATCTGATTTGTTCTATCCTCTACTGAGGTTACTTATACAAGGAAAGGAAAAAGATGTCTGTAGATACAAGATTACTTAATTCAGGATTTTATATTTGCATTATATGCACATAATTCTTCCCTGTGAGGGTGGTGAGGCCCTGGCACAGGGTGCTCAGAATCCTGGGCTGTCCCTGAATCCCTGGAAGTGTCCAAAGCCAGTTTGGATGGGGCTTGGAGCAACCTGGGATAGTGGAAGGTAGGGCTGGAATGAGATAATCTTCAAGGTCCTTCAAACTCAAACCATTCCATGAGTCTATGAATCAATATAACAAATATGCATCAATATTCATAAATCTTCTCTGTGATTCATAAGACTAACCCTCCCTTCCAACTGAAAGAATTCCACATGTATGTATATGTAATGCACATATGCCTATCTATATTTATGTGTGCATGACAATTTGGCAATGACACAGCTGTGACATTGGGGATACAACCAGCAGCTAAGCCTGCCAACAAATAAAGATCCACAATTTTATTTTGTGTCTTGTTGACTGTGAGATGCTCTCTAGACAAGGGGCAAAAAGCAATCTAAAATCAAATCCCAAAGCACCATCTTCCAGGATAAAAAATGTCAGCGAAGTGACTGAGCAGGAACAAAAGCAAAGGAAATACCAGAAGTTTTATTCAGGGGTGCTGATTCAAGGGGGTGTTGTGGCTCAGGTCGCCACGGTCAGAAATGACTCAATTGCTCAGTGGCTGTGGGAATGCAAAGGCGGGGCAGCTCTTACGAGCCATGTGTCTCTGCTAGCATGGATTTGCCCAGTTTCATGGCTTCCTTAAGATCTTTCTCAGCCCCTGTTCTCTAGTGCTGCCCACAGAGGCTGATCCCTACAGCAGATAACAGTTCTCAGCCTTTACAGCCTGTCCTGGTGCTCTGAGTCACCTCTGAGAAGACAAATTTAGCTGGTTTTGCTTTCATTCTTCTTCCCTTACCAATTGCTAAATGTCCCGCAAATATCTACCCCCCAGAGCCACTCTGAGACTGTAGGCAGCAATGGGGAACAAAGAGGACAGAGCCCCTTGTATGTCCAAAGAAGATCCTTTTGTTGCCAAAAGCCGCCCCCTCTTTATTCCCTTAATCCCAACCGAAAGCAAAGCGCAGCCTGACAGAATGGAACAGCAGAAGGGCACCCATTGGCTGCCTCAGCTGCAGTGCTGCTGGCCGCGCGTCCTATCAGCCAATCAGCTTCCCGCTCACTGCTGTGCACGCGTTCCTCCAGCCAATCACAGTCTCACTTCCAGCTGTCACTCACCTGACCCTCTCCTCACTCGCAGCTGCCTCTCAGCCCTCAGGCAACTTCCAACCGCGCAGCCGCAGCTGGGCCTTGCCCATGGGGCCTTCTGCTCAGCATAAGCCTCGCCCACTTTAACAAATGGAACCCCGTGTTCCACAAATATGGAACAGACAGAAATTATTTCCTAATTTAATTTATTTACTAGATTCTATCTTCACTAATGGAATTCTAAATTATTCTCCTTATTCTCACTGTTCGGCTTCTTCTTATCTTCTTCTACGTATTTCTACATTCTTCTTCTACTTATTCCTCTTCTTTTCCTATAGATTTTACAATTCTTATTCTTATTACTATTCTTCTTCTATAGATTTTAAATTCTTATTCCTCTTCTTCTATGGAATCTTAAATTCTAATTCTTGTTCCTCTTTTTCAACTATGTATTGCCTATATTCCTATCACTATTCTTAAATACTTCTTCTTTGTCTTGGTTGTCTTTGTCATCGTCTTCATCCTCTTCATCTCCGCCTTCTTCATTGTCGTTGTCTTTGTCGTCTTCGTCTTTGTCTTTGTCGTCTTCTTCATCTTCTCTTTGTCATCTCCATCTTCTCCATGCTCCTGCTCCCGTTGCCGTTGGTTCCCGATGCCGTGGGTTGGGAGCCCCGTGGGTGCCGCAGCCCCGCAGGGAGGGCGGCTCTGGAGCAATGGGTGCCGTGTGCTGGCTGCTGTGGGTGCCGTGTCGCTGCTACTCCTCGGGCGGTGCCGCCAGGCAGGGACAGCGGAGCAGCCCCCGCAGCGCCCGCAGCGCCCGCCTGAAGCGGGAGGGACGTTTCCTGGGGGCAGCCGGCTGCTCACGGAGGGCCTGGGCTCCCAGCCGGGCAGGCGAGGGGCTGGGGAGGCTGCACGGCTCCGGGGCCGGGCCCTCAACCCAGGCCTCACGAGGCACAGGCACTGGGAGCCCGTCTGCCGCAAAAGCCCTCTGTTTTTGCTCTTTGTCTTCCTCCAGGGGCAGCTCCAGGACGCTCAGCTCGTCCCACTCGTCCTCCTCCGGGGCCAAGGGCTTCACGCAGCTGCCAGATTCGGTGCCGACTTCCCAGGGCTCTTGCGCGAGCTCCTGGTCGCTGTCATTCTCCCAGCTGGAGGGCACGGAGGGACTGTGGCCGTTCCCTGGGGTCACGTCCTGGCCGAGGGACACTTCCTGTTGGGAAAGGGCTGTGCCAATGTGTTCTTCCCAATCGGAAACTTCTTCCCGGCTCTTGATGTCCCCCTGGGACAGCTCTTTCTCCAGGTGTTCTTCCCAGTCTGAGCGTTCCTGGGAGCTGTTGGCTTCTCCGAGGGACATCTCTTCCTCCGTGCACTCTTCCCTGTCCGACACTGCCCTGGACAGCTCCTGCTCCGAACACTCTTCCCCCTGGGACACCCTTGGGGAGCAGCTGTTCCTTTCTCCCTGGGACAGCTCTGCCTCGTGCTCACTCTCTGGGGAACAAGGCTGCAGCTCCTCCTCCTCCTCCTCCTCCATCACTGGACTCAAGAGTGTCTTCAGAGGGTTGAAGGTGACAGGGACCCAGCAGGAACACGTGTCGGGCACCGGTGCGAAGTAAAGCTGCGGCACCATGTCCCCCTCCATCTCTGGGCTCAAGGCTCTGTCCCCAGGGCTGAAGGTGATACTGGCCCAACGGGACAGCTGCCTGAGCCCCGCTGGGGAACAAGGCTGTGGCCCCTCCTCCTCCTCCTCCATCACTGAGCTCAAGGGTTTCTTCCCAGTGCTGCAGGTGAAACCAATCCACTGCGACAGGTCTTTGTCTCCGTCGTCTGCCTCTGGGAACAGCTCCATGTCTAAGTAATATTCCCCCTCGCGTGAGGATGTGGTGCTGCTGGAGTCCCAGGAGCTGTCGCAGTCCGAGATCTCCTCGTCGCTGCCTTCCTCTGACCACGCCGCTGTCCCCTCCTGCTGCTCCCTGATGGCTCCCAGCTGGCTGGGCAAGGGCCTGGGGGGTCTCAGCGGATCCGGCACCGGGCTCTGCTCCCTTTCAGCCGTGGCTGTTTCTCCCATTTTCACAGCCAGTCTTTGCTCCATGTCCCACACTCCCTCCAGCTCCCACTTGGAGCGCAGGATGGGCCACTCATACTCAAGGCTGAGGGGCCAGGCCAATGCAAGAACCAGGTTGCGGCCCGCGGGGGGGCTCCCTGGGGCAGGAACCCGGCTCTGTGCCCTTGCTGAGGGCAGCTCCCAGCTGGGCACAGGAGGCTGCGGGGCCTTTTCCTCCTGCTGGGCAGCGAGAGGCTCGCGGGGCTCCTCCTGCCCAGCAGCTCCGGCCGGGGCAGCAGCTGCCGGCTCGGCCTCCGTGGCACGGCCCGGGCCAGGAGAGGCGCAGGGCGGGGCAGGCGCTGCCTCTGCTGCCGCCGCTGTGCCCGCGGGGCTGGGGGAGCCGGGCCCCGCCGGGACACAAGGCTGGGGCCCCTCCTCCATCCCTGGGCCCAAGGCTTTGTCCCCAGTGCTGCAGGTGACATCGTCCTGCTGCTGGGACAGCTCTTGGGCTCCATCCTCTGCCCCTCGGGACAGCTCCTTGGCGCTGCTGTCCTTCACTGGGTGCACTTCTGGCCCTGTCTGCTGCTCCCGCAGGGAGATTTTGGACATCTCCTGCTTTGGCTCAGCTCCCCACCGGGAAAGCTCTTGGCCCATCTCAGCAAAGCTCCCCTCGTCCTCCCCTCGATGTGTGACAGTGGCAGGCCTGACCTGCTCCCTGCCCCTACTCACTGCCTGCTGAGGGCCTGGCCGTGCGGCCAGCTGGCTACGGGGCTGGGGCACCGGGACTCGGGGGTGGCTTCGCTGCCTCTGTCCGCGTCCGTCGCTCTCGGCCTCTGGCGCAGACGGATCCCGGGAGTTGCTTCCTCCTTCTGGAGTGGCTCTCCTGGGACTGGGCACCCCGAGCCCTGCGGTGCCCCTAGAAACCCCTCAGCCAGGGTGGGGCTCTCTGATGTCACAAAGGTCTCTGGCCACCATCATGTCCCGTGTCACAAAGGGTCCCAACAGCAGCGGGGCAGCCGGGAACGGGCCCGGAGCAGCCCCGGACCAGGGGACTGTGTTGGTTTTGCAGGGCCTGGTTTTTGGAACCGGGGGGCCCACAGAGGTGGCTGCTGTGAGAAGCTGCTGGAAACTTTCCCCATGTCCGACAGAGCCAATCCCTGATGGCTCTGAAGATGGACAAGCTGCTGGCCAAGGCTAGACCAATTGCAGAGGCTGGTAACACCTCTGTGATAACAGATTGAAGAAGAGAATCAGAGCAAAGTGTGCACAGACATTTTTTTCCTTGCCAGAGAAGAGACAGAGGTGAGAACACCTGAGGAGAACAGCACGGAGGCACCGGAGTCAGTGGAGAAGGAGGGGCAGGAGATGCTCCAAGTGCTGGAGCCAAAATTCTTCTGCAGGTTGTGGTGAAGACCGTGGTGAAGCAGCTGTGCTGCTGCAGCTCATGGGAATCCATGGAGGATGCAGAGATCCACCCACAGCCTGTGGGGATGCACGGGGGATGCACGGGGGATGCAGAGATCCACCCACAGCCCCTGGGGATCCATGGGGGAAGCAGAGATCCACCCACAGCCCCTGGGGATCCACGGGGGATGCAGAGATCCACCCACAGCCCACGGGGATCCACGGGGGATGCAGAGATCCACCCACAGCCCACGTGGGAGGTGTCCATGCCAGAGCAGGTGGATGCCTGGAGGAGGCTGTGCTCCAGTGGGAGACCCGATGGAGAGAGGGTGCCCCGCTCCCAGGCTGGAGCAGCCTGGCCTTGGAGGAGTGCACCCCGTGGAAGAGTGACCCACGCCGCAGCAGTTTTGGGAGGACTGTGTGCCCGTGGGAGGGACTCACGCTGCAGCAGGTTTGGCAGGACCGCTGCTCGTCAGAGTGGACCCACGCTGGAGAAGGTCACGGAGAACTGTCTCCCGTGGCAGGGACCCCACGGGGCAGCAGGGGAAGGGCTCCTCTCCGTGAGCAGTGGAAGAAAACCTCGTGTGGCAAACTGAGCAAACCCCCACGCCCTTTCCCCTGCGCTGTCGCTGGGAAGGAGGGAGGGCTTGGGGGAAAAAGGTGCTTTTCTTAAGGACTTCTTTTACTTCTCCTTATCCTCCTCTACTTTGTCAGCAATAAACTCACTTTGTACCTCTAAGCTGAGCCTGTTTTGCCCTTGGAGTGTTTTCTCCCGGTCCTTAACTCAACTTCATTACATTTTTCTCTCCTCTGCCCAGCTGCGGCAGGGGAGGGTCAGTGAGTGACGCTCGTGGGTGCCTGGCGTAGGGCCAGCGCCAAACCACGACAGGCACTCATGGCCCTGCTGTGCCCAGAGCCCTGCGTGGGACCTGGATTGACTCCAGGTTTATTCCAAACCCAGGGAAAGGGTTGTGTTTTCCACGGCAAAGCCCGGCCTGGAAGCATGCCACCGTGTGCAGCTCCCATTGCTCCAGGACCCCATTGAAACCCATGCCTGGGCTGGAAAACCCTTTCCAGGCATTAATTGTTGCCAGTATCCAACCTGACCCTTGCCTGGCACAGCTGGAGGCCGTTCCCTCTCATCCCATCCCTTGTTCCCTGGGAGCAGAGCCCAATCCCAGCTGGCTCCAAGCTTTCCGGGTTCCAGCCGGGGACTCTCCCGCGGGCGCTGGGGCTGAGCAGTCGCTGCTCCCAGGGCACTCCCTGGGACTGAGGTGGGAAATGCATCAATGGCTCGGAGAGAGGAGAAAGGAAAACTGGAGACTCTGCTCTTGTGCCTCACAAATTTTATTGGAAAATGGGAAAATATCTTCAGGAGTTGGAACTCTGTCCTATTCAACCTACTGTGCATTCATGTTTTTATATCCTACACTGCAATGTAAATGTACAATATGTGCAGCAATGGGGAACAAAGAGGACAGAGCCCCTTGTATGTCCAAAGAAGATCCTTTTATTGCCAAAAGCCGCCCCCTCTTTATTCCCTTAATCCCAACCGAAAGCAAAGCGCAGCCTGACAGAATGGAACAGCAGAAGGGCACCCATTGGCTGCCTCAGCTGCAGTGCTGCTGGCCGCGCGTCCTATCAGCCAATCAGCTTCCCGCTCACTGCTGTGCACGCGTTCCTCCAGCCAATCACAGTCTCACTTCCAGCTGTCACTCACCTGACCCTCTCCTCACTCGCAGCTGCCTCTCAGCCCTCAGCTGTAGATAAAAAAATTCTGCTAGCGAGGATTTTCTTGATATTTTCTAAGCCCATGAGGGACTTTTCTCTCTCACAGAAGAGGCGGCAGAGTTATGGAAACAACCAAACACCTGCAACCTTGAAAAGTCTTGTTTATGGTACAGTACGAAAATATTTTGACAATGGATGTTTTAGGATTTTAGCCAATCACCCTCAGGGGGTGGCTCATCCTTTGTCCAACTGGACTATGAAGAAAAAAGTCTATAAAAGTGTTTGTAAACTAATTAAATAAATCAATCTTGCTGCACAATTCCTGCCTGCTGGATCTTCTCTACTCCTCCTCCCTACGGCTGCGGGACACGGTGATATACCCTGGGACTGCCGTAATAGCCAACTTCCAACCGTGCAGCCCGCAGCTGGGCCTTTCCCACAGGGCCTTCTGCTGAGCATAAGCGTCAACCATTTTAACAAATATAACCCCATATTCCACATCTGGAAAACTGAAGTTGGGTGGTGCTGGGCCTCCCCTGCTCACAACTCCCTCCCGTAGGGTGCTCAGCTGGGGAGGACAGACAGGCACAGTTATTAAACACCTTGTAATGCTCCCTGGAACCCAGAGAGAGGAGAGAAAGCTCATAGTCCACAATCGGGCTCAGTTTACTCATCCCTTAATTTCTGGAACGGCCTTTGACATAATCTTTTAGGAGAGCTTTTGGTTGTTCTTCCCTAGGTGTGGAATAAATTCAGAGCAGGGTGCTGAAGGGGTACTCCTCTTTGAACTCATCCTCTTAAACATTTTGGAGACAATTCAGGTTGAGGCTTGACATTAGGAAACATTTTTTTATCAAGAGATGGCCAAACCCTGGAAGAAGCTTCCCAGAGAGGAGATGGATGCCCCAAGCCTGTCAGTGCTCAGAGATATTTGGAGAAGGGCTTTGCAATGACATGCTCTGGCTTTGGGGCAGCCCTGAATTCTCAGGCAAATGGATGAAATGGTTCTTGCAGTCCTTTCCAACTAAATTGGAAGAAACTATTCTATTGTGTTCTATTCTATTCTGTTCTATTCTGTTGTGTTCTATTCCACTCCATCCCATCCCATCCCATCCCATCCCATCCCATCCCATCCCATCCTATCCCATCCCATCCCATCCCATCCCATCCCATCCCATCCTGTTCCATTCCGTTCTGTTCCTTGCCGTTCCATTCCACTCCACTGCATTCCACTCCATCTCATTCACTCCCATCCCATCCCATCCCATCCCATCCCATCCCATCCCATCCCATCCCATCCCATCCCATCCCATCCCATCCCACTCCATTCCATTCCATTCCATTCCATTCCATTCCATTTCATTTCATTCTATTCCATCCCATTTCATCCTATTCCACCGCATTCTGTTCAGTTCCCTCCCATTCCATCTCATTCCATTCCGTTTCATTCCGTTCTGTTCCAATCCATTCTACCCCTGTCCATGCCATGCCATGCCATGCCATGCCATTTCATCCTGTTCCATTACGTTCCATTCCACTCCATCCCATCCCATTCCATCCCATTCCATTCCATCCCATCCCATCCCATGCCATTCCATCCCATCCCATCCCATCCCACTCCATTCCATTCCATTCCATTCCATTCCATTCCATTCCATTCCATTCCATCATATTCCACCACATTCCGTTCCGTTCCCTCCCATCCCATCTCATTCCATTCCATTCTGTTCCAATCCATTCTACCCCTGTCCATGCCATGCCATGCCATGCCATTCCATCCCGTTCCATTACGTTCCATCCCATCCCATCCCATCCCATCCCATCCCATCCCATCCCATCCCATCCCATCCTATCCCACTCTGTTCCATTCCATTCCATTCCATTCCATTCCATTCCATCCCATTTCATCCTATTCCACTGCATTCCGTTCCATTCCCTCCCATCCCATCTCATTCCATTCCATTCCATTCCATTCCATTCCATTCCATTCCATTCCATTCCATTCCATTCCATTCTGTTCCATTCCGTTCCAATCCATTCTACCCCCCCGTCCATGCCATGCCATTCCATCCTGTTCCATTACGTTCCATCCCATCCCATCCCATCCCATCCCATCCCATCCCATCCCATCCCATTCCATTTCATCCCATCCCATCCCATCCCGTTTCGTTCCATTCCATTCCGTTCTCTTCCTTTCCATTCCACCCCATTCCATTCCATTCCATTCCACCCCATTCCATTCCATTCCATTCCATTCCATTCCATTCCATTCCATTCCATTCCATTCCATTCCACCCGGTTCCATTCCATTCCATTCCTTTCCATTCCATTCCATTCCATTCCATTCCATTCCATTCCATTCCATTCCATTCCATTCCATTCTTCCCCTTCTTCTTCCCCCTTTTGCCGTCCCCTTCCTCTTCCCCTTCTCATTTCCCTTCCCCTTCCCCTTTTCCTTCCTCTTTTCCCTTCCCCTTCCTCATTTCCTTTCCCCTTCCCCCCCTCCCCTTTTCCCTTTTCTTTTTCCCTTCCCCTTCCCTCATTGTTCATGTTGTGATGATGAAGTTGTCTGCACTGTGTCCTATCACAGACATTCCTAAATTTCCAGAGCCTTGGCCTGTGCTGGTTTGTGGCACAACCAGAACTCAAACCCAATGAGTTTGAACACAAACAACTCC
The DNA here is from genome assembly GCF_020740725.1 of Corvus hawaiiensis. Taxonomy (NCBI): domain Eukaryota; kingdom Metazoa; phylum Chordata; class Aves; order Passeriformes; family Corvidae; genus Corvus; species Corvus hawaiiensis. The sequence goes on along the minus strand of NC_063221.1, from coordinate 3,385,505 downwards.
CCTTGTACACTTAATACCGACAGCCTGAGAAAGACTGAGAAAGTCAGAAACAACCTGCCATCCAAACTTCCAGTTGTTTTCATTTTGAAGTGGAATTCATGATGCATAACTGAGCTATTTTGATTGATGTTTTTTTGGAGCATCCAGGTATGACAGGGTTTATGGCTCCAGCCTACTGAGAGAGAGCAGATGAAACTCAGAGTTTGGTTTCTTCTTCCTGGCCAACCCGAGAAGACAAGAGAGCAATTTGCTGAGCACTTGTGTCCTGATCAAACAGCAGCAGCAGCGGAGTTGGCTGCCCATGAATTACCTGTCCAAACGTATCAATATCTCCCCAAATAAACACCATGTTTCAATTCCCAGGTTCGCCAATACAGCAGAATGGACAGAAGCACAAGAGTGGTAATGAAAAATGATTTGTAAACAGTGGGGGGGTGTTGTGGGAAATGCACTAACACAGGAGGCCCAGCAGTGGGTACTTGGCAAAGGACTGCAAAATATTCTGGGGGCTTTTTAATATCCCTTTAATTTTTGAAGTGCGAGAGTTTTGTAGATGCATTCAACAATAACAAAAAGGAATTCTGGGTTTGGCAAGAAATCAAGAAGAGGAAGAGCAATTGAAAGCTGTACAATTGTATTATAAAAAAATCTCAAGACTATCAATAGTTTTCTGTAGGACAAATATTGATTTAGTCAGGAGATAAATATGCATCCATGGGAAGAACTCTGGAGAGTTCATTCATGCTGGAAATTAGCACATTGATCATGGCCTAAGAGCTTCTATTGGTTTTCTCCTTCCTGCAAACACTTACTGCAGGGATTCCTGAATTCTGAGTGAATTTTTCTATAGCAATTTAGGATTTTCCAGTGATATCTGCAAAGTCCAGGGCCTCTGGAAACACCAGGCTGTGTCTGTGCAATCATATATTCAAACACGTATGCTCGTATGTGTGCTCAGGGAGGTGGCAGTTCACAGAATTTTTAAAAATAGAATTGCAATAGAGCTCTAAACCAAAAAGGGAGCAAAAGAACTTTAGTTACATGTAATAAAAGCTGCTCTGAAAACAACACGATTCTTTTTCCCTTCCCTTTACCTGCCATAAACCAGGAATAAAGTCCTGACCCAATACAAGTACCATCAAAAGCTGACAGTTAATTAGGGAACCCCAGAGCTGCAGATGGCCCTGAAAGTGCTGATGAGGTGTTTGCTCCACGAAAACATTAATTACACCTAAAATGGCTGCACCAAACCTCAGCTCATCCATAGAAAACCATGGCTGCAAAGACGTGAAAGGAACAGAGAAAGAGACACTTGGTAAACAAAGGTCCAAATTTTTCTGCAGAATTTCTCATCTGGATTTGTCATTTAGAGAGTAATTTGTGTAACAGGCCAAGAACTTAATTTTCAGTGGGATTTGAGGTGTGTGTGGGGGGGGGGGGGGTGGAGAGAAACAACAGCCTAATGACAATATTTAAGTTGGCTAAAAAACAACAATTGTGTCTTGATAAACCAAAAATGGTAATTTTACCCTAGTCCAGGCAATCAGACAAATACAGAACTTGTCAAAACCTCATTCAGGGAAAAAAACCCCAGTGTTATAAAAATTAAGTGAATTGCAATTGAAAGTATTTCAGTAATTTTTTAGTTTGAAATAGCAATTAAACAGTATATACATATTTATAAGGAAAATACAGGTTAGTTTTAAACATTTGTATATTAAAATAACATGACGATTTACAGTAAATTTTTTTTTTCATTTTTGTTTGATCACTTTTTCATGACATGTAGCCAATTAATATTTTATTGGTTTATGTAGTACTTCTGATTGTATAAGGCCTGGAATAGGAGAGGAAAGAGTTTCCCACTTATTTCCAGCTAAAGTTTAGAGTGGAATCTCAGAGCAATGTACCTTGAAGTGCATTTTTTAGCTCTGTTTAATTCAGTATTTTATTTTCTTGGCAGAGTCATACAAGTGCTGTGCATTGAAGGGATGTGTTAGATGAGATGGATCATGTCTGACATGGAAAAAGGAGAACAAAAAATCACTTGATGGGATCTGAGTGGCTTGGAAATGGTGCAGTTTTCTTCCAGAACCCATTTTTATTATTCTTATCGATGTGCTTATGTTTGTTGTGATTTCCACTTGATTTATGCCTGAGCTGCTGGTGAGGATCTGTTTAAGTTTATAACCACATAATAAGAGACATCCATTGCCTCCAAGATAAACAGACAAGGGAAAAGATGGAAAGTAATGATATTACAGGAATTTCAGTGGTAGGAAGAAAATGCACAGGGAGAAGAAACGCCATTTATCAAAATTGTAGGGAATTCCTGCAGAAGAAAGTAAGAAATGGGCTCAGAATACTAAAGCAGCTTGGATTAGCTTTGATCCCAGGGTCAGGCCCCCTTTCTGGGAGTGTCCCTTCAGGATTATGGGGGAAAGAGAGCTCTGGAAAAGTTTTCAGTGTGTTACAAGATGCTCTGATTGAACTTTCTAACAGGTACAGTGCTAAGTATTGCTGCTATAAAAATCTGAAAGTTCCCAGGAGATGAATTCAGGAGATGGGAAGAAGATTATAATTATGGTGTTGTATCCATAACACTAAAAGCTTGCAAAAATAGTAATAAAATCTGTTATCAAAGAAATAATTTCTTGTTTTTCTTAACTTGACAATAGTTATTTTCCTAATTATTATTCATAGACTCTGTGGGCTTTCTCAGGGAGGATTATAAATCTTGAGAATAAAGAACAAACTAGTTCCTGGATTCAAATTCTTCAGGCGATTTTTCAGTTCCTTGTTTTTCCTTAATACATTTTCCTTCCCAGATATCCATCTCTTTCACTTTTGTACCCTTATTAAACATTTTTATGCAGCTTTTTAGGTAACTTCTGGAGAATCACATCTTCCAAACCAGAAACGCATCAATATCCTTCATATTACTGGGAAAATGAGTGCATGAAATACATGAAATTCAGAGCTCTTCGTCATATTCCTTTGGAGGCAGCTCTCCAGGATGTTCAGGAATAAATGAAGCATTTCTAATGGGAAGTAATTATTTTTAAGGTGTGTTTTCTTTGGTGGCATCATTTTCTCTTCATGACCCAAGCAGGAGAAGAGCATCAATTAGCAGTGAGCAACAAAAGGCAGTGAATGGAACTCCTGAGGACTAATTTAAACTGCTGGTCAGTGCAAATTGCTGAAGCTGGGAGCAAATCTTCCTTTTCTGAGGTTGTTCCGGTTTTGCCAAATTTAGAAATATATCCTCTGAGAGAAGGCACAACCACCCCTCCCCCACCAGGTTCGGGAAAAAATAAATTTTCCTCGAGGAAAAGTGAAGGAGATAAAACTATTTATTTAACAAACACACGGGAAAGGAAAATAATGCTAAATAATAAAATCTCTCACTGTGGAGAAAAACCTGGAAAAGTGTTTGAGTCCTCCCTTTGGTCTCCTCGGAGCTGGGGCTTGGACCGGGGCCAGGCCCTCTGTGCCCGGTGGAAAGTCCTCCTGATGTGCTCTGATGTTAAAGCAATCAAGCAGTCCAGTAGAAAAGGGAGAAAATCCGAAATTCCAGGGAAGGAAAAGTTCGACTCTCAGTCTCTCTCTGGAGAACAAAGCAGCTGGACCACTGGCCAAAAAAAAACCTGTCCTGGGTGCGGCAAGCCGGGTGCTTCTTCCCTCCCCGCCGCAGCTGGGAAACAAATTGCTATCTGTGTGTGACCTTGAACAAGCTGCAAACTGCTTTGAAAAAGTTTTGCTCAGTTTTTTTCCTTCCCCCTCTCAGGCTCAGTTTAAAGGCATAGAAAGGCACAAAAATTAATTTCTGTGCATAGGCAGTGATATGGGATACACATCATAAAGTCACCCCAAGACAGAGGTTTATGAAAGAAATGCACAATCATAATTACCAACAGCACCTCGTTTCTAAAGCACTTTTCACTTCAATACCTCAAAAGGCCTTTATAGACCACAAGGTAATTCCACACTTGGTGTCAATAAAAGGACTTTGGCAGGTGAGTGGGGAGGTCAAGCAGCTTCACAGAGGTCTGGACTTTTCAAAATTGTAGTAGGAGATGCCAAACCTAAGCTCAATGATGTTCAAACCCAAACCCCAAAACACAGAGGGAAACCCCTAAAACTATTCTTGATTCAGTTTTCTGTCTTGAGCTAAAGTGGAAAATCAACTTTTTTCATGACTTCCAGGTCTAAATCAAGGCAAATGTCAGCAGGACCCCTCAATGTTTTAAGGTAATTATAACCTCATTGCCATCTTCTAAATTAATCTCCTGGCAAATTTCAGATTTTTATATGGCTAGTATTTAGCACTGTACCTGCTGGGAAGTTCAAAGAGAATATTGCAACACAGTGAAAACTTTTCCAGACTTGTCTTTCCCACCTAGTCTTGAAGGGACACTCCCAGAGTGTTTTAAGGTACTTGATGATGCCCAGTACTTTTGGACAAAGTCTGGAGTGAAACTCTGGAGTTTTTTATGGAAATTGCAGCTAATTTTGATATGAAAAATAAGAAAAACCCTCTCAAACCTCTTTTGTTCTATTTTTTAAGCTGACTGTATAATTTACATTTTAAGTGCTCATTAAGGTGAAAAATGTCAGTACTGGAGAAAGAGCAAATAAATTACCTTCATGTCTTTTTTCCCCCTTTCTTATTATTAATCTGGAGGCCACAAGAAGAGTATTCTCAATTAATCCGGGAATGAATTTATAACATGTCAAATCCCATGCTGCTCCAACCCCATTAGAGTTCAGTTTAATTAGGCCTTTCTCCCTGCCTGCAGACAGGAGCATTTGTAGTAGGCTTTAAAATACTACCACTGCTATTATATAGTTACTATTGTTTAAAATCAATTATGTTTTGTGGAAAGTCATTGCTCACAATTTTATTGCTCATCCTGGAAAATCAGAAGATTTCCTGTCTCCAGATGTTTTGCTGAAGTATTTGCATTGGGTTCAGCTCTTGAGACTTCCAACATCCAGAAGGAGCATTCACAGCTTCCAAAAGCTCTTTCAGGGTGTTTAGAGGGGGTGTGGCTATTTAGAAATTAAAATTTCTGTTGTCTAATAAAGTTTGAAAATCTTTTATCATGAATCAAGAGGTGAAACTAAAAGTGTTTTAGACTTCAGGCTCTGAAATCTTGTGGCACTTTGTTTCAGAATCTTACTTATTTCCCTCTTTCCCCCCACAAAAACCCCAAAGCAGCCAACAAACAAAATAAAAAAACCATAAAAATACACCCAATCCACCTCCAAAAAACCTCTTCCAGCAATAGGCAGTAAGTCAACATCAAGCTTTTCCAACATGCAGAGTTCCAAGTTCCCAAATCCAATGTTTTCCTGCCTACCAACTCCTACCTTGTGTCCTTGGTTCAGGATTCAGGATGGAATTCTACCACACAGAGCATCTGAGCCATGAAGTCCTTGCACACCTCACAATAATTTACTTCTCTGATATTGTTTTACAATTCTTTAGATATAAATATTACTCTCATTAAAGAAAATTCCTGCTTAACAACTCTGATCCGCCCGAATTTGGGAAGATACTGTTTGTACCAAGGAATAAACACACAGATAAAGCTCCAAATTCTATACTTTTAAATCATTCAATTCTGCTTTTATTCCGATTCTTCCTGTTTCTGTGCAGAACTTACTGCACACATTTTCTGTCCCAGACTTTCACGTGTAAGATTAAATTTTTTACACAATTTTGTGCAAGCTTGAAAATTTAGTTCAGAGCTATTCCAAGGGAAAAACATCACATTCAAAACATGTCACTCAACTCTTTTCCCTACCATTTGTGTTCACAGGGCTCCAAATATACAGACCTTGAATAACCCCATTTATAAATGTCCTGTTTTAATAAAATATTATAAACTTCCTCAGTTAATTTACATCTGATTTAACTTGCTGAGAGGCTTTTGTCCTTTTCCTGTGCTCAGAAACTGTGTTCAGTTGTTCACAATGAATGCAGATTCTCACCCAGCTGTCTGTATTTCCTACATTTATTTTTTAATTTTTAAATAAACTGGAGTTTTACAGGAACATGTGGATAATTATTTTCAAGAGTTTATGGAGAGGAAACTCATAAAGAATTAATTCTAATGAACTTGAACTCTTATTTAGAATTTTTTCTTCATTTTCACACATTGTCTTTTACAATTTCTGATGGATCCTCTTCCATGCTGGAGCAGGAAAGGTCTGTCATTAGTGTTAATCACAGTGAGGATTTCACAGCTCATAGAATGTTCAAGAAAGAAGTGGCCAGTAATTACACCTTCAGCCTGGGAAACATGGCAATTAGTTGGGTCCTGTTCTCAGCTGAGGAAGTGTTTCCTGGTGACAGTAAATTGCTTTTATAACATAAAAATGTATGATGACGCAGCTAGAAAAAAATTCCCAGTGTGGGAACAAAGCAATGAATAAACAGTGACACAAGACAAGGTGATTCTGCCTCTCTCTTCGTTGTAAAAAGTGGTGAGTTACTATTCAATATATATTCAAAATATTCCACAAAGATATTTCCAAAGGAAAGAGATTTTTTTTTTCTCAAACACTTCTGCTAAATGCTTTCTATTAAAATTAAAGCATTAAAATGAATGTTCAACCAGCTCATTGCTTAGTTTAAAGGATCAAAATAAGTGGAGAAATTCAGTGTATTGCTGTAAATCATTGTGAGGATGCTGTAAAAGCCCAGGATCCTCAGCGTTTGTCTTCATCTTTTCCAGCAGTGATGAAATCTCCAGCCAAACTCTGTCATGAGCATGAAGTTGGCACTGGCAATAATTTTTCGTGTCACCCTGTTTGATGGGGAGGCTGTTTTCCTCTAAATAGGGAAAAAACCTGAGTTTGAATTCAGATTGAAACGCTGTTGGGAGGAGAGGAAATGTGATTATTTGCTTATCAGCATTTGCACCACGATCATTACAGGGATATTTGAGGCAAAACAGAACACGAGAGCAATTCCCACTCCTAGCAGTTGTAAGACAAGTTGTATTTCTGTGTTAGTGAAGCTTTAAGGCACCCCAGGAGCCTGGGATGAAGCCTAATATGATAATTTCCATCGTAACTGAAGGCAGACAGAGGTCAAATTTTCTACTTTTCATTGCAACCAGCTTATAAGTGATGATAGATCTGGTGGGTGTGAAACCACCACACCTGGCAGGGCTTCGTGGGCCGTATAAAATGCTCTGAAGAGCTCTGGGGTTCTGCTCAATCAAACAATGCAAAGCCTTCAGAAGAAGATTCCTGGCTGTGGTGCAGTCAGATCAGGACACATCAGGCAACAAATGGCTGAGGAAGAATGATGAAGAGCTTCATCAGTGCTATGTTTGGCTGCAGAGGGAGTTAAATCCCAGTTAAACCCCAGCTTCCAGCGAGGACTGCAAGTTCAAATTGACAACTGGAGGAAATCTGTGTCTAGATCTGGAGGTACTGACCCAAACCTGGAGGTATCAATCCTGCAGTGCTGCCACAGGACTGACTTGGCATTGTGGTGGCAGTTCATCAGCACAACAAAATGAGCTTGGGTCCCATTCCAGAGGGACTCTGAACTCAGATTTCCTTCCCTTTGGACCATGTTCGGCCTGCAGAAGAGCAATTGTGGCCTTCTAGTGCCTGAAGGAGCTGACAGGAAACATGGAGAGAGACTTTTTAGAAGGGCCTGGACTGACAAGACACGAGGAATGGCTTCCCACTGCCAGAGGGCAGGGATGGATGGGATATTAGGAAGGAATTGTTCCCTGTGAGGTTGGGGAAGCCCTGGCACAGGGTACCCAGAGAAGCTGTGGCTGCCCCTGGATCCCTGCAAGTGTCCAAGGCCAGGTTGGATGGGACCTGGAGCACCCTGGGCTAATGGAGGTTGTCCCTGCCCATGGCAGGGGGTGGCACTGGATGGGCTCTAAGGCCCTTTTCAACCCAAACCAGTCTGGGATTCTGGGATTCTTTAAATGTCAGTGCTCATCTGAAGCCTCCACCTGAGCTGCGGTTCATCCTCACACAGCATTTGGAAAGTTTGGACTGTCACAGACTCTTGTGAGTCCAAGATCTACTTTACATGCACTCCAGGGTTGCCAGAGCATGCCCACAAGCTTAGACAAGGACAACCAGAGAGTAAATCATTGGATTTACAGTATGTAAAATACGGCGAGAACCTGCAGAAAGAGAGGAGCTTTCTCTGCTTGAAAAGAGAAAGTCAGACTAACTTTGTGTGGAGGTGGTTTAGTGGTGAAGATCATGGTGTTTCTGGGTTTCCAGTTGGGCTTAATGAACTTAAAAGGTCTTTTCCAACCTTGACAATTCTCTGAGTCTGTGATTGTAACAGCCAGGTAAGAACTCTTTGTACTCCTGAAAACACAGGAGTTCTCAGTTTCAAACTGGGAGCACAGAGCATCTCAGCCATTAGCCTTCAGTCTCAGACCAGTATTTTCAAGTGTCAAACTGAGTATTTTGAGTTCTGGATGCAGCTTTCTTACTAAAAAAAGAAGAGAATTTTACATAGGAATATATGCCAGCATCTCCTTGGTGAGATTTCAGGTTCCTGACAAAGCAGAACCAAATAATATTGGCTTATCCTTTCTAGGGCCGATAACCAGCTCTCAGGTAACACACAAACACATCTCTGAAAACCAGAGATAACAGATAATGAAGAAATTATTAAAACTCTATGTTTTATATAAGCTTATTTGCCTAAAATTGAGGGGTTTTTCCTATTTCTTCTCATTTGGTGGACAGTGTCTTCCACCAGAATTCTAAGGAGCCCAGAAAAAATATATTTCCCTGCATTTTTCTTGTTGGCAGATACATCCTTTTCACATGAGGGAGGTCAAATATAATTCTAAACCAGTAATAACAGGAAATGTGATGGGAAGAGATTTTCAATTTCTCATCTTCAAAACCTTTTTGTCCATTCACGAATATTTCAAGTGTAATAAGGAAAAAGCTCATATCCTTTATTTTTAGGGGAAAAAAAGTATATAACAATTGTATTCTCTAGGAGGCCTAAACCACTGCATTTTAGTGTGGATAATATGATGTTATCCCCTTACACATGGGTTCTTCATGCCATTCTTCTTGTCTCTTAGATGGTGGGAGTGTCCTCAAAATGGCAAACATTTTCAAAAAGTTGGCTTGAAAGTACTGAAAACCATATAAAATACAGATTTTTTTTCAGTTTTAAGCTGAGCCTGGCATTGAAAATCTTTCACAAACAGTCGTTTCCCTGAAAATGGGAAAATTTAAAAATAGTCCCTAAGATGAAATATGTTGTAGAAAATTTACATGTGACAAGAAATAATGCAATGCTCATCTTTCTAAGGCCTGTAAACTTCCAGGGTATGAAAATAGCTCCTGATAGAGAAGTGATTTTAATGGGTCAAAATAAGGATGGATGAGGGGCTTTTTGCTTCCCTCACCTCATTTTTTCCAGTGAGTCCTGAATTATCAGAGGCAGAGGCTGTGACAGCTAATCCAACATTTGCCAGCACAGGGAAAATGTCTGAAGGACAGCAGGAAATAGGACCAGTGAGAAATAGAAATAACTGATTATTAAGGAGGTACAATCACATCCCTGGGGTGTACAGTGCATATTCCACGTGCTTGATTTTCCCACCTGTTTAAGAAAAAGCTCTTTAGAGAAACCCAGGCAAAACAAAACTTCATGAAGCTGCTTTCAAAGTTAATACATTGATGTGAGAGCTTAATGGGATTATCCCTCTTCTGTTCAGTCACTTGTTCTTTTGTCTGTACTATGCTATGTGGACAATCAATCTTCAATCCAAACAAACAATTTATATGCATGGATTAACAGCTGTTATGTTATGTTATCCTGAACCTTTCAGTGCTATTCTACCGTCAAGTCTCACAGATACCACGAGCAAGGGTCAGCAATTCCACATGCACCATCCAGGAAATTTCCAGTGGGCACTTGGAATAACACTTGAACATTCCTGGAAAACAAACCCAGCTCTGCAGCAAACAAGTGTGAATGGCTTCCCACTGCCAGAGGGCAGGGTTAGATGGGATACTGGGAAGAAATTGTTCCCTGGGAGGGTGGGGATAAGGCCCTGGCACAGGGTGACCAGAGAAGCTGTGGCTGCCCCTGGATCCCTGGAAGTGTCCAAGGCCAGGCTGGGAAGAGCTTGGAGCAGCCTGGGCTAGTGGAAGGTGTCCCTGCCCGTGGCAGGGGGTGGCACTGGATGGGCTTTGATGTCCCTCCAACCTAGACCATCCTGGGATTCTGGGACTTTTCCATATTCTAGAGAAATGGCTAAAAGGAAAGAAGCTGATGGATATTCAGATCTGTCCATGTGCAGAAGCAAGAGATCATTACATCTTTTGCAAAGTCCTCAAAGGAGGATCATAGAGCCTGTTTTGGGAAGTTTTCCTGAAGAAAGAGATATCTTTTGCTCGCTTAGCCATTGAAATCAAGTCCTTTGTGTTTATAGATCTTCCATCTTGAAGATGGAGCTGTTTCCATGGGCAAACCCTGTGATTTAGTTATGTAAGGCTGATTTCAGATCCACACAGACACAGCAAAGGCCTGAACTAACAAACAAACCAATAAAACAGATTGTGTAGCTGATGTAGCCACTGGCAGGACACAGCTGGAGTTTATTATTTGTGTATTCATAGAGCAACCTTGCTCTCAAATCTCCCTGTTTTGATGTAGTGCTTTTGTGTTCTGGAGTGTCAGCATTGCTTGAAGTTGATTGACTCCACTCCTGCTGCAGGTTACAAAATATATACAAAAAAAAAGGAAAATCTGCTTCTGAAGAGGCTCGGGCTGGAACAGCACCAGGCACAGTGATTAATAAATGATAGATTTTGGAGCAGCCCAATATATTTCAGAAATTCCCCCGTTCTGCCGGGTGCCTGTGTAATACACCATCCTCAGACCTGAGAAGAAGCAAAGTAGAAAACAGCAAACTAAGATATCTGCATGAATAGAAGTGGCTTTAAGATTTCCAAAATGCTTGTATGTTTGAGTAGGTGCTTCAGGAAGACGTTTTTGGGACAATGAAAGACTTTCTGAGCTGTTTAACTTGTAAATATGCTTTTCATATTCAGGGAGGGCAGATGATGGGCCAGCTTAAAAAGTTGATTAAATCCTCTCTGATTTAGAGTAGGAATACAGTCTGGGACGAGTTCCTGCCTTTTTAAGACAGTAAGGGAGGTTGAGATGGGTCTCTCCAGGGAATCCCTTGGCATCACAAACACAGCCTTTAGCTTAGAACAAAGGGGTAAGAGCTCTCAAATGAAGTGATGTTAATTTGAAAATTGAATGTGAAGGGAACACAGGGAACAAAAAAATTCTTCAGCTGTATACCCAAGTCATTACAATCCTGAAAAGAGCTGGAAAGCCTGCCTGTTTCTTGGGAGAATCCTTCTCCTCAATAGATGCAGCTGTGTGGCTCTTCCCCTAAGGGAGAGGAGTGAAAAGCAGCAGGTGACAGTCCCCTGAATGGGAAGTCAGGGGTTGGAGGCACAAAAGGAGAGGGAACAGCACCTACCTGGGGATGTGAGGCTGGGGTTTTGCCATCAGCCAGAGAGACTGAACAGAGCACTCTCCAAAAAGGGGCTGAATGTTCTCTAAACCCGGGGTTAGTGCAGGTTTAGCTGCATCACACTTTGTTTCTTTGTTTCAGTCTGTTTTGCTTCATTTCTTTTGTCTACTCCTGCACATGTTTGTGCGAATGTCAGGGAATTTTCTATTCAGAGTCTTGTGGAGAAAACTGCCTTTATTGTGTAAGAGGTGTGAATGAAGGAAGGAAGGTTTTCTGCTGGGGAATTTGAAGGGGAAAGGGTGTGGACAGGAATAAAAGGAAAGAATCTGAAAATCATTTTGGATGGGAAAGAACTCCAAGTCCAACCTTTGACCAAGCACCCCCATGGTCACTAAACCATGTCCCCAAGTCTCCTTGTTTTTTTGAACACCTCTAGGAATGGTGATTCCACCACTGCCCTCAGCACCCCATTCCAATGTGTTGCAGCTCTTTCAGTAAAGAAATTTTTTCCAATATCCAACCTGAGCCTCCCCTGGCCCAGCCTGAGGCCGTTCCCTCTCCTCCTGTCCCTGTTCCCTGCGAGCAGAGCCCGACCCCCCCGGCTGCCCCCTCCTGTCAGGGAGTTGTGCAAAGCCACAAGGTCCCCCCTGAGCCTCCTTTGCTCCAGGCTGAGCCCCTTTCCCACCTCCTTCAGCCGCTCCTGGGGCTCCAGCCCCTTCCCCAGCTCCGTTCGCTTCCCTGGACATGCTCCAGTCCCCTTATGGGAAAAAACCAAACAACCCCACTAACCCCAAAACACTGATAAATGGGGGAAAAAAGCAAACAAAAAACCAAACCCAAAATTCTTACCACCACCACCCCCCCCCCCCCCCCCCCCAACAGTTTTAGGGAGGATCCAGCTCAGTTATGGCACAAGTAAATGGCTTTGGCTCATAGGGCAGTGAAAAGTCTGTACAAAAATGAAGCAGGTGAAAGTGCAGAGACAACCTGTGCTGATGAGATGGGGCATGTTAACAGATCAAGGCTTCAACTGGAAAATCACCAGGAGGGACAAGAGGGATGGGTATAAAATGCTGATGGAAAATTACTGGGGGGCTGGTTGAAGTTGTACATATCCTGATCCCAAAATCTAGAGGATTTGCAGAAATTGCTAAAGAAGATTCTTCTGTATCCAGTTGCTAAACAGCTCAACACAGGCAGAAGACTTACATCCCCATGCACAGAGAAAGTTATTTTTAATGAAACTGTTTGTGATTCATCTGTGCTCAGCATTGCTTCTGCTTTACCTAATGAACAGTGGCTTTTCATTGAAAAGAAATCCCAATGAAAACCAAAAAATGTTCCTTTTGTTTGTTTGAATTCTAAAACCATCCTGAGTTCGAAATCGGAGATACAGTGTCTCGCCCTCTTTGTGTTCCTGACTTCCATGGAGCTTTTTGTGCATTTTCTAAAAATTCTTTCCTTCTTCCTAATTAAAACCAAAATAGATTAGACAAAATATTTCCATTCATCCATTCAGCAACAAATCATCTGAACATGCAACAAATATGGATATTAGAGAGGAGAATTTCTTCAGCAGGAAAGCTGCCCAGGAGCAGAGCCCAGGTCAGAGCCCAAGGCAGAAGTGGAAGCCTCTTGGACTCTACAGGGAGCAACAAACCCCTGAATTTTTCTATTTTCCTAATACATTTCTACCTTGCACCTTCGCCCAGAAGCAGAAGACAAACCAGTGACAGTGCTGGCATTTGAGTTTCAGATCATAACAGAAGCAGGACATGTTTAGCTGCATTTTCAGACCCTCAGCAGACAGAAAAACTGATAATACCTCAATGATAGATATTTTCCCCTAAGTAAATGAAAGAAAAGTTTGGAATCCACCTTTGCATAATTAAATCACAGCCAAATCTGGGGTTGCAATCTTCCAGAGCTGTTTCTTCATAATTTCCTTAACTTTCTAACCTTCCTAGGGTGAGGAACTTGTGGATTGGGGTGGTGAAATACCTCAGTAGTGTTGTACCTTGGGCTGAGTCCTTGCCATTAATTCCTCAGGAAGGAAAGGAGATTTGGGGCCATGTGCAAGAAGGTTGTAGGGTCTGAAGGAGCCATACAAGGAGTGGCTGAGGGCACCTGGTTTGTCCAGGTGGAGAGGAGCGAAGCTGGAGCCTGAGGGCAAAGTTTATCAGGATCTCCAGCTCCTCCTGAGGGACAGCTCCAATCTCTGCTCTCTGTGACAGGGAGGAGGACCCAGGGAATGGCTGAAGCTGAGCCAGGGCAGGGTCAGGATGGATATCAGGGAAAGGTTCTTCCCCCAGAGGGTGCTGGGCACTGCCCAGGCTCCCCAGGGAATGGGCACGGCCCCGAGGCTGCCAGAGCTCCAGGAGTGTTTGCACACCGCTGCCAGGGATGCACAGGGTGGGATTGTTGGGGTGTCTGTGCAGGGCCAGCGGTTGGACTCAGTGATCCTGGTGGGTCCCTTCCCACTCTGGATATTCCGTGATTCCATGATTCTCTGCCTGTGCTCAGTGCCTAAATTCAAGTAGGATATAAAAAACAAATGGAACTTCAGTTAAAAAAAAGCCAGATGACCTTTCCCCAACCTCTGGCTAGAAACAACAAAATCCATATAAAGACAAACTTGTGGCAGCAGATCTGTCTGCAGAGCCATCCATCACTGTCCCACAGAGTGAACAGGACCCTTAGGAGGGACAACCCTGGATGAATAAACATTGGTGTCTGTGCCTGGCACCAGTTCATTATTCTGTCACAGAGATGTGATGGACTGCCCAGGAACTCTGCAGCGAGTGCCCAGGATGGACAGTCTTTGGCTGTAAATGTCTGTAGGATGAGGTGGGTAACACAGGGATGTGCCCATCAGCAGAACTGCCAGGGGGTCACTCATGGAAGCATTGGAAATCAGGCTGTGACCGCTCTGTCGTTCCACTCCTCTCTGCTTGATGGCACACGGAGGGGAAATATCCAGGTGTGAAGGGCCTTCAGGAGAGAAATTTCATTTATCCTGTGAACAGCTGGGTGTGAAATTCAAACACCACAAGAATGTTGTGATGGACAACAAAAGACCTTTTCGGAAAACAGGAATTCCCTTTGGAAAGGCTGCTTTACGCTGTCCTGTCAACACAAACTTCTTCTCACTGTTTATGTCCTGTAACTCTGCTTAGGGAAGTCAAGTGAGGTGAGGGAACATCAGCAGCTGGCACCTAAAATTCCTGAATAATCAATGATGTCCCTAGGGAATGTTTTTTTCCTCTGAAGTCTGCTCCAAGCCAGTATCTGAACCTGGTATTAAAGGGGCTTCTCAGTTTTCTTACAGAGTATTAAATTGAGCCCATGCCTATGTTCCTCTTACTGTTTTATTTCCTTATTATTGCAGACTACTCTACCTGAAAATTATATTCTCTTTACATGCAATTCTGGGTTAGAATCACAAAACAGAGGAACACTAAAAAGCTTTTCTTTTCAGCTGCAGGTGATGAAAAGCAAGGTAAAAGTGCAAGTACTCCTCTCTCTCCCATTCAGGCCCTGTTTGCAGTGCACCTTGAAGCTTCATAAACCAGTAGAAAAAGCAGCACTGGATGACTGTTGGAAATGGGAGGAGTATTAATAGCAGAAACTGGAAGTTTGTGATGTTTTAGGGAGCACTGACTCGTATTTTCAACAAATCAACAAATAGAAAATCTCAAAATGTTGCAGTTCATCCTTTACACTGAAAAAATGGATTTTAAAAAGAGATATAAAAGCTATTTTAATGAAACAGCCTTGTAGCCTGGCAGCAAACTGTACCTGGTGAACTGGATGGAAACCAGGAGAAAAAGAGCAAAACCTGAGAAGACATAAATCTCCTGTCACCGTTTTTGCAATAACTTCTGGAATTGTTTCTGTCATTGAATAGTTACACTTAAAAACCTCTCATACATCTTGAGCGTCAGTAATTAACTTTTTCTTTCTTTTTTATGATTCCAGGAAAAGATGATTTAAGAGGTTTTGTCTCTTCCAGACTCCAGCTGACAATGTTCACAACTGAGGAACAGGGTGATGCATTAGGATTATAAACCTGGTTTACATTCCAGGGGGAAAATCTGGGCTTTGAGGTGCTGCACACCTTACTGGGGGTGGTTTGTCCCCTGGAAGAAGGTGATCAGGATTACACCAGTGCTGTTGAGTTGATAACTGGGTTCTCTGGTGTTTATAGTATTTCAGTGAGAGCAGTTATTTAATATACTAACACCAATATTTAATTACATGAGACCAAACTATTGCACAATTATCATACACAGAGTATTGGACATTTTGCAGCTCAAATAATTGCACTTCATTTTTTTTGTTGGTTTTGAGTTTGCTTTTAACAAACAAGAGAGATTTTCACAGCAAGATTCCCAAACATTCACAGAATCATTACAGCTGGAAAAGGCCTTCAAGATCTTCAAGTCCAAACTCGGAGCAAATCCCACCATTCCCACAAAATGTGAAGTGAATACTGATCCCTATCTAGAAGTAAACAGGGAAAGGAAAGGCAGAAAACCACACAGAAGTGAGGTGTTAAGGCAGGAATTTAAATTGGAATTGGTCACTGCAGAGCTCTGAACAGGACCCAGGAGAGGCATTCCGAGATGGGGGAACATGGAGCTATGGACAGGTGAGCACCTGGAGCCAGTGGAAACCCTAATCACTGTAACAAAGCTCTTCCCAGGCCTTCTGCTTCCTAAATGCTTCAAATGGACTCTTTTAATTAAATGCAGCAGGATGCCACACTTCTGAAGGAATGGCTAAAGGCAAGCCCTGCTCTGCCAGAGACAGGAGTAACCACGAGGATCTTGAGAAATATTTTGTGGAATATTTCCCACCAGTTTGTGGAACTGACAGTCACAGAATCCCACACTGGTTTGGGCTGGAAGGGATCTTAAAGCTCATCTCCGTCCAACCCTGCCGTGCCCAGAGGCACCTTCCACCAGCCCAGGATGATAATAGTGGAGTTAATGGGAAGTCTTTGAAAGACTTAGATTTAATTAAGAAACCCGTGAACCACAGCAGTGTAGTGCACAGTGTGAAATATAATCATTAATGCAAAGGTTAATAAGTTAATAAGCCACATTTAAGTGTTTAATTCTAATAAATGTTCACCTATTATCTGCGTTGGGAGCCATTTTGTTTCCTCTGTTTACACAGCCTAGGGTTTTCTATCCCAAATATTCTCTATAGGTATGAAATCAACATGTGACAAACGGGCTTTGGTTAAAAAATAATAATAAAAAAAAGGAATTATGGCTTTGATTCCAAATCTCACTCTTCATTTCCAACTATAATAGAATGGACTTGAGTGAGGTTTAAGACACATCCTGGAGCAATGCATGGCTGGATTTAGCACAAATCCACCTTGGAATTGCAGTTCTCCTCCTTGCTCCTGGGCAGCAGCAAAATTACACTGAGCAGACCAGCACAAGAGCCTCACTGGTTATACACTGGCCTGGTCTGCCTGGAGAGCCAGCAAATATGGTCCTTTGGGCCAGAAAATAAAGCAAAACCAAAGATCTTCACATTTCTCCAATGAGAACACAAATATATCAGTGAACTTTTGAGTTTTCAAGTCACACAAAATATTTTTTTATTTTAGCCAATGTGCAAGGGGTGCTGGGGCAGGGGGGATGTGAGGTAAATTATTTTCCATGGAATGATCCATGATCATTACTTCCTTTTTGGGAAGTGGCAGTTTGAGTTCAGCCCAGGCCTAAAATGTGAATACACCACTTTAACTAAAGAGCACATTCATGACATTATTAATGTGATACTTGCAATGAGGAGATAGATCTGATTAAGGTGTTGTGATTTCCTCAGAACAAAAGGGGAGCAACGTGATGTTACAGGGGCTGTAATAAAAGGAAAGTTGTTCTGCTTTGTTCAGAATCATCATTTCTATTTCTCAGTTAAAAACCAAGACAACTGCTTTGTAATTAAACTTGCTTTTTTACTGTAAATGTTGGACATTTGTGGACATTGGGTAGATTAAAATACGCTCCTGCACATGTAACTTAGCCAGTAATGTGTTGTAAACGGTCCTTATTAGCATTCCTGTTACAAAGGTTTATGTTGGGAATGGTTTTAGTTATTGTTTGAATCCAATATTTTGGACACTTTTTGTAGAGGGACGAGGCTGCCGTTTCACATTTCTATGCTCTCTTCAGAGTATCTGTAGGAACCCAGAGTGCTGAGAATATTTCTCTGCCTGTTTTTAAGGGTTCTTACCCCCCTGAACAACACTGTTTTAGCCTCAACCCTTGGAAAAAATTACCAACGGTCAGACAAGAACTAGAAAATACAGTGGTGTGAATTAGGTGATAGACTACTATGTAAGATTGCCACAGGGTGAAAAATGTAGAGGTTTTGGGCTTCTCCTTGTAGTAAATGGATAAGAGTAAAAAATATCAAAATGGAGGATTGTTGTTCTCTAAACCTTCTTCTCCTTCTTCTACTACTCCATATTCTGCAGTAAAAGTAGTTTGGAATGATTGGATAGAGAATTCCGCAGTTCCTAGTTGTGTTACTGAATAATTGGTAGGAAAGTGAAAATAATGTACATTTTTAGTAACTATTGGTTAAAATATCTTTAAAAGGCTGTGTAAATCTTGATAGAGAGGGCTCACTCCTGATTTCTGTGCTCTATGCTGTACCTGGGTCACGCTAGTGGCTCTGTTCCTCTGATAAGACTTAATAAACAACTATCTGGAAGCATTGAAAAGTCTTGGTTTATCTTTGAAACTCCTTGCAAGGACTTTTAGAAAATTCTCTCCCATCAGGAGGGACTTGATTTATGGCACGGTTCAGTGTCAGTATCCATAGCAGATCATTCCTCATGACAATAAAACCAGTTTCTGGGTGCCTCATGTTGACCTAAACTCACAACAATGGAACAGCAAACCCAGTATTCCACTGTGAAAATGCTCTGAGGTTCTCAAGGCCAGGTTGGACAGGGCTTGGAGCAACCTGGGAGAGTGGAAGGTGCCCCTGACCATGGCAGGGGGGTGGAATGGGATGGGCTTTAATGTCCCTTCCAAACCATTCTATGGTTCTATAATTCTGTGAAACATTTTCAAATGACCCTAAAACAGGGATATCCTGACATGGATTTGAAGTTGCAGTGTTTTGGCAGAGCTTGTGCCAGATTGGACACTGTGGGCACACCTTGCCCACCTTGTCTATCCTTTAACAAGTCCAATGAGTTGGAGTTCTGTCCTTTCTGGTCTCATTCTTACTCTCTGCATGTGCAGATCCCAATTTTCTTTCAACCATCCTTTCCAGCCTTCCTTTCCTGTCCTTCTGTGCAGTCAGCACAAAGGCAGGAGCACTAACTAACTAACTAACTCCTAAGGACAAAAGCCACAAACATCTGCAGGATGCAATGGGGACACCAAAAACCCCAAATCCCTCAGGATTTCTTTATATGACAGGCATTCATAGAATCCCAGCCTGGTTTGGGTTGGAAGGACCTTAAAACCCATCCAGTGCCACCCCCTGCCATGGGCCAGGGACACCTTCCACTAGCCCAGGCTGCTCCAAGCCCCATCCAGCCTGGCCTTGGACACTTCCAGGGATCCATGGGCAGCCACAGCTTCTCTGGGCACCCTGTGCCAGGGCCTCACCACCCTCCCAGGGAACAATTCCTTCCTAATGTCCCACATAAATCTCTCCTCTTCTAGTTTAAAACCAGCCCCCCTTGCCCTATCACTGTCTGCTCATGTAAAAATCCCTTTCACTGTTCTTTAGAAATCCCCTTTGGGCCTGGAAGGGGCTCTGAGGTCTCCCTGCAACCTTCCCTTCTCCAGGTGAACACCCCCAGCTCTCCCAGCCTGGCTCCAGAGCAGAGGGGCTCCAGCCCTCAGAGGATCTGTGTGGTCCCCTCCAGACCTGGTCCAAAAGATCCACATTCTTCTTGTGTAAAACCAAGTCTGGCTCCCAGCTCTAAAACATAGGAAGTCCTACACCCCTGTGACATAGACAAGACCAGGAGCCACTTCATCCTGATTCTCTTTTGCCATCCCCTTTTGCATATCTCTTTCCACCCTTTTCTCCCCACTGGTCCCTGTGTGAATCTCCCTTTGATCTGTGCTTTCCATCTCATCCCACCATCCTTGAATTACCTGGCCCCGCTTCCCAGCTCGCTCAAAGGATGCGGTTGAGGTCAGTCCCTGAACTCCAGAAGGACCCTGCTGTGCTGGGGACAGCAGCACTTGAGATCCCTTCAGAACTGAACTCCTGCTTCCCTCCCTTCAAAGCAGGGATCATGCCAGTCCTCTCCCAGAGCTGTTTCAGCTGGGAAACAGGACTTTACACAGACAACAGGCCTTTGACTGCCCCTCTGATGCTTTTGATTTGACTTTAAAGCAAGCCAGCATCAAAGCCACAGAGGAACGATGACAGGAAACGTAACTCAAATTTTTCATAAAGCTGGTGCAGAAAAATGTCACAAGTCTGCCAAGGAGCAGCCTGCTAGTCAATCTTTTGGACAATAAATGTGGATATTTTGGAGGGATGCTTTCCAAGTTGAAAGGTGTCTTTCTTTTTCATGCATTCCTCCCCTCTCCCCCTAGTTCCAGCAGCTCAATTTCTCTGTGATTCAGTCTTGCTGGAGACCCACGGCTCATTTGGGGAAATATCTCACTCTTTACCAGTTTTTCAGCAAGAAATTTTTTGATCAAAATGAAAAGCAAAACTTGGAACTTCCACCAGCCTGCTTCCTGAGTTGTAGAAGAGTGGATCCAGAACTCTTCTAGACCCTTATCTTCTGCAAGTTTGTCTAAATTCAGTTAAGCCTAAACTAGGTTAAGAATTAGAGGAGTCAGACTTGGTATCATACAGTTTCCATTGCCTGCGGAGATGGAAAATGATCTATGATACACCCAGGGCTTGTTTTAAGCAAATTCATCCCCATTAATTGCTGATATCAGATATCTGCAATGAATTGTGAATGACATGCCCTGGATGAATGATGTTCAATCCAAACAAGACTATTAACGTGCCATTCCCACAGGATTAACGCTCCAGCACCGAATCACTCAGATATTGCTCAATATATTGCTTTCAGAGCACTGCATTAACTGAGAAGGGTGTGTATTAATGAAACTCCCTTGGAATAGATTTCCTTTTAAATTGCAGTGCATGTTTTATCTGAGTGGATAGCTAAGACAGTGGAAAGTGGACTGGAAAGTGGCTAAATATTAAGAATTAATTTCCTTGGTATTATAAGAAAAATATTTCTTCTTACTGGTAAGTTGTCACCAGACAAGTTATATGCAGACTTCCAGTTCACAGGGTTTAGTTGTAGAAGAAGATGTTGTAGAGAACAAGGGTGGAAGAGTAGGAATGTCTCTGAACTGCGAACACAATCAAAATCAGTAATATTCGTGGTGGTTGATTCTGTACAAAACAGGGGAACACACAGGTCATTTTCAACCTGATTTTCCAAGAAAATGGAATGCTTACATGTGTTTGCTCACTGTTTCCCTAAAACTCTTAACCTTACTGGCCATTTTTACTCAAATGTAGCAAAAGGACAAACACCACAAAGACATTGAAATTAATAAAAAGTGTATAAAAACATGTGGATGGATAGAAGAAAAACTCTGCTAATGTATCTCAGTAAAGCGCTGCTCCAGAGTCTCATTCCATGAGAGGCAGGATATGATTTGCTCAATGCCCAGGGAAGATCTGGGTGGCTCTGTAGCTCAGGAACCACCTGCTTTTATCTTTTGGTCCCTGTACATCCAAAATTAACGATGTCCTATGTCTAAAAAACTCTTTGTACCTCCACTTTTGCAGAGCTCTGTTCCTACCCAGACACCTGAGATGAGGAATAATTTGCAGGAAGTAGTGCCTTGTTTGCAAAACATCGCAAGTCAACTCGTGCTTTGCCAGAAACACTTTCCTACCACCCACCATTTCTTCCTGCCAATCTTTTGTTGCTGCCTGTGACTGTTAAATTTGCAATTTGATTAACGACTTCATTCCACTGCTTGGAGTGTGTTTTATAGTGCTAGTTCCAGAAAAGAAAGGCAGGTAATTAGACAAATAGAGTGAAGTAGCTCAAAAGACTTTTTGAAGTTGTTAATGCAGTAATAAAGTATCGTGAAAAATATGACAGAATGAGGCACCTCTAAAAATATCCCTTTTAAATTGAAGGTTTCTCTCCTTTTCTGCATTTTTCCTGGAACGAGGCAGCCAGGTCTTTGCTAATGCACAAAAGTGCATGTTAGATGTTCCTCTGGCTTAAATTATGGAGCAGGCCTTAAAAGTGAAACTTGGTGTTCACCTGCAGGTTCCTCATCATAAAGCACAGCAAGGCCAGTTCAAAGAACTGGCTTTAATTGTGACTCACAAACATCACTCTTGGTGCCAAGTTGATAATTGAGATAGTTATTTTCCAGGATGTGCACCAGCAGCTGGGGGCTATAACCCAGAGAAGTCCTCTCTGAATTGCGCATTATTTTTCAGTAATTGACTAATTTTATCCCTCACACCTGTCTTATATAAACCCTGGTGGTAACTCAATGGCCTAAAAGAGTCAAGATATATCTCTCTCTGTCTCCCCTAAAACTCTCGCCTTAAAGACTTTATGAAAAAATATTTCAGAAAGCTGCATTTTAAGCTTTTGTCAAGACACAAGTTGACATAAGCCAACGATCACCCTTACATGACTGAAGCATGTTAAAACTTGCACATGGACTTGAACGAGCCAGGAATTCTGGTTTTGACACAACCAGGATGTTTTTATAGAGATTATCAATTAAGTGGCATGATTTGAAATGCAGAGAAGCTTTTAGAAGGGATCACTATTGCTCATGATGATGCCTTGATACCTGGCTAGCACTCCTGTACCCATTAAAGACACAGCTCTACAGCGTTTACAGGAAAGGATTTCCAGAGGTGGAAATGTAAAGAGAGGAGATTGATCTGCCTTGCTTCAAACTGGGAATAGGAGATCAAAACCCCAGTCTCTTGTGTAACTTCTCTAGGTATTCTTTAAAAAGCAACAGCTCTTCCAAAACTGTTACATAACGTTGCTGATTTTGATGTACCTGCCCTTGCTTTGAAGTGCTAAAGGAGATTTCAGATTTCTCCTGTGAGTGCTTCTGTCTGTGTTGTCAGAACTGTAGAAGCATCCAGGTTTTTAACTGAATTGCCTGAAGTTACATGGGAAGAATGTGGACCTTGGGATTTCATGGAAGAAACACCCAGAACTGACACGCTTTGAGATCTGACATCTCTAGCAAAATACCCAAGTAACTGAGGTTGGAAGACACCTCTGAAGGTCACCCTGTCCAGTTCTCCTGCTCAGAGCCAGGGAAAGCAAGCTGCACAGTTGGGTATCTCTAAGGATTGGAGACAGCATAACCCCTCTGGCCAACCTGTTCTAGCATTTGATCATCTTCAGAGTAGAGAATTTCTCTGTTCAACCGAAATTTCCTGAGTTTCAGTTGGTGTATTTTACAGAATCAGAAGCACAGAACATCCTGAGCTGGAAGGGACCCACAGGGATCATCCAGTCCAACCACTGGCCCTGCATAGACACCCCAACAATCCTACCCTGTGCATCCCTGGCAGCGGTGTCCAAACGCTCCTGGAGCTCTGGCAGCCTCGGGGCTGTGCCCATTCCCTGGGGAGCCTGGGCAGTGCCCCAGCACCCTCTGGGGGAAGAACCTTTCCCTGATACCCAACCTAAACCTCCCCTGGCCCAGCTCCAGCCACTCCCTGGGTCCTGTCCCAGAGAGCAGAGATTGGAGCTGTCCCTCAGAAGGAGATGCAGCCCCCTGGTGAGCTCTACCCTCAGGCCCCTCTTCTCCAGCTGAACAAGGCAAGTGCCCTCAGCTGTTCCTTATATGGCCCTTTCAGACCATTCTCATTAGTTAAAACCCTCCCACAAGCCAAACAAGCTGGGTAAAACAGCAAATTAGAAGTCCTGAAGTATTCAGAAGACAGTCATAACTAAAGAGGACTGTAAAGGTCATAATTATTTTATACAGAGTGGGAAACATCTCTATCTGGCTTACAGAAAATTGATTGGGTAATAGAACTTCAGAAAGTCACATGTTTAATAAAGTAGTCCCAGTTCACTCTGTGACATTTTAGCTGTATCCGGTCCTACTGCATTTCATCAGGGGCAGTGCTGAGGGAGTAAAAAAAAAATCCCTTCCAGAAGTTTTTCCTTGTGGTTATATGGGAATAGCAAATGAAAGATTAAAATGACCATATGGAAGTCTCAGAAATCTGTTATTACACCACATTAGCTGTTGCTATGGCAGCACAATAATAACCAAAGAAATTTTTTGGGAATGTGTTATGGCTATTATTGCTCATATGATTAAAAACTCCCTACAATTACTGCTCACCAATATTCAGCCTCCTAGAGGGAAAAAAAAGAGGTAAATAAGGATCTCTAAGATGCCCATATGTTGATGGAAGAAGTAGCTCCCCAAATATTCCATTAGCTCCCTGATAGCTGTTTCACATTCCACAACATCTGTGGGGAGGGAGTTCCCCAGGAACAAGGCTCTGCCTGGGAGCTCTCTCACTTGAGGGTATTCCACATCCTTTCTTCAAACTCTGAATGCCTGTTTTCCTTCAAGTTATCTTTCCCATCCTCTCCTAATTGAGAATCCTTAACCCTCATGGCTCCCTGTAGAATGTTTTCTCTCTTCCCTGCTTGCTGGGTCAAGTCCTTTCCTTACCTTCCTTATGTTTTTGGAAGTAAAGCTGTTTAACACCCTTCAGCTTAATGTGAAGGAAATCAGTCATGTCCCAGCTATACTTATTTCCTTTTTATTTATTTTTTTCTTTTTATTTTCTTTTTTTTTCCATTTGTATTACAGGGAATTTCTTGGTTGGGGTTTGAGGCTGTTACAAACTCCTCTTGTTTTGGAGCTTTGTGAGGGCTATCAATGTAAAACTGTCAGCGTTGGGAGTTGGAGATGGAGCTTTAAGTCATTTTTTCTGAGATGTTCTGTGGAATTCCAGAAGCGGTGTAGTCCTCACTCTTTGGTTTACAAGACCAGTGCTTTTCAGACACTATCAGAGTATTTTTAGAAGTTGAGTATTTGGTTTTCTAGGGCTCCAAGAAGGGGGAAGAGCATGAGGAGGGTGGGGAAGTAGGCAGGGCAGGCCAGTTGGCTGATAGTGGTGAATGGGTGCCCCACTGACAGCATGGGGAGGTTGGCAGGGAGGACTCAGCAGAGGAGTTGTGGGAGAGGGAGGAAGGTTATTATGCACTGTTGGGGTTTGTGTAGGAAGGGGACAAGAGTTCCAAATGTCCAAAACATGGCTCAGGCTTTGACACCTCCTCTGTGCTGTTTCCTTGTTATTCTTTGGACACTGAGCTCCACTGCTGCCTGAAGGCTGTACTGATAAGGTGTTGATCTGCTGAGAGCAGAGCCTGCCCCAGCAGCAAATAGAGTTTACAGCCAACACAGAGAGCGCCTGTACGTTCTCCAGCCCAAATCCCTGGAACAGCAGCTGGCAGCCTCCTCAGAGCAGGTTCCAGCAAAGGTCAGCATGGAGGAGGAAGCCACAAGATCCAATTTCATCATATGTCTTCTCACCTTCATATCCAGAGATGCAAAGATGTCTGAAGCGCTGGCGAGTGACCTCTGGATGTCACACTGATTAATTGGGGGAGTTTGCTTTCACCCCAGGACACCAAGTGCCTGGTTAGATTAATTATCATTCCCTCACAAGGCTATTGCTCTTCCACTGCCTCCTTCTACAGTCCCTACAGCATTCCTCATGCAGCGTGGGATGTTTACAACAAACATTTTGAGGATCACAGAGACAACTTCTAAACATTCCCTTCCTTTTGCATGGGTTGAGAAAACCAGTTACTCATTATTCTCTTTAAACATGTTAAAAGGCAGATTTCCCAAATTGCACATCAGTAGTTAGAAACTGCCATTGTTAGAATGATAGAGTGGAGAATAACAATGTAAATATTTTAATAAGCAAGATTACTTGTGAAAATAGTATTATATCCAGGTATGCCCTGGAGCTCACAGAACGCCTCAAGTCTTGCCTTCTGCAGAAGTGAAAAGTCAGCAGCAGTATCTTAAATCCAGGTTTTATGCTACTCTTTCCACAGAAGCCTGGAGTCATAGATTAATAGATTCATAGAATTATATAATGGTCTGGGTTGGAAGGGACCTCAAAGCCCATCCAGTGCCACCCCCTGCCATCGGCAGGGACACCTTCTACTGCCCAGGCTGCTCCAAGCCCCGTCCAACCTGGCCTTGGACACTTCCAGGGATCCAGGGGCAGCCTCACCACCCTCCCAGGGAACAATTCCTTCCCAATATCCCATCTAGCCCTGCCCTCTGGCAGTGGGAAGCCATTCCCTGTGTCCTGTCCCTCCAGGCCCTTGTAAATATTCCCTCTCCAGCTCTTCTGTGGCCCCCTTTAGGTACTGATTGGCTGCTCTAAGGTCTCCCTGGAGCCTTCTCTTCTCCAGACTAAATAATCCCAGCTCTCCCAGCCTTTTCTCCCAGCAGAGCTGCTCCATCCCTCTGCTCATCCTGGTGCCTCCTCTGGACTCTTTCCAGCAGCTCCAGGTCCTTCCTGTGCTGGGCCCCAGGGCTGGGGCAGCTCTGCAGGTGGGATCTCACCTGAGTGGGGCACAGGGGCAGAATCCCCATCCCTTCCCTGCTGCCCACGCTGAGGGCTCAGCCCAGGGCACTGTCGACTTTCTGGCCACAAGTGGATGGCTCTGGCTCATGTCCAGCTTTCCATCCGTGAGAACCTCCAGTTCCTTCTCTGCAGGGTGCCCTCAATGCCCCCTTGTCCCAGTCTGTGCTCTTGTCTGGGATAGCCACAACCCAGGTGCAGGACCAGCACTCGGCCCTGTTGAAGTTCAAGAGGTCCACACCACTCCAGCCTGTCCAGGTCCCTCTGGATACCCCATCCCTCCCCTCCAGTGTGTGACCCCACCACCCAGCTCTGTGTCATCACCAAATTTGCTGAGAGTGCCCTCGATCCCTCTCTGCCTGTCACAAATTGTACTTCAGCTTTCTCCATATCCTGGCCATATTTTATATTTCAACCTTCTTTCAATGGAATTCTGTTCTTTTTCTTGCTCTCTTTCCGCTCTTTTTTTTAATGCCCATTTGTCGAATTTTCTCTGGTGGATTTCCCTTCCTGTGATGCCGCCTCTGCCTTAGTGGACACATTGTTGTTTTCATCTTCCCAAGGAAAATCTTATGATTGAATTCATAGGTCTTTTGAAAGCTGAAGAAAAGGATTTAGCAGCTGAGTGGGTGAAGTTTGTACATTACTATTCAAGATTAGAGACAGGGCCAATTTCTCCAAATGGGGTTGGCAGTCACACAAAAGCACAGACACGTTAATTTCCTGATTTTTCTGTTGTTAAATTGTGTTTCACCAGCAAACCAAGATAAGTTTGTACAAAAGGGTACAAAGAGGAAACAAAGTTCCCTCAGTATATGGCAGGAACATAAAAATATAAAAATAAACAAGTCTCTGAATGGATATTATACCATTTTCTATCATTTAGGTGAGAAAGGCTTAGCAGGTCATATGGATTTTCCTGTGTTTTCAGAATTCAGGATTCTGCCTGGGATGTTCAGAAGGACCCGGAGTGTTGGACAGGACAGAGCACAGCTGATGGCATGTCTAGGGCAGGGGGATAATATGGATTTTCCCACGTCCTTTTGGTCAGCAGGGGATGACAATCCACACCACTGGGACTTGGGGATCCTGGGAGACAATGAGCTGTCCCTCAGCTGGGGGACAATGTATGCTGGGAACAATGGTATCCTGGGGTGCATCAGGAAGAGCATTCCCAGTAGGTCAGGGAGTGACCCTGCCCCTGTGGCCAGCCCTGGAGGCACCTCTGGAGTGACCCTGCCCCTCTGGCCAGCCCTGGAGGCACCTCTGGAGTGACCCTGCCCCTGTGGCCAGCCCTGGGGGCACCTCTGGAGTGACCCTGCCCCTCTGCCCAGCCCTGGAGGCACCTCTGGAGTGCCGTGCCCAGCTCTGGCTCCTCAGCCCAGCAGGGCCAGGGAGCTCCTGGAGCGGGGCCGGCGGGGGCTGCGCAGCTGAGGAAGGGCCTGGAGCAGCTCCGTGCCCAGCATAGGCTGAGGGAGCCGGGGCTGCTCAGCCTCGAGAGGAGCCCCAGCTGAGAGGGGCCCTCAGCCCTGGCTGTCCCTGGCTGCAGGGAGGGCTCAGGGCAGGGCCCGGGCTCTGCTCCGGGGCCCAGCAATGGCACCAGAGCACCGGGCAGGGCCTGAGCCCGGCAATTGCCCTGCCCAGGAGGCAGAACTGCTGCCCTGGGCAGGGCCAGCCCTGAGCACATTGGCCACAGAGGCTCTGGGCTCTCCTCCCTGGGGATATTCCAGAGCTGTGTGGACACAGTGCTGTGCCCTGTGCTCTGGGATGGCCTTGCTGGAACAGGGAGGTGGCACCAGATGAGCCACTGAGGGCCCTTCCAACATGGCCCATCCTGGGACTCTGGGAATCTTTGATTTGGGAAGAGCACTTGAGCACCTCATTGTCAAACCCAGAGCCACGGTGTAAATCCCCAGAAAGGACTTGAGAATGTGGAGATGTTTGAGAGGAGAATGGTTTGGTATGAAAACTGCACTTTGAGAGATCATAGAATGGATCGATTTTCTGAGCAAATTGGTCTGGTTTTCAATTGTGAAAGTTGATTTGTTCTTTGGAGAAAAGCAGCATGATCTAGGGAAAGAGACAGAAATGGCAACCTGCATAAGTTCCAAATTAAAGGCCAAAATTACTTTCTTATCTGTGGAGGCACAGCTGGCAAAGATGCATTAATTTGGTATTTGTGCCTCATCCAAATACAAGAAGACTTTCAGACAAAAGTAATTGGAAACCCTTTGAATATTTTGTGTGGTTTATGGTATATTTTAGATAAAATTTATTTCAAAAATATGTAGAAAGTGCTCAGTAAAGTCATATTTCCTCTTGTTCCTAATATTCCAATCAGATATTGTTCTAATGCAAGAACTGCTTGGAGAAGAGAAGGTTCTAGGTGACCTAAGTGTGGCTTTCCAGCGCCTGAGGGAGCTGACAGGAAACATGGAGAGAGACAATTTACAAGGGAGGGAGGGACAGGACACAGGGAATGGCTTCCCACTGCCAGAGGGCAGGGCTAGATGGGATATTGGGAAGGAATTGTTCCCTGTGAGGGTGGGGAGGCCCTGGCACAGGGTGCCCAGAGCAGCTGTGGCTGCCCCTGGATCCCTGCAAGTGTCCAAGGCCAGGTTGGATGGGGCTTGGAGCAGCCTGGGCTAGTGGAAGGTGTCCCTGCCCATGGTAAGGGGTGGAACTGGGTGATCCCTAAAATCCCTTCCAATCCAAACTATTCTGGGATCCTTTGTAATTGTGAAGACAGGAAACATTGGATTTTCCATGTGCTTTAAGAAGGGTCAGGCAAAGTTTAGTTAAATACAAAAGGCCACTGGAACCGGGCTGCTCAGAACTCATTCAGGGCTAAGAAAGCCTTTAAGTGAGGTCTAGTTCAGCAATGCTGGAGCTTTATTTAATCAGGACTAAGGTGCACTGCAGTTATTTGTGCCAGCCTTTCTGAAAGGTACACAACCTCTAGATTTCTGTTTTCAGCCAGACATATCCATAACAGTGAACAACTACGAGTAACAGAGTAAAACCTTTAGTGATTGCATCAAATCTGTAACTGAGCTACATAGTGACACACAAATAAGTTCTGAGACATTTGGCCTGTCCCACCCACCTTCTAGGTGTCCAGGGGGAGAAAATCCTTTGTTTCTGTTGGTGTTGGAGATCTCTGGGGACAAAAGACACATTTTGTGCATTGTAACAGCCCCACAGGACTGGATTTCTTTTATTAAATCTTCCTCTCCTTCCCCAAAATGTATAAACCACCTCCAACAGGTACCTTTACAAATTCATCTTCATATGATGGGGCGTTTTGTTTTTTGGGTTTTGTTTTTTTTTTCTGACAAGCAGGTAAGTCCCAGTTCTGCTTGGACTGAACTCATGATGGAAGCTGAAGAAATTGCATATCCACTAAAAGTCATTTTACTGTCATTTTAACCATTTTAGGAGCAGGGATCAAGTGGGGCTCAGACACAATGATTTGCAGAAATCATGAGGAAAAAATAAAGAAAGAATGGCAGTTGTTTATACTGAAGACAGGGCATAAGGATTTTGCAAAGAGGACACAGTTTTCTGAGCCCATGATACTTGGGACAAAAAGTTATGGACATAAACTGCCTTGAAATACTCAAATTAGGCACCAGGCAGACTTTGAGACTTTCAGAACTCCTGTATGATCACATTACCATGTGCTTCCCAAAGTCTTTTACCTTCTCTAGTCAGACTTTTAACCATTTTTAGAGCCTTCTTAAAGGCAGATGGCAGCTCAAATCCATGCTTTCCTTAAAGAAAGGAAACTTCAGGCTCCCCGGTGGCATCTTCAAGCACTTTAAGCCACTCCCCGCCCCGTACTGATCCTAGCAAAGATCCTTCCACAGAGATCATTTTTATTCTGTAGGTATTTTAGCCTATTATGGCAGACCAGAGTTTGCAGCTGATATATTGTCTTTTTTTATTTCTCTGAGGAAACCTCTGGCGACTGTGATATTTAATGTTATCAGATTGGAGTGGCGCACCGTTAGTAATTTCTGAGCTTGGTGGTTTCATTCCCTTTCCAGAACCACCTCTCTGTGTTGCTGTGCTATTCCCCATTTCCAAAAGTTGAGCGGGGAGCCATAGAGAGGAAAATGTAAATGAAAAAGTTCCTAATGCAGCCTGGCTATGACATGATTACAACTAGGTTAAATGTATTAGTTCTCCACATATTACACTAGAGGTCATACAACATCTAATTTATTTCCTTGACTTTCACATTTCACACTCCCATGAATGTAATTCCTTTCAATTTTCCCTGCTGTCGGTAATTGGTGTGCCACACATCCCTCTTCTCCAACAGACTCCCTCTGATTATCCTAGCACTGCATTCTGTGTATCCATTAACAAGCAGGGATCATACTTTCCCCTAGGCCTGCTTTCCACTTCTCTCTCTCACACTCATTCATTTGGTAAGGGCACCAAGTCCTCATATATTTCACATTTAGAAAGGTTGGTATTTTCTTAAGAAGAAAAAAACCTGACCCCACAAAACTTGCCAGTGGCTGAGGTTGTCTTTCAGCCCTCACTTTTTGTCTCATATTTCACCTCCCCCTGTGATGTCTTGCAGTGCTTTCAAAAAAGTCTCCTTTAATGCAGGCAGGGATTTCACCTCATCGTGCCCTATCTTTAAATGCGAGTGACAAAGAAATGTAAAGTAGAGATTATTTTGTAAACTGTTGCAGGGAAAATGGAATACCAAAGAAGATTAGAGCTCAATCTTGTTTTCAGCTCTCAAAGCTCTCCTTGCCACTTCTATTGCTTTCCTGTAAAGGTTCTCAGGGTCTGCATCTGGTGGTAGCACCAATTATGTAATCATGGGAGTCTGAGTTCCAGCAAGCAGATATTTCTTACATCTAGTTTTAAACAGCAGAGAAACTGATTTGTAATTTCTTGAAATAATCTGTGCAGATCCTGGTGGCAAAGACCCTCTCAGTGGTTCAGGATTCTATGAGCATGAGATTCAGTCTTTTACATATCTCTTAGTTATTCCCAGGTTTTAATCCTGTCCCAACAAGAACCAGGATCTCTTTGTACCCAGCCTCTCTCTGTCATTTTTACTTCCCATTTCCCCAGGTTTTGAGAACCTGTTTTGTTATTCTCTTGGCACCTAACTGAAATCATTCTTCCTTGGCTTTCACATTTGAACTGGAATTTATGTGAAGAAAGACCTGCAAGTCCAGAACAGGGGAAGATGTGGAAAGAGAAAGAAATTCATGGGGATGTCCATTCCAGCCTCCCTTCTCTCTTGGCAAACCCTCCTCTCCTCATCCCTTCTGCTTTTACCATTTCAACCCTATATGAACCTGTTTCTGTGGGGCTTTGGAGTTTTGAGTTGGATAATTCAAAAAGACAAAAGACATGTGGGCTGTCATATCAGGCCTGCTGAAATGATTCCTCTGTGAGGCTGAACATCTCCTCTTAGAAATGTTCTGACACTGGAAAAAGGTGTGTTTGTCAAAGGATCGTGGAAATACAGGAATACAAGGACTCACAGTCTACCTTTGAGGGGATTTCACAGAGCTGGGAAACCTCCCAAGCAAGTGATCAATTCAGAATTAACTGTAGATTTTTTTAAAATTCAAATCCATTTTGATTTCCGGATAGTTTTGCTGATAAAACATTCCTTTGTGCAATATCATTTGCCTGTAAAGAGTGGAAATTAATGTGTTGATTTTATTTAGAGGAATCCCAAAAACCTTCCCATTTCAATAGCACCTGTTGGCTTTTGGGGTTTTTATTCCATTCCCTTCCCCTTTCCTCTTCCCCTTTCCCTTTCCCTTTCCCTCTTCCCTTTTCCCCTTCCTGTTCCCCTACCCTTCCCCTTCCCTCTTTTCTTCCTTTCTCCAAAGGCCTATTTAATTACTTTTCCAAATCACATTTCATGCCTTGTTCTATGATCTACCCAAAGTATATTTTTTTTAGGAACCAGATCCACCCCAATTGCTCGTGGCTGTGTATTTTCATTAAATACTTTACCCAGGAATCTGCTAAGTCACTAATATAGTGGGAATTAAAAAGCTGACAAATAATTTGATCCAAGTATAAACATACCAGATGGAGACTCCTACTTCACAAGAAGCCACATGGAAAAGATGAGGGGAAATGGGTACAAGTTACTGCTGGGGAGATTCTGACTGGAGAGCAAAGGGAAATGTTTCACAATGAGAGCAGTCAGCCACTGGAATAATCTCCCCATGGAAGTGGTGGATTCCCCAACACTGGACACTTTCAAGTTTTGTCTGGCCAGGATGCTGGGCCATCCTCTCTAGACCAAGAGCAGCTGGACCAGATGACCTTTGACATTCCTTCCAGCGTGCTATTCCATGATTCCATGATTTAACTCCCAACAGGACAGCAGGGTGCTCTTGTCCTTGGGGGGACACAGGAAGCCACCTGGGTCTCCCATGAGATTTGGCCCACCTGCACTGGGGCTCTTGTCTTGCAACCACTTTCTTTTCCCACAGTGAAATAAGTCACCAAATACCAAACATGATCCCTGTTCCGCTCCACTGTTTTTAGATTCACCAACCTGGAATGGTTTGGCTTGGAAGGGGCCTTAAAGCCCATCCAGTGCCTCCCCTTGCCAGGGGCAGGGACGTTTTCCACTAGCCCAGGGTGCTCCAAGCTTTGTCCAACCTGGCCTGGGACACTTCCAGGGATGGGGTGTACCTTCAATTCAGGAATTTCTTCAATTCCCTCTCTGCACTGCTGCCTCTTTAACTGCTCTGAAGTGGCAGATTCCCAGCTTATACTGCAGTAATTACCTTTAAACCCATGCCCATAAAACCTTGGAGATCACTTAGGCTTTTTCTCTTCAGGAGAGCCAATTGCTGCTTTTTCAGGTTGCTGCAGTCCATTGAAAGCTGGGGTAAAATACTGCAGCAGTTAGTGAACACCAGCATCTCCCTTTGCCTGGCAGGGAGAACAAATCATAATTCAAATTAACCTCGCTGTGTAAAGAAATTTTGTTACGTGTCATTATGTTATATTATATAGTATCTATAAATCAATCCCAGCAAGCCATTTGCTTCAATGACGGGTTTTTGTGTGCAACACAGTGAAGCTGGAATCCTCCCAAGGATTAATTTTTCAAATAACAGCGAATTCCAAAGTGGAAAACACAGAATTTTGTAAAACAACAGCATTTTGGACCCTCAAAACACTTCATTATAATTAAGAACCAATGGAGACAACTCTTCCACAATGCATTTAATGTAAATGCATTTAATTCCAGCAAGGAAGTTGGTTTTCCTGACAGCCTTCTGGAGGGAATTGTGCCCAAGTGTCCCCAAATCCAGCTGCCACACTTTCTGCCCTTTTCCTGGACCGTGTCACGCAGTCCCTCCTATCCTGAGTGTCGTTCTGGATTACCAGAACCTCAAGCAATTTGTTTGTAGTTTAGCAAGAACATTTCCAGGTTTCTGCTTCAGAAAAATCTATCTACAGGCAATTTTGATGTTTGAAGTGCTCTGCTGCATCTGAAGGTGTTGCCTGAAAAGATTTTTAATTGATTGCTTGAAATGTTTCAAAATTAATTGGGCGTGTTGCTTCCTGGGCATTTTGCTTTCCCAACTATTGTGTTATACGTGTACTTCAGTGTCCAAGTAAAGCTTTCAGTAAGATTGATTTTGTTTCCAGGCCAATCTTTTTCAAAATGCCGTTGATTAAAAAAAAAAAAAAAAGAAAACAAAATGAGAGAAAATACAATTTTTTAGGGGAAGCCTAATTTTTGCAGTTTCCTTCATTCATGCTCAGATTCTTCCCACATTTTAAAGAGCACAATTAACCAAAAGTGAATCTGGCCTGATTCGCCATCATTTTCTCTGGGTTTATGTGGAGTAAGCGTTGCTTTTAATGCCATTACAAAAGCATAAAACTAAAATAAGGCAGTAGTAATTCAATTCCAACACACATCCCAGGTAGTAAAAACGTCTGTAGGGGAAGAGCTTCAAATATATTTAGATAAATAGATGCTTCAACCACCCAACACACAGAGGTTTGAGATTATCCCTGGTCCGTGGCAGACTTCCCATCCTCGTCCCTGGGAGCTGAGGGCAGGCTCTGCCTCCCAGGCATCACAACATCTTCAGCATTTGGGGTTTGCTGCTTTATCTTCCTCAGCACTGCCGGAGAAATCAGATTTGCAAAACCAGAGCGCAGAATCAGTTTAGTCCTCAGGTTGCTCAGTATTTCCTAGCAGCCAAACTCATTCCTGGTGCAGCTCCATCTGTTCCCCATGAAATTATGCGCGCTGAATTTTGCCCAAAGTGGTTAAAAGCTTGAGGAGCCATTAATTTTTGTAAATTTTGGAGGCACTACCAACATGAGAAGGAGAGGGGTTAGTGATGTAATTTGGGAGGCAATGGATAAGAAAAGGATTTAATTAAGGGTAATGGGAAAGCATTAAGGCAAAGGAAATTTACCAGGAGGTTGATTTAAAAACATATACAAATTCTCAGTGCTCTGATCAATTTAACAGTTCAGTAGGCACCAGAATAATGTTGGAGTCCCACTGTTTGAAGCAATTAAAAGCATGTGTTTAAAAGAGCAAAACCACATAAACCACAAATAGAATGTGACACGGGTCTCTTTCATCACCAGGTGCCTCTGCTTGGAATCTTTTCCCAGCAGGATGGCAAGACCTGGCAAAATATGATAATATTGCCAATTACTTGGATTATTAATTTGTCATCTTTGAGTCCCGTTTTGTTTTAAAGTTTGGTTCCAACTGTTCTAACAAAATACAATTAAGTAAGAGTGACAGAACAGGGGGGAATGGCTTCAAGCTAAGGAAGGACTGGGTTAGATGGGACTTTGGGAAGAAATTCCTCCCTGTGAGGGTGGGCAGGCCCTGGCACAGGGTGCCCAGAGAAGCTGTGGCTGCCCCTGGATCACTGACAGTGTCCAAGGCCAGGTTGGACGGGACTTGGAGCAGCCTGGGCTAGTGGAAGGTGTCCCTGCCCATGGCAGGGGATGGAACTTCTGAATGAGCTTTAAGGTCCTACCAATCCAAACCATTCTAAAAGATTCTATAAGAGCAGAATTTTAGCTCAACTTCCTTAAATGTAAATCTTTTTTCCCTGTTCGTTTTTTGCTTTTCTTCTCTGCAAGCAAACTGCAATCAAATACATCACTGAAATACTGAGGAAGGCAGTCAGATTTTCCAAAGTGCTCTGTATATTGGAAGAATAATCATCAATACAAAAAAATCCAACTGCCCATGGTGCATCTTTGGCTGAAAAGCCCTTTAAGAGCTCCATACGTAAGTTTATAGCTGCTTATTTCCATCCCATTCCATGAGTATTTAATGCCATTGATTTCCCCATTTGGACACATCATTAAAGGACAAGACAGACACCCATGCTCTAGAGAGAAGTTATTGAGTGGGGTGTAAAAAGGGAGAAGATTAAGAAGGCTACTTGCAAGGAAGAGGCACGCGGAGCTGAGGAAGTGTGTCCCTGCAATTCCTCAGCTGTCACCTCACAGCCATGTGGGGACAAAATCAATGGAAGCACCCTCAGCTCCACATATGGGAACTGGGCCCTGATGGCATCACACAGGCGATGGGCCAAAGCGTGTGCACAGTTCCATGGGGCTCCCAGCTCGGAAAGGCTGGCAAAGGATTGCTTGATTTGGCAGTTTTCTTTGTTTTCAGCACCCCTCTGTTCCAGGCATTCATCTTCCTCAGGTGGATCAAGGTGCTTCCATCAAAAAAACCTTCCCAACACACCTCAGTGCAGTGAAATCACTCCCGTAATTTAATTAATTCACTTCACTTCAGTACTGATAGAAAAACACTTAAAACTTAGATGGTTTAAGATATGTTTTTCCCTGATTGTTTTTCATTGCAAAAATTATTCTGGAGATGTTCACTAAGCTTATTTTTCCACCCTCTCACGTCTGACAGCATGATTTTGT
This sequence comes from Corvus hawaiiensis, assembly GCF_020740725.1. Taxonomy (NCBI): domain Eukaryota; kingdom Metazoa; phylum Chordata; class Aves; order Passeriformes; family Corvidae; genus Corvus; species Corvus hawaiiensis. The sequence goes on along the minus strand of NC_063221.1, from coordinate 3,349,371 downwards.
GCAGCAGACTGGTGACCCAGACACTGGTCATGTAAGAAGAAAATCCAAAAACATCCATAGGCTGAACATGAATTTGAACTGAAATCAGATTAAATTGAAATGCAGCATTGTTAGACGGAGAAAAAAAATTCTTATTTGAATATGCTGATTTGAGGAGGGCATTATTGCGGAAGACATTATGGATTGATAATCCTGTCAGCGGGATGAGAAATAAGAGGAGCCTCAATGAACAGTTCAGGTCTTCCTGCAAAGGTTGTTATCTGTGTTGTGACCTTTTGAGCAGGACTCTGTGGGATGAGAAGAGACAGATATGAGCCAAAAGACCTCCTTATCTCAGATCTCATTATCTTTAAGGCTCACAGGCATGGGTCAGGTCAAGAGAAAGCGACATAAGATATTACACTGTGTGTGATGGTTCTTCATGGCAACATCGAGCCTAGTGCAGGGCCAGTGCAGAACACACAGCACCCCTGTTTCCAAGAGAAATGGCAGGCATTCCCTACTTCTCTGCTCTTACCCTGCTCCTCCCAGGCCTCCCAGAACCACTTGATTTAATCCCTCTCAGCTCTTCCTCAGCCACCTTCTGCCATCTCCTCCTGCACAGACTTTGTCCAGAGACACTTCTACATCAGCAGTTTACCTTTTGTGGCATGTTGGATAACACACCCCTATCCTATAAATCAAAAGAAGTTTCAAACAAATGAAACATAAACTTCTGGCAAAATAGTTCATCCACAAATAAAATAATTTTTTTTTCTTTAAATCCTTTCAAGTTGCAGATTCTTCTAAAGCATGAGAAGTGGTTGCTCACCTGTTCCCATTTATCTCTCTTGGTTTCCCTTTTATTTGTGTGTTCCCTGGCTGCTCTCATCTGCCCTGTCTCTGTTGAGGACTGTCCTTAAAACTTCGGATTCATGAAAGAATTTTTATCTCTTCATCTAAGGATACATTTTGACAATCCAGCTCTGAGATGCTGGATACTCACCCACCATATCACATTTCCTGAAGCAAGGCATTCAGGTTTTTTAGGGAAGTGATGTGTAAGAGCCTCTTCTAGGCTGGCCACTTTTCATGGAATCACAGAGTGGTTTGGGTTGGAAACGACCTCAAAGACCATCCAGTTGCACCCCCTGCCATGGGCAGGGACACCTTCCACTAGCCCAGGTGGCTCCAAGCCCTGTCCAACCTGGCCTTGGTCACTTCCAGGGATCCAGGGGCAGCTACAGTTAGGTGTTTCCTAACTCATCCACTCATCAACTCATCCACAAGCAACGGGATTTTCCCATCTCTCTAAGCTCACATTCCCATCTTCTCTCTGAACCCATTGTTCCCACCATCTCAGCTCATGTTGTAGGTGCTCTTCTCTGGTGTGGTTTGCTCATCTGTGGAAAGCCAAGCTGTCCCCAGCTTATTCCTAATATTTTTGCCTAATACATTTCCTGTGTCTGCTCTTGACTCTGTGTCTGCCCTGTGCCTGCAGGGACCTGAGCCATGCCCAGTTCCCACCACTGCTGCCCTCTCTGCCACACCTGCAGTGGCTCTCCCATCCCTCCTCCCACCCTGAACCCCATCTCCCCTTATGGGACTCTGAATCCATGTCCTTCCCAGATGTTGTGTCCTTGGCCCAACTCAATCAGTACTGAACAACTTTCCAATGTATCCAACAAAGATCAAAAATCCCGTCATTCCACACAGCCATTTCAGAGGGTCTGTTCTGCCCTGGCAGGTCAGCTCATTTTATGAATCACCGGCTACAATTTTATTTTATCTCAGTGAAGCCAAAAGGAACAGAAATGGCAGGAACCTCCTTCAAATGTCAACCTCATTAGGCTTTTAAACAAACTACCTGAAATCAAAGTTACATATTTTTAGCAGAAAGTACAATAATTTTGTATTTGTTGCAAGCCATCCACTGGTATCTGCTCACAACTGTGAAATAAAGATGAGTAGATAAATGAGGATAATTTTTATTCCCTGCTATGTTAACACTGCTTCTTTTCTGTTCTCCTTTATGGCTGGTGTGGGTATGATTTTAGAGGAAAAAGGAAGAAAAAAAGTAACCCAGTCAACTCCCTGCACCCTTTAACCTGTGTTTGAACTGCAGAACCAGCACCACAGCTCATCATTTCACCTACACGGAGGCAACAATTACAGGATTTTTCATTCCACCCCATGTTCTACCTCCTGATTGTCTCATTGCAATATTGCAGTATTGATAGGACAATTTCTGAGCTGCTCTGTAATATTTTATTCCACCAAATGTAATCTGCTGCTATTGTCTAATCCTGCTGGTAGCACTGTGCTGATCCGTCTCTGTGACGGCGAGATGGTGCCCAGAGGAACAGGCCCAGAAGGGTTCATTTCCTCATCTACCCAGTTCATAAAACACACACCTCCTAATGTCAGCTAAAATGAAGTGTCAGAGGTCCAGCCGAGTTGCAAATATTGGCTCCAGGTTGAGTCTCTCTGGGATCCATGGATCCGTAAGTAAAAGAAGGAGCAAATTGCTATAAATTCCGACCAGAATATGAGAGGCAGCTAAAAAAGAGGCTTTTGTGAATGGAAATTGAAGATCCTGGAGCTCAGTCGTGCTGTCAGATGTTTAACTTCCTAGCGTGAGAGGAAGTCATTTAGCCAGGAGGGAATTAACAAAGAAATGCTTTCATAATTGCAGTTTTAAATTGTTTCTCTTATCATCAAATTATAACCATGCATGGAAGCAACAGAGGGAAAGGAGTTCAGAACATGAGGAAGCATGGGCAGGATGATTAGCATGTTTTCCCTGAGGTATGGATCCAGCAAGAGAAACACAGTTTAAAGATCAGGGACAGAATTGCTGGGCCTGAAAGGGAAAAAGATTTCCAGTGTGAAACTTGTTTAAACCAAATCCATTAGGCATATTTATATTGGCATAAAGAGTTTCACCTTTTCTAAGTGTACTTCTCTAAGTGATCAGAGTTCTTGGGGTGCTCCCCTTCTTAGCAGTTGATAAGAAGCCTTTAGAGAGGAGTGTTAGAACAAGCTGAGGATAATGTTTTGTCAAATGTTAAAAGCATTTGAAATCACGGCTGCTTCTTTCAATGATCAGCTCAAGCAGTGGTTAAACGTGGGTTTTTTATAAAAAAACCCAGTATATAAACCACTAGAAACAGTATATAAAATAAATAGGTATGAAAATAAATATGATACAAAATACTAAACCCAGTATATAAAACAATGAACCCAGTACATAAAACACTTAAGAAAGTATATATAGAAAAATGTGTCAGGAAAAAAAATGCCACTTGGTGCATCCAGGTCACCCTGCCATGCCCAAATGGAATGATGGCTTTGTGGTATCCTCACACCTTGCTGCCACAGTCCCTGGGTGCTGCTCTGGAGCTCCTGAGTGTGAGGTGTTCCCTTGTGTCTTGATGGCTTCTCCAGTCACCACAGGCTGTGTGCTCACTTTTGCCCCAGTGAAGAAAGTTTTCATTGAATTTTAAATCCTTGAATCTCCTGAGCTGGGAAGGATCTACAAGGATCAAGTCCAACTTTACTGTCAGGAGCTGCATGCTCTCTTTTAAAGATGCTCCCTTTCTTTCCCTTTTTCCATGCTAATGAATTATTGTTTCATCTTTTGCCTTTATAGATGCCAAAATTTGTATCTGTAGGCCCCAAATTCTGTCAGGTTTTGGTTTAAATCACCATTTTAAATGATTCAGAGAGATTTTTGTGTTATGTGTTTGAGAAAGAGTGGGTTGCACACTTTTTGCTTGTCACCAAGGCACGGACAGAAAGCAGAGCTGCCACTCTTGTTACCACGTGGCATTTCCACAGAAACATTCCACAAACTGTCACTTCTCACACTGAATTCCAGAGAAAAGCTCTGGCCCTTCTGCAAAAACCTTTCTTGCCTTACTTCTTCCTAATTTCCCTTCTCCAGGTCTGCTGCTGAATAGAACATCAGGCCTGTGGTCATTTGTCCATCTGTCTGCAAAGAGACAGTTATGAATCCATGCTGGAAATTCCAGTTAAATTTAGATAAGTGGGAGATTTTTATCACTTTACACTAGAAAAGCACTTTAGAAATATGCAGGCAAATAAAAAATAAACCTGTTCCCATCTGTTTACAAAATCTCAGCACTGTCACAGCAACATAAACACTTTATGTTTTTATGTACTTTGGTGTGAGACATTCCCTGTCACTGGTGCAGTTTGCAATTACAGGGAAGTGAGGCAGAAAATAGCAGCTCCAGAACGGATTAAAGTAATGAAGTTCGAACTATTATTTGAAAGGTTGTTGTTATTTTAATAAATACCTAATCTCCTCAGCCTCCTGGATCCCTAACTGATCTTTAACTATTATTGTTCCTGGACGTTTCTCATCAACTTCTAATTGCTGGTTTAAGGCAATGGGAAATCAAGAGGATAATGACAATGGCTGTGGAGATTGTTACAACATTCAAACATGCTTAATAAAATGTTTTTAACAGCTCTTTGCTGGAAAGGAGGGCCTGAAATTCACATCAGCCACTGGAATGTATTTCTCACTATTCCATGACCATATCCCAATAAACCATTACTAATAATTCCGAGTTTGTATCCAGTTTAGATGAATCTATAGATAAATTAGATTGGTAAAAGCTCTCCATAATCAAGGAAGGAAAGCACTTCATAGCACTGAAATAAAGCTTTTTGGTCAGTTATTGGGAAATCTCTTCCAGGATTCTTGGAGCACCTTAGGAAAAAGCCCTTTATGATCCATGTATATTGTTTTAATAAATAATGTAGTTCAAACCCTTGCCATGGGCAGGGACACCTTCCACTAGACCAGTAATAATATTATTATTATTATTATTTTGATAAGTGATTGTAGTGTTTTTAAATCACTGTTGCTATCAGTATTGATATCATTATTTCCATTGATGTTATTATTATCTAAACTGGACAGACCTTAAACTAACGGTAACTTCCATCATATTGAAAAGGTAGCAGCTTTTTATGATATTTATTATTCAATTTTGATATCCTTAGCATGACCAGGAAGCAACAGACAGATTTAGTCACCTCCAGCAGAATTTTGCGTTGCACATGAGAAAAAGATAATTTTATTCTCTGCTTGGATTTTATTTGCAGTAAAGATAAGTTTGTGGATTAATATTATATACAGGTATATAATGGGACTTGCAAGATGATGCTGGGTTTGTTTTCAGCAGTGGTGCAGAAATAGAACTGAGGGTTGGAAGTAGATGATCTTTAGAGTCCCAAATCATTCTGTGATTCTCTGTCTCTATTTAGTTAGTGCTTTACACTTAGAAAACCCTCCTCCAATTAGCAGATGTATTATTATATTTTGTTCTTCTGTTTAATATATAACATGATTTATATTTTTTATTTTTTGCAACTTGCCTTAAGAAGTAATGGAGGTCTTACCCCATTTGCTGCTACACAATGGTTTTTGCTAGAGGATGACTCTTGCCACCACTTTGGTGACAACTAAGTATTGAAATCTATTTGAGGATTTCAACCATAACTAATACTTTGCTAATACATTCCAGGCTTCACGCTTTGGTAGGCACAGACACTGCCTAGGAAATCAGAAGTGATTGAAGCGCTCTGAGGAGCATATGGTCATTCTGATTTTTATCCTGATGCCACGGAAATTTCAAATGCACTCCCTGTGAACAGCCAATGAAATGAAATACTGTTTTGTGAACACAGGTCAGGCAATTGGCCATCGTGTTCCCGGGTCAGGAGCAAGCAATTTGCATCAGTTTGCATATTTATATTTAGGAGAAGATGAGATCTGCTGTTTAATTTCTTTTTAAATGCTTCTCAGTGGCTGAAGAAGAAATGTGCATTTGCATTTGATCCTTTGTGACATTGTGCAATATTTGTGAGTATTGTTGGTGAATCTAAATTACCCCTGGCTGATTAGAAGAGCTCGGTACAATGACACATACAAATATGAATGTTTGTGGGGTTTGAGACAAGATTCCTGTTCCAAATTAATGCAGGTCTTCTGGAATGAGAGGAGCTATGACTCTGTAAGAGAAAAAAGTGTTTGAAGAGACACGATCAAAGGTGTAGGATCTTCAAGATGCTGGAGGTGTGAGCTGGGACCAGAACCCCCATGGCCTGGGCTGAGCCCCCAGCGTGGGCAGCAGGGAAGGGATGGGGATTCTGCCCCTCTGCCCCTGTGCTCAGGTGAGACCCCACCTGCAGAGCTGCCCCAGCCCTGAGGCCCAGCACAGGGAGGACCCGGAGCTGCTGGAGAGAGTCCAGAGAAAGCCACAGAGATGCTCCCAGTGCTGGAGCCCCTCTGCTCTGGAGCTAGGCTGGGAGAGCTGGGGGTGTTCACATGGAGAAGAGAAGGTTGTGGGGAGACCTCAGCACCCCTTCCAGTGCTCCAGGAGAGCTGGAGAGGGACAATTCAACAGGAACTGTAGTGACAGGACAAGGGGAAATGGCTTCACACTGTCAGAGAAAAAGTTTAGGTTAGATATTAGGAAGAAATTCTCTCCTGTGAGGGTGTTGAGGCCCTGGCACAGGGTGCCCAGAGAAGCTGTGGCCGCCCCTGGATCCCTGGAAGAGTCCTATACTTCTATTCCATAGAGGGAATTTTCTTCACCTTCCTTCCAACTCACGATTGATTTAAGAAATCCTTTTACTGAATCTAGAAACATTTAATAATAGGAGTTCTTAAATCAACTGTGATTTTTAAAACTGCCTCCCTGAGAGCTCATTGCAGCACTCCAATTCACAGATTCATGTCTGTGGTCTCAAAGCAGGTGGGCTCAGACTTCTGTGAGGCTGTCGGGATCTGCAGGTGACCCACTGCATTCCTGTTAAATCCAATTGGCTTTGGAAGTGCTTATTCCATAGGGTCAGTAGGGACAGCTCCATTTGCCCCATCATTATGGCTGTGATGAGGGTGGTGCTTTCGGGGCAGGCTAATGATAACTGCATGCTGCATAACTGGCTAATTAAAGTCACTCCATTTTTTGATGTTTTTCTTAATTAGTCCCAGGGGAAATGGGCAGGATGTTGAATTTCCATGCTGATTAGAAATACAGGAGCTGCTGCAGTTCGGATTTTATTTTGGAGAAAAAGAGAGTGGCAGCTGCAGAGTCATCAGTGGGTAGGAGCAATGAACCCCTCGTAAGACCACTTTCCATAAACAATTTCTACAGGCACATTCATTTTTCGCCCCATTCAGCAAGTTTATAATGGACACCAACCTAAGGATTCCTAAATTTACATCTCTCTGAAAAAGAGTAGGTTTAAATTGGATATTAGGAAGAAACTCTTCCCTGTGAGGGTGGGCAGGCCCTGGCACAGGGTGCCCAGAGAAGCTGTGGCTGCTCCTGGATCCCTGGCAGTGTCCAAAGCCAGGCTGGACAGGGCTTGGAGCCACCTGGGCTAGTGGAAGGTGTCCCATGGCAGGGGATGGCACTGGATGATCTCTAAGTTCCCTTCCAACCCAAACCATTCTCTAACTCTATAATTCTATATCTGCAGCTCATAACTTTAAAAATTTTCCCAATTGAAACCAAAATCAAACTCTAAGCATTGAGGGAGTAAAAATCTTTATTACTTTTCATCTACCATAACATTACTGAACATCCTGCAAAGAAAACTTGTCATTTTAGTAAAAACTGGGTGTTTTGAAGCTTGTTTTGATTTTCTTTTGGAGCACATCCCCGTGTTTTGCACTGAGTGCTGTTGTTTTGCGAGACACAGGTAATCAAGAATGTGGAAATAGGGCTTTGTAGCAGTAGAACAGGCATTTGGCAGGGGGAAGAAAGGAGTGATTCTGATTTTCCTGGTCGGATCAGCTCCAGAGTGTGGTGTGTGTGTGCATGTAATGAGGAGCGGCGAGGAGAGTGATTTAAAGTGCCAATTCAGAGAGGTAAAGTACTCTATGCATTAGAGTAAGTGGCAGAGGAATCATGAGGTGCATCTGCTTTGGAACATTTAGAAAGTTGTAACCTAGCAGAAAATGAACTCAGCATTCAAATCAGTGCACTAATTAGAGCCGAGCTTTATTCTGGAATTTCACCTCTTCTTTATGACATTTAACTTACAAAAAGAAGTGAGCAGGAGAGAGAGCTCAGCTCATTCTTCCAACTGCAGGAATTATCATTCTGAGAACAAGCCTGTGTTGAAACTGGTGCAAATAAACCAGCAGGAATCTTAATTTAATCTTTTTTGTCTATACCTGTGGATGTACTTATATGTAGATGTGTCATCTTAATGAAATTTTATTGAAGAAGTTAAAATATCCTGGAAAAAAACCCCCCGAAACCCCATATATTAAACTGTCAGATTCCCATTTTTCAAAGAAGTGTATTTATTCCATTTGTTACGTGTACAAATGAGGATCCATCCTGCCTTTACGAGCCAAATAGAGCCAATTTAGGCTGCTGAAGGAGCTGCAGAATGTAATAGTTCACTCAAAGTCCTGGGAAAGGATTTATTGCCATGCATATAAGTCACCTAATTTTGTTGTTTCTGCAGCTTAATATTCGGCTGTAAAACTTACCTGAGTTCTGTGTAATGCATTTTTATGGCTTTTTCCGTAACTAAACCAGGGTTTGTGGAAGCACAGCACTGCTGGGAAGAGGCAAGGACAGGCTGCTGGCTCCCTCCCACCCCACACTCCCACAGGAATGGCCTCAGGAGCTGCAACAGAGTCCCCTGTGTGAACATCGCCCACATCTCCCTGTTTAGACACCAGGAGTGATGTCTGACCCACCAGGAAAAGATTATCCTGAGAGTTACCTTTGGCAGTGGGATTGAGGGTGGGAGAGCATTACAGCAAGGGTTAAACAGCCCTGTTGCAGCGGGGATACTGTAACACGCATATCAAACAAGGAGTCCCTTGGAAAAGAAATATATAAGGACAGATTCTTGATAGATGTTTCAGAGAGATGCTTATTTCTCCAGCTGCATGGCTGGGATCTGCCAAGGAACTGCCACAGTCACGGGACCAGAGGGTCCTTGCCTGCACAGGGAAACACAAAACAACCGATGGGAACGAGGCTGAGCAGGAGCAGGGAAACCCTGTCTCTCTCCCAGAGCCCCTCTCCCAGGACCCCACGGCAGGGGGAGGAGACCTCGACATTTCACCTGTTTATTTTTAACAAAAGAGATGTAAAACTTAACATTGAAAACAACAAGGAGAGTTTCAAAACAAAACAAGCCACCCTCCTGAGTCTTTGAATGTCCAAACAGATTCTGTGGAACATCTTAAGGCTGAAAGAAGGGAGACAGAACTCTCTGAGCATGCTTTGTGGGGAAACTGAGGCAGGAGAGGGTTTAATTTCTTCCCTCCCCCTTTTCATCCCCCCCTCGGCATCGGAGAGGAGTTGTAGGGAAAGGGAATTGTATAGGGAAGCCATGAGGTGAAAAACAGATTAGGAATAAACTGGGGATGGGGTAAACTTAGGAAAGGGTTCATATTGGGTATAGGGTAAGAGGGGAAAGTAGGTAGTGGGTAGGGAAGTTGCTGGGATGGATATTGTTTATAATTTTGTGCATAACGGCTGCCTTTGACTGGAATACCTCCAGGCCCAGTAACACTTGCTGCTTGTAAACCCTTCCTTCCTTACACTATATCAAATTGTACAACTTCTCCATCTCTTCTCTTCTCCAGGTAATTTTTAGGGTTATTCCTTTTAATGGCAGTTCTATGGATGAATAGATCTTCCCCTGTATCATCTCGTGTTATAAATCCATAGTTGTTTTTGACATTGTACCATTTCACAGTTCCTGTGATTTTCGTTGCTATAACTTCTCCTATCACGTGCTTGCGTGTTCGTCGTGGCTGCTGGTCCCGCGTGGCCGCTGCCTTGCCAACTCTGACGTCTCGGCCGGGCCCCCGCATTGCAGCTGCTCCTCACCCTCCGAGCGGCGCTGCTCCGGCGTCTGCCTGGGCTCTGCACAGCCCCGCGTTGCCATCGCCGCCGGTCCCGCGCCCTGTGAGTGGTTCCGCTCCGCCAGCTCCACGCTGCTTTGAGTGTGGCCCTGTTTCAACTCGGCGCTGTGCTGCACAGCTTCTCGTGTTGCTATGGAAACCACCACTTCTCGCTCTACAAGCCTCTCCGAGCCGTGTGCTCAGAGCAGGTTTCCACGCCGATGCCCAGTTCCTGGCTGCTCATGGCCCACGGCACCAGCGGCGCCTGCGGCATCGCTCCCTCGCTCGCGGTTGAGCGGCTGGGGACCCCGAGACAGGGATGGGGTCCGCGATAAGGCGCATGCTCCCGAGGGGGCCGGGCGCATCCAGCGCAGGCACCTCCGCCGGCACGGCTGCAGTCATGTGCTCCCGGGATGGCGGCCGCACAGTCTCGGCCTTGGGATTAGTATGATCCTCTGCTTTAGGGGTAATGGGACCGTACAAATGCTCCTCAAGAGCTTCACTGATTACAAGGGATGTACGGAGAGGTTCTATCACTAGTGCATGTTTTATTTGATCCTTCATCTCACACAAGATCTCGTGCCAAAAACTCCTGTGATTAACTCCAGTAACTCCAGGAGGATTAATATCAAAAAGTAAGTCTCAAGAAATAGAGAAGAAATTTTTGAAAAGCCAGTTAAAAAAATGTTCTAGATCTCCTGGAACAATCACTTTCTTTTTTTGCTGTTCAAGGATTCCTTTAACTTCTAGATACATTTCTTTCTGTGGCTCGGAGAGCCACATTTCCCACGATTCTTCCATAGTCCAGAGAGAATATCCAAACCAAGGTGAGAAGAGAGAGATCTAGAATAGTTTTTACTCATGAATTTTATGTCCTTAGGGATCGGTGTCTTGCCAGCAATTCTACACCATTATGTTGCAGTGGGGATACTGTAACATGCATATATCAAACCAGGAGTCCCGTGGAAAGGAAATATATATGGACGGACAGATTCCCGATAGCTGTTTCAGAGATCTTTATTTCTCCAGCCGCATGGCCGGGGCTGTGCTCAGGAACTGTTCCAGTCACGGGACCAAGGCTCCTTTGCCCGCGCAGGGGAACACAAACCAACCAACGGGAACGAGGCTGAGCAGGGACAGGGAAACCCCGTGTCTGTGCCCTCAGGGCCCCTCTCCCAGGGCTACATGGCAGGGGGAGGAGACCCCAACACAGCCCAAACATACATTTTGGGATTTCCCTCTCAACTAAGATCTTTATAATGAAGGAAAGAGCTTTCTGAACACTTCTAAGATCTCCTGGCTTCAACTGATTCCCCCAAGTTTTCGCACTGGAGGAGAACAGCTGATCCCTGTTCACCCTTTTCCTGGCACTTAGGACTTTACAGAACTGAGTTCTGTCTCAGAATGAAGGATTCTCTTGTGCTTCTGTGGTACCTGCAGTCCTGGCCGACACGCTGGAGAACAACTTGGAAAATTCAGGACTGAGCAAACCAAGTGACTCCTTGTTAAACTTCTCAACATTCTTCTACATATCAAGGAGAAAAGGGAATTAAATGTATGTTATGAAAGAAGCATTTCTGGTGGAATGGTCCACAAAGTGTTAATTTAAGGATTGCTGAAAGCTGAGTTTGTTCCATTTAAATTATAGCTTTAGGGGTTGATGTTAAGGAATCCTGATGTTTCTGATCAGCTTTTAATGAAAAAATGGGAGACTTCAGTTCTTGGGTTGTCAGCTGCTTTTTTTTCCTTAGCAGACAAACAATCCTCAACTTTCTGTGTACAGAAAATCCAATATTAGAGGAAAGGCCCCTGGAGTGCAAAGGACGTTAATGACTTTTTAATTATTATGACTATATTTCAGAACAAGTGGATTGGAAATGTTCTGATTTAAATTTGAACTAATTGTAAAAGCTTATTTCCTTAGATGCAAAGTTCCAAACCCTCACCTTAATTGAATGCACATTTGCTCAGACTTTCTAACTAGAGCCTCTAAAATTAGAATTCAGACACAATCGTGCTGGATTTGCAATTTAATGCAAGACCTTTAGGAATCCTGACAGTTTGCTCGAGGGGATAAAATAACAGTTGCCGCTTTAAGAGATAAATTTTCCCGCTATTATCATCGCAGCATTTATGCAGCTATGACTAAGAGTGACAGAAGAACTCTTTACTGAAATAAATGGCCTGGTCAACAACCTTTCAGTGGCAGATAAAAGCTTCATGTCAAGTGACTTCGATGACCGAGCAGGAGGTAACCTGGCAACCTGCAATAAATAAAGGGCCCCCGTGGAACAGGTCAGGAAGCATCAAGGAACTTTCTGTTCCTCCAAAAGTTCCTCCAGAATGATTTAATGAACAAAGAGGTGCTGCTTCAAGAGGTTCAACAAGCACAAAACTGCTTTGGATGCCTGCTGCCTGTTGATTATTTATATCAGGTACAAATGTCTGAGGGGGGGAATAATGGAGCCACCTATAAAGGACTTGGCTGTTACGTCATCCCACATTCCCACTTATTTTTGGACCCTTTTGTTGTGATATTGCCCTCAGTGAACAACCTGCAAGAAAGACAAGAGACAGAGAAAGGAGGAAAGATGTTCTGAAAAAAACACAACCCAGCCATGTGCATGCCAATGTGAGGAGGCAGAAAGAAAGCACATTTATGAGGGATTGCTAATGAAGTTGAAGCATAAATGGTGTAAATAAAGCTGTATCAGTCATTAATACTGCTACTATAAAATAATCATGACTTGACTTCAAATTGAGTACCTTTGGGGCAAAATAAAGCTGTATCAGTCATTAATACTGCTACTACTAAAAATAATCATGACTTGACCTAAAATGGAATACTTCTGGGGCAAAAGCAGAGTTCTAAAGGCAAAAGGTCATTGAACACTACTCAGCTCTGAGTGGTGTTATTCTGCTTCTGCAGGACAACCACCACTGTGCAATTCCCCTTCACAGGGACAGGGAACAATTCCAGGTGTGGGATGTGCAGGGTCATTCACAACCCCCAGCTTAGGGTGTATGTAAAACATGAGCCTGCCATCAAGAGTGAGACAGTTCCTCCATAGGAATTATGGAATTGAGTGAACCTGTAAGAATGTTAGAATCCCAGAATCCTTAAGGTTAGAAATAGACCTCCAGGATCACCAAGTCCAAGCTGTGCCCAGTGCCCACCTTGTCACCAGCCCAGAGCACTGAGTGCCACCTCCAGGCCTTCCTTGGACACCTCCAGGGATGGGGACTCCAACACCTCCCTGGGCAGCCTCTTCCAAGGCCTGACCACCCTTTCCATGGGGAAATTCCTGCTGGTGTCCAACCTGAGCCTCCCCTGGCCCAGCCTGAGGCCGTTCCCTCTCCTCCTGTCCCTGTTCCCTTCGAGCAGAGCCCGACCCCCCCGGCTGCCCCCTCCTGTCAGGGAGTTGTGCAGAGCCACAAGGTCCCCCCTGAGCCTCCTTTGCTCCAGGCTGAGCCCCTTTCCCAGCTCCTTCAGCCGCTCCTGGGGCTCCAGCCCCTTCCCCAGCTCCGTTCCCTTCCCTGAACACACTCCAGCCCCTCCAGGTCTCTCTGGCCATGAGGGCCCAGAACTGGACACAGCACTCGAGGGGCCTCAGCTGTGCCAGCACAGGGGACAGGCACTGCCCGGGGGCTGTGCCCACAGCACGGCTGGGACAGCCCAGGGACCATTGGCCTCTTGCCCACCTGGCCACAACTGGCTCCTGTCCAGCCTCTGTCAGCAGCATCTCAGGGCCTTTTCCAGATTTCCAACCCATCTGCCCCAGCCTGGGGGGGTTGGAGCGACCTGAGGGCAGGACCTGGCCCTTTACCCCGTTGGCCTTGTCCCATCAATCCAGCCCGTCCAAATCCCCAGTTGTTGAACTATTCAAAAGCAGCTTTGTGAACAGATCTCACCTCCAGTTTTGTGATCATTATTTATGCAATAAATTACCTGAACTTCAGCACTTGGACTCAAGTTATAGAAGCTTTAGTGACAGCAGATGCTGCTCCTGCCTGAGACATCAAGGACAAGGCCCAGGAAACTGAGAACAGAAGAAAATGCAACCTAGCAGCCCAGTTTCCATAGCCTTTAGGTCTCATTGCTTTAGTGAGTTTTCCCTAAGCCAAATTCCACTGCAGCATCCTCTTCATGAAGTAACCATGTTTGTCCAGCAGTAAGACCAGCCTAAAGAAAAGAAATTATTATCTCCCTTCCAAAGCTCCAGAGAAGAAAAGACCCAGATGTCCTGTTCTCAGAAGGGATGAAGCAATGTCAGCACCAAAGGTAAATTTTTTCAAGATTTAGCCATAATTTTTGGGTTTTAATGGCCTTGAAGACAGAGTTCCTTTTCCCTTTTTCCTTGGAAATTTCTCAGGCTTTATTAAATGTTGCAAATTGGAGTTTGCCTTGTTTTAAGAGGGTTTGCAAATGTTTTCCTTCCCCTCCCCAACTCGCTCACGCAGGGTCAATTTTCTGCCTATATTACAATTCCCACAGTCCCATCGGGAACAAAGAATGGTTTGTCAGGAGCCTGCAAAAGGAGACAAATGATCTGTGCTCGAGTCTAATAACCTTCCCGAAGAAGACAAATGTGTGAATTGCAGAAGTTTCACCTGCAAAATCCCTACTGATATACTAATTAAGAACAGATCTCTTCAACCACTGCAAAAAAGGAAGGAACAAAAAGAGGTCCACTGAGAGAAACTGGGGAAAAAATTAAATTAATGGATGAGAAGTGGCTCAATGCTGTCCCAGAATGCTTTGCTGATGTAGGATTACACACAGCCACAGCGCTTTTTAAACCAGACTCAGAAAGATTTATTGATATTTGGAGGATCTGTAAACTGCAGAGGGTTTTCCATATGTAATCCCTCCATCTCTGCCCTTTTTTCCTTTCTTACAGCTCTAATTTGGCAAACAAGACTCTCCCTATATTAGTTTTCTTTCTGTCTTCTATTTGTTTCTGAGTTCTTCCTAGAACTCTGTCTTCAAGGTGTTTTTTCAAGGTAGGTGGGGTTGTGTGGGCAAAGTTATTCACACCTCCTCCTTTTTAAACTGCTAAAATTAAACCACAGCAGCTGTCACCTTTAACCCATGTACCTCACCCCAAACCATCAAACCAACAGTGGCAGCCTGTGATTTATGGGGCTGATCATAAACAGCCCAGTTCAAAATATGGAAAGATAATGGATGAAAGAGGTAAACCAGTTTTTCTACTTTATCACATACACTATGCCTTTTGAGAACAATTTTCTCATTATTGTCAATTTTGGCTTTAAAAAATATTTAGGAACAAACTACCATGCTCCAGTAGTTTTCCATGATTTTGTACCCATCTGCTGAGTTTTATTTTAACACAGATATTTCTGAAGCACTTCAAAGTAGCTCATTAATATCCTTAAAGCTTTGGAAATGACTTCTTTATCAGCAGTAAACTTCCAGGAAAATGCTACATGTGACATATAAGTATCACTGTCTTGTTAAATGAGACCCATTAATTTTTATCTGGAGCAACACTACTTTCTGATTTTCAGACATTTAATGGTATCTAATTTTATTTTGCTTTTTAATTCTAAGTACTTCATCCTGCCTTTTCCTTATTTGTAAGATGTGTAGGATATCAACGCACTTCAAAGGTTTGTGGTGAGAACGAATAATTCTGAGATTATGAGATGTTCATACAGCAGTGCAGACCTTACCACATTCTACCAAAACTGGATCCAAAAAGCATTTTCCCACAATAATTCCATATTTATTTTAATAACTAAGCTGTTCCTTGTGTTTCCTTATCCATAGAGAAGAAATTGACACAAAAAGTTGTCCAAAAGCACAAACAACTTATCATAATCATGGAATCATGGAATTCTTTGGGTTGGAAGGATCATTAAAGCCCATCCAGTTAGACCCCTGCCATGGGCAGGGACACCTTCCACTAGCCCAGGCTGCTCCAAGCCCCATCCAACCTGGCCTTGGACACTTCCAGGGATCCAGGGGCAGCCACAGCTTCTCTGGGCACCCTGTGCCAGGGCTTTACCACCCTCACAACGGAGAATTCCTTCCCAATATTCCATCTATCTGTGCCCTCTGGCAGTGGGAAACTATTCCCTGTGTCCTGTCATTCCATCCCTTGTAAACAGTCCCTCTCCATGTTTCCTGTTGTCTCTTTCAGGTGCTGGAAGGTCACAATTAGGTCACCCTGTGTCCTCATCTCCAGGCTGAACATCCCCAGCTGTCCCAGTCTGGCTCCATAGGAGAGGTGCTCCAGTTCCCTCAGCAACTTGGTGGCCTCCTCTGGACTTGCTCCAACGGTTCCATGTCCTCCTTATGTTGGGGACACCAGGACTGGACACGGCACTGCAGGTGGGGCCTCAGCAGAGCAGAGTGGAGGGGCAGAATCCCCTCCCTCACCTGCTCTCCACGCTCCTGTGGATGAGCCCAGGATACTCTGCTACAGGACAGCAGGACAAGGAGGAAACTGTGGAAATTTTGATACTGAGAGATTACCTGAGTGGAATAGATATCCAAGGAGCTGCACACAGTCTGGAACAAGACAGCACTTACTGACACTGAGCAGGCAAAATCTTATTCTCAGTGAGAGTAAATTCTGTAGTCCATCAGTTCTGCAGGAGGTTCTTGCCATGTGGAGATTTCTGTTTGGCTGTACAAACACACCAAGCTGCTCACCCTGGGAGTCACCAGTGCTGGTGGGGACCTTCTGTCCAGGCTTGCAGTATAAATAGATTTTTTTGGGGGCTGTGGCAGTGTGAGTTTTGTTTTCTTTCTAACCAAAGCTGAAGTGCTATAGGACACAGCCACAGGTGGGACGTGGACAGTACCCAGCCTCTGCTCACTGGTTCACATCAATTTGACAGTGAAGGCAGTTCAGAGGGAGCCTAAAAGCTGGAGTCTTACCAGGCAAAGAGTCCAGCTTCAAATTAGAATGGTTAGTCTGAAATAAATATCTAACCATGTGGTCACTTCTATACAGGAAAGATACTATGAAGATATCGGGGGGAAAAAAGAGGATTCACACACTATTAGCCTACTTTGCTACATTTTCCATGTGATGTCCCCATATTACAGTCACAAAAAGAGCTAAAAGTCCCTCATCTCATCTCACTTGCTTTGTCACTTCTCAGACGCACCCGAGGACCTCCAAAGGAACACGTGCAGCTTTTGTATTCACAGGGAGAGAGTCTCTGGCTGGGAAGAGAAGTTGTTTACTGCGAGAAGAAAGAGTCTGCACGACACCTGTGCTGCAGGGCACTCTCGGAGACTGCTGAAAGTTCAGTTCTCCCTGCTGGGTGGGACACACCAGGCAGGATTCCTGCCCTTGGAGGAGCCGTGCAGCCTCTGTGTGATCACTCCTGGGAGCCTGCTGGGAGCAACAGCGCATTTACTCACTGCACCAGTGCTTCCTATAAATATATTTATTACCCTGGTATGCCTGCCTTCCCGTAATCTCCAGGGTTTGTCTGGTTCAGGGAAAGCCATTATAGGAACTGTAAACTTTTATGCTTGCCCTCTCTAGAAATTTTGTTGAAACTTTTATAACAGAGATTTTTCACCTTTTGCTTGTTTCTCCTGAAATCTTACTCACAAAGCAGTTCTATAAAGAATTTTAAGCAGTGTGAGGTGGACCCAGCCAGGTTTATTGTCTGCACCTGCTCCAGTCTGTTCTCTCTGCACTTCACTACAAGAGCTCAATTGTCACAGTCTGAGTGCTGTGTTCACTGTAATAACACTGATAAATACTTTCTGTTCTTATCCTAATTACCAGTGCTGAAGACAGTAATACACTCCTCAAGAAAATAACTCCTTTATGCAAGATGGCACAGTTTCTTCATAAATGTTCCAAAGAAAGGAGAAGGGAAGAGACAAAACAGAAGTTGTTTAGAGGTGTTGATGTTAATAATATTTTGGCAGGGTTCCTCCTGTTGTTAGGAACTGGAGCAATTATTATTGTCATGCAAACTTCTCTGCTTGGCTTCATAAAACTACTGCTGAAAAGTTAAAATATTTCCTGAACAGTGAAAAAGTCTCTATGGAATGTGTTTCCCACTGAGTGAGAACAGCTGAGATGCACTGTTAATAGACAGCTTGCAAAACCTTCTGTGACCTTACCGAGGGAGACACCAATTACCATGAGAAATGTTCATTATTGTCCATTTTCCAAGAGATATCAAGCAATAGCTAAGTATAGTTTTCTGCACACACAGTAGATGCACTTGTGTAACTGCCCCTGGCCAGGGACAATGTTTCAGGACACCACAAGGGCTATTTCACCTCTGGAGCAGCACTGTTGGAGGAATTCCTTGAGGGAATGCATCATTAAAGTTTATAAAGTCCATGCAAATCCTCACCTGTGTAGGTTATGGGTGTGGGCTCGGCAGTCACGGTGGGCGCCAGACTGTAGGTTACGGGGGTTCTGGGGTCCAGTCGGGACGGCCGGACGTAGACGGTGACGGATGGAGACGAGAGATCTCTATAGGCAGGTCTTGGGACACAGTCGGTTTATTGTAAAGGGCGTGGGTATTGGGGCACTGCTCAGAGCTGGTAGACTCAGCTCTGAGCAGGCCCAAGAGAGCAAGAGAGTGAACGGGTGAGAGAGAGAGAGAGAGAGAGTAGGAGCAAGAGTAGAAGTGGAAGAGAGAGAATGAGAATGTGTATGAGTAGAAGAGAGAGAGTGAGAATGAGAATGAGAATGAGAAAGAGAATGAGAATGTCTGAAGTCCTGGTTACAATACAATAAATCATCTTCTGTACTGAATATTCTAATTGTCACTAACCAATCTAATACAAGATACAAATCCTATAGCATTTACATACAGCCTATAAGAGTTCTTATATTACCATAGAGTGTTACATCTTAACTTCTAAAAACTACTCTTTGGACCCCTTCTGCTGAGCTAGTAGGGTCTGCTCTGACCCTTGGACCTGTTTGCAAGCAGAGGGTATTGTTCAATCAAGAGGGGATTACTTCAGTCGGCCATACCATTGTTTTCTAGTTGTTCAGTAACTAAGACCTGGTATTTCAAAAGTGGCTTTCATTTCGATGTTGCCTGTAGTTTTCATATTCCCAAAATCTTTTGTCAGGCAATCATATTTCCAAGGCTTTCCTGTTTCATCTTCCCCAACATCTTCCCCAACAACCTGAAAGCCAAGACCATTTGCACAGACAAAACATCACAGTCCTGCAATGGAAAGAGAAACTCTTTCCTACATCCCTAATTAAATCTGGAAGCCTGCTTCTCTTCTCCTGCCTTTTGCTCCCCGCAGAGCCCTGAGCAAAGCACAGTTGCTGGGAACTGTTCTGTCTGTTTGCAGCTACAGAGGGGGTGTCACTGCAGGAGTGAGCCACACTGGTGACTCCAGTGACCACCCCAAGTGTCCTGCACAGCCCACAGCTCCAACCTTGTTCACACACTGAGGTGATGAATATACCTGTCAGAGTAATAAATGGCTGAGCCAAGACCTAATGGGAAAACGGGAGGAAATGCACGGTCTTGATTCCAAACCCCAACTGGAATATTTGCTCTTTTCATCCAACAGTTTAGACAAGCAGTAAACCAAGGAGAAAAATGAAATGTACAGCCTTATTAAGTTCTACTTTAAGCTACCTGATACTAAACTGAATGTGAAAATGGAGCCCAGTATGCTTTATCCTCTAGCACGGATGGGAAACATTTCCTTATCCTGTAGAAACCCACGCCAAGGCAATGAGAACAAGGACCCCTCCCAGACAGGGCAAGGGAAAGAACAGGGGCTGTGTGGGATGGCAGAGGTTGTGCCATGGCTTGTCCCTTCGTGCCTTGGCTCAATGGAAACAGGAACAGGAACCATTGTTACAAAGGGGTCAGATCATCTGCTAACCAAACCAGGAGAGACCAGTCTGTGGGGTTTTTATCTTTGTTTTCTCTCCCCAAATACCTCTTGTCTCGGGTAGATCACATCATCCAGCACAGAGCTGCAGAGTCTCCGTGACATGCTCCATTTGGGCTTTCTCCCCTGCCAGGACATGTGACAAGAGAATGAAATGTTCCTTTCCTCCCCTGCTGAAATCCTGCTTTCCTGCCCGTTATGAATTAGATTCACAGGCTGAGTATCTCCCTCTGTGATCAGCTTTCATTACTAATAACCAGCTCGTTCTGCCTTACTAGAGAGAGCTTCTGACTCTGTTCAGACATTTCAAACACAGAAGCACACAGACTTCTAATTAGTGCTGAAATATTCTGCCTTGCACTGGCTACAAAGCAGTGCAAACCCAGGCTGCAGATGCTGCTCAAAGCCCAGCCAGAGACACTGACTGCTCTGCTCGGTGTCTCTTTGCTGCCACAACACAGCTGTGGCAGGAATTGGAGGCTTTTCCCTGTCTGAGCACAGGATGTTGCCTAAGACACTACGGAGTTGCTGAACATTGTTCTCCATGCCAGGTCACCCTGGTTATCACCTCGTGGTTGGGATTTTTTTCATCGCTCCCTGGCCTTACCTGTGCATTCTGAATCAGTTATGTGATGTCTTTGTTCCCCAGTCCTTGTACCTTCATTTGAGTTTCATTTTGGGACACAGGGCAGGATTGTTGGGATGTCCTGGACTCCGTGATCCCCGTGGGTCCCTTCCAACTCTGGATATTTAGGACTCTCTAATTTTCCAGAATCCATTTACCATAACTTTACATCTGCTTAGGAAGCCTAAATCCTCTTCCTCTTCTGCTCCTGCACCCCCAAATTACTTTTTTAAGTGGCAAAAGCTGGAGAAAGACAATATATTTCATCTGGAGGAAGTATCAGCTGCCTATCTCTGTTTAAAAGTGATACACTTGTATTTGTTTTTATGCCTTGCTGGTTGTCTCAGAGCAAAGGCTGCTCAGCGGGGAAAAGCTCTGTTGCCTGCAGTATGCACTCAATAGTTTGTGTATCTTCATCATAAGCATTTTCATGCATCCCTTCACTAAATTAAATAGGTCATATTGCCTTGTGATTTATAACCCAGAGAATCACTTGATTTCAAAGGGACAGCACAGGGTATAAATCAAAGGCTGAGTTTGACCCAACCATCTCCCTGAAAAGATAGACTTTCAGAGCTCCTATTCTTTATTTCTGATACATCCTTTTCAAGATGGGGTGATAAAACTGAGCTCGTGGTTCAAGGTGAGCTCCCACACTGATTTACAGAACGGCCTTACAGCAGTTTCAATGCTGTGCTCCATTTTCTGCTTAGCACTTTGTAACATCTTGTTTGGGTTTTAATCATTGCAGAGCACCGGGCAGAGATTTCCACCGGGCTGTTCACAATGACAGCTGGGACGTTTTTCCCCGAGTACTTACAGTTAATTTAGATCCCATCAATGTATCAATTGTTCCTTCCAGTGTGCCTTACCTTGCAGCTGTCACAGTGACTTTCAGCCCTATTGTGCTGCTGAGATACCAGGCTTTGTTAAGATCTCTTGTCCTTTCGTAGATTAACCTACTCTCGATAGTTTTGAGAAAATAGTTTCATGGAATATTGGCCAGTTTGCAACTCTCATCTTTCCAGCACAGGTATGACTGTTCACAAAACACAAAAAAAAAAAAACCCAAAAAACCCCCCAAACCACCAAACCCTGCAATCTCCAGTGCAGAAAATAACACAAATATAATTTTACTGTCAATACAGCTTTGTTTATTATTAGCTCCTGAAGCCCATGGCCTTGTCAGCACAAGTGGTTAACATTTGGCTTCTCACTAAATTAAAAATAATAAGCTGTTGCCTTCACCCTGAGTTCTGGGAGGAGCCAGGGAAGCCGTGCAGGGCTGCTCCCTGAACTGTGAGCCCAGGGCAAAGTGGTGCTCAGCTGCAGTGGCATTTCCTTGGCCCACACTCCTGGCACAGAAGGATCTGAGTGACCAGTGCAGCATTTTGCTGAATCTCTTTGCCTTTTGATCCCATTTATTAACATTTTAGGTATCACTCTGCTTAGAAACAAGCAGCCTATGGCAGCAGCGAATGCTCATTCATCTCCCCACCACTCTTCAGGCCTTTTCCAGGGTTTAAGGTGACCTTGCAACTTATGAAGGCAAATAAAGGATTGGAGTTAAACGTGTTATAAATGATTGACCTACCTGGATGGCAGCTGATAACGCGCTGGAGGCTGCAGGGTTCAGATACTGAACTTCATTCTGAGTGATAGACGCTATAAAGTGGAGATAACTCACATTGTAACAGCGACATTTCCAGAGAATTGGAATGAAAAATCAGGGGATTGTCCTGCAGTCAGAGACACAGCATGGCACAAACAGGCAAAAAGAACAATTATTGCAGCATTAAGCTGATAAGAGCAGCATTTCAGAATGATGTAGTGAGTTCAAGAGCTGCTCGCTCTTTGCTCTGCTCAGCCAGGTAGAGGAATGCAGTGTAAAAGGCCAGCCTGTGCTGGCACAGCAATCCCAATTTGGGGAAAGGAGGAAAAAAGGATCAGAGCTGTCAAAGGAGAGCTTCTGAGATGAAACATTTCTCGTGCCTGGGTATGAAGACACTTTGAAGACAGGCTTAGCCTGAAGAATGGTGAAAAGAAACTCATTTGTTTCATGCAGTCCTGCTGCAGAAGAGAATGGAATGGCTTCAGGTCAAAATTAGAGCTGATTGAGATTTTAAACAAAGAGCCCTTAATCTGCTTTTAAATTAAATATTTTTTTAAAGGATTGCAATAAAGCAGTCAGTGTAAATCACTCCCTGGGCCCAATGGAGACCCTGAAAGAGAGTCTGTAGCTGTGACATGTGTGGGGACCTGGAGCTCAGATCTTGGTATGAACTGGCCTCACCTGTCCCCCCCAGTTGCTAAACTAGTGCATGATTCTTTATTAATTGAAGGTTCTTCCACTAATTTTTCTTCCAATTAATCTTTTTTCTACTCAAGAGCTTAAAATGCCCTTTCAAAATCTGTTTTTTAGATTTAAAACAGTTTGCCTTTCACTTGTTTTTCATTTCACATCACCTTCCACAATATTTTATATGCCTACACCAATATTTTTGTGAGCCCATGTGTTGATTTCGCCTTCTCTTTAATTTCTGGGTTTTGGATTTTGGGTTCTTTCACCATCAACATCCAAAGAAATTATTAGAAGGAAATCAATTCCCTGTCTATTCATAAATCCTGGCTAAAGCAGTGATCATGTTGCCACGTTTCTTTTTGGAAAAAGCAAATTCACTTGTAAACTCATATAGAAATATTAAAATAGCAAATTTCTCATGGAGTGAGGCACAGAAGATAAAAAATTGTTCAGTGGCTTTAGTCCATATATCCATATTCACACACATAACAGCATACAGGGGGGCTGTGAAGCTCTGGTTGAAGAGTCAGGGGAAAAAGGGGGATTTCTATTATTCAATTTCTAAATTAACAGCATTGTATTCTTTCAGCTTTGTATGGGAAACCTCTACATGCACAACAGCACACAGTGAAAACAAGGGCTCTGCTTTAATTCCAGTAGAAACCCTCAAGGACTGTTCCCTATGGGGAAAAAATGTGCGAAAAATGTCTCAGATATTTTGAATATCTAGAAATGGAGAAAGACTCATGATTTTGCAGCAGTTCTGCTGCCCCATCTAAGATATCCTACTGAAAGTGCATCCCTTAAACCAGAAAACCAAAATCTCTCTCCTGGCTGACCTTGCTCTGTGTCACAGTAGCTTCAGGCAAAGTGTTTCTTCCTCTTAGGAAATGGCTCCAACAGCAAATCCTTTTACAGGTACAAATGCAATTTCCACCAGATTTGAGCATTTATCTGATCATTTTTTGCTCAATTCATGCACTGAGGGGATAATGGAATAAGGGAATAGAATGTCATGAGCTGGAAGGGACCCACAGGGATCATCCAGTCCAACCACTGGCCCCGCACAGACATCCCAACAGTCCCACCCTGTGCATCCCTGGCAGCGGTGTCCAAACGCTCCTGGAGCTCTGGCAGCCTCGGGGCTGTGCCCATTCCCTGGGGAGCCTGGGCAGTGCCCCAGCACCCTCTGGGGGAAGAACCTTTCCCTGATCTCCAGCCTGACCCTCCCTGACACAGCTCCAGCCGTTCCCTGGGGTCCAAGGAACAGACATACTCAATGTTTTATATTTTTCTTCTTAATTCAGACATAAGAACCCTGCTGAGTAATATCTGAGACAAATCTTCCATGTTTAAGGAAACCCCTCTACATGTAAATAACATACAATGACAATATATATTTAGTCTGCAGAAAGCAAACTCCAGCTGCCACGTGAAACTGGAAACATGATAATTACTGCATTTGGAACAGGTGAGTAAATATTTACAGCTCTGTGATAGGAATACTGCAAACAGCAGAGCAGGGAAACACTTCAGAACAATGATTTGCAATTCCAAATATTTCCATATCCTCTTTCTTTCACATTCCTTAAGGTACCTGGGAACTACAGTTTTGTTGATAACAACCTCTATTCCAGGTACCTTTTCCCCAGTGAATTCTCCATCAAGCTCTCTTCCTGCAGAGGTCTGAAAGGATTCTGTTTACTGCCAGCATAACCTCTGCTGAGTATCTGAAAGTCGAGCTGTTTTTCCTGCTTCATACATCACCTTCAAGAGTAAAAAATGTAGAGCTCGGAGTGGAAAGTTTTGTTGTTACTAAAATAAACAGGAATAAATTTGTTCCTCTTTGATTTTGCAATGCCAGAGGCGAGACAGCAGATTGTCAGTGAGACCATTGGATGATGCACAGCACAGAATGGAAAAAAAAATCCCAAGGAAGAGATAGAACAGAGCTGAAAAAGATCAATTTTAGATTCCTGTTCTTAACATCCTGTATATTGTAAGGAAGGCTGTATTTTCAAATATTTCCAGTGGGTTTTGTTAAACATACATGGTGATTAAATAAATACACAGAAATGTTGAGTTTACAGGGAAAATCATAACCAAGCTCTGGTCCCCCAAATTATTTCTGTCAGATATTGGAATGTAATGCCAGGGAAGGGAGGGGGAAGAGGAAGGGGAAGGGAAGTCAACATTCTTGTTTCACCAAAGAAGACCCTCACATTTACTCCCCTGAATCTACAGTTTCACCTTGTACGTGCAAGTTTTCAAAACTCATCATTATTTGCATCCCTCTCCTAATAATTTGTCATAATCCTTGCGTACCACTAAGTGGAAATGGCAACACTTAATTTAATTTACAAAACAACTCATGCCTGAAAGCACTTGGACATTTCTAGTTATAAACTCTTTTCAGGTACATGCAGCTTTCAGCTGGGTAATTTTTTTCTGCAGCAGGAATAATCCTGTGCTTTATGTGCAGCATGAACTTAATTCCATGTGGGATTGGTGTCAAGTAGAACACAACACAAGACACAAACCAATGTTGCTTACAACAGGTTTTACTTCTTTTTTTCTTCCCCCTCCCCCTGATTAGCAGTTGCCATTTGTAATGCGTGGTTGTGCTGAAATGCACAGATCAGCTGCCACCAGTGCATCTCACACCTTGCTATCGGCACTGTTATGGTAAAGAGAAATTTTAATATAAAAACTCGAGATTTCTGCATGGAAGGTTCTCTTCCTTTATTTGTGTATTTATCAAAATACAATTGTCCAGATCAAATCCTTGAAACAAACAGAATCCTGGAATGGTTTGTGTTGAAAGGGCCTTAAAGTTCATTCCCTTCCACCCTCTGCCATGGACAGGGACACCTTCACTAGCCCAGGTTGCTCAGAATTCATGTCCAGAAGAAAAGCCACTAATATTTCCATGTATATTTTAGCTTCCTGCCACTTCTCTGACCCTTTGCCTGCACAGAACTTGGCTGTGCTCCCCATCCATGCCTCAGTTCTGCCTTAGAGCACCTCACCAGGAGGACCCTTCTCTCCAGACCTGCCCCTGAGGACCTGAACTCCAACGTGGAACTTCCTAGGTTGACATCTGATTATTTTGTGAGATTCTAGCATGGAATATTTGCAGTGAACATCCACTCAACAATGTGCATCCTCCTTTCTATTTAAATAAATAGTCCATGAAGCTGCTCACCTGGTAGCCCAGGTAAAAAAGTTTCAAAATTAGTAGTAGTAGTCAAAAGTTGCCCATAATATTTTTTAAAATAAATATCCACTGTTCATGTACAGATTGGGAGCTACGAAGATATTTTCACACTATTCCCATTTAGAATTAATTAGTTAAGGTTAGATATTAAGAAAAATTCTTTGTGGTAGGGGCTGTCACCATCCCTGGAATTGTTGAAAAAAAGCTGTGGATGTGGCACTTGAGGACATGGTTTAGTGGCAAATGTGGGTTGATGACCTTTGGATTCGATGACCTTTTCCAAAATTAACAATTCTGGTCTATGATTTGGCTTAACCAAAGGCCAAGAGAACAGCTCAGCCTCTCCTTTACCTCTTCTCTGTCCCACTGAGGTTTGGGTGGTGGATTTGTTCCCAGTGGCATTGGGGTCACACATCCTGGCTCACGCCTAAGAGGCTGTCAGAGAGATTTTGGTACCAGGTACGAGTGCCAGGGGGTGAATGTCACTGTAACCTGCTCCTGCACCACCTCACCTGCTCCCTCAGGTTCCCAAACACCTTTGGGGAAAGGATTCATTTCTGTCTGACTTCTCTTTGCATCTGAGGGGATGAAGGCTTCAAAATCCACAATTCCCTTGCTCAATTGTTTACGATCCGTGCCACTTCCCCCAGCTGTGGTTCCTGGCCCCAGCTGCAGGGAGCCAGGCTCCTGGAGCAGCTGGGAGTACATTCCCCTTCCGTGCAGACATCCAGGAGGGAAGCTTGGACTGCTCCAGGCCTTAGGCTGGCAGAAGGGATGTGCATCACTCAGGTAAATGCTCAGTGCCTCCAGGGAGGATGTTGGCTGCCATGTACCTCCCTCAGCCCTTGCCAAAAAATTACAGGAGCAACTGTGAGAGAAAAGGAAAAAGCAGCAAAGGCTGTTGTGCTCCAGCTGCTGGGAATGTGCACCTTTTGTTTAGACTTTATGGCTCTAATTCTCATTTTGTTTACTTACCTTGTCAGCTTGGAATATGATTCACAATTACTGAGGTATTCTGACACGAGAAGTGAAGCCACTGTTTCAACTCCTGCGTTTGGCTCAGATTAAAGGGGATTTAAAGGGGTTTGCTTGAAAAGCAGCTCTTGCAGTTCAGCAATCTCCCCCAGAAGAACTGTTCAAGAGTGGGGTGTTTGCTGAGAAATAGGTCAGATAAAACTAATACAATTAGATAACTAAAAAATCATGCCTCTAAACTTTCCCTTGTCTAACCATTTTTACCATTTTCTCCCTGTTTTTATTAATTTCTCACTCTCGTATTCAATTTTCATTTTAATTAACTAATGACTGGAAACATGTCCTATTTAGAATTACATTGCACTTCAAAGCCAGAAGATGACAGGCAAATCTTTTTCTTCACTGATTTATTTCTTCACTGGTACAATGAGAAGTCAAGGCATGTGTTTTTAAAGGTTTTCAAGGAAATTTTGTGTCCTGGTAACACATATTGCTACCTGAATTTGTCTGTTCAAAATAGACAACTCTGTGCTTCCCTCAACACCAGATTTTTATCAAAGCTCAAGCAAAGCTTCCTTAGGTTTGGGGGTTTTGTCGCATTTGTCCAGGTTTTATTCTCAGATGCCGCAGCGTCGTCAACTCTCCCAGTTCCATTCCAGCCAGTTTTCCAGAAATGTGGATTCATGCAGGTCCTCAGAGGCAATTTACTGTGCTCAAAGAGGCTGTCAGCAAAACTCATCTCTAAGGACAAACACTTAACTCTTTTCCTCCTCCTTCTTCCAACATTCCAGTTGCCATGGCAGCTTTTTCCATAACATCCATAAGTGGTTAAAAACCGGTCACGTATCCTTGGAGAAGTCTGAATTCCCCACCTCAAAGCCTAAATCAACATCCACTCTCCATCCTACCCACCATTTTCATCAAAATCCGCATCGCTTTTCTCGTACTGGGATTTTGGTTTTCTCTGTGGGCATCTTCTTGCTGTTCTCAGGTAAAAAAAAGGAAGTCAAAATCCCGCGAACAACTTCTAATTCACTGTTATTGCCAAGATATGGGCACTGGAGGATGGCTGTGGAAAGGTCCAGGTAGGAAACAGAAGAGATCTCCTCAGGGCTGGAGTCCCTCTGCTTTGGAGCCAGGCTGGAGAGCTGGGAATGTCCACCCTGGAGAGGAGAAGGTTCCAGGGAGATCTTAGAACCCCTTCCAGCGCCTGAAAGGGCTCCAAGAGGGCTGGAGAGGGACTCTGGACAAGGGATGGAGGGAAAAGACAAGAGAGCATGCTTTTAAAATTAAAGAGAAGATATTTATATTAGAAACTGGGGAGAAATTGTTCCCTGTGAGGGTGGGCAGGCTCTGGCACAGGGTGCCCAGAGAAGCTGTGGCTGCCCCTGGATCCCTGCAAGTGTCCAAGGCCAGGTTGGACAGGGCTTGGAGAAACCAGGGATAGTGGAAGGTGTCCCTGCCCATGGCAGGGGGTGGGACTGGATGGGCTTTGAGGTCCCTTCTAACCCAAACCATTCCATGATTCTGTGATTTTGGAGTAAAACATAATTGAGAGCCATTTCACAGCACGATTACTGGTGACCTACTAATTAAATTTCACAGGGGTGAAACAAGATGTATCTTCAGGGACAGTTATTGCACTGTAACTGTGCTAATTGCAAATCACCCCCACCAGAATACAGATCATTAAAAGGCTGGAGCAGAAGACCTTAGGACTGTTCTCTTTTTCCTGCATGGCAAGTGATGTTCAAATTTCCTACAAATTTTGTATTTACTGTCTCTGTCTTTGAGGAAAATGATGAAAAGTAGCAAACAGTCTCACATGTCTGAAGTGCGTACTTGAAGTTTGAGAAGTGGGTGGCAACACCTTCAATAACTTGCTCAGGATCAAACACAGAGTGTGCTAGATTGGAAGTTCAACATTTGCTGTTTCTCCTGTTCTCAAAAATTTTCTCCAGTTTGCAGTTCGTTAAGTATTTTGACCCATATTAAAAAGGATAATTTAGCCCATTTAAGCTAATTTATTCACTCGTCATTCCTTCAGCTACAGGCAATTTCTCCTTTTTCCCTCTTTTTTTAGTAATAACATCCAAATTTTATGTAATATCCAAATGGTGGTTTTATTGGTTATTATTGAATCCTTAGAGTTCAATTTGTTTATCATTACTCACCAGGATTATTTCTTACTTGCCAGTGTTATCAAATACCAAACATTCATTTGTTTTGCAGTTGTTATTTCTATTTCAAGACATTTTTTAGCACCGAACTGAGAAGGGAAAAGCTTCAGGGCAGTTCTCTTATTGTCAGCCAGTCCCATCAGTTCATGCTGATGCTGAATAAAGCAAGGAGACCGATTCATATCATTCTAACAGAATCAACCTTGCTGCTAAGTCATTCATTTATAATAAATCCCTATTTAGACCGGAATTTTTGGAAGGTGCACATCTTCACCTGGTGGCTAGCCTCTTTTTATATGTTGGTGCAAACCAGTTTTTAAAATATCTCAGAAATCACAGGAACAGCGATTTTTGCAGCCAAGAGCAGGCTCTCTGCATATGGTCCTGTGACGATGTCGAAACAAACCAAACATGAGGCTCCCAAATGTCAGGACAGATTTTCAGTTCCAGCATTTGCTGAATGATGGATTATAAAATAAGGGACTGAAGGGACATGGGGCTTATTTTTTCCAGAGTGTACTGTCTTTCTGCCAGTATTTTATATTCCAATTTTTACTCTAAAGTTTCCCTCTGGAATACTGAAAGTTGTCCAGAGAGAAACATGAATGTTTCCCTGCTTCACTTGAAACACAGTCTTTAATATCAAACCCCACTTGGCACTGGGAGGCACTGCCTGGGCTGAGACTGCACCTGTAAGGGCTCTGCTTCACTGCTTTGCTGCTTCTGCAGCTCAAAGATGTGTTCAGCTCTAGCTATGAGATGGTTTTTTTCGAAGATACTTCTTGATGTGCAAGCAGCACAGATCTGAACACTGGGCAATTTTAGGCTTCAGTTCTGAGCAATGGCTTTGTATGGCTGGGAACTGGACATCAGAATTTTTTCTCTTTTCTCTTTTCTTTTCTTTTCTTTTCTTTTCTTTTCTTTTCTTTTCTTTTCTTTTCTTTTTCTTTTTCTTTTTCTTTTTTTCTTTCTCCTCTCCTCTCCTCTCCTCTCCTCTCCTCTCCTCTCCTCTCCTCTCCTCTCCTCTCCTCTCCTCTCCTCTCCTCTCCTCTCCTCTCCTCTCCTCTCCTCTCCTCTCCTCTCCTCTCTCCTCTCCTCTCCTCTCCTCTCCTCTCCTCTCCTCTCCTCTCCTCTCCTCTCCTCTCCTCTCCTCTCCTCTCCTCTCCTCTCCTCTCCTCTCCTCTCCTCTCCTCTCCTCTCCTCCCCTCCCCTCCCCTCCCCTCCCCTCTCCTCCCCTCCCCTCCCCTCCCCTCTCCTCTCCTCTCCTCTCCTCTCCTCCCTCTCCTCTCCTCTCCTCTCCTCTCCTCTCCTCTCCTCTCCTCTCCTCTCCTCTCCTCTCCTCTCTCT